>NW_022681465.1:142688803-143329416 GCF_009764315.1 Trachypithecus francoisi
AGTCAGGCTGCAGGGTGTGCAGTGTCTGTCTCGGTCTTGGATGGTCACTGCCTCCGCTGTGAAGGAAGGGAGGAGCCTAGAGATACAAAGGACAAGTGACCTGGGCTATGAGCACCACAGGGCCTGGGATCTGTGGCCAGCACCCCACCCCAGCATGTCCTTGGAAGGAGAGTCCCCTCCTGTCTTGGGATCCTGTCTCTCTGTGGCAGAGTTGAGAGTTGTTTGTCACAAGAGGGAGGTGAGCAAGCCAGGAGCACGATGGCGATGCTGTCTCTGGCCTCCTACATCTGTCCCACTTCACCCCAGACAAGCTCAGCCAGGATCCAGCCCTAAAGAGACGGCAATGGTGCTTTCTGCCCGAGAAACAAGGAAACCTCGGGCTCCCTGCTCATGACTTATATTGTTGCTAGGATTACTGGAAGCAAAAAAGACAGTTCATCCCTGAAGCCGGTGACTGAAGAATGGATGACAAAATGAGGTCGTCTTTTTCTCTAGTCAAGTCCCTATGCCCAAGATTTTGAATCAGTCTTGATTCATCTCCTCCTTCATGACTGAGTGCCTCTTACGGGCAGAGCACTCTGCTAGGCACTGGGGGTCCAATGGCAAATGCAACAGATGAGACCCCTGCCAACACTGGCCCTGAGTCTGGCGGGGCACAGAGGGGTTGGTAAGGACTCTTATGTTAAAAGTGACAGAAAGGCTGGGTGCGGTGGCTCATGCCTGTAATCCTAGCACTTTGGGAGGTCGAGGTTGGGGGATTGCTTGAGCCTAGGAGTGCAAGACCAGTGTGGGCAACATAGGGAGACCTCCATGTCTACAAAAAATAAAAATAGCTAGGTATGGTGGCACACACCTGTGGTCCCAGCTACTTGGGAAGCTGAGGCAGGAGGGTCACTTAAGCCCATGAGGTCAAGGCTGCAGTAAGCAGTGATCATGATACTGTACTCTAGCCTGTGTGACAGAGGGAGACCTCAAAAATAAATAAATATAAAAGTGAAAACATCATCTTAAACTAGCCATAGCCAAGAAAAGGCACGGCGGGGGTGGGGGGTGGGGGGCTGTCTTCAACAGGCCTGCTGCCAGGTGCTCAAACAGGTGTCTCTTTTTTTTTCTTTTTTTTTTTCTTTTTTTTTTTTTTTTTTTTGAGATGGAGTCTCGCTCTGTCGCCCAGGCTGGAGTGCAGTGGCCGGATCTCAGCTCACTGCAAGCTCCGCCTCCCGGGTTTATGCCATTCTCCTGCCTCAGCCTCCCGAGTAGCTGGGATTACAGGCGCCCGCCACCCCGCCCGGCTAGTTTTTTCTATTTTTTTAGTAGAGACGGGGTTTCACCATGTTCGCCAGGATGGTCTCGATCTCCTGACCTCGTGATCCGCCCGTCTCGGCCTCCCAAAGTGCTGGGATTACAGGCTTGAGCCACCGCGCCCGGCCTACAGGTGTCTCTTTCCCTGTCTTGGGACTCGGCACTCGCTGCATTCATGGACAGGCCCTCCCTTTCTGTGTGGTGCAGAGGTGATCACTGGCAGCTGCAGTGCGTTGTCCCCATCGCTCTTCCCCCCAGAGAAAGTGTGTGGCCATCACATCAAGCACCAGCATGCATGGCAACCATTAAATATACCCCATTACCCTGCCCTACACCAGCTTCAGAGCCCAGGAGGTTGGGTGCTCCGGCTGGCCATCCTGGGTCACAGGCCGCAGGTGGAGCAGTTGGGAGGACAGTCACCAATAGGGAGAAGGTGCACTGGACAGGCAAAAACAACAGATGCCTGTGGCAGGGAGATTAGACCAGGGACATAATCCTGTGAATAATTAATATTGCACTTCTGGTAAAAGGCAATGAAACAAGGTGCTGTGTGTAGGTATAAAAGGATGAGAAGCCCCTAAGGAGGTGGCTCTTAAGGGGACCTGAAGGATGAGTAGGAGGTAGCCAGGCAGAGGGAGGAGTCTGTAAGAGGAGTCAGTGGGTGTGGTGAGCAAGAAGTAAGTGGGATGAGGTGAGGGTGGAGGGCTGCACGGGGCCCTTGGTCAGGCCGGAGGACACTCTGAAGTGGTGGGCGTGGCCCGCTTGCTGGGATACTCCCAAAGGACCCAGGAGTGAAGCGGCTTCATAGATGTCTGTCTTCCTGAGGGGAGTTCACATTCTGAGTCGGCCACCAGGCCATCCTGTGCTGGGCAGGGAAGCCACGGAGTAAACCCACTGACCAAACCCTCCAGACATCCCAGGAATCTGATGGCATCCTGGATGCCTCAAGCCTCCTGACATATCAGGGTCACCCTGGTCCCTCAGGAACCTTCAGGCTGATGACCAGCGTGACTGGGGCCAAAGAAACCAGAGGTCACAGTAAAGAGAAGGATTTGGAAATTGATCATCCACCTGCATAAAGTTAGGTGCCTCTGCCAAGCAGAGCTGGACACACAGCCTCATTAGCTAATGCGAGTTTAATAGGAAGACAAGGAAGCTGGATGCCGACCTGGTCAACTGCCCAGGAGACGTCCAGAAATAGAGCAGGGTAAGGTGTCCCACCTGCTCAGGGCCACTGCACCACCTGCAAGGCAGAGGGCAGCCCAGCGGCGACCTGACCAATATCCGCCAGACAAAAGCATCACTTCCACATCAATCACTTTGTATAAAGGAAGAGTTATTGTTATGGGATGCTGGCGCCTGATCAATATCTCCTGCTTTGAAAATAAACTTCTTGGCTTGGCCTTGACATTAATCTACCATCAGGAGCCCATTATCTCAAGACCAATGTTCTGTTCTATTGACTGGCTGGATTTTTTTTCTCCCCCAAGATCAGAATATAATTGCATTTCTCCAGGCAGCACTTCCACTAATTGCAGCCCTGTGCATATCCCCTCTCGGGAGGGCCAGAGTACATCTGGGCTGAGGATGGAGATAGCAGGAAGTAGTGGGGGACAAAGGACCTTTTAGGAGCCAGGTGGAAGAGCAAGCCCTTCTATAGTCCCTGAATCAGTCAAGACGTGAACCCAATCCCCACGACCTCATCGAGCAGTTCCAACTGAAAAGAGCACTTTTGCACAGAATCTGGTTTGCAGATGTCCCCATTCCTGCCCCCCATCCCACAAACAAGAGAATATAGTAGCAAGATTAATAATAATGTCCTGAATCCAGCTGTGTCCCCCCATCGCCTCAGCACCCCTCGCCCAGGGTCAGGAGGCCTCATATCAGGATGACTACAAGAGCCTCCCAGGCCTTCTCTCCCCCAGGCCTGCCCCTTCAGGCTGTTCTCCACCCCACAGGCAGAATCATCTTTGTAAGATGTAAGTGGATTGTGTATCTCCCTCACTGAAGACCTTCTGTGAAGACTCCTTAATCTGCCCTGTGAGGCCCCTGTGAGAGCCTCTCTGGCCTCCCCTCCCGTCCCTCTTCCCCTTTCTCCCTCTGCTCCTGCCCTGGCTTTCTTTTTGATTATGCCAAGCCTGGCCCTGCCCTGGTGCCTTTGCACTTGCTCTTCTCTCACTTGTTCCCCTTGCCTTTACTTTCACCTTCTCAGTTTCACCTCAAACATCCCCTCCGAAGTGAGGCTTTCCCTGACTGAGGAGCATCAAGTAGCATCTCTCATATCCCTTACACCCCCACAACACGTCTATGCAATGGCCCTGCTCTGCCATCGCCACCTGAAACCATCTCCCATGTTAGTTACCTATGCCAGGAAAACTTACCCCGAGAATCCATCTTAACACAATACACAGTTATGATGACCGTGCTTCCCTATGCCAGGGATTTGGGAGTGGCTTGGTCTGATAGCTCCACCTTGGGTCTCGCATAGGGGAATCGTCAGGCCATGAGCCAGCGCCGCAGTCATCTGCAGGCTTGACCGCGACCACCACCTCTGCTTCTTGGTGGTTCACTGACCTGGCTGGCAAATTGGTGCTGTGGGCAGGAGGCCTCAGCTCTCTCCTTATGGACCTCTCCATAGAATGGCTTGGGTGTCCTCAAACATGGCAGCTGGCTCCTCCAAGGCCAGCAGTCCCGGAGAGAAAGGTAGAAGCCACGGCATCTTTATGACCATCATTTCTGCAGTATCCTGTGGGTTACACAGGTCAGTCCTCATGTGACTCACTGGGAGGCATCTACACGGGGGCACAAATATGAGGAGGCAGGGACTGTGAGGCTACTTTGGAGGCTGGGGCCTCGGCTGACTGGTCACTGCTGTGCCCTGTGTATGCACCAGGTCTTGCGCTAAACCCTTTTACACGCAGTATCTCATCTTCCAGTCCTGCCTCCTCTATTTCTTTACAGGAAACTGAGTCTCAGAGAAGTTAAGTACCTTGATCAAAGTCGTAAAGTGGGTAAGTGACTGAGCCAGGATTCAAACCCAGGCCTGCCAAAGAGAGTCTGTGTAGGCTGGGCCCCTCAGTGGGTAGGAGTCAGTATTGGCTGTACATGTTCTGATTTCCAAGTTGCTGTCAGCCCAGTGGGCAAATTCGGGAGCTCTCTGTGATGTCAGATACTCCTCCCTGGGAGAGGGACGCAAAGAGAACCATCAGATCCCACACTGCGGCAAGACCCAGCTGCACAGCCTAGCAAGGCAGACTCAGAGAAGGCAGGGCAGCTAGGAGGCTGATGGAACTGCTCAGGCAGACCCAGCGAGAGGCTTATAGATCCAAGAGGAAAATAAATATGTGTCAGTAAATCTACGGAACCTGTGTGCCACCTTGACTACTTGTGCTGTGGCTGATGTCACTTTGTGACCAGCAGGTCCTTCCCACGGATCCCCCAATGCCACCCTAGAATTCTCCACACAGCACTCCATAGTGGAGTAGAGCTCAGACTCTGAAGTCAGCTAAAACAGGGTTTACATTTTGCCTCCACCACTTACTCTGTGACCTTAGACACATTTCTTAGCTTTTCTGAGCCTCCGTTTCAGCATCTGTAAAATCTTACAACCTACTTCATAGGTATTCTGATGAGACTTCAGTGTGGTTGTGCATGTGACCATCTTAGCATAGTGTGTGGCAGTGGTAAGAACTCAGTGCTGTCAGCTGTTTTTACTGCTGTTATTATATTACTGTGTTTTCCCACGTCATTAGGTCTGTGATCTAGGCTTCAGTAGACAATCCAGGCTGATGCTTTTGCTGAGTGCACTAAGGGATGCTGGCCTGGAGGGATGGTGAACTGGAAGCAGAAACGTGATAATCTCTCCCTTCTTGCCATGCAGGTGTGGATGTGTGGGGGCCGCATGGAGGACATCCCCTGCTCCAGGGTGGGCCATATCTACAGGAAGTATGTGCCCTACAAGGTCCCGGCCGGAGTCAGCCTGGCCCGGGTAAGGTGGTGGCCTTCCTGGGGGGGGAGAAGGGGTTGGCCTAGGACCACCAGCTGCACTGAGTCACCCTGGGGCCCTAGACTGTGTTATGTGATCTCTGGGTTTGAGGATATGCCCCCATTCTCCAGGTGAAATCCAATTTAAAAGAACTCCCTTAAATCCCTACTTAACCATTCATTGGCTGTGTGACCTGGGGAGGGTTGCTTAACTCCTCTGAACCTGTGTTTCCTCCTTTGTTTAAAGAGAACTAATTATTTCCCACTCTCAGCATTGCCAGGAGAATTCAGGAGGTGATACTGTTTCCCAAAGTGTGGCAGAGGGGATAATCTTAGGCGGCAAACACAGGAACGTTTTCTTGTTCATGTGTTTTAAGTTAATATGGATTCTAAATTAATGTGTATTCATGTGGCTAACCTGTAATTTCACAGATACTATTAATTAGCATACAGCTAAAGTAGGTGCAAAATTAGACCAGAGGTGACATAAAGAAACATGTTAGATAAATATGAATACAGGTGGTGTGGTGTGGTGTATTTGGCAAAGCTTGCGTATTAAGTTTCTCCAGGGGAAGTGGGGTTTATAAATATCAGTGTCTTTCTCTTCTCCTCACCCCCTGTCCACTCTCACTGCCAAAACCTCTGCATGTCAAACTGTTTCACTGCCTTAAAATGGTTTGTATCAATCATTGCTTCAGTTAAATTGGCCACTGACTGCACATGGAAATCTGTTAGCCAGAGTTTGTTTTTGTTTTTGATATTAAATGTATTGGGAAAAAAATAAATAAATCCAGGTGACCGCAAAAGAAAAATGAAGGGGGCGGGGGTCCGCAGAGGATAGAAGGAGCCTCGGGGAGGTTTGTGGGGAAGCTGGAAAGGACCCCCGACCTCCGCACAGCTTTGCCTCCGCGGAGCCTGTGAGCCCCGCCCCCGCCAGGAGACCCCGGTGCTAGCCGGGTGGGCATTAGACCGCACTGCCTCCTGTCCAGGGCGCTGCCTCCTCCTCCCTCGTCACTTGACAACCTTGACGTGTAGAATTGTGGCTCCCGGGTCCTAGAAGAGCGTTGTCCCGTGACTTACAAGGAAAGCCGAGAGGCTCAAAGGGGCCGCGCGTCTCCCCTAGCGCCATCCTTGGGTGAGAGCTGAGCTCCGGGAAGTGTCAGGGACCGCGTGAAGGGAAAGGAGAGCCGGCAGTGCCCTCCAGTGGTAGCAGAGCCTAACGACGCCCTCACCAGCCATCCGCGCTGCCCACAGCCCCATCCGACGCCGGGGGTGGGTTCTGGGTTCAGCCCCTTGAAGCAGGAATCGCGTTCTTCTGAAAGGCCATTTGGCGATCCCTGAGGAAGGTGCCAGGCGGGAAAAGAGCGTACTCTCTCTTGGTACGCCCAAGACTGCGACTCTTCCGGCTACAAGGGACCATGGAGACACTCCAACTCCAGACCAGGAGCAACCCTAAAATATTCTTTTCCTCTGCAGAGGTGTTATTGATAAGGCTCACCTAAAAATAAAAATAGCCGGGCGCAGTGGTGTGTGCCTGTAGTCCCAGGTATTCAGGAGGCTGAGGTGGGAAGACCGCTTGGGCCAGGGAGGTGGAGGCTGCAGTGAGCTGTGTGTGTCACTGCACTCCAGCCTGGGTGACAAAGCGAGACCATGTCTCAAAGAAAGTTTGCTGTTGTTGTTGCTGCTGTTGTTTTTTTTTTAAAAAGGCCTACCTGATGAAGAGACACTACCGCCTCCTGCTTGTTATAGAACCATTATTATAGATTAATTCAGTGGATAAGAGCTAACTGTAGTAACGCATATAAAAATTCCCTTCGAGCCAGGCATGCAAAACATTTTACTTATCTCACTTAATTCTCACTTGTTTTTAACGGATGGGAAACATGAAACATGTGATGCTGGCCATGCAAGTGTTAAGTAACTAGAGCCAGAATTCAAACCGGTGTAGGTCTGACAGGTACCTGGCACATAGCAATTGTTCGTTAAACAGTGACTGCTATTATTAGTGTTAGCATCAACATTAACAATAAAGACTGGAACGTGTATTTAAAAGTCTTACCTAAATTCTGTCTTTAGGCATTTTAACATATTTCTCTTTTAGCTGTCTGTACTAAAGCCACGTCCTGTGTTTGCCTTTAAACCACTTAACAATCTGATTGATGCTCCATGGCTTCTTCCCCAGGGACTCTGTGATCCATCTGGTCTGATTATGTGTAGGTTTACAGAACCACGGAGATGCCTGAATCAGGGGTGGCCTTTTAGTATGGTGACTAACAACCCTCAATTACTTGCAGACCACATTTAAAATATTTGTTCAGTGGGCTGGTGTGGTGGCTCACGCCTGTAATCCCAGCAGTTTGGGAGGCCAAGGCAGGCGGATCACCTGAGGTCAGGAGTTCAAGACCACCCTGGTCAATATGGCAAAACCCCAGCTCTACTAAAAATACGAAAATTAGCCAGGCATGGTGGTGTGTGCCTGTAATCCCAGCTACTAGGGAGACTGAGGCAGGAGAATCACTTGAACCTGGGAGGCGGAAGTTGCAGTGAGCCGAGACCACACCACTGCACTCCAGCCTGAGTGACAGAGCAAGACTCTGTCTTGGGAAAAAAAAAAAAAAAAAGAGTGTTCAATGTTTTAATAGCCACATCCTAAGCCTTCTAGAACATTGTCCCCTAGATGATCATTTTGATAGATTTGAGAATTGTCCTGATAGCTCTGAGAGAGCCAGATAGAGAGAGAAACTGAGATTGTACGACTCCGGAAGGACAAACAGCCAGACAGCCTTGAGGTAGAAGCAGTTCAGGAAGGATGAGCAGTCCACCAGCTTGCCTGCCTCAGGGACAAGTAGCTAGTCTTACATTGTTTACTACACTTGCTGAAATCTGTCTTATCTTTACCTCTGGAAAAAGGATCTTAAGGAAGGCAGTAACAGAAACTACTCAAACTTGGTGAAACAAAAATGGAGACTTACTCCAAGGATCCAGGCAAATCTCTATAATCCAAGCACAAGAAGTACAGTTGGGCCTCAGAAGGGACTGGGACTCGGAAGCAGGAAGGTGTTGAGAGTAGGGGTATGAGGAGCCCGAAGCCCACTAAAATCCCAAGGTCCTTTTTCTGTCTCTAACAAGGGGAAATGTGAGAGAAATAAGTGTAAAGTCATTTCCTTTGGCGCAAACAGTGAACTGTAGCAAAAAAAGTTCAAAATCTGGGAGAAAGAGCTTTTCAATCTATGTTTGGAAGATACAATTATGCAATATAAATTAAAATGGTAATTATAATAAGAATTAAAATATGATGTTATTCAATCCTTTAAGAATAACACTGGTAAATTTCAGTATCTTTTTTTTTTTTTTTTTTTGAGACGGAGTCTCGCTCTGTCACCCAGGCTGGAGTGCAGTGGCCGGATCTCAGCTCACTGCAAGCTCCGCCTCCCGGGTTTACACCATTCTCCTGCCTCAGCCTCCCGAGTAGCTGGGACTACAGGCGCCCGCCACCACGCCCGGCTAGTTTTTTGTTTTGTTTTTTTTTTTTTTTGTATTTTTTAGTAGAGACGGGGTTTCACTGTGTTAGCCAGGATGGTCTCCATCTCCTGACCTCGTGATCCGCCCGTCTCGGCCTCCCAAAGTGCTGGGATTACAGGCTTGAGCCACCGCGCCCGGCCTTCAGTATCATTCAGTATCATTCTTAACCAGTCTGGCCATGGTCAGAGTGGCCGGACTTGCTTTCAGCTGGAGTGAAACTACAGCAGTTCCTCATTACCTTTGTGACTCAGACAGTGAGCCAAAAGAGCCTGGTGGGCATACTGGAAAAAGCAGAGGAAATACCGTGTTTTAGACTGTTCATGTATACAGTCTCTGTTAGGCCTTCAACTTCCTCTAGCACAGTTTTAAATTAAACACAGCCTTTTCTGTGCAGGGGCCTGGTGGGAATAAACAGTTCCTGAGCTGTTTTCTAACCCACTGTGGACTCTTCAGCACTCAGGAAGAACTAGGTAGCAACAAGGAAATTCAGCTGTTTCCTGGTCCCCAACTCAGAGCCAGCAAAATGGGGGAGCTGGTGAATTTTGTCTCCAGTGCGGGGGCCTCCCTCATGTTGGCTTCCTTCTCCATTACTCAAGAGTCAGCAACCTGTTTTTATATGGCCTGTGAGCTAAGAATGGTTTTTACATTTTTAAATCATTAGAGGGAACAGGAATCGAAAGAAGAATGTTTTGTGATACATGAAAATCAAATTTCAGTATCCCTAAGTTTTATTGGAACCCAGCCACACCATTTATATGGTGTCTATGGCTGCTTTATAGCTACATCAGAGGTGAGACCATATGGTCTGCAAAGCCTAAGTATTTACTCTCCGGCTCTTTATAGAAGACATTTAAACATTCGGGATCCCTGCCTGACCTGCTTCTAGAGCAGTCCTTCACACTGAGGTGCAAATGACTGATAACAGCTTCAAGTGCTAACTAACTCCCCTTTGCCTTTCAGAGGAAATTTTACATTGCAATAGGGAAAAAACGGACGAAGGAGGTAAAGCTGAAGAGTTAAAATTGGGAGGGGGGACAACAGCTAGGGGTTGAAGAAAGATGTTTTGGAGCAGAGAATTTCCCCTGAACCCTGAAGTTTTGCTCTCAGATGTATCACATATCAGAAGTTCTCACTGGGTGGGGTAGATGTATCACATATCAGAAGTTCTCACTGGGTGGGGTCTACACTGCAGATGGAATCAGGAATTTTCATCACATACATAAGAATTCCCTCTTCCTCTGTCCCCAAGTCTACTCACAAACAGTTTCCTCACCTGCTGCCTCTGCTTGCCAATCATGTGACTGTCATTTTTTAAAACTGATTATCTTTGTGCTTCATGACGAAAGTAGCAGCAACCTTTGCACCTCAAAGGATTATTAGAAATTCCCACTTCCAAACCTTTTGGTTTCAAATTATCATTTGCCTTTATCACATAACTTGGTCAAAACTCTTAGTCAAAAATGACAAAAAGCCTAATCAAATTGGCTTAGCGAAGAGAGAATATACAGACTCCGTAACTGGAAAGTCCGAGGTAGCTCTAGCTTCAGACATGGCTGGATTCTGGTGTTAAAAGGCGGAATGCATTCCTGGATCCAGCCCTCTGCTCTGCTTCATTCTGGGTTGATTTCATCCTTGGACAGGCTCTTCTTGTGTGGAGGCCATATGGCCCAGGAGCTCTGGCTGTCATCCTGTCTTACCCAGCAATCCAAGCAGAAACAGAGCGATTCTTCCAATGGTTCCTGCAAAAATCCCAAGGCTGATGCCTGTTGGTTGTGATTGGTAGGGCTTAGGGAATGGGTCTGCTGTTTGACCAGCCCCTGCACCAGAGACGCCTGTATTCACATTAGCCAGGCTGGGTCCATGCCTCTCCTCCTGCCACATGAGCTGACAGGGAGACAGGGTGGCTGCCCAGAGGAAAAATCAGTAGGAGCTATCGCTAGAAGAAGAGGGGATGGAAGATGGGCAGGCAAAACAACAGCAGCCTATGGGCCAACTCTTAAGCTGTGAAGCCCTTAAAACATGCATAGTGATACACAGTAACACAGAAGGCCTAAACCCATGGTGGGGCTGGGATTTCTGATGCAACATAAAATCAGAAGGGTTGACCTCAACCTGCCAGGACCCTTTCACCCCACTGCCTGGCTTTGGCTTCTTGGAGAGACTGACCCCTCCACTGCCTCTTGCCCCCACAGAACCTTAAGCGGGTGGCTGAAGTGTGGATGGACGAGTATGCCGAGTACATTTACCAGCGCCGGCCTGAATACCGCCACCTTTCTGCTGGGGACGTCGCCGCCCAGAAAAAGCTCCGCAGCTCCCTTAACTGCAAAAGTTTCAAGTGGTTTATGACGAAGATAGCCTGGGACCTGCCCAAATTCTACCCACCCGTGGAGCCCCCGGCTGCAGCTTGGGGGGAGGTGAGCCTGGAGGGCAGGGCTTCCTCCATAATTTGCTGGGCGTGTAAAATGCAAATGCAGACCCCATGTTCAAAAGGCAGAAAGTAAGTGCAGGGAGGAAAGGCATGAATATAAAACTGTTTCTTTTCTTTCCTGATGTCTCTCTAGCCTTGTCATGGTATATTTTTACTTGCTAGTTAGTGTTCTCAGTGTAGAGAAATTAAAACTTTAAGTTATTAGCATGAATTTTACCTTTCATCTTTCATCTTTATATTATGCAGTGACAATTTAAAATGCAAATTAACAGCATGTAACTCATGTTCAGAATGGGTGAAATGACATGATCTGTATTTCCCACCTGCTGCAAGCATAAGTATTTCTCACCAGAACAGTCTAAACATGGCACAAAACTAACTCAGCTTGTTTTTACTTCACTTCTTGATAATGTGCATGTTCTTCCAATACTCTCTACCTTCCATTTACTGGTAAGGAAGGGCTGGAATGCAAAGGAACTAAGGAGCCAGGTGCGGTGGCTCATGCCTGTAATCCTAGCACTTTGGGAGGCCAGGGCCAGAGGATGACTTAAGCTCAGGAGTTTGAAAACAACATTTTCCTATGGGAATCATAGGAAGACCCTGTCTCTACAAAAAAAAAAATTAGCCAGGCATGGTGGTACGTGCATGTAGTTGCAGCAACTTGGGAGGCTGAGGCAGGAGAACTGCTTGAGCCCAGGAGGTCAAGGTTCTAATGAGTTGTGCTCGTGCCACTGCACTCCAGCCTGGTGACAGAGCAAGAGCCTGCCTCAAAAAAGAAAAGGAACTAGGGTTGCCCTATCTTTCCCTTTCCTACATAAGTTCTTGGCTAACACGGGGCAGTAACACAAGTAAGAAAGAACATGATGCCGGGCGTGGTGGCTCAAGCCTGTAATCCCAGCACTTTGGGAGGCCGAGACGGGCGGATCACGAGGTCAGGAGATCGAGACCATCCTGGCTAACCCGGTGAAACCCCATCTCTACTAAAAAAAACACAAAAAACTAGCCGGGCGAGGTGGCGGGCGCCTGTAGTCCCAGCTACTCGGGAGGCTGAGGCAGGAGAATGACGTAAGCCCGGAAGGCGGAGCTTGCAGTGAGCTGAGATCCGGCCACTGCACTCCAACCTGGGCAACAGAGCGAGACTCTGTCTCAAAAAAAAAAAAAAAAAAAAAAGAAAGAACCTGACAGGACTTGTTGGTCATTCCTGCTTCTTAGGATGCCGTTGCCCTTCTTAGCACACCCAGAGCAAGTTCTGGTTTGAAGGGAAAGCAGGGCCTCTGGGACCCCCAGCGCCCTCACTCAGTGTCTTCGCACATGCTGCATGCAGACAGGGCAGAGAGGAACAGCGTGCTTCTCTATCATGCACACGCTCCACTGTTCCATCAGATTTCACTTACAAAACAGTTCAAAGATAAAATTATTCAGAATTTCAAGACAGCAGCAGCAGAGCTTTAAATCAAGCCAGGCTCTCCTGAGCATGGGGCCCTGTGAACGCGGGCCATGGCACGGCCCATGAGGCCCATGCTGGCTGAGGCAGACCAGTCTTCGCAGGCAGACGAGCATGCCATCATGGGATCCTGGGTCTCCGAGCTGAGAGGACCTACCCATTCATAGATGGATAGGTTGGAGCTTGGAAAAGGGGAGCATAAGAGTTGGGACTCTTTCAGAAGACCAATTTAAAGTGAAAAAAAAATGGGGGGAATATATTGTGTTTGACTCACATAGGAGCCTGGCGTAGCTATGGCTTAAGACAACCTGGATCCAGGGCCTCAAATGATGTCAGTCTCTTTTTCTCCTGCTGAACTCAGCTTCCTTTTGTGTTGGTCTCATACTGAAGGTATCAGAATGGCTTCCAGAAGCTTCAGGCTGACCAACCCCTACTGCTTGGCCAATCCAGCAGAAAGTATACACATCTTTCCCAGTATACCAGTAAAGGTGCAGGAATCAAGTCTTATTCTTGGATCCTGCACTGATCACTGGGGCCATCGGGGAAGAGGGAAAGCAAGGGTAGGATGGACACTACGACTGGCCACAGGGTGCATGAGGAGCAGTAGCCCCATGGGAAGTCGGAGTGGTGTTACCAGAGGAAAGGGGAGAGACATGGTGTGCTGGCAGGAACACCAGGTGTGATTTGCTCAAATTCACACAGCAAATCACAGAGCCCTGTGTGGCTCAGCTGCCTGACTAGCCTACCCCAACATCACCACCACTTTCCAGGAGCACTGCTGTGTGACTTCCCTCATGAGGCTCTTTGGCTCTTTACCGGTTCGTGTTAGTTCAAGTCCTCCAAGAAGCAGATGCCACAGTGGGATTAGACACGCAAGAGATTTATGGTTAAAACACTTGAGAGGAAAAATGAAGACGCCTGGGGAGACTAGGAAAGCCACAAGACCATGACACTGGTCTGACCTCTGCGAAGGCACTAGGGAAGGAAGGACGGCTGGGGTAGGAAGAGTCCAGACTGCAGTAAAGCTATGAGAAAGCTTTGGTCAGGTTATTGAAGAGTCCCCAAGCCAAATCACCAGCCAGAGGAGTTCAGCATCTCGCAAGAGTGGGTCTGCCTCACTCATTGGCTGGGATCCATCCATGGGTGGACACAGTGGTGGATTCAGAATACAGGATCTGGGTGCAATGAGACGCCCTGCAACAGGAAATTGGGTGGTGCGTTTTCATAGCCACCACAGCCCCCTACCCGTCAAAGTAGGATTGATATCTGTAAGGTAGGAACTATATGATGTGACACTATGCACCTAGCACAACAGCCTGCCCACAGTAAGTGCCCAATCGGTATTTGTTGGCTATGCAAGTGAGGGCTAGGGCTTCAGACTCCTAGCCCAGTGCTCTTGCCATCACACCCATCTTCATGGTTGAAGGGTAGGAGGCAACTATTGTTCTTTGGATCTCAGCAGGGCGTGAGGGGGCCTCCTGCCACCTCTTGCCATTCACCTGCCCTAAGGGACAGAGAGAGTCCATGACATACAGCAAAGGTTTCGTGTCCTTTTCTAGGATCTTTCAAGGTATGGTCCCCGGACCACCAGAACCTGGATCACCTGAAATGGGGGTAAAATCTGGTTCCTGGATCTGTTGGTTCAATTTCTCCAGGAGTGGGGCCAGGGAATCCTTTATCAACGCCTCACCTCCAGTCCCCTACCACCAACCCGGGACTCTGCATGCTCTAAACGCAGCAGTGCTTTGAGGATTACACTCTGTGGACTGAGTCTTCCTTTATTGAGAGGTTCGAGGTACTTCCGACAGCCCAGGGCAAGCTTTATCAAGACGATTTCGAACTTAATCCAGCTAATGTCTCCCCCTTGATTTCCCCTTTCACCTGGCAGGGACCCGGTGGGCACCTTGAGGCACCTCAGTGGTCCACTTCTTCCCTTTTTCCCTTTCAGATCCGAAATGTGGGCACAGGGCTATGTGCAGACACAAAACACGGGGCCTTGGGCTCCCCACTGAGGCTAGAGGGCTGTGTCCGGGGCCGCGGGGAAGCCGCCTGGAACAACATGCAGGTAAGGGCTGCCCCTCAGGGACTGGCAGCCAGGTTTTTTGAAACGTCTGCCCCCTGGGGTGCTGACGTGACCAGCTGGGAGGGAGAGGCATGGGTCAATGATAAGTGACAAGAGTCAGCCCCAGGGATGAGTTTTAAGATCCTCCTGAACACCCTGGAAAGGGGACTCCTTCACATTGCAATAAAACCACCAGTCTGGACCATTCTGGTTACAAATGATGGATGCTCAGCCCAAATGGCCTTCCACAAAAAGAGGTTATTGTCTCATGTCACTGAAAAGCCTTGATTATGTTGCTGGATCTCTCAAGAGAGTGCTTCCCTCTCTGCGGGCCTCATTCGCACCTGGCTTTTCCTATACAGAGGCAGGTGTGGCCATCAGCAGCCCGATGGATAGGCAGGCCCCTTCCAAGAGTTCCGGAAAAGCCCCGGGGCTCCCATGAATTATGTCCCTGAGCTGATTATGCAGGAGGTGAGGAAGCCCTCATATTGATGAGGACAGAACCATCATTTTTGGGAGGTGATGGGTATGTTCATTACCTTGACTCCTGGAGCCTAGGGGCATGGTCAGCCTCCCCTGCTAGATGGGTGGGATGCAGAGGGTCAGCCAGCCTGCAGGAAGAGCCACTGCTCAGACACAGTGGGCTCATGCCTGAAATCCCAACAGTGTGGGAAGCTTAGAAGAGGCTTGCTTGAAGCCAGGTGTTCGAGGTTATAGTGATTGTGCCATGCACTCTAGCCTGGGTGGAGTGACCTTGGGTTAAACAATTATTTTTTAGATACAACAGCAAAAACACAATCCATAAAAGAAAAAAATTGATAAACTGGACTAATTCAAAATGAATAAAAAGCAAGCCACAGATGGGAAGAAAATGTTTGTAAAGCATATAGCTGATAAAGGACTTGTATCTAGAATATATAAATGAAAAGACTTGTATCTGCTCAAACTCTCAAAACTCAATAATTTTTTTAAATTTTAAAGTGGGCAGGCCAGGCGTGGTGGCTCACACCTGTAATCCCAGCACTTTGGGAGGCCGAGGTGGGCGGATCACAAGGTCAGGAGATGGAGACTATTCTGGCTAACACAGTGAAACCCCATCTCTACTAAAAATACAAAAAATTAGCCGGGCATGGTGGCGGGCGTCTGTTGTCCCAGCTACTCGGGAGGCTGAAGCAGGAGAATGGCATGAACCTGAGAGGCAGAGCTTGCAGTGAGCCGAGATGGCACCACTGCACTCCAGCCTGGGCGACAGAGCGAGACTCCGTCTCAAAAATAAATAAATAAATAAATAAATAATAAAGTGGGCAGACACTTTACCAAAAAAAGTATATGAGTGGCAAATAAACATATTTAAAATGCTGAATTTCATTAGTTAATAGAGAAATAGAAATTGCAATTACAAGGAAATTCCAGCACACACCTAGTAAAAAGACTGACCATACCTAAGATTGGCAAAGATGTGGATGAACTGGACCTGTATGCTGCTGGTGGGAGAGTAAATGGCACAGCCACTTTGGGAAACTGTGGCAGTTTCTTAGAAAGTTGACCATTGAACCAGTCATTCCACTCCTAGGTATTTACCCAAGAGAAAGAAAACATATGTCCATACAAAGACTTGTACACAAATGTTCATAGCAGCTTTATTTTAATAGCCAAAAACTGGAAACCACCAAGATGTCCCATAACAAGGAACTGAAGTGCAAATTCAGCAATAATAAGCAATGAATTACTGATAAATGCTGTTAGGACATAGACGATTCTCAACAAAATTATGTTGAGTGAAAGAAATGAGACAAAAGAGAATACATACTGTATGATTCCTTTATAGAAAATTCTAGAAATTGCAAACTAATCTCTAGAAACAGAAAGCAGATCAGTGACTGCCCTAAGGACATGGGGGTTGGTGGGGACAGGAGGAGGAGATTACAGAGGGGCATAAGGACACTTTTGCGGGGTGATGGGTATGTTCATTACCTTGACTATGATGATGGTTTCTCAGTGTAAACGTATGTCAAGATGTATCAAATTGTACACTTTAAATGTGTGCAGTTTATTGTATGCCAGTTATTATTCAGTAAAGCTACCGAAAAGAAACAAAGGTTATCAACCAATGGATCATGACTCAAACAGACTAACTGTGAAAAGAAATTGATAAGAATCCTGAGCGGGCACAGTGGCTCATGCCTATAACCCCAGCACTTTGGGAGGCCGAGGTGGGCGGATCACAAGGTCAGGAGATGGAGACTATTCTGGCTAACACAGTGAAACCCCATCTCTACTAAAAATACAAAAAATTAGCCGGGCATGGTGGCGGGCGTCTGTTGTCCCAGCTACTCGGGAGGCTGAAGCAGGAGAATGGCATGAACCTGAGAGGCAGAGCTTGCAGTGAGCCGAGATGGCACCACTGCACTCCAGCCTGGGCGACAGAGCGAGACTCCGTCTCAAAAATAAATAAATAAATAAATAAATAATAAAGTGGGCAGACACTTTACCAAAAAAGTATATGAGTGGCAAATAAACATATTTAAAATGCTGAATTTCATTAGTTAATAGAGAAATAGAAATTGCAATTACAAGGAAATTCCAGCACACACCTAGTAAAAAGACTGACCATACCTAAGATTGGCAAAGATGTGGATGAACTGGACCTGTATGCTGCTGGTGGGAGAGTAAATGGCACAGCCACTTTGGGAAACTGTGGCAGTTTCTTAGAAAGTTGACCATTGAACCAGTCATTCCACTCCTAGGTATTTACCCAAGAGAAAGAAAACATATGTCCATACAAAGACTTGTACACAAATGTTCATAGCAGCTTTATTTTAATAGCCAAAAACTGGAAACCACCAAGATGTCCCATAACAAGGAACTGAAGTGCAAATTCAGCAATAATAAGCAATGAATTACTGATAAATGCTGTTAGGACATAGACGATTCTCAACAAAATTATGTTGAGTGAAAGAAATGAGACAAAAGAGAATACATACTGTATGATTCCTTTATAGAAAATTCTAGAAATTGCAAACTAATCTCTAGAAACAGAAAGCAGATCAGTGACTGCCCTAAGGACATGGGGGTTGGTGGGGACAGGAGGAGGAGATTACAGAGGGGCATAAGGACACTTTTGCGGGGTGATGGGTATGTTCATTACCTTGACTATGATGATGGTTTCTCAGTGTAAACGTATGTCAAGATGTATCAAATTGTACACTTTAAATGTGTGCAGTTTATTGTATGCCAGTTATTATTCAGTAAAGCTACCGAAAAGAAACAAAGGTTATCAACCAAATGGATCATGACTCAAACAGACTAACTGTGAAAAGAAATTGATAAGAATCCTGAGCGGGCACAGTGGCTCATGCCTATAACCCCAGCACTTTGGGAGGCCAAGGTTGGTGGATCACCTGAGGTTAGGAGTTCAAGACTAGCCTGACCAACATGGTGAAAACCCTTCTCTACTAAAAATACAAAATTAGCCAGGTATGGTGGCTTACACCTGTAATCCCAGCTACTTGGGAAGCTGAGGCAGGAGAATTGGTTGAACCCAGGAGGTGGAGGTGGAGTTTGCAGTGAGCCAAGATTGCACTATTGCACTCCAGCATGGGCGACAAGAGCGAAACTCTGTCTCAAAAAAAAAAAAAAAAAAAAAGAATCCCAAGAACACTTGAACTGTGGATATTTGATGACATTTTGGACTTTGTAGTAACTACTTTTAGGTGTTATAATGGCACTTACTGAAGTGTTTATACCTGACATGATACGGTATCTGAGATTTGCTTCAAAATAATGTGAGTGTAACGATAGGGGTGGAAGTAGAGCTGCAACAACATTAGCCTTGAGTTGGTAACTTACTTTTTTTTATTTTTTTTTGAGACAGAGTCTCACTCTGTCCCCCATGCTGGAGTGAAGTGGTGAAATCTCAGCTCACTGCAACCTCTGCCTCCTGGGCTCCAGTGATTCTTATGCCTCAGCCTCCCGAGTAGATGGGATTACAGGCACACGCCACCACACTCAGCTAATTTTTCTATTTTTAGTAGAGACGGGGTTTCAGCACATGAGCCAGGCTGCTCTCAAGCTCCTAGCCTCAAAGTGATCCACCCACCTTGGCCTCCCAAACTGTTGGTATTACAGGTGTGAGCCACCACACCCAGCCAAGTTAGTAACTTTTAAAGCTAGGTGGTTAGAATAGGAGTCACAGTTAATATATTATTTTTTGGACCTCTGAGTTTGAATTTTTCCATAATTTAAAAAAAATGGAGAAAAAAAGAAAGTCCTTGGCTTTGCTGTTCTTATTTATGCTACCCCTTTGCACAGGTATTCACCTTCACCTGGAGAGAGGACATCCGGCCTGGAGACCCCCAGCATACGAAGAAGTTCTGCTTTGATGCCATCTCCCACACCAGCCCTGTCACGCTCTACGACTGCCACAGCATGAAGGGCAACCAGCTGTGGAAATACCGCAAAGTAAGACGGGATGTGCGGGGAGCAGGGCACCTGCTTGATATTTTTTAAGGCCATATAGTGCCTCACCCCTTCTTTCAACAGAGTCCATCCACTTATTCATTTGTGCCACAAACCTACCATGCTGGATTTTGCAGTCATTCAAGAGTAGTCAGAAATCTAGACTTCACTGTGAAATCACCAAGTCTTAAATGTTGGCAACTGATTCCATTTAAAAAAGAAAAGCATGGCCGGGCACAGTGGCTCATGCCTGTAATCCCAGCACTTTGGGAGGCCGAGGGGGGTGGATCACCTGAGGTCAGGAGTTTGAGACTAGCCTGGCCAACATGGTGAAACCCCGTCCCTACTAAAAATACAAAAATCAGCCAGGCATGGTGGCTTATGCCTGTACTCCCAGCTACTCAGGAGGCTGAAGCAGGAGAATCACTTGAATCTGGGAGGCAGAGGTTGCAGTGAGCCAAGATTGCACCACTGCACTGCAGCCTGGGTGACAGGGCGAGAACTTGTCTCAAAAAAAAAAGAAAAAAAGAAAAAGATAAAAGTGCATACACACACACACACACACACACAAGGACCAGTGAGATTTGACAGGACGTGGGCAGTGTCTAGGTCCCAGGCCTGGAAGCAGCATGCATCATTTCTGGTCACATCCCAGTGGGCAGAACCCAGTCCCATGGCAACACCAGCTGCAAGGGAGGCTGGTTGTGTGCTCAGGAGGAAAACCAACAGGTGTGGCCAGGCGCGGTGGCTCAAGCCTGTAATCCCAGCACTTTGGGAGGCCGAGACGGGCGGATCACGAGGTCAGGAGATTGAGACCATCCTGGCTAACATGGTGAAACCCCGTCTCTACAAAAAAAATACAAAAAAAAAAAAAACCGGGCGAGGTGGCGGGCGCCTGTAGTCCCAGCTACTCGGGAGGCTGAGGCAGGAGAATGGCATAAACCCGGGGGGCGGAGCTTGCAGTGAGCCGAGATCCGGCCACTGCACTCCAGCCTGGGCGACAGAGCGAGACTCCGTCTCAAAAAAAAAAAAAAAAAAAAAGAAAACCAACAGGTGTATGAACTGCTAGTCAGTCACTTCTTCACTTTCTCATTGCTGGTATTGTTGCTGTGGTTTGACTGGTCACATGTCTCCAGTGCTGTCTGGTTTATTACCTCCATGTTTTATAGGACAAGACCCTGTACCACCCTGTCAGTGGCAGCTGCATGGACTGCAGTGAAAGTGACCATAGGATCTTCATGAACACCTGCAACCCATCCTCTCTCACCCAGCAGTGGCTGTTTGAACACACCAACTCAACAGTCTTGGAAAAATTCAATAGGAACTGAGCCTTCGTGTCCCCTTGGCAGGCTCCCCCCAGGGTCTGGCACTCACTGCAGCCTTCCTCTTTCAAGGGAGGCAGGGCCTCTGTGGGCACTGGGTGTAAAAGGTGCTGGCCAAATGGTTCAGGGTGAAGAGGGCTCTTGATTCAGGGCCTGGGGTCTGCCTGGTCCTTGAACCCCTGAGTTGTGGGGGTAGGGTGAACAGCATATCCCACAAGAGGCCCCACAGGGAGCAGAGCCTGCTTTAATCCCTGCTGGCATCACAGAAAAGCAACAGGGCCTTTTCAACTTTGTCACTATGTCCCCTTGAGCATTATGTGGGAGAATACCAAGGTAGCCTAGGCCACCCAAAAGTGAGTCCTGCAAGGTTGCCCCGCTCTCAGATGGCTCTCCTACATGATGGTGCTTTAGAAAGAAATGTAAAATTTGCCTGTTTGGGGCAGCTTTTGGTATCGATGTCACTCATCTGCAGCAGAAGGGAAAGAAGTCCTCTTGGGGCTTTTTAGTTTCTGCTGTCCTTGTGGGGGACACTGCAGTAACTGCCCAGCTTCTGTTCTCTGTCACAGCCCCAGGTCATTTGGTCTGGTCAAAGGCCATACTTAGGGTCTTGAGAGTGTTCAATACTGAATGCTGATCAGCTGCCAGGTGAGGAGTCAGAAGAGGGACCCCCAGACATTTCTCTGCAGCTGTGGACATGCGGGATATCTCCCTCTGCTCTCTGGGTATTTGAAATGTCCATTTTAGCACTCTCCAGGCACAAGGACAGCCCAGCCACCAGCTTTACAGGGCAGTGTTTCAGATGGCCCTGAGCCCACAGGAAAGTCCGAGCAGAGCTCCAAACTAGAAAAGCTGGCTGATTTGCCCTGATCCATGCTTCCATTTCCCCGTCTCTCTTCCCCAGGCCTCAAAAGAGGAACAGAGGTGCTGCGAGGTGCTCACCTCATAGAGTCTGGAGGTCTCCAGGATCAACTGTGGGCAAAGTGCCTGCCTCTGACCTCATCATGGTTCTAGTTCTCATATAAAACCCCAGAATTTTTAAAGAACTCTATAATTGGATTGCAAACTAGGATGCTACATAGGATTCCGGTATCCCACATCCAATATGGATTTCTAGAATGCTGTGATTAAAGGAGCCAGCTGGGTGTAATACAGTCAAGGCAGCCCCCAGCCTAGAGACAATCTGTGAAATCCAAAGTTGGTGGTGTTGGGGAAGCAGGGGTACATGTGTCCCTCAGCTCAGCAGAGGCTGTGGTACAACATGGTCCTCGGTAAAGACCTGCACCCCCGGCATCTCCCACCATCATCACAACTGTAGTCTCATTTCTGTGGAGAAAAGAACCCGATGTCCCACAGCCAGATATACACCCAGCTCCATGCTGGCCCTTCATGTTTACCTTTTGCTTTGTTAATTACATGTCAGACTCCTGGAGGGCCTCCAGACTAATAGGAAGCATTTCTGTAACCAACCTGCCGCCCACTGATTCGGAAATGGAAATCGCATTCCACAATCTATGGCTTCCACCAGCTAGCCCAGGAAATACTTGAAATCAGCATTCCAATTAGTGTTGAGTCACTTGATTGTGTCATTTACCAATTAAATGACTGAGACCTAAGTCTGGGAACAGAGCCACGAATCTGCCTTTGAGATGCTGGCGGATCTCAAGGCCATCAATTATTGGGGGAGGGAGGGACAGACACTCCCAATCATCCACCAGTCAGACCGAATGTGTAGCTGGCAAGGAATTACTTCCACTTCTGGCCCAGCACAAGCCCTGCTCTGGCCACCTGTCTGCAAGAGAGGTGGCCCCTCTGCTTGCAGCGCTTACGTGTTGATCCCAGTGTCCTTTTCCAAATAAGTGCTGTAGCTTTAGAAGTGGCCCTCCATAGAAATCAAAAGATGAGGCCCCTTCTAGAATCTAGGATAACAAGAATGTTGGCAGTTTGAGGAGTTGAATTGAGATTCATCATCAAAGAGCAATGCAGTGTCATTGAAATAAAAACTGTGCCTTTTAAAAAGAAAAATGCAAATATACAGCAAATCCCTAAACTTGAACCATTTCCTAGTGCCTTGCTAGACAAACATAAAGGGGCAGGGTTGTGGGGAGGGGAACATTTCTGGTGGCATGTGCAGTTCCTACCGGATGAGTGTGTGTTTCTTAATGTCTAATTTCAAGCAGGAGATGTTGGGCCTGGAGCAACATCTGAGACTGAGATGTCCCCCAGCGGTGAGAGGCCAGATTTATTCCAGTCAGTGCAAGTCACACTCCAAACTAAAGGCTGGGCGGAGCGTTTAGTCTGTGGCCTAGAAGGCCTCATCGGCCCCTGAGAGGAGGCCTTGCGTTACCTCACTGGGACCTGTTTGGGGGCCATACCTGCGGTCCACCCTCTGAACCCCAGCATGTTTGTCCTGTTTCTCACCATTGGGTTAAGGGGTGCCGAGCACTTCCACATAGTCTCGCCCCAAGTGGGCGGCAGTGTTCCTGGCATGACCAGGATTCCTGTGAAAGCAGGAGGGGCAGCAAGCCGTCCCGGGCCTGCCTTTCCATCCTTTGGTTCTCCTTTCCAGTCTGGGTTCACACCCTGAAAAGGGATGGGTGTGTCCTCTGAGCACTCTGGCATTTGTCATTGCTGAGTCCACATCAGTAGGTCCTGGGACTTGACAAAGTATGCGGGAGGGAAAAGAAGGACAGAACTTGACTGTCTCCGTTTGATGGACCAACTGATCAATTGCCAGTACTAAGCCTCTCATTGTTATGGCTTCCTTTTTGAAAACTGCCTGTCTCAAGGATTCAGGTTTCCACTCACATCCCCAGCTGATACTCAGTAGAACTCAGCCAGGAGCGTATAGAGATGCTGACAGTCAGGTGATGGGTGAGACTGCGGGTCCCTTTTCCTCTAAAGCCTTTACTCTGAAGATAAGGTCACAAAATAGGGTGTGACTTGAAAGTATCGTGACCATGTGGCCCACCAGCAGCCTTTCCAAAGGGGAACTCCAGAAACATTTCATAATGCAGACAGCACTGTTGCTTTAAGAACAAGGTCTTTGGAGGTGGCTAACCTTGCAGGCACATGTGTGAAAAGCCATCCCATCTTCTGCCTCCAGTTGGAGCTTTCAGCTTTTAAAACAATCAGAAACTATTGATTCTTCCCTTTAGGAAAAAATCACTCAGGCAGAACGGGGTACATCCACAGGAAGAATCTGACGAGAGGATGTGACATTCGGTCCAGGAGAGAAAGAGCAGTTTCTGTTGAAGATGTAGCAAATAGATTTCCAAAGTCTACATGACATTCACTTTTCAAACTTCCCACCAGTTGAATTTCTTTTTTTTTTCCGTAAGAAATAGGTGATGTCTTGGAAAACAGCTCCTTGTGTCTCTCTGTGCATCTCCATTTTCCTAGTCTCTGGAGTCTCAAAAAGAGTGGCAAAGCACTTTACAGTAATAACTGAGGAATCAGATTCCCTGCTTCAGCGATACCTAGTTTGTACAGTTGGGTGATCTTTTATAATTCCTAGGAGGTAATGCATTTGTAATGTTTTCTGAAGCTTTGTAAGTGTGTGAGAGAGGGACAAGAAGTGCAGTTCTGTTCTGGAATTCTTTATTGCTTTCAACGGACACTCTTTGTGAAAAATCCAAGTAATATTTTAGTTCAAACTTGATCTTAAGCCAAGGCCCACTGCCACCTCTGGGGTGGGAGTTGGACCTACATACCAAGTGACAAGTTCATCTTAACATCTGCTTCCAGAATGGCTTTGATTCAGCTGTACCAGGCAACAGAACAGGGTCAGACTCCTGATCTGTTATATGTTATCAAGCCAATAACGGCTTGAAGACTAGGATCCCAAAGGGGTTGCAGGCAGGGAATATTTGGAAATTCAGACTAGAATTCCAGGCCGAAAGCTCAAGACCACCAGCCTCTCCTCCTGCCTGGAAAAATGAGCCTTTGTGAAAAACTGATTTACCGTGTACAATTGTGATTGTAAACGTTGTTGAGTAAACCTCCAGACTTTCTCTAAAGTGGTCTCTGCCTTCTTCCTTCTCATGTGTCATTCTTCTTTCCATCGTTCTTCACATAGACCACCCACTTCGGACTCAGGCACTCTGCTGGGTACTAAAAACTAATTCCCAGCAGCCATCATTCTAGAGTGGAAGGCAGACCTATAACAACTAAGAGGATTTCAGATGCAAATAGGGCTATGAAGGGTATAAAGCAATGATGTGTTAGAGACTGGGGTGGGGGTCAACATTAGCTGGAATGGTGAGAGCTGAAAGACATGAAGGAGGGTGAACCAAGATGATTTCAGGGAACAGAGTTCCAGGCAGAGGGAAGAGCTAGTACAAAGGCCCTGAGGTAAGTAGAAGTTTCTGTGTTGGACGAGCAGAAGGAGGTGAGCTTGAAGAGTTACGTGGAGCAGCCCACAAAGGGTCACACCCAGGAGTGGAGGATCTCAGGAGGGCAGTGACAATATGAAATAACCGTAACTTTTTTTTTTTTTTGATGGGGTCACCCTCTGTCACCCAGGCTGGAGTGCAGTGGCACTCATAGTTTACTGCAGCCTTCAACTCGTGAGCTCAAGTGAGCCTCCCTCTTCAGCCTCCCTAGTAGCTGGTATCACACACACACACCACCATGCCCATCTAATTTTTTTTTATTTTTTGTAGAGATGGAGTCTTGCTATGTTACCCAGATTGTTCTTGAACTCCTGGCCTCAAACTGTCCTCCTGCCTCGGCCTCCCAAAGTGCTGAAATTACAGGCATGAGCCACCACACCCAGCTATAACTCATTTCTGATGCTCACCCACCAGGCATGAGTACTTGCTTGCCAAAACATTTTGATGCTATCGGGTATTAGATATGGTAGGAAGAGCACTGTCTGGCCCAGCTCTGCAAAAAAACTCAGATCTCGTGCAAATGCTGCTTCCAACTAGGCCTGTTTTCCACAGTAAAATGATGAGTTTTTGGATGACGCTTCGAGCTCCACCTGTGGTCCTATGATTGAGTCTTGGTTGGGGGCTACAGGTGACAATGAACGGAAGCTGCCCCCTCATGCTGTCACTCAGGGACCACCGGAAGGTGCTATGGACCATGGCTTGACGAAGGCTGAATAACAGAAAGGGGAAATTTTGACCCAAGATGGCATGGTGGTGACTGACTGAGTCCAGGTTTTCAGTATGCCCACGCTCATGTTATCCTCACACAATAACACCTTACAGCTTTGTAGACACGGGGAGAGATTCCATTTTTAAAGCCTTTTATACCTGTTGTACCCCCCAGACTCTCAGAAGAATTCCATGAAACAGATAAGAGAAAAATATTAGCTATCATTCAGTAAAAATGTTATCAAGTGCCTACTATATACCAGGCACTCTGCTAGAAATTAAAAGATTGTGCAAGGCACTTATGATCTAGTTAGAAAAACAGACATTAAACAAATGATCATTAAAATAAGTGTATAGTTAGGGACTGTGGTAAGCTCTGCAAAGGAGAAGTACATGTGAGAGTGTAAGCATTTGACCTTAGCAAGACGGTCATGGAGTATGCTGAATCAGCTAAGATCTTGTCATGATATAGCCCACTCCTGGAGTAACAGAAGAGAGTTTAATGAAGGAACTTGCAGAAGTGTGTGTGGGATTAAGGAAACAACAAAGGATGGTGAAGCACCTAAGGAGTAGCAGAAATGGGAAGCTGTTACTACTCGTAAGCCTGAAAAGGCAAGAAGCAGTGGTGTTACTAGAATGCAGAGAAGGCTGTAGCCAGGAACGGGGGCTTCCCAGTGGTATCTGCAGTTGCAGGTAGTAAATTGCAGCTACTGCCAAAACAAGAGGAGATGGGAGGAATACATATCCTGTCCTTCCTCCTTTTCTACCTTCCAGTCATCTGCTACTCACTGCCTCCCATTGGGTAAACCCAGTAATCCAAATTCACATAAAGAAATAAAAAGCACTGGTCAAAATAACTATATAGGTAAATATAGAAGACAGTATAGATAGGGGTTTTTTTTGTAACTCATTTTTTCTCCTAGCTGATTTAAAAGGAAACTGCATAATTAAATAATTATAAATCTATTGATGGGCACACAATGTGCAAGGATGTAATTTATATGTCAATAACTAACAACAAAGAGGGGGAGGAAAGGGACAGAGCTATATAAGAGCAAAGTTGCCGTATACTATAACCTGAATCAGAAATTTTTTAATTAAGATGTTAATTTTAACCCCCAGGGCAACAACTAAGAAAATAACTCAAAAATACATAGTTTTTAAAAAGAGAAGGGAATCAAAATGGCACATTAGAAAATAACACAAAAGAAAGTAGTAATGGAGGAATTGAACAAAAAAGATATGACATGAAAAAACAAATAGCAAAATGGCAGAAGTAAGTCCTTCCTTATTGGCAATCACATTAAATGCAAATGGATTCAATTCTCCTTATAAAAAGGCATGGATTGAAAGTGGAAAAAGATATTCCACACAAACAGCAACCAACAAAGAGCTGCAGTGGTTATAACGGCAGGCAAAACAGACTTTAAGACAAAAATTTTTGCTAGAGATAAAGAAGGACATTTTATAATGATAAAGGGTCAAGAAGAAGATAGAAGATGTAACAACTAAAAATATATGTGTACCTAATAACAGAGCCCCAAAACTCATGAAGTAAAAACTGACAGAATTGAAAGAAGAAATAATTATTTGACAATAGGTGCAGACTACAGTACCCCACTTTTAATAATGAATAGAACAAGTAGACATAAGATCAATAAGGAAATATTAAAACTTAAACAATACTGTAAACCAACTAGAACTAACATCTATAGAACACTCCACCCATCAACAGCAGAATACCATAACAACACAAAAAGGAGAAAAGGAACAGAGCAACAACAGAATTCAAGTGCACATCAGACATTCTCCAGGACAGATTATATGTCAGGTAATAAAACAAGACTCAATCAATTGTAAAAGACTGAAGTAACATAAAATAGGTTCTTCAGCTACAATAGAATGTAATTAGAAATCAGTAATGGAAAATTTGGGGAAATTCAAAAATATATGGAAATTAAACAAACACTCTTAATGACCAATGGGTCAAAAAAGAATTCCCAGAAAAATTAGAAAATTACTGGAGACAAACAAAAATAAAAACATGTATATCAAAATTCATGGGGTGTAGAAAAAGCAGTGCTCAGAGGGAAATTTATGACTATAAATGCCTACACTTAAAAAGAATAAAAATTTAAGTTAATAATCCAACCTTCCAAACTAGAAAAAGAAGAGCAAATGTAACCCAAAGCAAACAGAAGGCAATAATAAAGATTAGAGCAGAAAGCAATTAAAGAGATTAGACAAATAGAAAAAAATCAACAAAACCAAGAGTTGGTTCCTTGTAAAGAAGTGTTGTCTACAAAAATGGGCAAACTTTCAGCTAGACTGACCAAGAAAAACTAAGTTGTATTTCTACACACTGACAATAAACAAAAATTAAATTAAGAAAATCCATTTGTGGCTGGGTGCGGTAGCTCACGCCTGTAATCCCAGCACATTAGGAGGTTAAGGCAGGTAGATCACTTGAGCCCAGTTCAAAACGAGCATGGACAACATCGTGAGACCCTGTCTCTACAAAAAAAATTAAACCTTAGCCAGGTATGATGGTGCACATCTGTAGTCTCAGCTACTAGGGAGGATGAAGTGGGAGGATACCTTGAGCCCAGGAGTTTGAGGCTGCAGTGTGTCAAGATCACACCAATGCACTCCAGCCTGAGTGACAAAGTGAAACCCTGTCTCAAAAAAACAAAACAAAACAAAAAGGAAAATTCATTTATAACAGCAATTGGGGAGAATAAAATACTTAGAAATAAATTTAGCCAAATAAGTGCAAGACTGACAACTATAAAACATTGTTGAAGGATATTAAAGAAGACCTAAGAAAGTGACATTCCCTGCTCATGAATCAGAAAACAATATTAAGATCACAATACTTACCAAGCTAATCTACAGATTCAATGCAATCTCCATCAAAATTTTCAATGCTAGCTGGGCGCAGGGGCTCACACCTATAATCCCAGCACTTTGGGAGGCCGAGATGGGTGGCTCACCTGAGGTCAGGAGTTCAAGACCAGCCTGGGCAACATGGTGAAACCCCATCTCTACTAAAAATACAAAAATCAACTGGGTGCAGCAGCGCATGCCTGTAATCCCAGCTACTAGGGAGGTTGAGGCAGGAGAATCACTTGAACCTGGAAGGTGGAGGTTGCAGTGAACCAAGATCATGCCACTGCACTCCAGTCTGGGCAACAGAGTGAGACTCCATCTCAAAAAAGAAAAAAAAAAATGGCACTAGGACAATTGTATATCCACATACGAAAGAACGGATTTGTACCTTTACCTCACACTGCATACAAAAATTACCTTAAAATGGATAAAAGACTTAAATGTAAGAGTGAAAACTAAAAAATTTATAGAATAAAGAATAAATGTTAATCTTTGTGACCTTAAATTAGACAATAGTTTCCTAAATATATATTAAAAACACAATCAACTAAAGAATAAATAAATTGGACTTCATTGATTTAAAATTAAATTTTAAAATTAATTATTAAATTTTAAATTAAATTTTTTTTTTTGTTTTGTTTTTGAGACAGAGTCTCACTCTGTCACCCAGGCTGGAGTGCAGTGGCGTGGTCTCGGCTCACTGCAGCCTCCACCTCCTGGGTTCAAGCAATTCCCCCATCTGGGAGTTTAGGTGCTGGACAGGCTGGGACTACAGGCGCGCACCACCACGACCAGTTAGTTTTTGTATTTTTAGTACAGAGGGGGTTTCACCCTGTTAGCCAGGATGGTCTTGATCCCCTGACCTCATGATCTGCCCACCTCAGCCTCCCAGAGTGGTGGGATTACAGGCATGAGCCACTGCACCTAGCCTTAAAATTAATTATGAAATTTTTAATTGTTTTAAAATTATTAAATTTTAAATTAAATTTTAAAATTAAAAACTACTTTACCTCAATGTACACTATTAAGAAAGTGAAAAGAGGCCAGGTGCAGTGGCTCACACCTATAATCCCAGCACTTTGGGAGTCTGAGGTGGGCAGATCACTTCAAGTCAGGAGTTTGAGAGCATCCTGACCAACATGGTGAAACCCCGTCTCTACTAAAAATACAAAAATTAGTCAGGAGTGGTGGTGGACACCTGTAATCCCAGCTACTTGGGAGGCTGAGGCAGGAGAATCACTTGAACCCAAAAGGCGGAGGTTGCAGTGAGCCAAGATCATGCCATTGCACTCCAGTCTGGGTGACAGAGTGAGGCTCTGCCTTGAAAAAAAAAAATGAAAAAGAAAAAAGAAAGAAAAGAAAAGAAATAAAAAGAAAACAGAAAAAACTCACAGAATGAGAAAATATTTTCCAATCATACTTGAAAAGGGTCTGGTATCCAAAATACATAAAGGGATCTCTGGCAATACAACAATCAAAAGATGAATAACCCAGGCAAAGATCTGAACACATATCTACAGCCAACTGATCTTTGACAAAGTCAACAAAAATATACACTGCAGAACGGACACCCTTTTCAATAAATGGTGATGAGAAAATTGGATTGCCATACGCGGAAGAATGAAACTGGACCCTTATCTCTCACCATGTAAAAATCAATTCAAAATGGATTAAAGACTTGAATACAGCACATGAAACTATAAAAATACTAGAAGAAAAACTAGGGGAAACTCTTCTAGACATTGATCTAGGCAAAGAATTCATGACTAAGACCTCAAAAGCACAGGCAACAAAAACAAAAATAGACAAATGGGACTTTAAACAGTTCTGCATAGCAGGCCGGGCGCGGTGGCTCAAGCCTGTAATCTCAGCACTTTGGGAGGCCAACGCGGGTGGATCACGAGGTCAGGAGTTCAAGACCACCCTGGCCAAGATGGTGAAACCCTGTCTCTACTAAAAATACAAAAATTAGCCAGGCATGTTGGCTAATCCCAGCTACTCAGGAGGCTGAGGAAGGAGAATCGCTTGAACCCGAGGGGCAGAGGTCGCGCCACTGCACTCCAGGCTGGGCAACAGAGCAAGACTCCATCTCAAAAAAAAAAAAAAAAAAGTTCTGCATAGTAAAAGAGTGAACAGACAACCTGCAGAATGGGAGAAAATATTTGCAAACTGTACACCCAACAGGGGACTAATATCCAGAATTTTCAAGGAACTCAAACTACTCAACAACCAAACAGATAATCTCATCAAAAAGTGGGCTACGGATATGAATAGTCATTTTTCAAAAAAAAAAAGCAAGTGGCCAACAAGCATATGAAAAAAGTTCAATATCACCAATCATCACAGAAATGCAAATTAAAACCACAATGAAATATCATCTTACACCAATCAGCATGACTATTATTGAAAAGACAAAAAAAAACAGATGTTGGCTAGGATGTGGAGAAAAGGAAACTCTTATACACTGCTGGTGGGAATGTTAATTAGTATAACCTTTATGGAAAACAGTATCTACCCAAAGGAAAAGGAATCACTATATCAAAAAGATACCTACACTGGTATGTTTATTGCAGCACCACTCACAATAGCAAAGATATGGAATCAACCTAAATGTCCATCAACAGATAATTGGATAAAGAAAATGTGGTATGTAAATATATATTGTGTGTGTGTTTGTATATACACATATATACATGTATGTGTGTATACATATGTGTGTATATACACACATACACTAGTATTCCATTGTGTGTGTATATCCATGTGTGTGTATATATATATATGCACACAGGCACCCACACACACAATGGAATATTATTCAGCCATAAAAAGGAATGAAATAATGTATTTTGCAGCAACATGGATGGAGCTAGAGGCCATTAACTCAAAATAAACAAGTCAGACACAGACACAGACACAAATGTTGCATGTTCTCACTTATAAGTGGGAGCTAAATAATGTATACACATGGAAATAGAGTATGAAGTAATAGTCGATGAAAACTCAGGTCTCCATTGGGTGGGAGTTGGGAGGGGGTGAAGGCTCAGAAATTACCTAATGGGCAAAATGTATATTACTCCAGTGATGGATACACTAAAAGCCCTGACTTTACCATTGTGTAATCTAGGCTTGTAACAAAATGACACTGTACTCCATAAATTTAGACAAATGAATTAAAAAAGAAGGGGTGATGGTTGCACAAGGTTGTAAATATACTAAAAACCACTGAATTGTACACTTTAAAATGGTGAACTTTATGGTATGTGAATTTTATTTTTGTGGGGGCGGAGACAGAATCTCGCTCTGTTGCCCAGGCTGGAGTACAGTGACACAGTCTTGGCTCACTGCAACCTCCGCCTCCTGGGTTCAAGCGATTCTCATGCCTCAGCCTCCTGGGTAACTGGGACTACAGGCATGTGCCACCACAGCTGGCTAATTTGTGTACTTTAAGTAGAGACAAGTTTTCACCATTTTGGCCAGGCTGGTCTGACGTCAAGTGATCTGCCTGCCTCAGCCTCCCAAAGTGCTAGGATTACAGGCGTGAGCCCGGCCTGTATCTTCTAATATATACATTTTAAAAGTTGTAGTTCCTTTATTGTCAACACACAAGAATGTTTTATTATATGTCGATGTTAAAGCTCTGTCCTATATTTGCATTTTTTAAGTTTATTTGGACAAATTTTATGTGGCCAAATGTATCAATATTTTCTTTTGTAACTTTGTTTTGTTTAAAAAATATTTTTCTGGCCGGGCTCGGTGGCTCAAGCCTGTAATCCCAGCACTTTGGGAGGCCGAGACGGGCGGATCACGAGGTCAGGAGTTCGAGACCATCCTGGCTAACACGGTGAAACCCCGTCCCTACTAAAAAATACAAAAAGCTAGCCGGGCGAGGTGGCGGGCGCCTGTAGTCCCAGCTACTCGGGAGGCTGAGGCAGGAGAATGGCATAAACCTGGGAGGCGGAACTTGCAATGAGCTGAGATCCGGCCACTGCACTCCAGCCCGGGCGATAGAGCGAGATTCCGTCTCAAAAAAATAAATAAATAAAAAATATTTTTCCACTAATGAATAAGATAAACTTTCATCTATATTTACTTCCAAAATGTTTAATCATTTCCTGAAAAAGATTAAACTGTTTTATTAGAAAAAAAAAAAAAACAGAAAAAAAAAGGGCGGGGGAGAGTATTCGAGGTGCAGGGTCCAGCATGTGCAAAGACCCCATGGAGGGAGTATGACAGGCAAGAAAGGCAGGCAGGCTGGAGCAGAGAGTGGGAAGGAAAGAGAACAGGGAAAGGGCAGGCAAAAGCCAGCACCATAGGCCATTGTGGGCCACGTTAAGGAGACTTGATCTTTATTCTAAGAGTAACAGAAACCATTAAAGGGTTTAAAACTGGGCACAGTGTGAGATTATCAGATATGCCCTTGACTGATGTCTGGAGCCAGGAACTGACTTATTCCACTGCTTGGCACATAATGGGCACCCAGGGCAAACAGACTGAGAAACAAGCCAAGGGAAGTAGCCCTCTGGTGCCTCCTCAAATACACTGACCACTTAGGGGCAAGGTCCCTTCCTTGAGCTGGTGGAAGAATGGGAGGAGGTATTACATTTCTCACCCATTTTAGCTCCTTCTCCTTCCAAGCCTGCAAGTGAGAGTAGAATCCAAGGTATCTACGATGCTGAGCTAGACACAGAGTGTGAGCTTTGTTGTTGTGGTGGTGGCGGTGGTTGGCGGTGGTGGTGGCGGTGGTGGTTGGCGGCGGCGGCGGTGGTAGTAGTGGTGGTTGGCGGCGGTGTTGGCAGCGGTGGTGGTGGTGGTGGTGGTTGTCGGTGGTTGGCGGTAGTGGTGGTGGCGGTGGTTGACGGTAGTGGTGGCGGTGGTTGGCGGCGGTGGCTGGCGGTGGCGGCGGTGGTAGTAGTGGTGGTTGGCGGCGGTGTTGGCAGCGGTGGTGGTGGTGGTGTGGTGGTGGTGGTGGTGGTTGGCGGTAATGGTGGTGGCGGTGGTTGGCGGTGGTTGGCGGTAGTGGTGGTGGCGGTGGTTGGCGGTGGTTGGCGGTAGTGGTGGTGGCGGTGGTTGGCGGTGGTTGGCGGTAGTGGTGGTGGCGGTGGTTGGCGGTGGTGGTGGTTGGCGGTGGTTGGCGGTAGTGGTGGCGGCGGTGGTTGGCGGTGGTGGTGGTGGTGGTGGTAGTGGTAGTGGTGGTTGGCGGTGGCATACTTATTGGGAAACAATCAGAGAAGCTGGCAATTTGCTCAAAGTTTTGGGTTCTACTTTTCTCTGTTTGGTTGGAACTGGGGCTCAGGGGATCCTGGCACTTAGCAGAGACTCAATAAGTACTTGACGAGTGGACAAATGGATGAGCACTATAGTTTCAGATACCTGCCAGGCCTTTCTTCCCTCCACTCACAACCCACAGCCCTTCTGATAGGCCGGGCTCCTGCACTTGATATATTCTATATCCCATTAAGACCGTTCCTTCCCCCTCCCTAGGCTTCAGATTCTCCACATGAGAACAGGGAGAAGGAGGCAAGTTAGATAATGGTCAGCCTGGACTCTTATGAGTTCTATGAATCTTGCATCTTGTATTTTGCAATGATCTGGTTTTGTTAAGAATTTACTTTCCAAGCTCAGTTGGGGGTAGGGGTGGGACTCCCTCCCAGTTCTATTATTGGTGTCTCCCGACCCAGGGCTTCTTGGTTTTTGCTGCAAGTGGGTCCAACACTCAACATCCAAGGCTTTCTTGCTGCAGCTAGCTGCACACGGCTCTGCCAATCTCTGGCCTCGGGCAGCTGGCTCCACTTTTGCTATCCTCAATGCCTGGTCTGCCCAGCCCAGCTTAGGGACACCTGGGGTCCATGGTGGTGCTGCATGGCAGCCTGTAGTTCTTCCCTTCGAGTGTGACTTCACTCAGGCCTGGCAGAGTGACAGCCCTGGGTGTGCTCACACACACACAACACCACGGGAACAACAACAAAAAAATACATGGTGAACCTCAGAAAGGCAGTTTCTTAGCAACTTTATAGCCTTTGTTCATGAGCTCCTTGGAATCCAAGTATCGTCTGATCTCCTGCCAGCTTCCACCCTCGGGTAGGAGGAAGAACATGGCAGGCCTGCCTTTATGAGAGCCCAGAGCTAAGCCCCCACACCACGCCACTGGCCTATCAGTCAGCCTGGGAAGCACAGGCCCAAATTCTGGGTTTCTCTGGGATCTGGGAAAAAAATCCCTGCTATGATTTCTTCACAGCTGCAGCCACAGAATCCCAGGGCTTGCTCATTTAATCAACAAACATGGATTGAAATAGGTACTGTGGGCCCATGGTGTTTCGCATTTTTGTACCCACAGAGATTGGTCCCAGCTCTGTCCTAGGCCCTGGAAATACCAGGTGCATAAGGGATGATCTGTAACTTCTATGGCCTAGTGATGAAAACAGATGAGTCCCCACACAAATAAAAAGAGAATAACTTGATGACCACTGCCCTACAGGTAACTTTACTCCAGGCCTTTATAATAAACTCAAACTCCCTAGCCTGGCCCAAAAGGCCTGTTGGAGCTGACCCCTGCCTACTTCTCCATCACCTCCTGGCAGGGCCCCAGTGCCTCACACACACAGTCCAAGGCTTTCTCACCTTCGGACCCTGTTCTCTCAGCATGGAACACTCTTCCCCGCTGCTCTGCAGCTTCATCCTTTAGGTTTCAGCTTTACTGTCACCTCCCCCAAGAGGCTTCCTTGACCACCCTATTAAGAATAGACATCCCCCCATCATCATTCTTAATCATTCTCAGCACCTCTGTAGCCCCGTGGCATGTATCCTGACTTACAGTCGATTGTCATGATTCATGGTAGTTACGTTCTGTAAGTCACCATCAACACAGTTAGTGAATACTGAACTATTGTCCCTAGGGGACGTACAGGGCTACATTCCTGCAAGTCTCTGATCACAACATTTTAATCAAGTAATCATGACATAATCTTGTTTTATATGCATTTCTGTTTAGAGACACCTTAGTTAATATTTATCATTGATTCATTACATTGAACCCACGGCCAATAGCACTGACTCATGCCTCAACAAAGCTTCTCCAACACATATATTTTCCCTGTAAGGCACATCCCAGTCTTCTTGTGCTCAGGAACACTAGACAGCACTTCAGCCCAATGCTTGGGCACCATGTAAACCGAAATCACCAACAGAAAGTATAAAAATATGAAAAATGTGGCACTCAGTAAACCCCCAAAGGACACTTGTTTACAGTATGAGAGCTGAAACAAGAAGGCAGCTGTCCTCTGGTTTGACCTTAGCTGTGAACGTATATGCCTACCGGCTAGTATAACAAAATAACTTAACGTAGTTGACAACAGAAATTTATTTCTCACAGTCCTGGAAGCTGGGAAGTCTAAGATCAAGGTGCCAGCAGAGTCAGTATCTGTTAAGAGCCCACTTCCTGGTTCACAGACTGCCATTTTTTCACTATGTCCTCATACGGCGGAAAAGAAGAGGGAGCTCTGCAGTGTCTTTTAATACGGGTACTAACCCCATTCATTAGAGCTCCATCCTCATGAATTAATCACTTACCAAAGGCCCTATCTCCTAATTGGGGATTTGGATGTCAACAAACGAATTCAGGAAGGGACACAAACATTCAGTCTGTGACAGTGCATGTTGAACAACTTGAATTTTCTTCACCACTCTGTGCATATGCACATCCTTAAGTAATCTCAAAAGTGCCATATGGCAGGGTGTGGTGCCTAATGCCTGTAACCCTGGTATTTTGGGAGGTTGAAGCAGGAGGATCATTTAAGGCCAGGAGTTTAAGACCAGCATGAGCAACATAGCAAGACCCCATCTCTACAAAAAACAAACAAAAAAAAGCCAGATGTGGTGGTGCACGCCTGTAGTCCCAGCTACTAGGAAGACTGAGGAGAGAGGACTGCTTGAGCCCAGGAGGTCAAGACTGCAATGAGCTGTGATTGTACCATTGCACTCTAGCCTGGGTGACAGAGTGAGACCCAGTCTCAAAAAATACAATTTTTTAAAAGTGCAATGAGCATTGATTTTTTTTTCCTTTCTTTTTTTTTTTTTTGAGACAGGGTCTTGCTCTGTCACCCCAGCTGGAGTGCAAAGGTGCAATCTCGACTCACTGCAGCCTCCACTTCCTGGGTTCAAGTGATTCTCCTGCCTCAGCCTCCCGAGTAGCTGGGATTACAGTTGCCCGCCACCATGCCCAGCTAATTTTTGTACTTTTAGTAGAGACTGGGTTTCACCATGTTGGTCAGGCTGGTCTTGAACTCCTGACCTCAGGTGATCCACCTGCCTCAGCCTCCCGAAGTGCTGGGATTACAGACGTGAGCCACCGCACCCGGCCATGAACATTGATTTTTGAGATTACAAATAAATTTTAGTGAGTAGGTAAATTGTAAATCTGGAATCTGTGAATGAGTATAACAATGGAATCTATGGGTAATGCATAATTAATGTTATTCACTCATTGGTTACTTCACTTGACTTTGGGCAAGCAAGACTGTGTCTGTATCATCCACCATTTTATCCCCAGCTCTTACCAGAACAGATATGGACCTTCAAAATTGTTGAGCTGTTGGTGAACCAACCAAACTAAAGCTAAACCTTGGAATTATAGTTTTGTGAGACTTATTAATAATCTCATTATTTATCCTACTATTATTTGCATATTTAGTTATGGTCAAAATAAAACCACTTTCCAGGGCTGACTTTTCCTGCCCAAATTCACAAAACACTGATCTATAGACCAAAAGTTATTTTTTCATGGGCATTAGAATTTTCCAGTGGCCCAAATAATTACGTGCAGTCTCCTGGTACCAGCTGAATTATTCTCTAGGGGAAGTTTGCTTGACGGTCTAGCATTAAACAAATGGGAAGCGAAGAGGGCTGAGAGATCATTTGCCTTCCCCATGACATAGTAAACACAGTCCCCTGCTTCCATACACAATGTATTTCGGAAAATATCACTAATGTCAAAAGTACGAAAGTCAAACAACAAATTTATGTTGGGAATAAAAAGTGGTACAGCATGTCCAATTACACCTGCATTTTTAGACACAATCACTGATCATACGTTTGCTGTCTTTCCTAATGTACCTTCAATTTGATTATTTTCCTTCACAAATCAAAAAAACAGCAATAGGCTTAAGAACATCCCGTGGAGGCTAAAGATTCATCCCTTTCAATAAGTCTAATGATTTCCATCTTTATATCGAAAGAATAAATGATACACATACTCCTTTTTAAACTCCTTTTTGTTGAGATATAAATCACATAGACTACATAACTCACCCACTGAAAATGTACAATTTCATATATTTTAGTATATTTACTAGGTTGCGTAACCATCACTAATTCCAAAATACCTTTGTCCCCCTAAAAGAAACCCTGTACCCATAACAGTCACTCCAGTGACTTTCTTCAGTCCCTGACAACCACTAATCTATTTTCTATAGTGTAGCTATGGATTTGCCCTTTCCGGACATTTTACATAAACCAAATCATGCAATATGTGGTCTTACATAACTGCTTTCATTTAGCATATTTTCAGTTCATCTATGTTGCAGCATGTGTCAGTACTTCCTTTGTATCGTTAATATTTCATTGTGTGAATGTACCACATTTTGTTTATCCAAATGTTGATAGATATGTGAGCTGTTTCCACCTTTTGGCTATTGTGAATAATGCTGCTGTTAACATTCATGTAAAAGTGCTTGTGCGGATGAACTGTTTCATTTCTCTTGGGCAGATACCTAAGAGTGGAATTGCTGATTAATAAAGTGACTCTATCTTTCAAATTTTGAGGAATTGGGCCAGGCGAGGTGGCTCATGCCTGTAATCCCAACACTTTGGGAGGCCAAAGCGGGGTGGATCACCTGAGGTCAGGAGTTCGAGATCAGCCTGGCCAACATGGTGAAACCCCATCTCTACTAAAAATACAAAAATTAGCCGGGCGTGATGGCAGGTGCTTGTAATCCCAACTACTTGGGAGGCTGAGGCAGGAGAATCACTTGAACCCAGGAGGTGGATGTTGCAGTGAGCCAAGATCATGCCACTGCATTCCAGCCTCAGTGACAAGAGCGAGACTCCGTCTCAGAAAAAAAAAAAAAAAAACTTTTTTTGAGGAATTGATACACTGTTTTCCAAAGTGTTTCACCATTTTGCATTCCTACCAGCAATATATGTAGGTTTCAATTTCTCCACATCTTCATCAACACTTGCTATTGTCTGTCTTATTGGCTACAGCCATCCTAGTAGGTGTGAACTAATACCTAACTAATCGCAGGTTTGATTTGCATTTCCCTTCTGATTTCCCTGGTGATTAGGATGTTGAGCATCTTTGCATGGGCTTATTGGCCATTTGTTTATCTTCTTTGGAGAAATGTCTACTCAAACACTTAGCCCACTTTTCAATTGGGTTATTTGTCTCTTTATTATTGAGTCATAAGAGTTCTGCATATATTATGAATACAAGTTCCTTATCATAGCGGTTCCCAACACCCCCACACCGCTTTGCCCCCACCCCACCCCGCCACCGACATGGACAGGTACTGGTTAGGAATGGGGCTGCCCAGTAGGAGGTGGGCAGCAGGCAAGGGAGCATTAGCACCTGAGCTCTGCCTCCACTCAAATCTTTGGCAGCATTAGATTTTCATAGGAGTGTGAACCCCACTGGGAACTGCACATGTGAGGGATCTAGGTTGGGCACTCCTTGTGAGAATCTAATGCCTGACGATCTGAGATGGAGCAGTTTCATCCTGAAACCATCCCCACTCACCCCCAACCCCAACCCCATCCCCATCCGTGGAAAAACTGTCTTCCACAAAACTGGCCCCTGGTACCAAAAAGGTTGTGGATCACTGCCTTATATATGATTTGCAAACATTTTCTCCCATTCAGTGGGTTGTATTTTCACTTGCTTGACATATGCATACTTCTTATCACTACTATTGGTATGTCCATTTTCCACCGACAAAATTTTATAAAATGAGGATAACATGGATTAAAATAATCAAGTACTTTCCCAATCATTGCTGTGCTGATGGATCTGGAGCCTAAACAATTGGCTGATATGCAGCACCACCCTATGGTCTTGCAATATGATGTCTTCTTTAACATGCAGAAATCTGAACCTGGGTACAATGGAAGTTCAGGGGTATCAGCTTATAATGTATGAAATAATAATTGCCAATTATTAAGCACTTACTATGCTCAAGATACTGTGCTAACTGCTTTACATCATCATATTTGATCCTCACAATATCCCTATTAGAGAAGTACTGTTATCACCCCACCTTACAGATGAAGAAAACTGAGGTTCATGGAGTTTAAGTGGTCAGTGGCACTACAGCTAGTAAGTGGTAGAACTGGGATTCAAACCAAGTGTTTCTGAGTCCAGAGCCTTTGCTTATATCCACAATACCAATAGCTGTCAAGTGCCAGACTGCAGGCCAGCATCAGAGCTGGAGGAAGCTTTCCCAGGTCCTCAGTGGAATGAAAAAAATAAGGGCAATGTTGTGGTGTTTTCACAAGGACAAATTTATTCCATTTAAATGACTGTTATTCTGATTCTTCCTTTTTTTTGGTATTCCATATTTCCTTTTTAAAATAACAGTACTAGATGGTTTTTTTATTATTATAAAAGAAATATAGGCATGCAGTAAAACAAAAATGCAAATGGGAAACATGATTATAAAATTAAAATTACTTCTATCTTCTCTCCCTTGAGTCATAGTCCCTATCCTAGAGGCAACCAGTTACTAGTTTTTTGTGTATCCTTAATGTGTGTACGCATGTGTGTATATATTATTATAATATACATATTATAATATGTATATTTTGTATATATTATACAAAATATAAATAGAATTACACACTATGTACTGTTTTGTACCTTACTTTTTTTGCTTTATAAATCTTTTGGTATAGTTGAGTATATTTAAATTATTTTATTTTTAAAATGTTTACTGAGTCCATACTCTTTATTAGCCACCAGAATCAGAGAATTCGTGTTCTATGCATTGGAACTACAGGAACAAGATAGACGTGGTTTTTGCCTTCAGGGAGCTTATATTCTAATAGGAGAAACACTTGCAGAACAATAAAACAGAATAATTGCATATTATGATAAATATTAATAAGAAAAGACATTGGATAGAGAATAGTGGTGGTTGTGGGAGATCCAACTTCTTTTAATCAGATAAGGTTCTCTGTGGAGGTGACATTTAAGTTGAGATCTGAAGAATGAAGCCAGTAGGAAGGAAACAGCATTCCAGGCCAAGGAAACTGCAAATGCAAGACTTTGAAGCAGGAAAGAGGATGCCTCATTTGAGAAATTTAAGGAAGAATAAGGCAGGCCCAGTGCTGTGGTTCACACCTATAATCCCAACACTTTGAGAGGTTGAGGTGGGAGAACTGCTTGAGCACGGAAATTTTTGAGACCAGCCTGGGCAACACAGGCACACCCCTATCTCTACAAAAAAATTAAAAATTAGCTGGGCATGGTAGCATGTGCCTGTAGTCCCAGCTACTTGGGAGACTGAGGATCACTTGAGCCCAGGAGTTGGAGGCTGCAGTGAGCTATGATCATAGTACTGCACTCAATCCTGGGTAACAGAGTGAGACCCTGTCTCATAAAAAAAAATAATAATAATAAGAGAGTGCATGCATTGTGGGACAGGGCGAAGAGGTGCAGAGAGCACTGTCAGAATGCACTGGGAAGCTGTGAGTGGCTTTAATGGGGAGGGAGCATGGTCTGGTTTGTGTAGAGCTCATTGGGTAGAGCAGTTTAGGGACCAAGTTGGAGGCTTATGCCCTTCAGGCAAAAGATGATGGTGGCCCGGAATGGACTGTTAGCTGTGGGAAATAAAGTAAAAGAGACAGATTCTAAATATATCTATTGGGGGTAGAAGAAAATGGCCTCTGTCAGGCGTGGTGGTTCACACCTGTAATCCCTTTGGGAGGGATTGCTGTGCTGGACACTTGACAGCACTTTGGGAGGCCGTGGCGGGTGGACCATAAGGTCAGGAGATCGAGACCATCCTGGCCAACATGGTGAAACCCCATCTCTACTAAAAATACAAACATTAGGCCGGGCGCGGTGGCTCAAGCCTGTAATCCCAGCACTTTGGGAGGCCGAGACGGGTGGATCACGAGGTCAGGAGATCGAGACCATCCTGGCTAACACGGTGAAACCCCATCTCTACTAAAAATACAAAAAACTAGCCGGGCGAGGTGGCGGGCGCCTGTAGTCCCAGCTACTCCGGAGGCTGAGGCAGGAGAATGGCGTGAACCCGGGAGGCGGAGCTTGCAGTGAGCTGAGATCCGGCCACTGCACTCCAGCCCGGGCGACAGAGCAAGACTCCGTCTCAAAAAAAAAAAAAAAAATACAAACATTAGCTGGGTGTGGTGGCACGCACCTGTTAATTCCAGCTACTCGGGAGGCTGAGGCAGGAGAATCACTTGAACCCACGAGGCAGAGGTTGCAGTGAGTCGAGATTGTGTCACTGCACTCCAGCCTGGCAACAAAGTGAGACTCCATCTCAAAAAAATAAAAAAAAGAAAGAAAGAAAGAAAATGGCCTCAATGATGAGTGGCCTCAGGGTGTGGTGAGAGGGAGTCAAAGGAGGTACAGGTGGCACAGTTTATGGAGTCTGGATTCCGAGTCAGAGAATGTTTCAACTTGAACATCTTGGTCTGTGATGCCTCTGGAGCACCTCAAGCAAGGAGCTGAAGTGTTGCAGTCTGGAGTTCAAAGGAGAAGTCTCAGATGGAACTATAAAACTGGTAGTTATTGATCTGCGGCTTTAAATATCTGGGGGTAGGTTTGGGTATGGACAGGAATCTCACAGTCACTGACTCAAACTGTCCATTTAAAAACCTAGCTTTTCTTAGACTTTAAGTTCAATTTACAAATCTTGTTATTCCATTGTAAATCTAGTAATTTCTTGTATAAAGATAAGAACAAACTCTTGTTATTCCATTTTAAATCTAGTAATTTCTTGTATAAAGATAAGAACAATCACTTTCACTTGTTTTTTGACTATTGTTAATTCTTAAGTTTAGTATTCAATCCTCCTTAACATTTACCACCTTAATCAAAGACTTACCACCTTAATCAAATTTCCTTAGACATTTAAAACTACAATTATCAATTTAATATGCCTGATTTTCTCACTTTAAATGCCCAATAAGGCAGACTTACAAATATAAAAAGCAAAATCTTTCTAAGCATTTAAGCAACTGTTGTAAATTAATTACCTAAATGTATAAATGTGGCAAATCAGATTCAATTGGCTATTTCAAGAACCTTAAATCCTACACAAAGCAGAACAGGGATCATAGAAGCTTCTGTGCTGTATTCATTTCTTCCTTACTGAATATTTATTCCTATTTCCTTTCTGGAGTTACAGATTTACTCCCCCAACAAAGAGACCAGAATTTTTCCCAAATATTGCTAATGGCAGCCAATCTATTTCATTTTCAAATCTGTTGTTTTGCACACAAGTCTTCAGATATTTATTGACGGGAGACATTAGCATATATGGTGGTTGTAAGGAAACCTAGTATCACCTAGGGAAAGGATATGGAGAGAATGCAAGTATACCCAGCCCTGAAGGCCAATACCTAGACATGGGGTGGAGCATGTGGAGGCCATAGAGGGAACTGCCCTATCTCGGCAAAATAAATTGTGTACAACCCCTTATTGTGTATAACCTCTTAATTTGGGGGGAAGGAGATTTTAAAGATAATCCCAGCAAATGCTGCCACCATATACCTTTTCAATCCTAATAGCCACTAATCACTGTGTGTGCTTGGACTTGTTGCTCAACCTTGCTGAACTCAAATCCCATAGGCTTAAATAAAGGATTGGCTTTCTAAGGCCCTTTCTAAGTCTAACAGCCAGTGAGTCTAAGTCAGGGATGACTGTAAGCAGAAGAGTAGATATAAGAAAATATGTATGTTTGAAAGAAAGTGAGTAGGCTAGACTAGAAGAGGTAATTGCCTCCAATGAAGATTTATTACATACTTTAACCTTTAAAGCAGAGTGTTTTAAACTTTAAGGTGCATTAAGAATCATCCATAGATTAAATTAATGTGTTTTAAAATGTAGATTTCAGAGCCTCATACTCTTTCCACCAAGATTTTATTTAGGAGGTCTGAGATGAGGCTTGAAATTTTTGTAATTTTTTTAAAAGTTCCCTATACGATTGTGATATAGAGCTAGGTTTGAAACTGGAAATCTCTCCTTTAAAGACTAGATAGTACTCTGTTGAAGACAGTACCAGTTCCTGCAATGCAAGCTGCAGAGAACATTGTTAAGATTGAGAAATAGCTGGTGCGGTGGCTCACGCCTGTGATCCCAACACTTTGGGAGGCCAAGGCGAGTGGATCACTTAAGGCCAAGAGTTGGAGACCAGCCTGGCCAACATGATGAAACGTGTCTCTACTAAAACCACAAAAATTAGCCGGGCGTGGTGGTACGTGCCTGTAATCTCAGCTACTCAGGAGGCTGAGGCAGGAGAATCATTTGAACCCAGGAGGTGGAGGTTGCAGTGAGCCAAGATTGAGCCACCCCATTCCAGACTGGGCAACAGAATGAGACTCCGTCTCAAAAAAAAAAAAAAAGAAGATTCAGAAACTTGACAAATGGCAAAATGCTGAGGCTGCAGTGGTCCCTAGATCAAAAAACTACAGATCTTTGCAGCCCAGATTAGTCAGCATTCTCCAGAGAAACAGAACCAAAATTAACCAAGGCACACTCCCAGAATTGAGGAGATGGGGAAATTCTAAAAAGATGTATAGCAGAGCAGCTGGTTGGGCTCCATATACATTCCACCCATCTCTACGTGTAGCAGAACTCTCTGTTTTCACCTGGGCATAGAGCCACCAGGAATAAGGGCTACATTTCCCAATGTTCCCCTCCCCTGTTAGGTATGGCGAAATTCTGGCCAAAGAGGTACAAGTGGGAGGCTCACCTACAACTTCTGGGAACTATCCTTAAAGAGCAAGGGGAGTCCTCCCTCTGCCTTTCCTCCTTCTTCCTGGCTAGAATGCCTCAGTAGATGGGAGTTCCAGCAGCCACCTTGCTCAGTGATGCGACCTTGGGAATGGAAGCCAAACACTGCAAAGCAACAAAAGATAAGCCTCGGTCTCTGATGCTAAGGAAAACAATCCAATCACCTCCAGGATTCCTGAAGGTGAGAGAAAAATGTAAGCTTATTTTTGGGTTTTCTGTTACTTGCTAAACCTAATTATGACTAATTAAGCCAATAATAGTAGCTAATGTTTATTGAGTACCTAATATATGCAAGGCACTTTTTTTTTTTTTTTTTTTTTTTTTTGAGACGGAGTCTCGCTCTGTCACCGGGACTGGAGTGCAGTGGCCGGATCTCAGCTCACTGCAAGCTCCGCCTCCCGGGTTCACGCCATTCTCCTGCCTCAGCCTCCCGAGTAGCTGGGACTACAGGCGCCAGCCACCTCGCCCGGCTAGCTTTTTGTATTTTTTAGTAGAGACGGGGTTTCACCGTGTTAGCCAGGATGGTCTCGAACTCCTGACCTCGTGATCCGCCCGTCTCGGCCTCCCAAAGTGCTGGGATTACAGGCTTGAGCCACCGCGCCCGGCCTGGCACTTTTATATCTAATAGTTGGTTTAACCACATAACTCAGACAGTCTTCACAACAATCCCGAGAGGTTACTATCATCCCCATTTTACAGATGAGGAAACCAATGTGTATTAAGGTCATGTAATTTTCCCAAGGCTCCCACATTAGTCAGTGGCAGAGCCAGGATTCCAGCATAAGTTGACTACATCTAGATTTATACCAACCATTATGCTATACTGCCTTTTGATTCCAGAGGCCAAGTCATCCATCATCCATCCATTCAACAAATATTAATCAAGTGCCTGGGCACTGGAAACTACGATGAGCCATAGAGACAGTTCCCTGTCCTTGCAGAACTTCCAGTCTCAGAACAATGTGAAAGGAAAACAAATCTTGGGACACCAAAATCACGAAGGCAAAGGGAAAAGTCAAGCTGGAAACTGCATCAGGCAAACCTACCTCTTATTTTATTCCTAAACTAGATAGCTACAAAGATTTAAAAAGCTACAGACCTCCCTCACAATTTGCCCACAAGGAAATTCTTTGTGGGCCTCAAGATATTTACCCTAAAACAGTTCTGTTGAGTTTCACCCTGGCAATGTAAATGGATAGCTCATCTTCATAGGTGTGGGACAAAGGACAGAACTCAAAGTCATCCCTCTGCTCACCTCAGACAAATGAATATCGGATTGCTTCCTCTCCCCTACTGTTTATGTAAAACTGCAGATCCACTAAGACAAAGGCATAAATGACTATTCCTCTACCAGCCACCTTGCCCCTTCCCCACATGTAAATTGTATATTTAGTGAAAGGCTGAGCAAAGACTTAAAAGAATGCAACTATTTGTCTTATTTACCTATGACCTGGAAGCCCCAGCATCGAGTTGTCCTGCCTTTCCAGATGGAACCAATGTGCATCTTATATATATTGACTGACGTCTCATGTTTCCCTAAAATGTGTAAAAGCAAGCTGTATCCCAACCACCCTGGGCACATGTAGTCAGGACCTCCTGAGGCTGTGTCACGGGCACGTCCTTAGCCTTGGCAATAAAAACCTTCTAAGTTGAGCCCTGTCTCAGATACTTTTGGTTCATGTCAACGTATCTATGAGCACCTTACAGAACCCAACGGCAAGCTCAACTACCAGGCCCTGGGGAACACAGGAGGTAGGACCTACCATTAGTGCTTTAGCTCTAACCACTCCCACCAACCACCTGTCAGTTCCAATCAACAGATTTGCATGAGAGAAAATGACGAGTACAGTTTGAGCCACAGGCTTAACCCAGCAAGTACCCACTATTACACAATCAGGAGCCACCCAAGGATTAGAAACCCAGTCACTGGACACCTAAGTGTCCACCTGTTCCCAAAGAAAGGCAGTCATTGGAAATTACTCCCAGAGCCATATGCCACATTCCCTAAAAAGGGAAAAGAGGAGAGAAAGAGGAAAGAGCTTTTGTAGGACTGTGACTGCTTGGCCAAGGTATTCAACTCTAATTCTTTAAGGCGTGTTGAGGAATAACTTCTCAACTGGGGCCTGACTAGATGGAAGGAGTGAGGGTGGGGAGGGCAGAGGCAGAAAAGACAGGAAAGAAAAAAAGAAAGGGTTAGTGAGCCTGACCCTTAGACCTTGGAAAACTTTGTAGTCTTTGACCACAATTCCACCTCTGGCACTCAGAAAAAATAATAATCCTAAATAATAAAAAGTTTTATGTTCAAAAATAATTATACAGAACCACACAAAAAAGATATCCAACTTCTTGGGGGGCAAATGTAACTATGGTAGGAATCATGATAGCTGACATTTATTAACCACTTGTGATGTTCTAGGCACTGTGTTAAGAATTTGTCACCACCCATTTCATCAGACTTAAGAAGTGAAATAATTTGCTAACATGTTATAACAAGTAAGGAGTGGACTCCAGATCTGAACCCAGTTCTGACAGCAAAGCCAACTGTCTTTAGCACCACAGTGTACTGTACTACAGCAACTGCACTGTACTACATGAAAAATGGCAACTGTGAAAACTACATAGTAATATGGGGAAAGATTATGATAAAGTATTCCTTGAATAAAGACTACAAAATCACACATAAAGAATGGCCGGAAGCGGTGGCTCTTGCCTATAATCCCAGCACTTTGGGAGGCCAAGGCGGGTAGATCACCTGAGGTTGGGAGTCCAAGACCAGCCTGACCAACATGGAGAAACCCCATCTCTACTAAAAATACAAAATTAGCCGGGAGCAGTGGCGCATGCCTGTCATTCCAGCTACTTGGGAGGCTGAGGCAGGAGAATCACTTGAATCCAGGAGGCAGAGGTTGCAGTGAGCCGAGATCGTACCATTGCACTCCAGCCTGGACAACAAGAGTGAAACTCCATCTCAAAAAACAAAACAAAAAAAAAACCATTACAAGAACGTTTACAAGCATACAAGTATGAACTGAACTCCCCTACCACCACCACACACACACACACACACACACAGGCTGGCTGGGGGTATCAGTCTAGGTGTAATCAGGAAAGAGTAACCACTACAGTAATTTGACCAGGAAAATAATAATATAAACATGTATTAATTATAATAGGGGACTGTAGTCCCCTACAGTTATAAGGAACTGCCTAGTAAAAAGAAAAAAGAATGCTAAATAATACAAGAATAGCAGATATAAGTAGCCACTACCCCAAGGACTGAGACAGAGCACCTAAGAAAAGGTCCCAGATCCCCTTAGACCAGAGGAAGTTGGTGCAGAAGTTGTGTGTACCACAATAGCCTAGCATTGTATGCAAATGCTATTTAGAAAAATATGGGAAACGTGGAGGTTTCATCCATACCAACTGACTTTGGAACCAACATTACACAGTGCCTGGTACAGATACCCAAGTGTTTTCTACATACATGTCTGAACACCCCAGATAGGAGATATTCTTTCAGGGCAAGGGTTATGTTTCATCTTCCTCCTATAGCCAGCCCTATACGTGGCATACATAAGGAGTTCAACAATTTACTTTTGAATAGAATATATGAACTCTGAGGGAAGACTCCTATTAATCTGTGCCTTTTTTCCGTTAATTTTTATTCTATTTTTTCTACTGTGAAAACAAAAATAATGCTTATTAAAGAAAATACAAAGGTTAAACAAAAGGGGAAAAATATCAGCCATATTCCTGCTACCCAGAAATAATCACTATTAGTACTTTGGTGTATTTTTTATACCAATAGTTTTTTTTTTTTTTCTTTAAACATAGATGTACAGACATCGTATCCTACATGAAATTTCGTATCCTGAATTTTTTTACTTATCATTAAAAAAGCGTTTCTCCAACTCCTCAACAGCTCTTAAGAATTAATGGTTGGCCGGGCACAGTGGCTCACGCCTGTAATCCCAGCACTTTGGGAGGCCGAGGCGGGTGGATCAAGTCAGGAGATTGAGATCATCCTGGCTAACACGGTGAAACCCCAAACCCCGTCTCTATAAAAAAAATTACCCGGGCGTGGTGGCATGCACCTGTAGTCCCAGCTACTCGGAAGGCTGAGGCAAGAGAATCGCTTGAACCTGGGAGGCGGAGGTTGCAGTGAACCGAGATGGCGCCACCGTACTCCAGCCTGGGCGACAGGGACTCCGTCTCAAAAAAAAAAAAAGAAAAAAGAAAAAAAAAAGAATTAATGGTGAATTATTCTCTATAGAAAATGTTTACATTGATGTTGAAACTACCTTAAATGCTAACTGCACAATATCTCTTTCTGAAGATTTTAGGTAGTTTACTTAACTACTTCCCTTTTGGAATTCTGAGGTTCTATTTTATTTTTCCTATTATAAATAATTCCATAATGAACATCATTGTACTTCATATTATCTCTGGTAGGCCTGTTTCCGACAATGGCTGTGCCACGTGTGAAATTACCAGTTCAGATGCTACAAATGCGTTTATGGCCACTGAGCAAAACTTAAGATCACCAGACATCTGCTTCTAAACATGGAAACTGGTAGCTTCCCCTTTTTCAACAGGACACAAACCCGAAGCTCCTTCTATGCCCTCTAGTCCTAACATGTGCTTACCTATCACCTAACACATCCTCTGTTCTTTCCTGTCCATAAAACGCTGCCCAGCCCTACATGACTACACGACCCTGGGCTGGTCCCATTGCCCTTCGGACCTCATCAGTCACCATGTTGCCCAGTTGGAGGGTGGCATGACTGAAGTGCTGGACCAGAGGATATCCTTCCTGGAGGGGAGGTAGCGCCCTGGGCGCTGAAACCAAGCGCAGGGTCTTGGCAGGGCGCATTCACTTCACCGGTAGACCTGGGGGCTCAAAGCAATAGAACTACAGCTTGGAGCTCCAGGGAGGACCCAAGACACCGCAGCCCTTCTCCATCTAGATCCCGAGATTGGCCCCTGGACCCCACTCCCAGCCTTCACTCCATCTCCCCTGCAGCCTCTCTTCTTGCCCGCGGCTCACCTAGTCCACCCTCCAGACCTCATTCGGACTTCCCATTCGTCCCAGTGGAGGGGTCGCCCAAACCCCTCAGGGTCTTCTTTCCCCCTCTGCTTTTTTTTCCCGCGCCGTCCAAGCCAGTCCCACTCTCCACAGTCTGGAAGGGATCGGCTACCCCCAACATTGCGACTACCTTGCAAGATTCCCCATCACCTCCTCCGCATGTCTTTCCACGTATCTGTATGTGGTTGTCCCTCTGTCTTTCCCGCCATAACTGGCTTTCCGTCCTATTTCACCCACCCTTCCTCCCATGGATCCGCGAGTCCTCTGGCCCTGGACCTTTCATTTTATTAGTCCGTCCCTCTCATGATAGCACCTCTATCCTTTCTAGGTCCCCTCATATGCCGCTCCTCCAAGTCTGTCCCTCAGCGTCCCCTTCCGCGTCTCAACTGTCTGTCCCCGAATGTGTTCCTCTGTTCCTGGAGTCTGGCCCTCGGTCCAGCCAGGTTCCTGCTCACCATCCCTCCCCGGGGCCGGAGAGTCTGCGGCCGGGTTCCCAGTTCTCGCCGGGGTAACTCTTTCCTCTTCCACTTTCTCTACTTTGAACCCATCCCAGCAGAGTCCAGGAAGTAGCCTAGCGCCGGAGACTGGCGGCGGTGACGCCCAATGGGACGCGCCAGCGGCGGCAGCAGCCCCGCCCAGAGAGCAAATGAGACCAATGGTCGCGTGAAGGCGGGACTTCCGTTGTCCCGCGGAGGGCGGGGGGAGCGAACTGTTGTGGTGCGGCGCGTTCGGCGGGCGGCGGCCGGGCGGCCCTGGGGCTGCCGCGGGACTCGGGGCGCAGCTGAGCTGCTGCAGGGGTGGAGTGGGCCGGACGAGCCGCGGGGCCCGGGTGCCGCGGGTTCGAGGCCGGGCCCCGCGCGAGGAGGCCGTGCCACCCCGGGGGAGCTGCCCGGCAGCGAGTTTGCCCCGCAGCCGAAAGAAGGCGGGAGCCGGCGGGGGCCTTCGAAACCCCCTGGCAACCCAGGCCCGGAGTCCTTAGGGAGCGGCTGTTTCCTGGGACGCCCTCCCGGACGCCCCCGCTGCAGGGTTACGGTTCTGGGCCCCCGGCAGAAGGCTCCTCCGGGTGACCCCCGGCGGGGCCCTGCGAGCCGCGGGAGCCGACCCCGGGGCCTCGAGCGGGGAGGAAGGGGGCTTCCGGAGGCGGAGAGCCGGGGGCCGAGGGACCCAGGCCTCTCGGACGCGGGGCAGGGCAGCGCCCGGGCTGGACACGGACTCTGGGACCCTCGGGTGCGGGGGTCTCAGCGACCTGCCCCGCGGCACGCGCGGCCGCGGAGTGGCCTACCGGGGACCCTCCCCCAGGGGGACCGGCCCGGGGCGGGGAGATGAACGGCTTCAGCACGGAGGAGGACAGCCGCGAAGGGCCCCCCGCCGCCCCCGCCGCCGCCGCCGCCGCCCCGGGCTACGGCCAGAGCTGCTGCCTCATCGAGGACGGCGAGCGCTGCGTCCGGCCCGCGGGCAACGCCTCCTTCAGCAAGAGGGTCCAGAAGAGCATCTCGCAGAAGAAACTCAAGCTGGACATCGACAAGAGCGTGAGTCCGCCCCCGCCCGCATCTGGGCCCCGGCGCCCCCAGCTCTCCGTCCGCTGCCCCGGGCTGCGGTCGGGACTCCCTGGGTACTCCCCGCCGTGGGCCTCGCCGCCCCGCGTCTGCAGAACTGAGTTGGACTCGGCATTTCAAAGGCCGCTCCAGCGCTGACATGCTCCGACTGATTCTACCCAGATCCGGGAGGATGGGGGCGGGGACTTCAGGACTCCTGCTGCCTGGGAAGATTGGACAGCAGTTTCCAACTTGTTTTATTGGTTTATGGTTTAGACTTTAGAGCAGGGAGAGGTGGGTTAATTTTGTTGGCCCTTGAAGGAGCAAGAATCGGAGGGGCGAGTGATGAAGATACCCGGCTCTTTTCCAACTTCTCTCTCCTTCTAGGAACCCTGTTATTCCTTCAGACAGAGAAAGGTGGCAGTTACTTCCCTGGCTCCCGCAGCCTCGGTGTCTGCAGAGTGTCACTGAGCTAGCTGCTTCGCAGGCAACTGTGGGAATGGGTTTTTCTAGGATGTGGCAGAAATAAGACCAAGGCCAGGTCTTGGGAAATGACTCTTGCAGTCGATGTGACTGGAGGGGGAAGAAAAGAAATCAGTTTTCTTAGTGGTAGTTTCTTTTGAAATAAGGGGGTGGAGATTTAAATTTAAATCGGATTGCCCTGCTCTTTGTGGCGTGTTATAGGAAACTTCTGTGTGATTTCACCACTTCTAGGTAACAATTCTGAAGCTGTGCCTATTGTCAACCAATTAAGAACTTTTTAGTTTGACATCTGTTGCTGCAAGCCTTAAGTGATTGCTTCATGATTAGGAACTGGAAATGAGTTAAGGGGATATTTAGTATTCAGGTAAACTAGCTAAGAGCTTAGGTGGTTAACATCCATTCTCTTTTAGAATCAGAATTTCTCCACAGTTGTAGGAAATCAGAGACTGCTTGTTAAACTGAAAGGGAGTGCATGTTTCCTCTCTGGTTTTAGGGTTGAAATAGGCCCAGAGATAGGAAGTGAGGGTGTCAGATACACACAGCACCTAGGAGGCTGGTTAATTTCTTAAACATAGTATCTAATTTACTTCCAAGCCCTATACATAAGTCTTCATTAAGTCTCTAATAAATAAAAAATCTCTCCTGTCCTTTCTTTTTTTTTTTTCGAGACAGAGTCTCTCCTTTGCCACCCAGGCTGGAGTGCAGTGGCAAGATCTCAGCTCACTGCAACCTCCACCTCCTAGGTTGAAGCGATTCTCCTGCCTTAGCCTCCTGCTTAGCTGGGATTACAGGCGTTTGCTGCCATGCCTGGCTAATTTTTGTATTTTTAGTGGAGATGGGGTTTCGCCATGTTGGACAGGCTGATCTTGAACTCTGACCTCAAATGATCCACCAGCCTAGGCCTCCCAAAGTTCTAGGATTACAGGCGTGAGCCACTGCGCCCAGCCCCCTGTCCTTTCTTCAGACTCTTCCCTCCTACCCCTGTTTTTAAGTTAATCGTTATAATACAGTTGCTACTCTTGCATGGACAGTTGCTATTTTTAAGTGGTTGGGAGAGAGTTAATAGCTTTCTTACTACAAATCTCTATCAATGAATGCATGAATGGAAATTATCTGAGAACAAACAAGGGGCTAGACAACAAGGTGATCCCTTGTTAGGTCACCTATTGAGGTGAAATGCTTATGACAATGAATTCATCCGCTTAGAAACACTGCCTACCTTCTGTGTAGGTTGTTAGAAGCTGCTTTACTTGAGCAGCTTATAATAATATTTTCCAGTCTTTAAAAAAATAGAATCTTCCAGTCCTTTTAGATCACTGGATGCCTTCCCATCTGAATGATTTTGCTGCTGCAACCAGGACTCCTTTTATTTACCCATTGACTCTACTTGAAAACCTACGTTGAGCTATGCTGATCATTTCACACCCACTATCTAGAAGAAGGGCAGCCTGAGCCTAGCATTAGTGTTCCCAAAAGGTAACTTCTGAAGGAGTAAGGTTTCCAGGTGGAATCACTCACAATTTGTTTTAAGGTGGTGTTGTGTAGTCATTATTTCTAAAAGGGATTCTATTTCTTTCTCACAGGCTTGGGCAGGAATTCAATTCCAAGTAACTGCTATGTTACAAGAATTTTTAGCTATTGCAGAAAGTGAAAGAAAAAAACTAGAGCCTTTGCTACTACCTCCTGCCCCGACCCCACTCCCAAAGGCCACTGAGCTCTGAAATTTCTGAAAACCAGTATGTACGTGAAAAGGGTTAAGGAGAAAATGATTATTTATCTTGTAAGAGAGTCTAGAGTCTAGCAGAGAACCTTTTTAAATAACAGCACCAAAAATTCAACTCAGGCTGTTTAACTCATTTTATATAGACTTTGGCAGTGTTCTGTGATCTATTAAAATATTAATACACCTCCAGTTGATATATTTCTGCTTTTTTTTTTTTTTTTCTGGAGAAAAGTGGATGTTGAGAATAGTATAAAGGAAAATGCTGGGGTAGGAAAAGACATGTACTAGGGGGGCAGAAGGCCTGGGTGACCTTGGCCAGGTCATTTCCTCACTCTGGATGGCTTCATTTTTACCCGTCTAGAAAACGGGATTGGGGTCAGTGGGATTGTACTAGTGATTGCTAAATTCTCTTACAACTAGGATTCTGTTATTCTATTGTCCTGATCTGAAATCTCCCAGCCGAAGCTTTAGGAAGCCGCCTGTTCTCCTATGAAGTTTGTTAATGTGAACTTGAGCAGTTGATCTGAGTGGTCTCGCCAGTCTAGCTAACATGCAGGACCAGCTTCCTCTCAGGGATGTAGAGTTGGCTTTGTTGTGCTTTCTTCCTGGAGAAAAGCATGTTCAGTATTATATACATCAGCTAGGTGGGATTCTTAGGGACAGTGGCATGTGCTGTGTTCGAAAGTCTGAGTTGAATCTGACAAAGCTATCCCAATTTGTAACCACGTAAGTGGTGGCTTTCATTAGCCTAAGCCACTTTTAGATATAGGAGACTTCCTATATTGGTACATCAACATTTTTCGAGTACCTCCTGTCTGCAAGACACCATCACGGTATAAACTTAAAAGTATTCATGACTCACTAATTCAGCCACATGAAAGTGATCATTCATCTGAATAAACAGTTTTCATTATTTTTTCCATGAAAAGGTCTGAATTAATTGATGCAATTTCCTGCCAGCTTACTTTTATCTTTAAGGATTTAAGGAATAAACTCAAATTCAGAAGTCTCTGCAGAACATTTGTGAAACAGCTGTGTCACTATCAACAACCCCAAGTCATTTGCCAGGCATTCAGTTTCTGTAAGGTTTTTCAGTGGCTCCTCCAGCCAGCCATGGAGGATTCTTCATGTCTTAGCTGTTGCTGCCACCTTCACTTACCTCCATCCTGTATTAGAAAATCTGTAGTATCCACCTTCTTGTATGTGGTTCTACCTTGTAAGAATTTCCACATCTTTTTCCACTTTTCTTTGTGGATCAGATGTGAGATAATGCAAGAATTATAAACTGACACATAGAAACAAAGTTTTTCAGAGAGTTATTATCCTACAATAGTAGCTATTGTAAGTGTAAAAATAGAGTGTCCTGAATACCATTGCCACAGTCCCTTGTGTCCTGCTTTCCTCCTCCCCAGGACAGTGCATTCCAGCCCACTATAAGTTCATGACTCCTACAGGTCTTCTGAAAATGTCGCATTACTCCCTGCTTCCTTGAGGAACTCTGTCTTGTCGGAAGGAAAGTCTAAGCTGTTCTCATGCCCACCGCCCAGATGCCTCACTTTTTCATTATGCTCCTACATGGGCAGCCATCATCACCCAACTGACACTGTACCCTGGGCCTCCTCACTCACTCTTTCTGTCATCCTCCATTGGGAACTCTAAAGTCTTGGCACTCCTACCCATCTGGAATGCTTCCTGTCTGCCTAAAGTCCTCCCTTTTAGTCAGGGCCCTTCACCCTGAGCATCTCTGTTGCAGGAATCTCTTCCTTTGCTGAATCTGTACCATTTACTGTTTTCACCATTCACTGGAGGCTTGGTGTATGATATGCCACAAAGTGTGATGTTAGCGTTCTCTTTGTGTTCTTCTGCACCTCAGTAGTGAGCTTCTAGGAATGATGGCCTACATCTTGTCTTCCGTCTCTCTCTCCAATGCCCTGCAGTGGACGGAAGCCCCACAGTTTGACAGATACCTGTTGCTGTCTCCAAGGAATTGGCCAACTCTGACTTTGATTTTTTTGTCCGTCAGGTAAGGCACCTGTATATCTGTGATTTTCACAAAAATTTCATCCAGAGTGTCCGAAATAAAAGGAAGAGGAAGACAAGTGATGATGGTGGAGATTCTCCCGAGCACGACACTGACATTCCTGAGGTAAAGGTCAAAGAACTCAATTTGCGGAAGCTGGAAAAATGGATTCTAATCTGATCCTCACCTCTGGCCTGCTCTGCTTTTTGTGTTAAGAAGTAATTTTAGTCCCCTTTATTTTGCTGTGGATTGTTTGAAAAGTGAATTATAGTAATGTGGAATCTGAGAGCTAAAAGCTTGGATACCCACTGGTCAGACTGCCTCATCATTTTATGGACAGGCGCAGAGAGCTGAGGTCATGTATATAGTTTGGAGGCTCTAGTCTGGGGCCCTTTCCAGTAGACCACACTGTTTTTCTGCAAGACGCCCCTGACAAATGCATAAATACAACCACAGTGTCACTTTGTTTAAAACCTTGTTTAAAACCTTTAGAGAGTGTGTAATGGTTTGGGAGAAGTCTCTTCCCCAAAAAATGAAGATGTAGGTCATCAGTTCATACCAGCTCAGATTTTCTCTCACTGATTTCTTGACACCTAGTCCAGGCTGTTTCCAAGGATCCATTTCAAAGTTGACTAAACTGGACCTGGTTTTCTCAGCTCTAGCACTGTTGACATTTGGGGTCAGATAGTTTTTGTTGTGGGGACTGTCCTCTGCATTGTAGGATATTTAACAGCATGCCTCAGCAGCATCCCCTCATGGGATTCTACCCATCACCATCCTGAGTCATGACAATCGAAAAGTGTCTCCAGACATTGCCACACCTCCTTTACAAGACAAAATCATCCTGTGTTGAGAACCACTGCGCTAGACCATGTGACCTAGGCTTCTCAAACTGGAAGGCCGCCTTCCCTTCAGGTGCCTGTGTCTATTAAGTGAGGCTTCAGGAAGGAATATTGGATTTTCTTTCTACTAAATTGTTTTCACTCAAGACTCAGCAAAAGAAGAACCGTTTATAGTGTACATTGAATATTTGACACATGAATATTTCATAAGGCAACCGCCTGTTAGCACTCAGAGTGAAAATGACTGTGTAGGAATAGAAAGAGTAGGCGGGCCTTTGTCTGCAGATGTGGAGGAAACCGTTGAAAATCTGGCCCTTTCCCTCTGCCCCTCCCTGTGTCCCCTTTTCCAATGTTGGTTTACAGAATCTTGCTGTTGCTTTTGGCATTATTGTTATTTTATAAAGAAATGGATCTATTCTATTTCTAAGTGGTTTTCACCAAAAAGAAAAAAAAAAAAAAAGGTTTTAAGGAATGTTTTGAAAAGAATGAAGGACTTTGGCCCCTCATATTGATCATTCATTTTGTTTTTAAGTGCTCTCCACCTGCCTGAAGCAAGAACAGCTCTTTTAGAGGCAGGTAAAGGCAGCCCAACTTTATGGGCCTTCGATTTTTCATGACTATGCAGCTTTCCTCTCTTCCTTTGTTAGAAACAAAAAGGGGGGTCCCTTCCCCTCTGTTATCCAGTCATCTGCAAAGACCCCAACCCTAACCTGCTGGTTTGCACATTCACTACAGTAACTTTTGAACTTTCTCTGGAGGGAGGTTAAGGATTCTAATACCAGAAGGCTGGGCCTAGGAAAGAGCTATTTGAGGATAACAGTTCTTCCCACTGCCCTCCTTTGTGCCCCTTTAGCTGGTCGCTGCCTCATTCTGGCCTGTCTTCCTCCAGGATGTCTCTGGTTTTTGCCTTTGCCCTCCATCTTTGGTGTCCCTTCTAGCATCACTGCCTCTTCAAAGCTCAACCTCTTTACCTCATTCTGCTTGTTGCTATAGCATCTCCCTCTGTATTCCCCCATCAGTCTTCCCAACAACCACCACCAGACCCATCCTGCGCCATCACCCTCTACCCTCTGTGATAGCTCCTTCTGTTTTTCTAGATGTGCTACCATCCATTCTCACCTTTTAAACCCATCACAGTTGCCTGTGACCCCCTTGCCCATCTGTGCCTCTCCCAGCTTTCTGTGCTCTTTTCCCCTATTCCCTACCCTGTTTCTCAGTGCCTTGTCAGACCCTGCTTCTCCTTAGCTTAAGCTTTACCTTCTCCACCAGTTGTGTGAGATCAGCCCACCCCAGCCAGAACTGTTTTTCCACTGTTACTTTTGCCCTCCCAACCAGTTACTAGTCCTCAATGGACCATTTCTAAGACCTCTTTTGAAGCCCTCCCCATCCTCATCCCTACCTTAGTGTAGTGCTAGGCACGTAGTGGGCTCTTGGTGAGTCCTGGTTGGTCAGGTGATGGATAACATTTTTCTCCTCTTCTCCCTAGGTTGATCTGTTCCAGCTGCAAGTGAACACCCTACGACGTTATAAACGACACTACAAGTTGCAGACCAGACCAGGCTTCAATAAGGCCCAGTTAGCAGAAGTAGGTAGACAAAATTGCCCTCTAAAGAGAGCCAGCATTGTGCTGCTGCTGATGGTTACCCTGATTCTCCCTTACTGTGTGTGTCTGCTAATTGTAATCTCCTCCAGAGTTCTGGAAGCAACTCCGTATTCCTCTTTGGCACAATTTAGAACCCCACAGCTTTAGACCTGCAAAGGCCTCAGCTCCAGAAGAGAAACCATGGCACAGAAAGAGGAAAGGATTTGCTTAAAATCACACAGCAAATTGATAGCTGAATTTAGCCTGGGATCTCATGACTCCAGATTCTAAGTCCTGAGTGTTCATTTGTTTGAATCCTTTTTGCAAGATTCCTTTTTTTTTTTTTTTTTTTTTTTTGAGACAGGGTTTTGCTTTATCACCCAGGCTGGAGTGCAATGGCACGCACGGTCTGGGCTCACTGCAGCCCCAACCTCGCAGCTTTAAGTGATCCTTCCCACCTCAGCCTCCAGAGTAGCACACCCCTGTGCACAGCTAATTTTATTTTTGTAGAGACGCGGCCTCACTATGTTGCTCAAGTGATTCTCTTTGGCTCAAGCAATCCTTCTATCTCAGCCTCCCAAAGTGATGGGATTACAGGCATGAGCCACTGTGCCTGGCTTAGCAAGATTCTTATAGATATGATCATTTTGTGTGTCAGATTAATCATTTCAAAACCTTCCTGATGTTCTACAGGAGCTATTTTTTTTCCCTTGATTTCTCCTACTCTGGTGTTGGTAATGAAAGTATTTTAATGAATGGCACCCAAGAAAGTCTTCTCCTGCCCTGAGTTAACACAGTTTGGAGTAGGGGGAAGTGCTCTATTGGCCATTTTTAAAATACATGAACTGCCTGGCTTGATAATTCTGTCTTTGCCACTTCTGCAGGTATTTTCTCATCCTTCTTTTCTTTCTTAATCCCTCTTAATATATTTTTCTGCCTGTTATAGAAAAGTTGGAAAATGGAGAAAAGAAAAATATAATTCTATCATCCAGAGATAATCACTCTTCATGTCTAGCTCTCTGTCTTTTTTTTATCTGTTTCAGTCACCTTGATCCACTGAGATTTCCTGAAAGGCTTCCAGCCTATTTCATTTTTGGTTTTTCCTTTAGAGGTTTCTTGCTCGGCCGTCACTTTTTCTTAAACAACTTCTTCACCAGTGTCCAGATGACACAGAGGAGGTCAGAAGCCTCTCCTACTTTAAAATAACATCACCCGTTGCCAGTGTTCTCTCCGGTGGAAGGGAAAGAATGAGGTGGGGCAGGAGGAGACCTGCATTCTCATTACTTACAGAATGAAGTATTAGGAGTATTAGTAAATGATGCATTTTCCTTCAAATCTGATGTGTCTTTCAGGAGGCAGTTATGTACTACTTAGAAGAATTTTGGGGTTCAGATAACCTCTGTTCAATTTGTTCAATTGGCTGTTCATTTAACACAGTTTTTTTTTTTTTTTTTTTTAAACAGAGTCTTGCTCTATCTCCCAGGTTGGAGTGCATTGCTATGATCTCAGCTCACCACAACCTCTGCCTCCCGGGTTCAAGTGAGTCTCTGCCTGTTTCCCGAGTGGCTGGGATTACAGGTGCCTGCCACCACACCCGGCTAATTTTTGTATTTTTAGTAGAGACGGGGTTTCACCATGTTGGCCAGGCTGGTCTCAGACTCCTGACCTCAGGTGATCTGCCCGCCTCGGCCTCCCAAAGGGATTACAGGCACGAGCCACCATGCCCAGCCTAACACAATTTTTATTTGTTTTTGAGACAAGGTCTCGCTGTGTCCCCTAGGCTGGAGTGCAATAGCGCAGTCACAGCTCACTGCAGCTTCAACCTCCTGGGCTCAAGTGATCCTCCCACCTCAACCTCCTGAGTAGCTGGGACCACAGGTGCATGCTATGACACCTGGCTAATTTTTTAGTAGAGATGAGGTCTCCACTGTGTTGCCCAGGCTGGTCTTGAACTCCTGGCCTCAACTGATCCTCCCGCCTTAACCGCCCAAAGCATTGGGATTATAGGTGTGAGCCACCACGCCTGTCCCACAATTTTTAAAAAACACATTTCTTCCCACTTTCAAGGCCTGAGAGGTTTGGTAGCAGCTGGCCAACCGTCTCTCCTCCATGAGTCCCCGTCAGAGCAGTCCCCGTCTCTCCTCCATGAGTATGACTGTGAAATTATGCCATGACAGGTGGTAGGCTGCCACTGAAATAGAACTGCACCTTGAAGAGTTGTAGGTTAAAAAGCTACTTTTGGATCCTGGAAATTAAACCACCTACATCCCTGGGGAGAAAGGGCAAAGGGCATTCTGAGTTCCACACACAGCAGGAAGTTCTGCAGCATTTGTAATTCCCGCCACAGCTTGCAAACAACTCCGTGTTCCCCTCTTTGTACAATGTAGAATTTGCGGTGTGATTTATGCCTGGTTTAAGGAACTTTGGTATTTTCTCCCCACATAGACTGTGAGTCGACACTTCAGGAACATACCTGTGAATGAAAAAGAGACCCTTGCCTACTTCATCTACATGGTGAAGAGTAACAAGAGTAGACTGGACCAGAAATCGGAGGGTGGCAAGCAGCTTGAGTGAGGATGAAGCACATCTTAAAGGAATGAAGTGTAATGCTTGATGCACAGGTGATATCTGCTACATTTAAGCCCATAAAGACTGTTAAATATTATTGTAAATAAAAAAGTTTGAATGATGAATATTGTAAATCTTTTTGGTCAGGAGGATTATATTCTCATGATTCAGCATGTGTATAGAAAGACTTTCTTTTAAGATAACTCTGGACTAAAAAAATCAGGATCATTAAAAGAATTTAAAACTATGTATTTCAGCATTCAACAAAGCATTAAGTCAATTCTACTGGAAATGTGGGATAAGAAATATTTTGGTAATCACCTTCTTCTCCACCAGGCTGCCACATGTGAGCCGTAGCTTGGAATAGCTGCAAGGTGCAATTGACCGTGGAAGTGCATGAGCAGACCCACATCTGGACTTGCATGCTGCCCGCTGGCGACATAGATATCCCGCCCGCTTTGTTGCAAGCTTTGTCATTTATCAGCAGATCAGTTTGACACTGGTCCCCCTCACTCACCCTGTGCCTTGTACACAGGAGGCACTCACTCAGTAGGTATTGGCTAATTGAGCTGTCACTAATAGTACCAGCCTTGTAACATCTGCTTCACACCTCATTACTGAGACCTCTGCCATTTCTGTTGCTCACCACTTAACTGCTAGAATGTGGAGGAAATCCTGATACACCAACAAGGAAGTTTCTGATCAGATAAGGATTTCAGGACAGTTGCATGTGCAAAACTGATTTTGTTGAGGGTTCCAGAAACGCTGATATAGAGACCCTCACAGATGATACTATCCCTTATGCACCCCACTATGCTTCACTTTTTGGGGTGCAGTTAGATATTATGACCTTCAGCCAAGCTTCTTGGCAATAAATGCATTGACACACTGACATATTTAGTAATTTAGAGTAAGTGTTTTTAGAAGTTTTCATCCTAAGTTCACAACCACCATGCAAGCTGCCAGGGGCCATGTGATTCCTGCCCAGAAGTCCAGCTTAGGATTGAAAGGCTGGCTGGCCTTGACTCCCTGGGCTCTGGTCATCAGCAAATCATGAGTTTGGGCAACAGAGGTCAATTCCATCTGATGCTCATTTTTGTGAACAATTAGCCTCCCTCTTAGAAAGATTGCTAAAATAATTTTTGAAAATTACCTAATTTTTTTGTTCAAAACGTTGAACTCCTCAATCTAATTATATCAGAGCCAAAGTATCCTGTGAAAACAAAGCTTTATATCCAAAAATATGCTTTTGCAGAATTCTTTAATCTGTGTAGTGGAGGGCAGAGGGTATGGGGTAGGAGGGTGGGAGAAAGAGAAGAAAAGGATTTGGATTCTGATTTATGACCATCTTGACGTGTGGTCAAAGATGTCATTTTCCTACTTAGTTTCAATTCTGAGTTATTTCTTAAGCCTTAAATAAGAAGAATGGACAGCCTGGCCTGGCAGAGTTTCACAGATGGCTTAATCTGAGCACCATCACAGAGAAGTCAGAACTACACCCACTACTGAGCAGGGTGGCGGAGTGTCCAAAGGTCTCAGTTCTGTGGAGCAGAGTACTACGCTTTCTGTGGAATGGGGACAGGGTCACCATGCTCACTAAAATGCAGTGTGTTCCATTGCAGCAAAGCTTTCGCCTGTGTTCAAAGTGCATGTCTAGCAGATTGCAGCCTTTTTAATTACATGTGTATAAATGGGTGTACATAGAATATACTCGACTGTGAGGGCATCCTATTTTGGTATGCCTCCTGGCTATGGATGGCATGTTCCAGTGCTCTGTGAGTGTTTTCAGTCATTCACATTCACTATGTGTTTAGAGAGTCTCTCCCTGCTTACAGCTGAAAGATGTTGATACAGGCACCAAGAAGGCTGAGGGGCAGATGGGGCCTGCAGGTTAAGGCGTTGTTAACTTGCTCCATGGAAATGTCCACATCTTAATGAGTAAAAAAGTGTATTTTTCTGATATGTAAACCAGAATTGTGGGCGTGTAGGTCACATCACTATTTCTTTAGCAGCAAATCTGTTTTCCCAGTTGAGAGAGACAGTAGCTTCTGCACAAGAATATATGGTGGTAGGATCCATCTGTTCTAGTGTGTCTGAAAGAATCTTTGTTCCAAAGCGAAACCTGGGGAAACGTTTTACCTTCAGCCAGATATTGTGTGTCCACTTGGGCCCCTTGTTGTCTTTCCTCTAAGGAGAGGTACTTGTGGAAAGTGGAGGTTGTGGGCATCTTTTCAACCTGACCTTTCAACAGGTCAGGTGAGAGAAAAGACAAAGCTATTTGAACCTTTGTTTTTCTTATGTCCAGAAATCTGTTCTTTCATCAAACCACTAAACCACTCGCCTTAGCCTCTTCTGCAGTTTCTGGTGGCTCTATCTGTGCGGAAGGGACTCCTGCCTGTGAGAAGTGGCCAGGCCCTCCAGAGCAACGGGGTCTGGCTTCAGGGAGCAGTGGGGTGTGGGGAAAGCAGTGTTCATCTTGGCTGCCCCATTTTTATGCCACCCATCAAGGGCTCTTGGCGCTTCCCTCCACCCGTGACATAGCAGCATTGCCTTCTTTCCTCTTGGTGCTTCTGGGCAAAACTGGAATTTGAAATCCAGAAATGGTGTTGTCTTCTTAAAGAGTATGGTTCCTGCCTCACTTCCAGCCTGGTATGGTTCTTTGATATGCCCTGAAGGTTCTCACATGGAAACATCGTATCCTGCCATTCATGTTGTTTTAAGATTTTTAAAAAACCAATGGACAAACTTCTTGCTTCAAAGAACAAACTCTTAGGCTGGCAACAGCATGTAAAAAAGATCATAGCTGAATCTCATGAAAGATTAAAAACCAAAGTATTCAAGACCAGTGTTGTAAAATGAAGAGGAATTTTACTTACGTGTTACAGCTGCCAAGTCGTTAAATGTTCCTGTCATAGCTAAATAGTCACTGCTAGCCTTTCAGAGAACAGATAGTAACAATTGTTTGCATCTGCAGTGTTGCATCTAATTTTGGTGTTTTGGCTCTTTATTTTATGGGAGGTTTTTTGTTAATATCCTACAGGGCAACTGCCTGGTGGGAGGGAGAGAATGGAAGAAGGAACTTACTCTGGGTGCCTTGCCTATTGAGGGAGGCTGTGCCTGGTGTAGATCCCAGAGCAGCTGCTTCCTGGAAGTCATCCAGAGGCGCTCTCAGTCATTACAATGACAAGATCTCAAAGTTGAGAAAGGGCTGTCAAGTCATCCAGTCTAGTCTCCACATAGGTGCTGACATTCTGCCTACAACTGTCCCACCAAGGGGCTGAGCAGTCTGGACTTAAACACCTCCAAGGACAGAGAACCCACTACCTCCTGGAGAAGCCTGTTCTTTGTAAACCTCTGGCTTTTCTATGTTCTCTGTAATTTCCATCTTAGTCTGTGCCCCATGGGGGCCACATGGGACAAGTTATTTTTGGCAAAGCACCTAATTGCTGGCGCTGTCCCAAAGCATAGCGTTTGCCTTTTGGAAAGAAACAATGCTAGGACACTTTGGGATACCGTCCTTACCCCTGAGTATTAGTCCACTCAGTTCCTTGTTGGAGAATGTTGAGAAAACCCTACTGGCTGGCTTGTTCTTGCCAAAGCTGGGGGAGAGGAGAGGGGGGGACGAGAAGATGTTAGCAGCCTACTAAAAGACAGATGACTCAGTTTTGTGCTTGCCCCACAAAAACGGATGCTCACAACATCAGGAAAATATTCAGCTGGAAGATTTATAACTTCGTTGCTTTGCATGAAGTTTAAAGTTTTCATGGTTGCCCAGAACTTGTATCTTAGATTCCTGTAAGGACTTCACACTGTTTTTACTGAGAAAACAAAGCTTTAGGACTTAAGGGTCTCAGCACCAGAGAAGTGCTGTATTTTCAGGGTGGAAAGTCTGTTAAGCTTGCTGTTGTCCAATCGTCTATTTTTAGAGATGGGGAAACTAAAACTCATAAAGATGTGCCTGAAGTCGTATGGCGTCTTCAGAACCAACCTCTGGCCCTCTTGACCTGTCTAACATTCTTTCTGACTTACAGGATAACTCTAATTCAGCCTAAGTCAGCTGCCCTCAGATTCTTGAGAACTTAAAATTGAGCAGAAATTCCCAAGGCCAACCTGGCTCTCAGGGACCAACCTGCAGAACTCAAGATTGAGTGAAATGTTTAGGCCAGTTGAGTTTTGCAAAATGAGTAGTAGGGGATAACAGATCTAGCCCGTAATTTAAAACCAGGGTTCAAAAGCCCTAGTGGAAGATGTAGTATTGTCCTAGCATTTAAATTCTCATGAAATGGGCTTGGTCTATGATCTCTTGATCAGACATCTGCCTTCCAGGTGATCCTTTGAAGTTGTATAATTCAGCTGGTCCTAGCTCCTGGTCCCTGTTACTGAGCTGGGCAGTTGAACTGAAGGGCAGACGAGCTCAAGATCATGCCTTGGGAAGCATGGTGCTTTAGGGGTGCCTTTTTATTCCTTTCATTGTAGTATAGACTGTTTCCAAGTTTATGGTTAGAAATGGTAAAGTGGGTCTGATGTTTTGAGGTAGAATCCAGCCTGGGGCAAGATATGAACTGTTCTTGAGGTAGAAATGTCTACAGTCAGTTGTTTCATCTAGCTTGCATCTTAAAACACAAGCCCTTCGGTTGCTTTCATGTAATGAACACATTTGCCAATGACAGAGAGTTATACAGGATCCCTCTTTTATATTTCTATTGTCTGCTACGCTCATCAGAGTATATTTTGGGGTATGAGGTTTTGGGGTTTTTTTTTTCCCATTTTGTAACTGCCTTATTGAAAAGTAAGTGCCCTTCCATTCCAGGCCTCCTCATATTGTCCTTGTTTCCTGCCAAATCTGGGGGATCATTTGTATTTTAACTTTGTAATCTATGGCTCTGTACTGTTGAAAGGTTCTCAATTCTATGGGGTCTCCTTAGTATGTATGTGACTTTTCATGTTGCAATATCACACAGATGGGATGGCCCGACTTTTGCTCTTAATAAATAATCTGAATGAGCCCCTCTGTCTTCCCTTTGAATTTTTATATAGAATTCAGGTGCTTTCACTTCCACATTTGGCCCCGGCAGTGTGTGCAGTGATGAATGATAGTGGTCTTTCCTCCCAGCTCCAAATACTAGCACCTACGTTCCCAGTGCACACTGAGTTTAGATCCCAGAAGGTTAGGCCCAAGTTTCCAGTACTGCTATTCCATTCACTCACCTGGAAAGAAACTGACTGGGTCCGACAGCCTGAGTCTGGAGCTCAACTTCCATATAATGTACTGGATGCCCTGGGCAAACAGAGTTCTCTCTTTGGGTCTTCAGTTCTCCATCTAAATAAACTGGATGGAGGATTGATTGCACATTGAAATACCTGCAGAGGGTGAGCTACAAACTGGAAAACTCAGGTCCTTTCTAAGGGCAGCCACTACTCAGCTCCTCGTTACTGTAGCCTTATGGGCACACCAGCCCTGTGTGACCACGTCTTACAATTTGGAGAAGCTGGAAATCCAGATCTTCATGTAAACATCCCAATGTTTAAATATCTCAAAGACATTTTTAACAGTGTGTGACCTGGAGTTTCTTCAACTAAAATAGAGGCTTGCTATTTAAAGTTGGTCCATCATCTGGGCATTTGTTGGAAATGCAGCATCTCCCAGCCCCTCCTGCTGGCCATCTACTGAATCAGAATCTGTGTAGTAGCAAATTCCCTAGGGATACTACAGCTTGAGAAGCCAGGGCAATATGACTGCACGTTACTGGTGGAGGTCCCTGAGGCCTACCAGATGACACCTCTTGCCTGTCCTCACAGTGCTGGAGAAGAGAAAGGCAAGCCTCAAGTCCAGGTCTCCCACTTCAAACCTGTCTCTAGTGCCACTTTAACACAGGTTTGTCCTCAGCAGAATGAAAAGGGAGACGTGCAATAAATATTTGTCTTTATCATATTAGTTACATAGAAGTAATACATGTTAGCTCTAAAATTTTAAGCCTTACAGAAATTTTAAAAGTGCAGATCCTCCCCACACCCTCCTCCTCTCCCATTCCACTCCCCTGTAAGGAGCATGGAGGGTGGCTTTTCATGAGATCTTGGAGAGGACAGGGAGTCCTGGCTCTCACCAAGGAGCTCACAGAATTAGTGATGGATTGTTGCTGAAGGACACCATCATTTACAGGGTCCCTGAGTTGCTTTAGAAAGCAAAGGAAGTTCCAGTTTTCATACCATGTTTCTTAGCATAAGCAGTTACTTCCCTTCCTCTGCCTTCCTCCCATTCTTTTATACTGTGTCTAACCATGGGGGCCTGCCTGCTGTCCCCAACTTCCTCACACACTGAATGGCAAAGGGGTGCTTTGTCCCCACACTTTGAAAACTGGCTGACCCCCTGCTGAAGTAAACATCCCTTGAGGATCCACAGATAACAATTTAATGGAAAGATGGAGATGAACCCACGTGTTAATATGCTATTAGAACAGAAGTTTCACTAGGAACCTGACACCCTTTTATTTTCTTTTCAAAATAGAGCTTTAGGACATCGAATATCAGATCATCTGAGGTCCAGTGTTGTAATCCCAGCACTTTAGGAGGCTGAGGCAGGTGGATCACGAGGTCAAGAGATCGAGACCATCCTGGCCAACATGGTGAAACACCGTCTCTACTAAAAATACAAAAATTAGCTGGGCGTGGTAGCACGCACCAGTAGTCCCAGCTACTCAGGAGGTTGAGGCAGGAGAATCGCTTGAACCCAGCAGAGGTTGCAGTGAGCCGAGATCGCACCACTGCACTCCAGCCTGGCGACAGAGCGAGACTCCATCTCAAAAAACAAAAAAAAAAAAAACAAAAAAAAAAAACGTAGCACTTGCCACCCCCCACCCATCAGAATCCCCTAAGTACTCTGTTGCAATGCCAATTCCTGGGACCCCATTCCGGATCCTCAAAATGAAAAGGTCAAGGTCTAAGTCCCAGTAATAATGATTTTTAAAATTCCTCCAGGTAATTAAGCTCAATAAAGTTGAGAAGCACCAATCTGGTCCAGAGGTTTCCCAATCCCAGCGCAGAGATGAACAGCTTCAGTATCATCTGTTCAAATACTAGTTAAAAGGTCCCCTTGAGCTCTCTTTCATGAGAATCTTCTCAAGTGAAGCCCAGAAAACTATGTTTTTATGAAATCCTCTTGGAGGCTGGGTGCGGTGGCTCACGCCTGTAATCGCAGCAATTTGGGAGGCTGAGGTGGGTGGATCACTTGAGGTCAGGAGTTCGAGACCAGCCTGGCCAACATGGTGAAACCTTGCCTCTACTATACAAAAAATTTAGCTGGGCACGGTGGCACGTGCCTGTAATTCTAGCTACTAGGGAGGCTGAGACAGGAGAATCGCTTGAACCCAGGAGGTGCAGGTTGCAGTAAGCCAAGATTGCACCACTGCACTCCAGCCTGGGCGACACAGTAAGACTCTATCTCAAAAAAAAAAAAAAAAAAAAATTCTCTCAGAAATTTATTTGCACATCCAGGCTTAGGAACCACTGAGTCCAACCCCCTAAGGCCCTGATCAAGAAATATTATAACTATGTTATGTTCAGCATCAAACAGCTCAGAAGTGTCAGAGTCTGAGCAAACAGAGTGACATGCACAGCCACAAAGACACTGTTAAGACAAGTCATTCAAATGGATGATCTTCAGTCTGCATAAAACCAGAATGATAATAACCCACCATTCCAGCCCAAGACCTGACACAGAGGAGGACACTATATTTATTTAGTACTGGGACTGAGTCTTCTGTTTACTCAACAGTTTTTTTTGTCTACAAAGATCTTCCACATTCAGGAATAATAATAGCTATCAAGTACAGAGTCCATACCAGACAATGGCTAATAGTTTTATGTGCATTAATTCACTTAATCTCACTACAATCATACAAGGTAGGAACTATTATTAACTCCAATTTATAGAGGTGTAAATACAGTCTCAGGAAAGCTGAGGCACTTGCCCCAGTAACAATGAGAGCCAAGGAGCTAAAGGCACTCCCAGGATGGATCCCCAAGGCTTGCCTGGCTCTAGGGATGCTGCTGTCAACCCCACCGTCAAAGAACTCAGAATGCCAAGCTCTGAAGCAGCGCAGATACAACATTTACCCTTGTCCCAATCAACTGGATTTACTAAACTTTAATGAGGGATTTTGAGAAGCCACTAGGACGCTAGTTAAGAAATTTAATAGGGTTTAATGGAGGTTAACAAGGTACATCCAACCTTCTAGCCAGGTTTTAACTTACCAGAGCTGAACAGAGATTAACAAGCCCAGGAGGTGTAAAGGCACCTGCATGATTTAATGGGGTTAATGAAACTGTCAGAGGTTGGCTGAGAGGGACAGAACTGGAGCATGCTGCTGTTAACAGTCAATCTGGTTGAGGTCAACAGACATGCCCTGTTCTGCTGGGCACCACAAGGGTAGCAAAAAAAAAAAAGGCCACAACTAATATGGCAACCATGGTTAGTCCTCACTGGTGATTTTGGAGTAAATTTGACTTTCTTCTTTGTGCTTTCTTGGTATCATCTAAACTGGTTATAATGAGCACAAATCATACTTGCTAACTCCATGTATAGCCACACTCTATATGATTCAGAGTAAGGGAAAATACCAAGAAAAAGGCATTCTGAAAAGCAGGGGAGCTTCCCGGAAGGGGAGGCACCTAAGCAGGCCCTTGAAGGAAACAGGTTTGATGAGATGAGAGTGAAGGGAAGTCCAGGCTGACATGACTGTGAATGAGGAGCAGAAAGCCTCGTGCTGGAATGAGGACCTTGAACTTTGGAGTTACCAAACCTGCTATTATTTAAAAATCCCCCGTTGATGAAATATGGTCACAAAAATATTTGAGTATCTGCTGTGGGCCAGGTGCCAAAGGAAATGGACTCTGTCCTCCAGGAGCCAGGAATTTCAGAGGAGCTAAGACTCAGACAGGAGTGGGAAGTAGATCTTCTACTACTAAAATCACAGACTCTGTGATGAAAGCTCAGAGCCCTGCGCCAACCCTACTTCTGAGGAAGGAGCAGTGCATAATGGTCTCTTGAAGTCTTAGAGAAGCCAATGAGGCTTAGCAAATGTAATGAGCTTAATTAAGCTAAGACGGTTAAAAGAGACTTCCTGAGGACTTACAGCCACCAGCAAGATTGGCCTCTGTTAAGTGAGCAGTGGGAGGGCACCTGTGCCCAACCAGAGCCTCTCCTGCCTAAGTGATGGGGGATGCAGGAATGGATCAGGCTTCAAGGGGAGCCGTCCAGTCAGCTGGGCTGGGACAGATTCAGCAGAGCTCAGACTCAGCCACGTCCACTAGCAACTGCCAGAAGGTGAAATTGTTTCTAATGAAACTTACTGAAGCCCAAAGAATGAGGACTGAGGGAATCAATTACTCACAAGACCGCAGCCTGCCTACTGGGGTTTATCTAAACTAGATGAAGTTGAACTTGGCTGAGTCAGTTTAAACAGTTCCAAGGAGCCTCCTTCATCTTCAGTGAAGGGTGTTCTATCTCTGGTGGCTAATATCATTTTCAAATTTATGCTATTCATATTTCTATCGAGGAATATTTCCAAAGCTGGATATGAAAAGATGATCAGGATGGCCCAGCTGCAGAAAAATAACTATTATTTGTTAAGCACCTACTGGGAAGTAGACACTGTGCTAGCGTCTTTATATATGGTCCCAATCCTCACACAGACCTGCAAAGAAGCTATTATCATTGCTAGTTTTCAGATGGGAAAACTGCAGCTTGGAGAAGCCAAGTGACTTACCCAGGGTCTCACAGTGAACTGGGATTTGAGCCTATGTCAATCTGACTCCCTCATGCACCATGCAACCTACACCACAGAGAGAAGTGGAATATTGACCATGCTGGGGAGATGGAAGAGTGGTAAAAGCTGTTGGAAGAACTCAGGATCCCAGCAACCTGGGTTATTTAGTGCAGGGAGAAACTGCCCTCTGTGTTCCATTAGCCCCATGTAGTAGTGGCAGAAATATTTTGAGTTACTAAGAGAGAATTGTGTTTTGTTCAGTGGCTTCTATTCAAAGGAACAGGAAGAAAAAAAAAAAATGTGTGGTGCATTTCAGACTTCACATAGTAAGGAAACACAGATCCTTGTCCCTAAGGCACATTTAGGGAAGAAGGCCTCAGAGATCTTGGGTTGCAAAACCCCAACGTCCCTCAGGAGTTAGGCTTACACCCAGGACTCCTGGTTTTGTGAACTTGCTGAGTTCCTTCTCTACGCCCCTGAATTGCCAGAGGAAGTTAAAGAAAGGGAGTTCTGGGGCTCTGGGCTCGCCTTGCACGGAACAGTCTGGGATCCTGTTGGTTTCTCCGCACTGAGAGTGCAGAAGAGGAAGTACGGCCACCAGGTGGCGCCCTCCCCTCAATCGGTGGCAGCCTCAGGCCACAGGGGAGGGCCCTGAGAGTATTTTCTGTCCCTCATAGAGATGCTGTATTTGGTGAACACTTTGATTCACACCGTTGTAAAAATCCTAGAGAGTCCATGCAGAAAGGAACTTAGATCTGGTCCCCCTTCTTTGTTTTACAGAGTCCAGATGGGGCAAGGAAGTATCGAAGGCCACACAGTAAACTGAACCCCCTTCTCTTGGCTTCTGGGGCTAGTGCTTTTCCTGCTACACTAGCTGTTCTTGCACTTCTAGCCACACCTCCCACGCCCCACCGTCGGATGGCCTGAGCTCTACCCGCAGCCAAGAGCCCGGTCTCAGGGGGCCCTGAAGAGCCACGCTGCCTTCCCCTTTCCTGCCATACTCTGTGGTTTCCAAAGCAGGCCCAGCAGCTCAACCTCAACCACAACAGCAGCAAGAACAACAGCTCGTGTTTACCACCTGCCTACTCCAGGCCAGGCTAAGAGCTTCCCAGATCCTCAGAACGCTTTTGGACGCTACTCTGCCTTCCTTTTTTTTTTTTTTTTTTTTGAAACGGAGTCTTGCTCTGTAGCCCAGGCTGGAGTGCAGTGACGCGATCTCGGCTCGCTGCAACCTGTGCCTCCCAGGTTCAAGCAATTCTCCTGCCTCAGCCTCTCCAGTAGCTGGGAATACAGACTCACACCCCCATGCCTAGCTAATTTTTGTATTTTTTTAGTAGAGACGGGGTTTCCCCATGTTGGCCAAGCTGTTCTCCAACTCCTGACCTTGTGATCTGCCTGCCTTGGTCTCCCAAAGTGCTGGGGTTACAGGCGTGAGTCACTGCACCCCGCCTCTGCCTTCCCTTTTACAGAAGAGAGCTCTGGGGCTCAGAAAGGTTAAAAAACCTGCCCAATGCCATGCAACTCATTTCACCAACTCACCTAGTTTTGAGTACAGACCTGGACGACCAGTCTAGACCTCTCTGTTGACCTTGGCTCGGCCTATGTTTTCTGTTTCAAAACACTTTCTTTTTTTTTTTTTTTTTGAGACGGAGTCTCACTCTGTCACCCAGGCTGGAGTGCAGTGGCGCTTTCTCAGCTCATTGCAACCTCCACCTCCCAGGTTCAAGCAATTCTCCCGCCTCAGCCTCCCAAGTAGCTGAGATTACAGGCATGTACCCACATGCCCAGCTAATTTTTGTAATTTTCGTAGAGATGGGATTTCGCCATGTTGGTCAGGCTTGTCTCAAACTCCTAACTCAGGTGATCCACCCACCTGGGCCTCCCAAAGTCCTGGGATTACAGGCGTGAGCCACCATACCCAGCCTTCAAAACACTTTCAAAGACTTTTTCCTGCTTCAGCTTGACAAGAGTTCTGTTGCGGGGAGGAAAGATATTGTTAGCCTATTTTAGAGATTAGAAAACTGGGGCACAAGGAGATGACTGGACCAAGGTCACCTGACTCATAGTAGAGTTGGAACTAGAACTGGGTGGGACGCTCCAAAAGGCACTCCACATCTTGCTGCCCAGCGACAGCCCCCCTACTGTTTCTGGGAGCCATGGAACTCAGGAGAGGGCAGGTTTTCGAGTCGAATGCGTCTGGGTCTGCAGCCTGCCCTGCCACTTAATAGTTATGTGCCTGGGCCAGGCACGGTGGCGCTCACCTATAATCCCAGCACTTTGGGAGGCTAAGGTGGGAGGATCACTTGAGGTCAGGCATTCGAGACCATCTGGCCAACATGCTGAAACCCCATCTCTACTAAAAATACAAAAAGTTAACCAGGTGTTGTGGTGAGCACCTGTAATCCCAGCTACTTGGGAGGCTGAGGCAGGAGTATGGCTTGAACCTGGGAGGCGGAGGTTGCAGTGAGCCGAGATTGCACCACTGCACTCTAGCCTGAGCAAAAAGCAAAACTCTGTCTCAAAAAAAAAAAAAAAAAAAGTCCTTGTCTTGAAGGTTTAGTATGAAAAAAAGAATGTAAAATGTCTTACTAATAATTTTTATATGGATTCATGTTGAAATTCTATTTTGGATATATTAAGTTAAACAAAATGTATTATTAAAAATAATTTCACCTGTTTCTCTTCATGTTTTTATTGTGGCTCCTAGAAAATGTTTAATTACCTATGTGACTCACATTTGCAGCTTGCATGATAGTTGTACTGTACTGTGCTGCCTAAAACAGTTTCAGAAATTCAATGGCTACATGCTGCCTACCCGCTGGGTTACCTTAGTGATGTGGACTATAAGGGCTTTGAAGCAGGAATCCTCTCACTGGGTGTGTGTCCTTGAGAAAGTCACTGAAATCTTCTACATCTGTTGGAAATATGCCCTACGTCTCCAAAGCCAGCAAACAAACCAAAAGAAACCCTCAGTGCCTCACAAGAATGTTATGAGGATTAAATAAAACAATAAAAATAGCTCTACCATAGGCAACACGCTAAGTGCTTCGCATGCCTTATCTCTTTCCATCCTCACAGACCCCAGGAAGTTGGGGCAATGATTGCTCTCATTTTGTAGATAAGAAAACTGAGGTTGAGAGATGTTCAGTAACTTGTGAAGAAAACTGAGGTTGGGAAATGTTCAGTAAGTTGTGCAGGGACTCCTGGCCCCTGTATTGTTCTGTTCCCTGCACTAGAAGTAGAAGGTATTAAATAAACGAAGAGAAAAGAAGAGCACAACTTCTCTGAGACACTGGGCAAGTCCCTCTCCTTTGTAAGCCTCAGTTTCTCCTTCTGCAAATGAGGGACATGCTTGGATGATGGGTAAAGACCTTTGAGGTCTCAGTATTATGGGGTGCATTCACACTTCAGTGAACATAAGCCTTTCAGGACTCCTCTAAAGTCCGATGCCTTCCATTGTCCATTTTGTGGGGATAAATGTGCATTTCTGTTTGTTTTAATAACATTTGTAGGAGCTTTATATAGTGTCTACGTCTGCTTACATTAGACGCTGTGTATTATAGTTAAGAGTCTTTCACGATTTCCCATATAAACCTAGTTTTTTATGAGTTTGGGAGAGCTCAGCTGTAAAAACTCTCTCAGCTGAAAAAATTTTGTTTCTAACAAATTGGGTTTAAATCAGGAAGCTGGTTTCAGACACTTTAGAACGTGCATATTTTTTCTCCTTAGTCACTCTTCATTTAAAAATGAGACTGGCTGATTTCTTAGTTTCGTTTCTTTTGTGAAGATTTAGCAAAACTATAAGCTTAACCACTGGTTGCATAGACAGAAGGTATCCAGTGCCTTTTCCATAAGAACCCTGGGTTTGAGGCGCACCTTCTAATCGGGGCTCAGCCTTTGACTGGTTGTGTGACCCTGAGCTGGTCACATCAGCTCTCTTGGGTTTGCCTTTCCCACATCGGTCCGTTGGGAACATCATTCCTGCCTTGACTGTCTTCCAGATTATGGGGAGGAAAGTGTGCTTATAAAAGTGGAAGTACTCGGGTAAGGTAAATGTGCCATGCAAACACCAGAGGCTACTGCAAAGAATAACATGCTGCATTCTTCACCGGGAGAGAGTAGATTCCTGAAATCAGAATGCTGCAGACAGGAAAGCACCTTGGAGCCTACCCTCTTCCTCATTTTCTAGATGGGATCCACTCAGAGCCCTGACAGGGGAAGAGAGTTCCAGGAGAATGCTGGAATTAGAATCCCAGATCCTTTCACATAACTCCTTCCTCCGTTTTTTCTCTACCTTACTTTGGAGACTAAGAAAGATCAGACTGAGAGAAACTGTATTTGGGCACATACGTATGTACACACACACACACACACACACATACCCCTGGAGGTGCTCCGAGACACAGGGGAAAACAGGTCTCTGGAGGCAATCATGCTTGCACTTTGATACAAGTCCTGTCTGCCATCCATGTGACCTTGGACAAAATCCACCTCTCTGAGCCTCAGCTGCCTCAGTATTGACCTCACAGAACCCTGCAAGGCTTATATGAAATAATGCATGCTAAGAATTTAAATAATTTTCTTTATAAATGTTAGCTGTTATTGTTTCATTCATCAATAGACTTTAAATGTAAGAAAAAAGACTATTTGCTGTGTACAAGGAATAATAAACTCTTCAAGACAAATATTTTCTGTTGTATGTTAATTGATCGTTATTAGGATCTTTCCATTATATTTATGCCCACAGTGCCCAGCACATGGTGGGCACACAATAAATGTATGTTAAATAAATGGTGTATTGAAAGTATGCTGGTAACAGAACAAATTAGAAGGAAATCGCAGCTTAATTTTTATTGCAAAAGTAATACTTATTCATTATAAGACATTTAAGAAAAATATGGCTAAGCAAGAGGAAAAGTTAGTTACCCTTATTCCCACAAGTCAGAGGTAAAGGTGTGAAGGTTTTGATGTATATTCTTCCAGTTTTTTTCCACGAATAATATTTATTTGTTTTTACAAGAAAAGGGTCACAATGCACAGTGTTTGGTGTAATGTGGGAGGAGGTTTTCTCATTTTAATATATCATGAGCAATTTCCATGTCAATTCTCACATTTTTTCTAATGGTTGAGTAGTAACCCACTGTACTGATGGCTTTATTGAACCAGTTCTGTAATTATAGGACATCAGGTTCTTTCCTGTGTCTCATTCTTTAATAGAATAGTCCTATAGTTAACGTTTTGTAACATCAATATTTCCTTGCAGTAAACTCCTGGAATTTACTTTTAAGTTGGTAACCATTCCATTTTTCCCATTTTTTAAAAAAGATGTATTTAATTCAAAAATAATAAATAATGACCTTGCTTCTTCCACAGCTGATTGAGGCGTCTGACAAGCCTCGTTCAAACCTGGGCAGAGAAGAAGAAAGCGAACGTCAGGCTCTAAAGATGTTTTCAAAGAAGGGAGGGCCAAGGAGGGGTGGGAGCCTGGAGAGCCAGGGTGGCAGCTAGAAGGGCTGGACCCCTAGTCTGCAGACCCTCAGCACAGAATGGTCTGTGAAACCTGGGGCGGCTCTGAGCCGTTGTCTGGGCTCGGCTTTTCCAGCTGTGCCGTGGGAGCTGGGGATGTGGCCTGGGCGTGGGAGGCCGTTGGAGTCAGGCATGGAGAGAGTGGGGCACTATCCAGTGACCCTCTTAATGGGTGCCAGCTCCGTCTCAGCTCCCAGGTTCAGGCACTGGACGTTTCTGAGGCTGAGTTTAGGGCTCCAAGACTCTCTTCCCAAAGAGGGTTTGGGGCCAGCCGGATTGGGTTTTCTGAAGAGGCCTGGTTATGCCAGACTTGACTTTGGTGGCCGCCGGCGGGTCCCCCTCGGCACCCCCTCTTCTTTCCCCGGCTATAAGAAAGCAAGACCAGGATGCGCATTCTTCCCGTGCCTAGGATACTTCACGGTGCTAAAAATAGTCCTGGGAGCTGGGACCTGTGTATAGCCAGAGGTTTGTGTGTGAGCGAAGTTGGAGTCCTGGGTTCGAATCTAGATAAGCTTCCCTCCGTGCTGTGGGGCTTGGATCGGCTCGCTCCCCGAGTGTGTTTCTCCATAAACGCCGGAATTTCTAAACGGACTCCCAGAAAGCAACGGAAAGAAAGAAGGTAAAGAAAAGAGAAACACAAGAAAAAGAAAGAAACTGATTTTTCTCTCTGCTCCTCCCCAGGGGCTCTGGGGCCTAGGGCCGGGTACTGAGGCCGAGGAAGGGGTGCGTCGGACGGGCTCATTACCGCCAAGTGTTGCCCTAGTTAAATCGCGGGCCTGTTTGATCTGGCGGCGGGTGGCGAGAGGGAAAAAAGAAAAAAGTAGGGGGGCGAGAGCAGAGAGAGAAGCTCACACCTCCCCCACTGTTTCCTAGCGCCCATAAAACACCTTTTATTAACTCCTTCGCGTCCGGAAAGGCCCGCGTGGCCTCTCAGCCCCTGCTACGGTGTTTACAGCCAAGACTAATGGGGTCCCATATTCACCCCGACGCTGGGACAAGGCGCCTGGGGCACGCCTGGTGCCCTGCGAGGCTCTGCCCCGGAGCTGCCTGAGGTCGCCTTTCTTGTTCCCAAGCCGTGCACTCAGGCTCCAGATGCGCAGAGCGAAAGTTCCAAGAGAGCGGCACGGGTGTCCCCTCCTCCTTCGCAGTGAGCGCCACAGACCCGCAGGCGCTGCAGAGCGTGCGCTCCCTCGGGCAACCATGGGAGCTGTTGGGAGACAAAGAAGTGCTTAGCGCAGTGCCCAGCACGCAGTTGCACGTAAACCAAAGTATTTGTACATTATTATTCCTGGAAGTATAAACGACTGCGTTTGCCCTCCCCAGTTTAGCCCAATACGCATCCAAGACTCATGGCAAATGCACTGAATTTATACCCACCACACCTAGCCATGGGTGCATATGTGAGGACACAAAGACTGGCTCTCCTGCACAAGTGCCGGAAAGAGCACGCATACACACATACCCCACATCCCTTTGCACAAATCCATGCGCTCTCACAACCTTTGGTTGAGTGCTTTGTTGCTAAAGAGAAACCTAAATATCTCAATTTAACATATAAGCACCCACAGGCTTATTTTACTCAGGTATAAAATAATAATAGCTGTTGTGACTTGTCAAGTCCTTACTGTGTGATTGGAGCTGTACTAAGCAGACCCTTGTTGGCCCCTGCACAGCCTCAGGCTCCGTATGAGTTGCTGCACTGTCACATGTACGTCTATGTGTTAAGAATTTCACATACATGAACGTATTCCCGACCAACACCCCCTCTCCTGAGCTACCCTGTCCCAGTGATAGGATTCATCTGTGTGTGCTAGGCCCCCTTCCCTCCCAACAACCCCTCCAAACCACTGTTTGCAGACACCAGTGTGCTTACTAACCTCCGGACAAGCACCAATACCCACCCACAAAAACCCCAGCCCAGGCCCTCTGAGATTAATTCGTTTCCGTTTTTGTTCTTCCCGGTTCTCGTAAGTTATCCCCACCTCCCGTTCTAGTCTAAAGATAACTTTGCTCTTTGTTCTTGAAATACACTCTATCTGCCCGCTTCCCTTGGTTTCAAGTTTGGTTTTGTATTTATAGAAAGAAGATGAGCAGGAACAGAAAGCTTTCCACCTAGTAGAAACCATGGGAGTCGGCGACGGACCCCGGCTGAGACATGACACAGGCTTCAGATGATTTCAGAAAATGTTTTATTAGTCAAGAGCATAGATACTGCTTTGGCAAAGGGAGGGGGGCTGTGAGTGGTCACACAGACTTGAGGTAGAAAAGGGTTGGGGATGGCAGGATGAACAAACACCTGAGCACAACAGGCATGGTAGGTAGTTTAAATACATAAAAACTTTCCAACACAGGGATAAGCTTTTATTTAGATAGAAACAAAAAGAAAGTAAAAGAAGGAAGAAAAGAGAGAGACAGAGAAAGAGAGAAAGTGTTTCCCTTGGAACTAAACAGGAAGTGCAGCGACAAAAAGAAAAATAAAATAAAACCACCACGATTCGAAGAAGAACAAAGGGCAGCCTTTCACCTTCCTGCATCTGGTTCTGTTTCTCAGGCAGAAAAGAATTGATTCCTTATTGCATTTTAATTAGAGAATAGGGTGTCAAGGCGGATCGTTTGGAGGGACAAGAAAGAAAGAGCCAGATAGGGAAAGGGGATGGGGCTGAGGTTCTAAATTCGCCCCAAAAGGGTGGAAGAGTGCGTCTTTGCGCCCTTAGGTTGGGCAGTCCCTCCTTCCTGCATGGTGTGGCCAAGAGCCGCCCTCGGTTGGGCGGGGGGTGGATATATATATATTTCTCTTTCTCTTAATGTATTTTTAAAAATTCAAAGGACATTGCACGTGCGATCCAAGTGTGTGATTGCAGCCGACGATCTGCCGGCGCTCAGCAGAAGCTCCGCGGGATGCGCAGCACCAGCCGCCGGAGCCCAGAGCCTGGCGTTCGCCGCTGCCTTCCTCTCCTCCCGGGGCTCCAGGAGTGGCTGGCCTGGCCAGGTCCTCGGCGCGGGCCTCGGCTCACTGGTTTAACTCCAGCGCCCAGACTTGCTGCGGCCAGCCGGTGCGTCCTTTAATCCTCTTCTCGCCTGGGCCCAGGGCAGGAGGAAAACCTTCGTGCTGCTGCTGCCAAAGGACACACACAAGAAAAGAGGCGGGAGAGACAGGTTTTAATTTTTCTGCTCCGATCGCCCGGCATGGGGTATGCTGGGGAGGAGGGGATGGTGTCGGGAGCAGTAACTGGGAGTCTTTAAATAAGTGACGGATTTCTGTTTGCGAAATAGGCAAACAGGCTCCTAAATTTGCCTTTATGCGCGGAGTTCCTGGGACCTGGGATGGGCTGGGCAGCTTCGGGAGGTTTGGTAAGGAAAATGTTCTGCGCGTGGTGAAACTGACGCGCGTTGGTTTGGCTTTAGGACACCTAAGGGAGATCGCAGGGGATTGGAAGGGAGGGGTGGAAATCCACGATTCTCCAGCTCTCGTTGCCCCCCACACACTTCCGCCAGCCTCCCAACCTGGTTTAAACATCAGATGCAGGCTTGCGGCTCCCTAAGCCCGAGCTGGGAGCCTTAGATACCGAGGCAAAAGAGCGGGGAGTCGGCTGGCCTAGCGTCCTCCTTCCGGCTCTTTCAGCAGGAACCAAGCGGTGCTACTTGATGGAGGCGGCGACGCGTGGGGGCCGGGATCCGCCCAATAACAACTTCTTTCGAGGCGCCGCCCGGCCTGCACCATCCCCAGTCCGGGACAGCCGTTCAGAGACTCTATGCCTATCTGTCTTTCCCCCCGTCCCCAGATGAGCTTTCCTCGGTTTCCCACAGACCCCGCAGGTTAAATAAAACCCGGTGGGGCGCTTCAGCTGGCTCCACTCCGCTGCGGCCCTGAGCGCCCCAACCTAGAGAAACTGATTGGCCAGCCTGAAAATCCAGCGCTCAGACGCCCCCAGCCCGGGACAGCCAGACCGAGTGCCAGGAAGTGTCGCCCTAACTGGAGAGGATCAAGAAGGCCAAGACGAGACTGCGATCTCCAAAGCTAAAAGAAGTGGCTCTTATTTACATGCAAAGCCACTGAAGTGGTACTCAGAACCAGTCCACGGGGAGTGGAACGCGCCCAGGACTGAGTAGAATACCCGATCTGTTTTACCTCAGCTCCACCCCGGACTCCTCAGATAGGTGCTCTTCATGCCGCGACCCACTCTGGGCCCTCAGTTTCCCTATTTGTACAATGATGGAAGTAGACTAGCCGGTCCAGCAAAGGCCCTTTGAAAACAGGAACCGAGTCCAGGCACATAAATTCAAACTCAAAGTAAAGAACTCTAATACATATTCTTAGCCTGGCTTCCAGGAGAGCCCAGGAATGAATTAGGACTTCTCCAAATTGGAAGCAAAATCTGTGGTGTGTGCATTTTTGGAGGGTCCGAGGCTCCAAACAGATTATTCACTCAGTATTACAAACACTATCCCGTATTACAAATGAATTCTATGACGAATCTGCCTCCCTCCATGCACAGGATCGCACACTGTGACCAAACATCTCAGTACTCTTCCCAGCCTTTCCAAATCGGACACACGACAACACAGCCTCCTTCGACTGCCTGCATGGCCTGAAGGTGCTCACCGCGCTTCCACCCTTGGCTGGAGCGTGCAAGCCACAGGACTCACCAGATCCCTTTTCCGCTTGCTCTCACGGCCGCCATCCGCCTTCTTGAGTTCAGCCTTGAAGGCCTCGGGATCGCCAGACTGCGCATCTTTGGCCAGCACGTCCATCAGGTAGGCGATGTAGCTGGTGGCCAGGCGCAGAGTCTTGATCTTGGAGAGCTTGGTGTCGGCCGGCACGTTGGGAATGCACTCGCGCAGTTCCGCGAATGCGCTGTTAATGCTCTCCGTGCGTCTCCGCTCCTTCTTGGGTCCTGATCCTTTCCGCCGGCCCAGGCGGCCGCCAAGCGCCTCCAGCCGCCCAGGGCTCTGCCCAGGCCTGGCGTCAGGACCGTAGGCGCCGGCGGCTGCAGCGGCCGCGGGCGGTGGCCCGCCCGCAGGGAAGTCCGGGGCAGCGTCAGCCGGGCTCAGCAGCCAGCTCTGGAAGTAGGGCCGTTCCTGATGACAGCGCGAGGCCGGACCGAAGAGGAAGGGCTCGTGGAGCATGGGGTGCGCAGGGTGCGGGTGGTGATGGTGGTGATGGTGTGCGTAGCTGCCCACGAGGTTCATGTTGGAGCGGCTACTGGCCTGCGCCGCCAGCCCTATTAACGTCGCTCCATGCGCCCCAGAGACTGCTGGGGGCCACCTGTGGGCTCTGGAGCCCCGCAATACTGGGCGCCGGCTTTGCGAGAGTCTGGGCAAGGCTGAAAATGAGAGCGCAGCCCACCGTCTTCTTGCCGGTTTCCGTCGCGGGCGAGGACACAGATGCCCGAAGACCTGTTTAACCCTTCTGCAGACTCCCCTGCAGATCTGGCTTATATAAGACCGCGGCTTTGATGTCAACCTCTCCCGGGAGCCAATGGCAGGGGGGTGGGGATAAGGAAAAGGGGGGGTGGCTGTCCCAGGTTTTACACTCAGCCCGCGCCACTCTAGTCCGCCAGCAGGGACCGGCCCCGCCTCTGCCCCTCCCACTCAGCTCCCGGCTCGGCTGGGGGGCGGGCGGCTGGGGGTGTTGAGGGGGCGGACAGGGGGAATACGTACTTGAGGCACAGGCTTGCCAACGCCCTGGACTGTTGCTACCACCCCCTCCCCACGGATCCAAGGAAAGGAATCTAGAATCACCAAGCGAAAAGAAAGCCTACACCTACAGCCCGTCTTTTGATTTTACAGATAAGGAAACTGAGGCTCAGAGAAAGAAAGGTTCTTGTTTCTAGACCATCTAGAAGTCTACATAGGAATTCCAGCAGTTCCCAGTCCCGAGCTCCAACTGCTCTGCTCGGCTTCAGAGCTAGAAGATGAGAGGGCGCAGCTGAAGTCAGGATAGGCCCCTAAGGTTGTTCCTAACACCTTCCAGCCCTCCACCCCCACCCCCACCCCTTAGTCATCGGCCCTTTCTGGAGATACTGGGAGCCGCTTGTGCACGGGTTCGTTACCAGCCCGCCAATTCTGACCCAGCCGCAGGCAGACGGGCACGCGGCTACTGAACAGCGAAGAAGCCTTTCGGAGGCAGGGGTAGGGGTGGGGCGGGAAGGAGGAGGCGGACTCCAAGTCCACGGGCATCCACCGGTTTGTTCCCTGCTGGAGGGCCTGGGATCCACTCCGGCCTCCTGGGTGCCTGATCCATTCCGAAGGCCAGCCTGGCTGGCGCAGAGAAGTCCACCTTTGGCCCGGGACATCTGGCCAGCAGGTCTCCTCTGGTCTGTCTGCGGGACTCACATCGAGACTTGGGAGCGCGGCTACGTCGGGCCGCTCTACCCAGATCATCACTCCTTAGGAATCTTTGATTCTTTAAAGACATAGGCCCCGAAGCTCACACCGCGAGACAGCAGCATTCGGCGGTCGACACACGGAGAGGGAACCGCTACTGCACAGAACCGCGCGGCTCGCACAGGCAAACGCGACGTCCGGCATCTCTCGTGCATACGCGCAGAGGCACGGCCCGGCTGCACGACCCTCCGAGATTTCACCTCGGGGGTAGGACCATTCCCTGCCAGCCGGACTCTCTCCACTGGGGGCTTTCCCCAGGCTGGCGTTGGAATCTGGGAATCCCGGGATGACGACGCTTCAGGCTGGGGACTCTCGGTCTTGCCTCCCGCTGTGGTTCCTTTCTTGGCTGATGTCCACCAACTTGGGTCCCTCGTTCTCTTAGCCTTTCTCAGCTCAACACCCCTCCCTCAGTGTGGTAGAGGGTGTGTGCCTCTTTCCAAAGCAAAGTCGAGAGGAGGGGGAAAGGAGAAGTTTATGTGAGTGCTCTTTTTAGAAGGCAAATCATTCACCCATTCATTCAACAATTATTTATTGATGCCTACTTTGCGCCTATAAATAGTTAATAGTCCAAAGGCAGAGGGAGAAAGGCCCACTCTCTCCTTGAACAGATATGGAAGGTGAAGCCCAGAGAGGATAAGCGATTTTCCTCGAGGTCTGGTACGGCGTGGAAGAGTGGAATTCCACTCCCGGACAAGGGAGTGAATGAAGGGTGGGAGGTTACATACAGGAGTGACGGGGACAAACGTCTGAGCCTGCTGGTTCCACCTGTGGGAGCTCAGGAGGGCTGTGGGCCCTGGAGGTGCATGGGGCGGTGTTGCAGGGAGGTCCTGGTTTCCTGCCCGAGGCAGGTTGGAAACCCCCCGCTCTCCCCGGCGCCTGGCGCCAGCAGCGCTGGGGTAGGGCAGAGCAAGGAGCCGGAGGCACGCGGGGAGGGAGCGCTGGGCGCGCGCTGCTGCGGCGGTTCTGCGGGGTCCCGAGCTTCCCCAGCCTGGAGGCATTCTAGAGAGGGCGCAGGTAGAGTAATTACGCTGTGGAGAGAAGGACCTCAACACACAATCCTCAACACACGCCCAGTCTTTGTCCTAATCTGAGTACAGTCTGCAACAGTGCCTCTCCTAGCGGCACATTAGGCCCTCAGATTACACATACACAGGTACTTGCACACGGGCTCACAAAACTTTGCCGCCATGCACAAAAGCCCATATCTTCATAAGACGCCCAAAAGTATGTGTATTCTCACAGTAATATGCACAGCCACGGTACACACAGCATTCATGCATTCCTAGAATTTTACGCATTGTCTCTCTGTCACCCACGGGGTACATACTCATCACGCTTCAGCTGTGTTACACCTAGGAGCCGCTCCCAATCCTCCACTCAGTCATGCACAGAGACCAAAGTCATATTGTAGAAACACATAAAACCTGAATACTACACAGATGCAGGGTTTTACACATAATCTCATGGTCACAATTAAAACCAGCCTGTATCTTTCTAAGATTCTCCACAATTGTATTCACAACACAAACTTCCAAAATCCCATTATACATTTTGTATATTCTCAGTGTCACCACTAAGCCTTCAGTGCACAAGTACACAGTCACAATTTCTACTACACATGCACAGGTGCTCACAAATAGAGGTTCTCACATGCTCACACATAACACACACACAAATGTGTGGCCCACACGCCTGCCCATATGAGTCCTAGGTTGCTTTCACGATATTACACAGATCACTCAAGGTTGTATACACCCCCCATATATCTGGCCTGGTTAGCGTGCCGGGGAATGCATTATCAGTACTGGGTGAGGAGTCCCAGTCCCATGACACCCCTTGAGGGCCCCTGAGACCACTCGGCAGCCCCCCATGGGTCTTAAAGAGCAGGGTGTATCCAGTTGCCAGTGACTTGGAAAGCACTGTTCTCCAACCTAGAGAAGGGATTCAGTGTCATTTTTCAAGCAGTACCCCCACCAGAAACTCAGCCCTAAGGGACCTCCTGAGGCTCGGGACTGGGTAGCCCCCAGCAGGATGACCTTAAGGGAGACTGCAGTACAACTAGGCTCTAGACTGCCTTCTCGGAGACCCCAAAATGCTTTACTCCAGTCCGTGGACAGCAGCAGAACTCCCGGGATGGTGGGGACCTTGTAAGATTGTTCTCTATCTCTGCCCCAGGCTATATTGTAAGAGGAGGTCTGAGACCTAGGATTTTGGCTAAAATTGCTTTAGGCTGACAGGCAAGAGATGTGACAGGCAAGAGTTCTGGCTTTCCCTAGCTAGCACCTTTTTGTTTCTTCCAGTTCTGAGCTTCAGTTTCCCCATCTGCAGAAGAAGGGAATAGGATTGATAGTCTGGAATTCTGGGATTCCCAGCTCCCCACTAGTGCAGGGATCCTGCCCTGGTTCCTCTTGGGACTTAGCGCTCAGCTCAGGGATCCCTACAGAAGGACTCTGCTTTCCTCTAGCCTACCTCAACAGACCAAGGACTAGCACTCCCAGGGTCCTAGTCCCACACTGCCCCTGTAGCCTCCTCTTAACCCACCTTGCTCACCTAAAGAGTGCCTTCAGGGGGATTGGCCTTCTTAGCACTTTCAAATGCAGGCTTCTCCGTTCTTCCCCCAGTTGTGGTAGTGAGACCCGGCAGGAACTCTTCTTTACCCTGCTTTACAAAGTAGAGGGCTTAGGCACATAAAGCACATTCCACCTTGCTGCTGAATTGGGCCCATCTGGGTTAAAACTGGACACATCACTCCTCCCTGTGTGAAGCTTCTTTGCCTCAGTTTTCTCTTCTGTAAATTAGAGGATAATAACAACCTCTGTAGAGGGCTGGCATAAGAGTAAGCACAAGGCGAGGCTTTTAGCTCAGTGACGGTAAACCTGGATAAATGGTGGCTCTTTTTTAGGAATATTAATTTCATAGGGGCGGAAATGGAATTACACGCCGCCACATGACTACAAAGCTCTGGATGGGGAGAAGAGACCACAACACTGAATCCTCCTTGCAGGGCTCTGTTCTGACCTGGCCCAGCTGCTGCTGACTGCCTTAGGGTCCTTGCCGTTCCCTACTGACCCTACACAACCCAGTCATCATAAGGCTGGAGATACAGAGACATCTCCAGGTGTAGGAATTATGTTGCCAGAGACCCGAATCCCAGTTCCAGATTCCACCCTCCACCCCCATGTCCCTCCCTAAATGACTTGGTGGGGGGTGCAGTCTTGCCACCTACGGTACTCAGTTCCCCTATCCATAACAGTGGGACAGCTGTACCCAGGCGATGCGAAGGTCCCTCAAGCCTGGACGTTCTGCAGTGGTGGAGTCTCGCTCTTGCCCTCGCCCCTATCCTACCCTCACCCCTATCCGCGCCCCCCGGACTGGCAGGCTTCTAGGAGCCCAGGCCGCGGCGCCTACCGCAAAACCTTCTCCCGCCGCAGTCCCGTGACCTTGACGCCACTGGCAATCCCCGCACCGGACCCCTTATCTAAATAGGGCAGTAAATCAAGGACCTGTCAGGGCCCGGGTAATTACAGGAACTCCATAAAAAGGACCCGGCCGGCCGCCTGTTTATATTAGCGCGGTGTAAAATATTCTCGCTGTCTTGGGGAATCGCGTCGCGCAGTAACGCGCCATAAATCAGCCCGCGGACCATTTACCCCGCAGCTTGAGCGCGCAAATCCCTTAAACATTTCTCTGCCATATCTAAAGAGGACCTAGGACTTTCCAATCTGGCTCAGCCTGCTCCCCGGGATGGGGGACAGTCGGGGCAGGGAAGAGATAGGCACAGAGTGGATTGCTCCTGGGAGTTCCAAGGTTCTGTTTGCAGACGGGAAACGAGCCCAGAGAGGGGAAGGAACTTTTCTAAGGGCACACAGTCAATGAGTGGCAGACGCGCGTCTAGATCCCAGATCTCCAGAGGGGACCTGGGGTGAACAGCAGTCTCTGTTTCCCCTTATTACCTTCTTTCCTGAGACGAGGGTGGTCTGGCCAGAGAGGGTCCAAGCAGGAAGTGACGTTCTTTACCTTTTGGCTAGGAGGTTCTTGCCATTGTGCACAGAATTATGTGTTAATGCTTTTCTGCGCAACGGTAGCCTCTGATTACTGGCAAAACACAGACCTAGAGGATGGAGAGAGACTTGCCCAAGGGCACACAGATAGAAATCGACGGCCCTCCCCTGCTAAAATAGTTCATTTTGGTTTATCTCCTGCACACTCTTTCTTAAAGAAAAAACTAAGAGAGAGTGCCTGTGCATATATGTGTGTGGCTGTGCGTGTGTGTTGGGGAGAAGGGAGGCATTTATACTCATTCTCAGGTCCGTAACAGGCCTCAAAAATACAAAATCTATTTAAGGTAAACCTGCTGCTGCCCATTGTCCAATGAGTAACATAAATCAAGCTTATGGAAAAACAATATTACATTTTCTAACCTCCCTCTGGGCTGGGACCTGAGGATTCAATGGAGAATTAAACATGTATACATTTCCCCCCACTTTTTCTGTCTTCCTCCCCCCATTCTCCTTCTCTTCCGAAGCCCGTAAATGACAATGTGTTTACATAAGTTTTTATGTCGTCTGAGCTTCGTCCCGGCTCCGTTTCCTCCTCTGTGTATTTTCCGCACAGAGAGATGTCTGCTTCGGGACGCGTTCAACCTAAACAGAACCCGGTCTGATTGGAAAATGTATTTATTTGAAAAATCGTAACTCACGGTTTTGGTGAAAACGGCCCCCAAATTTATGGGATCGCTTGGGGCGCAGAGATTGTAAATCAAAAGGCACTGGACACCCCCCTCCCCTATCCCCGACGCAGCTCGGTCAGGTTCTCCAGAACACCAGAAGACCCGTCTCCTCCCGGTCCACCCTGCGGCCCTCCGAGGCCCTCCCTTCTCCCATCCCTCGCAGTGGTTAGTTGCACACTAGCAAGCAGGTGGATTTTATTCCCGTTTCTTTTACCCTGTCCTATTGCTTTCAGGGCAATTTCATTCTGGTCAACTTCACAGCACTCAGTTCCAGACCGCCTGTTAACGAAGTTTTGCTGTGCACCAGGCTGTTTTCTGCATATTGGGAGATTTTTTTGTTCCTCACATGCTGGTCAGTTTCCTGGTGCTCGGTTCCTCCTCAGGTCGGGTCGGGCTGCTTGTAGCTGATCCCTAGCCCACTGATCAATTGCCTGCGGAGCTGTTTCATGCCAAGAGGCTTATCTCAGCTCAGTATCATGAAGGTCATTTTCACTGCCTGACTGTTGCATCCCTGATCAGGATAATTTTTTCCTTTCCCAGTCTAATCTGAATTCCATAGCAAGGACTGAATCAATCCACTTTACCTATCTCCTGGATCCTCCTGCCAGTGAAAGCCAGCTGATGACTGGGGAAAGGCTAGAGCCGGGATGGTGTATCCAAGGACAGATGCTGCTTGCTACCCAGGTGGGGAGTCTTCACCAGGGACACGACCAGCAGAGCTGGACGCAGGGACACTCCATGAGCAAACATTGAGTCTACTTTCTCCCGGAATATAGGACTGAACCATATTTCTGTCTTAAGGATCATGCGCTTCTTTGGCATGGGGTACAATGCAAGCTGTCCACTCCAGGCTTGTCCACCTAAGACCTGCCATCTCAGGGACAGGGTTTGAAGATTCATTCAAAACTTCTGTGCTCTTTTCTCCAAAAAGAGCATGCGGGTGCCAAGAGGTTCTGAAGTCTGCCGGAGTGTAAGCGTTACTAGCAATGGGTCGTGGGGATGATCCACGGCTGGCTACACTTAAGGTGAAACACTGGGCTCCTCAACCCTTTCCTTCTGCTCACAGGCTTTCAGAAAGAGTCCGTATGCATGAAACAACTGTATCATTATTAGCCTTATTATTTTAAATGGGGCCAGGCCACATCCATCATCTTTCCCATAATGGTCAATTGTAAACACACTTTAAAAGAGAAAAACAAAAAAAGGATTTAATGTTGACACTGGGAAAATGCTTAGCTCTGGCATTGCTGGGGAATTGGCAGGCTCTCTGGTCCTTTGGGAGAGAAGTTAAGTGCTCTGAGAGTATTTTTGCTTTTTCCATTGAATTTCTAAATCCCGCAGGAGACTCCTTTGTCTGTTCAGTTTAATGAGGGAAGTCCTTCGTTAAAAAGTCAAGAATGGATAGAAGAGCCTCGTCATTGGAAAGGAGACGGGAGTGGAGTTAGTACACTGCAAACTTGGTAAACTGTCCTGATCCTCTTCATTACCATGGTCAGTCTTACCGGCACCTTTCTGGATTTCAGCCTCTTTCTGCCTTATGACTTCTGTGCTGCAGCTGAATTTTGCCCTGGAAGGGAGAAGTGTAAAGAGAAGTGAATGACAGTAAAAACAGAAAGTAAGAAAAAAAGTGGCGAGTCATGAATGGTGACTGAAGAAACGGGAGCACACTTTGGTTTTCACTTCATTATCAACTATTAGAGCAAGTTCCCTTCCAGAAAGCCTGGGTTTGAGCACCTCTTCCCAGTGTGAACATTGCTCTCTAGCCACATGGACACTCCCAACACCTCACCCACACACACCACAGGATACGAGATTGTCCTCATTAGCTTCCTAAAACTCACCCAGAGCATGGCTCAAAGAACAAGAAGTCATAGTGGAACCCAGCCTCAAACTCAAACCAACTGTTGGCAGTTATTAAATTCATTTTCATCCATACAAGCAAGGCCCCAAAAAAGTCTATTAAAAAAAAAAAAAAGGTGGCAGGAGAAGAGAGAACAGAAAGGAAAGCCCCAGAAACCAGACCAGAAATTAATGTAATTACCTCTTCTCCCCTGCCATAAATTCCGCAGAGGAAATCAAATCTTTCTGTGCATGTGTATAAAAACCAATCAGTCTATGGAGCTCGCCAAAACCCATTACGTCTCAAACTGGGTATTCTAATTGAATGAATCTGAATGTGCCAGTCGACCAGGCATCAATGGATCCAGGTTTTTCCAAGGGCGTTTGCCACAGAGCCAAAGAGGATAAACATTGTTGGAACCACACACTAATCAGCTTGCTTGCCGAAGGGACCCTCTCTGAGCCTGGAGGAGATCTATGGAGCCTGGGTGCTGGCAGATGCATCCTAACATTTTGCGTCAGATTGTAATGGAATATTTCTCATAAACAGCCAAGTGTCTCTCCCAGCCATTCAACTGACATGTTTTTTGTTGTTTAACTTCAGATCTGACAGATGATGATAACCTGGAAAAAAGAGAGGTTACAAAATGCTGAGGGCTGTGGGGCTGGGCAGTGTAAAGGGCGCCTGCTCAAGAATTAGGACAGGGCTGTGATTTGTAGGGCCCGGAAAAGACTGTTATGCAACCCACAGCAAGCAGGACGGCTGGGAGAGGGGCCTGGAAAGCAAGTGGGAGGGGAGAAGTGCTCAGCCACAAGAGCTCTGGGCTGCTTGCTTCACGGAAATATGCCGCTTGTATTGCATTTCATTTTGTGAGATGGAGAATGCGCCCTCCCCCTCACCACTCTCCCCAGGCTCTCAGTGCTCTCCTCTCTCATGGGCACACTGATTTATAGCACCTGTTAAAAACACATAATGAATGCAATTAGCTGTGGCACTAGAGAGAAAAAAGGTAGGAGTTGGCTTTATTCTAATAAAAGATAAATGTGTTTGTTTTCATTAACTTCATTCATTAATTTAAATTTCTGGGGCCAGTTTTAAATCGTTGCTGCTTTCTTTGCCATTAGCCTAATAGGTGCTAGTTCTCCAACTTTAGTGGGTGTCACAATCCCTTTGGGGAACATGTTTCAAATGCAGGGAACTCCTGTAGGTGAGGAGTGAGCATGAGATCTGCATTTTCAAGAAAGCTCAGTAGCAGATTCTGATGCAGGAACCATGCCTCTGAGAATGCGATTTATATAGATATAGTAGGTACTCAGGAGTAATCTATTTATCAAAGAAAATTCATTTCCTTGTTAGCTGTGGGATTCTATCCAAGTTAATATACATATATAGTTAAATATGATACACGTCTATTGTGGAAAAATTAGAAAATATAGAGAAACATAGGAAGGAAATAAATATTTCCTTGATCTTTACAAGCTATTTACATTTTCTGGGCTGTAGTTTTCCAGTTTTCTCTGCCAAAGCCTAGGGATTCTTAGAAGGAGCAGCTCTATCTTCACTATCCTACCTCTACCACCCAGCACCTATCTGGCACATAGTAGGGTCTGCAAAAGTATTTGATGAAAGAAACAGTTGTTAAGTGACACTGAGATTAGATGACCTCTAAAGTCGCCATCAGCCCTAATACTCTATTTTTCATTCTCTGCTCTAAGAAAAAATATATAATTGCACAAACTCAGATATATTTGTCACTTGGATGCCTGACATTCAAACATGTATGTGTTTTTTCTCTTTGTCTTGTCACTTGATCTGACAGCTTTCTGCCTGCTCTATCTGATAATAGTTTAGGGTTGTCCTTGCCCGAGGCAGCCCAGCTATCAGCATGGGTTGGAACTGAGTGAGGCAGTCCACACCTTGTACCAAACAGAACAGTCTGAGTTAGTTTTTTCAGGCTCCAGCAAAATTGCAGACAGAACCAGAAATCAAATAGTTGGGCTTTTTCAGTTCACAAATGTGTAATTCTTTCCTGAAACCTTGAAGCAGACCACTTCCCTCCCTCTCACCCTGCCTCACAAGGAGGGCACTAAAAAATGGTTGCTGGTTAAGGTCTTCCTATGTGTGGTACACTTTACACACATTTCTCATGTAATCATCTCAGCAACACTTTGACTGCTGTTTTACAGATATAGAGTTAATGCTCAAGTTTCCTCAACTAGGACATTGGAGAAACAGGATTCAAACCCAAGTCTCCCTGACTTTAAAGTCCTTGCTTTCAACCACCACAATTAAAGGAGTGTGTGTGTGTGTGTGTGGTGGGGGGTGTGTGTAAGGTGGGGGTAATTAAAATGCTAAAAATGTTTTAAATTCTCCAACAATATCACAACAGTAATTAACTACAATAAATAACTTTTTTTTTTTTGAGATGGAGTCTTGCTCTGTCACCCAGGCTGGAACACAGTGGCATGATCTCAGCTCATGGCAACCTTCGCCTCCTGGGTTCATGCAATTCTCCTGTCTCAGCCTCAAGAGTAACTGGGATTACAGGTGCGCACCACCACACCCAGCTAATATTTGTATTTTTTTTTTTTTTTTTGAGACGGAGTCTTGCTCTGTCGCCCAGGTTGGAGTGCAGTGGCCAGATCTCAGCTCACTGCAAGCTCCGCCTCCCGGGTTCACGCCATTCTCCTGCCTCAGCCTCCTGAGTAGCTGGGACTACAGGTGCCCGCCACGTCGCCCGGCTAGTTTTTTGTATTTTTAGTAGAGATGGGGTTTCACCATGTTAGCCAGGATGGTCTCGATCTCCTGACCTCGTGATCTGCCCGTCTCGGCCTCCCAAAGTGCTGGGATTACAGGCTTGAGCCACCGCGCCCGGCCAATATTTGTATTTTTAATAGAGACAGGGTTTTGCCATGTTGGCCAGACTGGTCTCTAACTCCTGACCTCAGGCTATCCCCCTGCCTCAGCCTTCCAAAGTGCTCGGATTACAGGCGTGAGCTAAGGCACCCGGCCAATAACAATTCTTTATTATATATTATTATTATTTATTGTATTTATTCACAATAGTTTATTGTAAATATGTTATTATAAATCACAGTAATAATTAAGGAAGAATATGAACCCACCACCCAGACAATGTGCTCTGTTTCATTCCTTCACCACAAACACTATATCCTAAGAATTATTTTTGCAGCTGGCACAGTGCTCAAGCCTGTGATCCCAGCACTTTGGGAGGCTGAGGTAGGAGGACAGCTTGAACCCAGGAGGTCAAGGCTGCAGTGAGCTATGATCACATGTGACAGAGTAAGGCACTGTCTAAAAAAAAAAAACCCCTCTCTGTTACATGAGTTCATGTTTATCAGTTTTAATAGTAGCATCAGGTGCTCATCAGGTTACATCTATTTGACTTGTCACAATAAGGTTATAAACCCCACAAAGAGAGGAGCCGAATCTGTTCTACTCATTGATGTATACCCAGCACCTAGCACACTACTTGCACAAAGAAATCATTCAATAAATGTTTGTTGAATAAATGAATACAAACAATTCTGGGGAGATGCTACTGGCAACATGGTCACCCAGGTGTCAGTCATATAATACAACCCTGCCACTCAGTGGGTGCTTAGGAAGATTTGGTGGAAGCACTAATATTTTAGGAGGAGAGATGGGATGTAATAGATGCTTAATACACATACTCAGTGCTTGATCATTGTAAATACATTTTTTGGTAATGACTTTATTGAGGTACAACTTACATCAAATCCATATATTTCCAATAAACTTTTTATTTTGTAACAACTCTATACAGAAAAGTTGTAAAGATAATACAGAAAGTCCCTGTATAAATGTCACCCTTCAGTTTCTCCTAAGGTCATCTTCTTACACAAACAAGGTGTGTTTATCATAACTAAGATACTAACATTAATACATTACTATATGATTAAAAAGTATAGTTATACTAAACTAAACTTTAGACCTTATTCAGATGTCACCAGATTTTTCTTTTATGTTCCTTTTCTGTGCAAGGAAACAATCCAGGAGACCATTTTACATTGAGCACAATTATGTTTACCAAGCTAATTCTACCGTGATTTACCTTTGACCAGCTGACTTTTTTTTTTCAATTATCAGCTTCAGGAATTAAAAAAAAAAAAAAAAAGTCTCACCCAAATTAGCAAAATGGAACCAAAACAGATTCTCCACTTTAGTTAAGTTTCTTGCTGCCTCCTTCATAAGGGAAGGCCATGCTTTATTTTCTCTGCTTTGTGCCCCCTCATTATGTGCCCCAAGTTACTCCCCAGGGACCCAGTGTTTTATGGGTTTGTGTGAACCTAACTCATCCGTAAGGTCCTAAGTCGTGTGCCTACTGCCAGTGCTACCACTGCTCGGAGTCAGACCTCAGCCAAGTTTTTTGGGATGATTTGAGGTTTGCATCCAGTCTTGGATTCCAGAAATCATACTTTGCACCTATTCCCGTGTGTATTTTTAGAGTGAACTTGTTGGGAGAAAATGGATATGATCTAATGTTAAGTAAGAGAGCAGGACACAAAATTCAACACACTGGGCTGTGACAGCTCTGTCAAAATGCGCATAGGAAACAAAGAAGATGCCCAAAGCAATTGTTGTTATATTAGGGTGGCAGGATTATGGATAATATTTTTGTCTTGCCTACATTTTCCAAACTTATTATCATATTGCATTTTGCTTTTTATGATGAAAATGTTTATAATTAAAAAATAAATTTATACTCAAACTAAATATATAACTTAAAATATAAGTCCTTTGAAAGGAGATAGTCACTGAGGAAAAGTGCCCAGGACAAGGAAATAAGTGCTGGTGACAACAGCATTTATTTGGTAATTAATGTTCAATAAATGTTTGTTGAATGAATGCATTAAGTAATTTACAGGGATCATCTCATTCAATCCCTGAAAGTACTTCAGGAGAAAGTGCAGTTATTACCCCCATTTTGCAGGTAAAGTAACTGAGGTACAGAGAATTTAAATAACTTGTGCAAGCTTTCCCAGCTGGTAGGGGACAGAGCTGCAACTTGAAACCACTGAGTCTCCAAACAGTTACAAAAGGATGGAAAAAGAGGAAGTAAAGAAGGAAAGATATGAGAAAAAATGGTTTCATCGGTAAGAACAGACCAGTGAAATGAATGTCTGAGATGCTTCACCTAGAGGACTAGTCAAAGATGCAGAATCTTGGCCCCATCTCACACCTACTGAACCAGAATCTGCATTTTAAAAACATTCTGGCCGGGCGTGGTGGCTCAAGCCTGTAATCCCAGCACTTTGGGAGGCCGAGACGGGCGGATCACGAGGTCAGGAGATCGAGACCATCCTGGCTAACACGGTGAAACCCTGTCTCTACTAAAAAAATACAAAAAACTAGCCGGGCAAGATGGCTGGCGCCTGTAGTCCCAGCTACTTGGAGGCTGAGGCAGGAGAATGGCGGGAACCCGGGAGGTGGAGCTTGCAGTGAGCTGAGATCCGGCCACTGCACTCCAGCCTGGGCGACAGAGCGAGACTCCGTCTCAAAAAAAAAAAAAAAAAAAAAAACATTCTAAGGGACTCATATGCACATTCAAGTTTGAGAAGCCAAGACAGTTAATATGAAATTTGTTTGGGAAAAGTAATTTACACATATACATGCACACACACATATATATAATATATATATTTACTAGTATTTATCACATATATAGATATATACATATATATACACACACACACATATATATATTTACTTGTATTTGTCTGAGTTGGTACTACCTTGCTAAGAAATTGGGGCATAGCTGCATAAATCAGTGTTCTTCAAAGTGCAAGTGATGGCTGTTTTGTGGATCGTGAAAGCATATTAACGGATTTCAATCAGAAACCAAAAAATATATATATATAAATAAAAATTATCAGAGTGCATCTTATGAAGAAAGGGTATGTTATTGCATGAAACTTTTATTTCAAGTGTGTGTGGGGGTGGTGAATGTACTGGCTCTTGAAGTAAAATGTCTACCTCCTGTCCTCTCCATCAGAAAAGTTGTGACTGGCCTTCACACCATGGCCAGAGGCAGCCATGAAGTGTTTTTTTGTTTGTTTGTGTTTTGTTTTTTGTTTTTGAAATGGAGTCTCGCTCTGTTGCCCAGGCTAGAGTGCAATGGCATGCTCTCGGCTCACTGCAACCCCCATCTCCCAGGTTCAAACGATTCTCCTGCCTCAGCTTTCCGAGTAGCTGGGATTACAGGCGCCTGCTACCACGCCTGGCTGTTTTTGTTTTTTTCAGTAGAGATGGGGTTTCACCACGTTGGCCAGGCTGGTCTCCAACTCCTAACCTCAGGTGATCTGCCTGCCTCAGCCTCCCAAAGTGCTGGGATTACAGGCATGAGCCATGAGATTCTGAGCTGACATTTATAAGCGTGGTGGATCTCCTTCCTACATCTGATAGATTTAGAAACTGTGAATGAAATCAGAATTGGGTGGGGAAGGAGGGTGAATATCTCAGAAATTATCCAGCCCAGGCACTTCCCTGTCCAAGTGCAGAAACAGTCCCAGAGAGGAGAAGGATTTGCCCAAGGGCACACAGCAAAACTGGGACTTTGGAGAGAGGAGTGTAACAATGTCAAGTCTTTCATTCCTTTTTTGTCTCAACCATGAAAGTCTTGGGGGCTGGGGGGACCTGGCCTGGAGGCCAGGCAGCCCGGGGGACATGACTCTGGAATGTGTTGGGGAAACAAGATGCCTTCTCCTCCAGACCTGACAAGCCAACAGGACTAGGTGTGGCAAGAAAGGGCTCTGGTTATCTGCCTCCCCTCTCTGTTTCGTTTGGTCTGTCAACTCCTGCAGCAAAGTGCCCCAAACGTGTGACGCTTGATAAAGATGGGAAGGTAAGAGGGTGAAGGTAGTGGGACAACAGGGACCAGAGCTTGAGAGGTGTCCCAGGACCTCTGTCTCTGTTTCCTCCAAGAGTCTGGGAAGCCAGCAGGATACCCCTCTCTCCTTTACAGCCTCCCCCCACTCGGTGATGTGGCCAAAACCCTTCACTTCTCTGGGCAGTTGTGTCTTCCTCATTTCAAGATGGGACAGGATAAACCCTTAATACTTAGATCCTAAATCAGAGGATTTCAACTTTGAAAAAGAAGTCTACCATCTTATTCTTCCCTTTGTATTATTTTTTTAATTCAAAAAGTAATATGGGCTGGGCCTGGTGGCTCATGTCTGTAATCCTAGCACTTTGTGAGGCTGAGGCAGGAGAATTGCTTGGGCCCAGGAGTTGGAGACCAGCCTGGGCAACACAGGGAGGCCTCATCTTTACAAATAATAATGAAAATAATAATAATAAAAAGCTGGGTGTGGTGGTGTGCCCTTGTAGTCCCAGCTACTTGGGAGGCTGAGGTAAGAGGATTGCTTGAGCCCAGGAGGCTGAGTGTGCAGTGAGCTGTGACCGCACCACTACGCTCCAGCCTGGTTGACAGAGTAAGACTCTCTCTCAAAAAAATTTTAAAAAAAAGTAATACGAGAACTTGAGAAAGAAGAAACCACCCATAATCTTTCTAACCCCAAATAACTGTTAACATCAGGATGCGGATGTTGCCAAAATGGGGTCAGAATCTATTCTGTTTTCCTTTTCTCACTTAGCAATGGGTGGCTGGCTTTTATTTTATTTTTTCAGGGGTGGGGCTGTCAATGAATATTATTTACTTCATATTACGTAGATATTTGATGATAATTATTGATTATTGTTAGGTTTTCTAAAGGTGTGATAATGACATTGTACCCTTGCTTTTTTAAGAGTCCTTTGAGAGACGGCGTCACGGGTGGTGGAGCGCTGGGCGGTCAGGCTGCCTGACTGGCCGGCTTGGGCATCTGGGCGGTGAAGGTGGGACTGCCTGTTCTGGGCAGCAGGTTCCCCTCTCCAGCTGCCTGCCGTTCATAGGATGTCCCCCAGAACCCGAGGAGCGCAGGCAGGCCTGGCTTAGAAAAGACGCCGTCCTCAGCGCTTGGGCCACGGAAGTCCCAGCCCGCTCCTCTGTCGCAGAACCGCTGGGCTGAGCCGCTGGGAGAAGCAGGCCAGAGCCTTCCAGAGCCTCGGCCCGGGGACGGAGGAGGATGAGCTGGCTCTTTCCGCTGACCACGAGCGCCTCCTCCTCTGCAGCTGGGTTCCTGGTGGCCTTATCAGCCTCCAGCAGCAGAAGCAACGCCTGATTGAGTCCCTCCGGAACTCACACTCCAGTATAGCTAAAATAAAGAAAGATGTGGAATACAGATTGCCATTCACCATAAACAACCTGACAATTAACATATATTGCTTCTTCTACAATTTCGTCAGGAAAAAACAGTGATCAGTGTTTATCCACCAATACGACATCACTTAATGAATAAACAAGGAGTGTACGTTACCTCTCCATTAGTGAACAATTTTACAACGCAATCAAATCTTGGAAAAATTATTCAGAGTCTGTTGGATGAGTTTTGGAAGAATCCTCCAGTTTTAGTTCCTACTGACTGCAACAGCATTTCCTTACCTATACAGTAACCCAAGTAGGATGCCTCCTTGTGCTTCTCAAGGTTTTCCATTTCTTTCTCCATATCCCCCAGAAGAAGCAAACAGGAGTATCACTTCTTTATCTGTTGCTAACACTGCTTCTTCTTCAACAACAAGTCATACCACAGCCAAGCCTGCCGCTCCTTCAGTTGGCGTCCTTTCAAATCTGCCATTACCCGTTTCCACAGCAGATGCTTCAATATTGACAAGCCAAAATGGTTTTGGTTACAAGATGCCAGATGTCCCTGATGCATTTCTAGAACTCTCAGAACTAAGTGTGTCACAACTCACAGATATGAATGAACAAGAGGAGGTATTACTAGACAGTTTTTGACTTTACCTCAACTAAAACAAATTATTACTGACAAAGATGACTTAGTAAAAAGTACTCAAGAGATAGCGAGAAAAAAAAATATCCTTTTGGATCCCAGCTTGGGAACCAAAAGGCAATCTGTTTTAGGTAAGTATGAATTACTTAAATGAAGTCTGCTTTCGAAAAGAAGATGCAAAGGCAGTGTGAACCTGTGAGAGCTGTAGTACAAGTGCCCTACAGGCAAGACTGAAAGTAGCTGCACACGAAGCTGGGGAAGAACCTGATCATATTGCGGAAGACTTCGTGGAGGGAAAAATGGAAATAAACTATTTTCTCAGTAGCTTCACGGAAAAGAGAACAATTTGCTACTGTAGAAGAGCCAAGAAAGAGAAACTTCAGCAGGCAATAGCAATACATAGCTAATGTCATGCTCCAAATATAGACATGCATTGCCAAACGGAAGAAATCAAAGCTGCTTCCTCATTATTAGGCAACAAAGTTTCTAAGAGTGGGTAGCTACAAGAATGGCATGTAGTGAGTTATGTTATAAAAATGTGAAAGACATTACCACTATATCCTAAGTATTTATCATTTTAGCATACAGTATATGGCAGAAAATGAATAAACATTCCTTGTACTTAATCTGGGAACTGCTCAGCAGAGATTGTTCAAATTTCATATTCTAAAAGAATTACACTTGCTTTATTTTTTACATTAACAGAGTACTTTTATATCACAGTTCTCTAGTATATTCTTTTTTTGAGACGGAGCCCAGGCTGCAGTGCAGTGGCACAATCTCAGCTCACCACAACTTCTGCCTCCCAGGTTCAATCTATTCTCCTGCCTCAGCCTCTCGCATAGCTGGGATTACAGGCATGCGCCACCACGCCTTGCTAATTTTGTATTTTTAGTAAAGAGGGGGTTTCTCCATGTTGGTCAGACTGGTCTTGAACTCCTAACCTCAGGTGATCCACCCGCTTTGGCCTCCCAAAGTGCTGGGATTACAGGCGAGAGCCACTGCGCCTGTCCATAGATTCTATTTCTAAATATGATGAACACAATTACATTTTTTCATTTATATATATTGCCACACTCCCTCCAAACCTTTCATACTAGAGAGATCAGCAATGTTGCTTTCTTGCCCTTTCTTTTTACTTTGTTCTAATTTCAGCAAAATGTAATATATTCTCCTATAAAAATTTACGTATTCAACATACTGATGTCAATTGTAAAGTTTAAATTCATTCTTTTACGTTCTAGAATGTAGTAGTATATTAAAACCATACAACATGAAGAGCATTTATCTCTGTCCAAACATGGCGACTTTTCTCCACTAAGTTTCATTTAGGTCACCTAGTGAGGTCTTTTTTTTACTCATAAGACAGGGGAGTGAATCTCCCTCAAATGTACATTTTAATAAAACAAAACCCTTTTCAGAGCTTTCAGCAGTGGTCATGAGACGTTACTAATCTTAATTAAACCATAATAGTCAGTTATATAATTTCTAAAATGAGAGATTACAAAACCTATTCCCTTCATTAAACAGACATGACAACCAAATATACTCTGGTTCTTCACTGGATTTTCCCTACAGATGTTTTACCCTACTAACTTCGTAATGTCATACTTTGATATCAGGCTGTTGGTTGGCCTACACTGTCAGTAGTGTAGTCTCTAGAATAGTAATAAAAGGTTGTTATACAAGAAAGCTAATACTTAAATCCACATATATAATCAGGAGAATGAATGTTGCTTCTGCCTTCTTAGGTATTAAATCAGTGTTAGAGAAAAAGTGAGATATAAGTTTTAGCATTTTTAAATAATGAGGAGAAACCGACTAGATCTCAGAGAAAGGCAACAAAATTATTCTAACAATTCAAAATATATTATCTAAGGAAAAGTTAAAGTGATGATTATTCCTGAAAGACAAGCTTAAGCAATTAAAAACTCCTTAGGAATATATCTATTAACCAAAAAGGGTGCATCTCAACAACGTTCCTGTTTTTAGACATATGGATAAGAGAGTCAGAAAGGAAGATAGTGTCAGATGCTTTAGAAAACACAAAATATGCGTCTGGAAGTGAACTAAAAGATTCATGATGATTACAGATGTGAGGGAAAGGAGTCGAGGCTTTTTGACAGATGCATCCTATGACAAGGAAGATAGATACTGACACCTTCAGGTAATGACAGAAGCAATTGCTCTGCAGTGAACATGATTTTCATAGTCTAGGATGAGCTTCAAAATGGTGAATAATTTTCCTTATATTTGATAAATGAAATGACTACGTCCTCTTCAATATCTAAGAAATTAAGAGCTGGACACTTTTTTCCCTTTTCATAGCTGCATTAAAATAGTTCTCAATGACAAAAAAAAAAGAGACCATTTTAGAGATATATATCTTTTTGTACATCCTATGAGTCTAGTTATCCTGCCCATGTATGCAAATGTGGGCAGAGTCATCAGTTTCCTGGTCACTTTAGGTAATAAAAAGTCCTACAACCACTTCCTAACTATAGTCTCAGTTCATCCCTCTGCCCAAATTATCAAACCTTCCAGCTTGACTTAAAGTTGAGCCTTCTCCCTGCTAGCCCTTGACTCCCCAGCTTGAACTTTTTGCAGTAAGTTATGAAGCCTGTCAGGGAGAGGCACTCTAGGCTTCTTCCCCTGCATGCATCGTTCCCTGAAGAATCTGACAGTCTTGATCTCTGATTCTCTAGCTTTGGAGCTCTGGAAGGAGTGAAGAGTTAGAGAAGCTGCTCACTTGCAGATCCTTTGCAAGGTGAATATATTTCTACTCTGGCTGGTGGTTTTCTCCTTCCTTAGCCCCTAGGCATCTGTCTAGCAAGACCTCCAGCTCCTTTTGGCTGTCTGCTTGCCCCTCCAGGAGTCCCTTGTGGACAAACCCTAAGATAACCCCCTGCTGGCACCCTCTCTAGCTGTCCCACATGAGTTCACAAGAAATCCAAAGCTCTGGCTCTAGTAAGCTCTGGGGGTGAGCACCAGTGCAGCCACTTCACCTCTGCATCATTGTCACAGCAGCTGACCAGCACAAAGGCTGCCCTCTACAAGGAACAGGCAGGGTCAAAGAGCAACCTGTTGTGTCCACCAAAACACAGGAGACACACCTTGAGTTCGTCTTAGGCTGTTCCTGCTGCTATAACAAAATACCTGAGACTGGGTAATTTGTAAAGAACAGACATTTCTTTGTCATGGTTCTGGAGGCTGGAAGTCCAAGATCGAGGCAACAGCAGGTTCAATGCCTGGTAGTGGCCTGGTCTCTGCTTCTGAGGTGGCACCTTGTTGCTGCTTCCTCCAGAGGGGACAAATACTGTGTCCTCACATGGTGGAAGGCAGATGGGCAGAAAGCTACTAGCTAGTTCCCTCCAGACTTTTTATAAGGCACTGATCTCTACTAATCACCTCCTACAGGCCCTACCTCTTAAGACCATCACCTTGGGGCTTAAGCTCCAACATATGAATTTTGGAGGGACACATACATTTGAACCGTAGCAGAGCTCTGAGTGGTCACTTTAAAACATTGTTCTCCTTTCTTGAGATGAAGGGGGACATATCCTCCATTGCTTGCTTTTGAGAGAAGGTGGGACTCACAGTACATCAACTGCTCCTTCAGATATTTCTTCCTCGGCTGGGCGCAGTGGCTCATGCTTGTAATCCCAGCACTTTGGGAGGCTGAGGCGGGCAGATCACCTGAGGTCAGGAGTTCAAGACCAGCCTGGCCAATATGGTGAAACTCCGTCTCTACTAAAAATACAAAACAAAACAAAAAATTAGCCAGGCATGGTGGCGTGTGCCTGTAATCCCAGCCACTCAGGAGGCTGACGCAGGAGAATCGCTTGAACCCGCTTGAACCCAGGAGGCAGAGGTTGCGGTGAGCCAAGATCGCACCACTGCACTCCAGCCTGGGTGACAGAGTAAGACTCTGTCTCAAAACAAAACAAAACAAAATAAAACAAAAACAAATATTTCTCCCTCATCCCCAACTACTTTCAACCATTTAAAACCCACACACAATACCATAAGGGGTTGAGAGCAGCCAATCTTTGTCTGCTTTGTAAATTTTGTGCCATGGTCTTGCCTTTTACTCTGGAATGTGGCGTCTCTTCTATGTTGACCTCTCAGCTGGACATTTCAATTTTAATATCTTGTTACACTTATAATAATAGCCACCATTAATTTAATGTTTGCTGTACACAGGGCAGGCTCAGGGCTAATCATTTGTAGTGAATATTTGCTTTTTTTCCAGCTCTCTGTATCCATCTCTTCCTCTTCTGCAAATAGCACCCTGATTTCTTTTTTTTTTTTTTATGTTGAAAAGATATATATATATATATTTAGAATTAGGCAGCTGGACTCAGTTTAGATGATCCCAATTTTGTTGGCAACATCCAAAGCGTCGTAATCAGGAGCTAGTCGAACATATGCCTTTTTCTCTCCATCAGGCCGAATCAGGGTGTTGACCTTGGCCACATCCATGTCATAGAGCTTCTTCACAGCCTGTTTAATCTGGTGCTTGTTGGCTTTAACATCCACAATGAACACAAGTGTGTTGTTGTCTTCTATCTTCTTCATGGCAGACTCAGTGGTCAGCGGAAACTTGATGATAGCATAGTGGTCAAGCTTGTTTCTCCTGGGGGCGCTCTTCCGAGGATATTTGGGCTGCCTCCGGAGTCGCAGTGTCTTGGGCCGCCGGAAGGTGGGTGACGTGCGGATCTTCTTTTTTTTGTGGCTGTGGACACCTTTCAACACTGCTTTCTTGGCCTTTAAAGCCTTTGCTTTGGCTTCGGCTTTAGGAGGGGCAGGAGCTTCCTTCTTCGCTTTCGGCGCCATCTTGTGAAAGGGGCTAGCACCCTGATTTCTTTCTAGATGATTACCTCTCCTTCATTTTGTGTGGCTGGCTGGGACACTCAGTAATGGATAGTGTAGTAGATGGCTTTGGTGGCCTGCCCAGACACACTTTATGCTGCAAATGTTGGATCCTAATGGCTCACAGCTGCCTCCTTCCTTGGAGACTTGCCTGAGGTGATTTACCTGGGGCTACCTGAAAGGTTATGCCTCTTCCCCTGGGAGTGGCCTGGGGTCAATGACTAACTAATGTGGAGTAAACCCAGCCCCCTTGCCTCTAGGTGGGACAAATTCCACGGTACAATTCATGCTCCCCCAGTATCAGGCTGAGAGACTAGATTCCCCCTAAAACCACATCTTTACCAGCTTCCTCTTCCTTTGCCCAGTCCTGCTCCACTATCTCTTCTTACCCTGACAGCACTCTCAACAGAATATTCCGTGAGAATCCTTGCCTCAAGCTCTGCTTCCAGAGAAACTGACATAACCTAAGTAGGAATGTGACCCAAGAGAGGCCGATCTCCCAAGAAACTGCATCAAAGACAGGAGGAAAAAGAGGTTGAAACCTTACCATTCTGGTGGTAGCTCCCAACAGGATTATTCCTTATTCCTGTTATCTTGATTCCTGGAGCATCCCTGGTTCTTTCAGTTTTTCTTGGGATTCTCTGTGTATTCCACATCTTGCTCTCTGACAATATCCCTTTTTGCTGATCTTGTAGCCAAACTGTTTCTGATGGCTGCCACCAAAGAACTGTACAGATATAGGATTTAAAAGCAATAGCTCAATCCTCCAATTGCCCTAAGCAACAGGATTATTATCCCTTCCATTTCTCAGAAGAGGAAGCTGTGCCTCAGAGAGGTTTAGTCACTTGCCTTAGGTAGCACAGTTAGTAAATGGTATTACTAGGAGTTGGGCTGTGAGCACAGGTCTGCCTAATACCAAAACTGTGCTTTTAACCACTTCAGTGTGCTATTTCCAAGTGGGAAGAGCAAGCTGCTGTGGCCCACAGCTCTCCACTCCCCGCGCTACATTAGGTTAATATGCCTATGAGCAGATCGCCATTGCTCCCTGAGGCCGTGAGCCGAGAAAGCTAAGTATCTGAGCTTTCTAAAATTCTTTTAGAATTTGGTTGGAATCCAGGCTCCATCACTTGCTAGTGGTGTCAACTGGGCAAGTTACCTAAGTTCTCTGAGCCTCAGTTTCTTAATCAGTTCAATGGAGGCAACAGTGCCTAAACAGGATTGTTGAAAGGATTAAAGGAGGTCTTGAAAGTAAATTGCTTAGCTTGGTGCCCAGCATATAGTAAGTACTCAATAAAATGTAGTTATTATTTGTTATTGTTATGTTACTTCTTGTCACACAAGGGTAGCTTGGAACATATTTCAGCCAATGAAGTAGCCAGAGGAAGCCCATGGCAAGGACTGTCCCGTGCTCTCTGTCTTTCCTCCAGGTGGCCCACAAGAGATTCCCCCCAAGGGCCTGCTTCCACATCGTTAGGGGCAGGCCTACAGAGGCCAGACGGGTGCTGTAATTGACTGGAGTGGGTCAAGCTGGAAGGCAGTGCTCAGCCACAGCCAGTTGTGGCCATTTGGAAATGTGGACTCAGAGCTGCCAAATCCTGTGAGTTTTCAGGAAAAGTCAGGAATCTAGATTATTATATCAAACTCCCAGTTTTCAAATGTTTTAACTTAAAACACATTTTTTAATGCTGATTTGACCAAACTAAACCCATATGTGGCTGAATGTGGTCTCAGTTTGCAACTCTGGGTCAGAGGCGCTGGTTGAAGTGGTTGCTGTGTGAAAGTGAAAGCCGACCAGGCTGGCCGATATGGCGAAACCCTGTCTCTACCAAAAATGCAAAAATTAGCCAGGCGTGGTGGCATGCGCCTGTAATCCCAGCTATTTCGGAGGCTGAGGCAGGAGAATTGTTTGAATCCAGGAGTTGGAGGTTCCAGTGAGCCGAGAGGCCACCACTGCCCTCCAGCCCGGGCAACTGAGCGAGACTCCATCTCAGAAAAAAAGGAATGAAAGCCACCCTTCTCTCACACCACAAAATTCACCTCCAGGTCCTGAGATGGGGTTGGTTCTGGGGGGACTTCTGCCTTTGACGGTTCATGGTTTTAGATGCTCATTTAGAAAGCAGGGTCTGAGCTCATAGTGTGAGTTGAGCCCTGTGCAGCCAAGAGGATCTAAGGTGACTGAGACCCATGCCTGCTCTTGACCAGAGGTAAGGGTTCATGGGGTGACACTTCATGTTCACCAACAATGCAAGGAGAGGAAAGGAGGCACACGTGTATATATGTGCGTATATGCCTGCAGGCATGGGTATGTGTATGTGTGTACGCGTGCATGTGTGTTGGAGGTGGATAAGTATGGAATGATCCAGCTCAAAGTTCCAAACTGGAACGCTGAAGTTACTGAGTAGGTTTTATTTTCATTTATTTCCATTTGTAGAGGCAAGAAAGAAAATAATTTTTTTTTTTTTTTTTTTTTGAGACAGAGTCTCACTCTGTCACCCAGGCTGGAGTGCAGTGGCATGATCTCAGCTCACTGCAACCTCTGCCTCCTGGGTTGAAGCAATCCTCCCATCTCAGCCTCCTGAATAGCTGATACTATAGGCATGTGCACCATGCCTGGTTAAGTTTTGTATTTTTAGTAGAGTTTTGTATTTTGGCCAGGCTGGTCTTGAGCTCCTGACCTCAGGTGATCCACTGACCTCAGCTTCCCAAAGTGTCGGGATTACAGGCATGAGCCACCATGCCCAGACCATGAAAATCAAATATTTATTAAGTCAAAAAAGAAATGAGATAGAGTTTGTTTTCTCTCTAGGGTTGTCCATGATATATTGTCAAGAAAGAAAAACAAGTTGCAGAAGAGTGTACAAGCTGATTTGATTTCAGTAAAAACGGCAGCAATAACGAGGCCCAAACTGACCATACAAGAAGATGTCAGTCTCGAGTGTGAGAAGAAAAATGGTGTGGAATAATCCCCACTGGACTGTTAACAATGGTCACTTCAGGGGTAGGGATGGGTGGGGAGTGAGATCGGAACTTGGCCTGTGCACACGTTTATGTTTTATTGTTTTACTTGTTTTAATAAGCCTGCAATACTGTCATAGTCTGAAAGTTGTACAATTAAAACAGCATTTTATTTTTATTTTCATTATTTTTTGAGATAGAGTCTCACTCTGTCACCCAGGCTGGAGTGCAGTGGCACGATTTCGACTCACTACAACCTCGCCTACCAGGCTCAAGCGATATTCCCACTTCAGCCTCCTAAGTAGCTGGGACCACAGGCACACACCACCATGCCTGACTAATTTTTCCATTTGTTTTTTGTAGAGACAGGTTTTACCATGTTGCCCAGGCTGATCTGAAAACTCCTGGGCTCAAGTGATCTGCTCACCCTGGCCTCTCAAAGTGTTGGGATTGCAGGCGTGAGCCACTGCACCTGGCCTACAATTAAGACAATTTAAATACATATTACATGAGCCTCTACCAAGGCTATCATCCAAACCGTAGAGCCATCTCATTTTTCCCCACAATTATTTCTGTCAATTGCACTGCTATACATGTTCACTGTAGAAAATCAGCAAGTGCTCATAAATAAAAAAGGAAAAAATGGCCGGGCGCGGTGGCTCAAGCCTGTAATCCCAGCACTTTAGGAGGCCGAGACGGGCGGATCACGAGGTCAGAAGATCGAGACCATCCTGGCTAACACTGTGAAACCCCGTCTCTACTAAAAAATACAAAAAAAAACTAGCCGGGCGAGGTGGCGGGCGCCTGTAGTCCCAGCTACTCGGAGGCTGAGGCAGGAGAATGGCATAAACCCGGGAGGCGGAGCTTGCAGTGAGCTGAGATCCGGCCACTGCACTCCAGCCCGGGCGACAGAGCGAGACTCCGTCTCAAAAAAAAAAAAAAAAAAAGGAAAAAATACGCACCATGAACATTTTGGTGCATATTCTTTTGACTTCCTGCTCCTAGGAACAGCTAACACTTCCTGTGATCAAGACCCTGTGCTGGATGCTTGGAAATGGCAGGGCCAGTTCTCACTCCTCGATGCAGGTCCTGCCGAGACACGCTCAGGACGTGGTAGCAGATTCATGAGCCTCTTTCTTCAGAGATTCTGGGTCAGAGGAGCTGGGCTGGGCCTGGGAATCTGCACTCAGTAAGTACTCTGAGAAATTCTGATGAGATGCTCTTTGGACCACACTTCGAGTCAGCTAGCTATACGTCCAACTCCAGCTGCTGAAGCCCACAGAAAAGAGCTGGAGCTCAGACTGGAGTCCACAGAAAAGAGACCTGCCCAGGGATACCCAGCCAGAGTGGCAGGGCCAAGTCCACAGACTCCCTGCTCCGCCTTGCTAAGAGCTCTCCCTGCCGTGCTCCTGCAGCTCTCCTCATGCCGACAGATGTTATTGTTTTCTTATGCCTCCAATTAAACAAAAAATCCTGTCAACGGGCGACAGGCCTAATGCACGGAGGCATTAACCAGACTTGCAACCCGACCCGGGCCTGCTCCTGTGGGTGAAGCACACTCCCTCTGCAGGCCACTGTGGCAGTCTTTCTCCCGATAAACGGCCCTGCTGAGGCACCATCGCCCTACCTGGTGCACACTGCAACCCCAGCAGATGCCTCTGGGAGCAGGACCTGGTTGGCCTGTCACCATGGCAACCCTGTTGCTGCCTTGAGACCCACTGAGGCAGCCTTTCCTAGACACCAGGAAGGTCAGAGCTGGGGACACAGAGGCCCAGAGAGGTGAAGGGCCTGCCTGAAGTTACCCATTAGGTCAGGAGCAGAACTTTCCACTAACTTCCTTCCAGCTTCAGGCTGCTAAAGGAAGCAGGAGAGAATTGGTGACCCTGGCAGAAGGTTCCCCAGGAACAGGGTCTGCAGGATTCAGAGCCATTGCTAACCTCAGAGCTGGAGTCCTGCCCGCATCCCTGCTTCTGGTCTCAGGGGCAGAGGCACTAGGGTGTGGGAGGCAGCAGCGACCTCCCCAGTCCTCCTGCTGCCTGCCTCCCAGAGTTCTGCTTGGAGCCAGGCCTCTGAGCGGGGAGGTATGAACGCACATCTCAGGCCTGGGAAGCCTTCAGGGAGCAAGTTTCAACTCCTTCATTTTGCAGGTGGGGAGACTGAGGCCCTGAGAACATGACATACCCATCCAAGGTCTCACAGACTTAAACTTTGACATCTGAATCCTTGACAAGTGCTCTTTGCCCAAGGAAACCAGTTCCACATGAGCACAGATTGCAGCATGGGGAGCCATTTCCCCAGCACTGCCCACCCAGTCCCAGGGCAGAGCCTGAACCCAGCCATGACTGCTCTGCAGATGAGTGGAAAGCAGGGCTCTGGGACCCACTTGGGAGAGAGACACATTTTGGAGAGCTACCTTCAGGCACTTGGTAGGCTGGCACTTGAGGGAGGGGAAGGCTTGTTCTGTGACGGCCCTGAAGACCAAGCCAGGGCCCTCGGAGGTAAATATTCAGGCTCCACCTGCAGAAATCAATTCTATCATTCTGGCCGAGGAACCCTGACAGGCTCTGGACTCCTGCCTGCCCCACACTCATCTCTACACCATTCCCCCGACTCACACTTCACCTCTGCCTGCTTGGCTCCCCGATATGCCATGCACATTCCTGCCTTGTGGCCTTTGCACTTGCAGTTCCCTCTGCCTGGAATGCTTTTCCGAGCTCTGGCTTTTTCTTGTCATTCAAATTTCAGCTGGACATATCACCTCTTCCAAGAGGCCTTCCCAGCTCACCCTAACAACGCTACCCCGTCATCAGCCTGAGTAATTCTGCTTACAGTTTACTGCTGTCATCTTTACTTATCACTGGCCTCTGACTACTCCTGCTTTCTTTCTTTCTTTCTTTTTTTGAGATGGAATCTCGCACTGTTGCCCAGGCTGGAGGGCAGTGATACAATCTTGGCTCACTGCAACCTCCACCTTCTGGGTTCAAGAGATTCTCCTGCCTCAGCCTCCCAAGTAGCTGGGATTACAGGTGCCCACCACCACGCCTGGTTAATTTTTTTGTATTTTTAGTAGAGATGGCATTTCACCATCTTGGCCAGGCTGGTCTCGAACTCCTGACCTCATGATTTGCCTGTCTCGGCCTCCCAAAGTGCTGGGATTACAGGTGTGAGCCACTGTGCCCGGCCTACTCCTGCTTTCTAGAATGTAAGTTCCATGAGAGCAGTTATCTTGTGCGTCCTTTATCCCCAGTGGCAAACAGTGCCTTCATATAGTGCTGCTCAATAAATATTCCCTAACTGGATGAATAAATGGAAGAATGACCTGCCATGTCGGGAGCTCCCTGACAAAAGTGGGATGCAAGCAGAGGCTGGATGTTTATCTGTGGGTGATGTTGTAGAAGTGGCATGCCTTAATCATTGAGAGAAACTAAGAATCTCTTTTTTGAGGTCAAGCACAGTGGCTCATGCCTGTAATCCCAGCACTTTGGGAGGCCAAGGCAGGCAGATCACTTGAGGCCAGGAGTTCGAGAACATCTTGACCAACATGGTGAAATCCCACTGTTATGCGCGTCTGTATAAGAAACCACCTGAGCCGGGCGCGGTGGCTCAAGCCTGTAATCCCAGCACTTTGGGAGGCCGAGACGGGCGGATCACGAGGTCAGGAGATCGAGACCATCCTGGCTAATACGGTGAAACCCTGTCTCTACTTAAAAATACAAAAAACTAGCCGGGCGACGAGGCGGGCGCCTGTAGTCCCAGCTACTCGGGAGGCTGAGGCAGGAGAATGGCGTAAACCCGGGAGGCGGAGCTTGCAGTGAGCTGAGATCCGGCCACTGCACTCCAGCCTGGGTGGCAGAGCAAGACTCCGTCTCAAAAAAAAAAAAAAAAAAAAAGAAACCACCTGAGCAGGCTTAGCGTGAGCAACAAGGCTGTTTATTCACTTGGGTGCAAGTGGGCTGAGTCCGAGAAAGGAGTCAGCAAAGGGTGGTGGGATTATCATTGGTTCTTATATTTTTGAGCTAGGTGGTGGAGTTAGCTGTGTGTAATGACGCAGGCCTGTAGTCCCAGCTACTTGGGAGGCTGAGGCAGAAGAATCACTTGAACTGGGAGATGGAGGTTGCAGTGAGTCAAGATTGTGCCACTGCACTCCAGCCTGGGTGACAGAGTGAGACTGTGTCTCAAAAATAAAAAAATTTTATATATATCCTTTGATATTTGCTTGCTCTGTGACCCGGGATAGGTTACTACACCTCTCTGAACCTCACTTTCCCCATGTGTAAAATGAGGACCCTGATAGTACCTTCCACATAAGACAATTGTAACGATCACATGAGATGCTGTTGTAAAGAATTTAGCCAGGGCCTGGCAGACAGTGCATGCTCCATAGTCATTAGTAACAGCCCTTAAAGATCTATTCTGACTGTAATCTCTTCTGACTCTCAGACACATGAAGTCTTGGATGACACGTGCACTTGGCTTGAGCATCCTCAAATGCATCTCCCAAGTTCTCTGACTGCCCTCAGCACCTGTTCTCCCTGTGGCCAGAGCCTCTGAGGTGGTATAACCGCATTGCTTCTTTCAAGTTGCTGCAGTGTACAGGGGGAGACAGAACATGCTTGGGCCCAATTCTCAAGGGCTGTACCACCCAAGGGCCCGTGGGGTGCAGACAGGAGAGAATTGCATATCTGCTAGAGTCATCAGGGAAGGCTTCCCAGAGGAGGTAGGACTTGAACTGCGCCTGACAGAGCTGGCAGGATTGGGAAAGAGGGAAAGGAGGAGGGAGGCACTGCAGGCGGGAAGAATGGTAAGAGCAACAACTTAGAAGAAGGGATACATATATTCATTTATCTATTTGTTGACTGAATGCTATGAACTGAATGTGACCCCCAAAGTTCATGCATTGTGAACTTAATCCCCAATGCAACAGTGTTAGGAGTGGGGTCCCATAAGAGGTGATTAGGTGATGAAGCTTTATCCTTGTGGATGGATTAATGTCATTATTATGGGAGTGTGTTTGTTATCTATCTTGAGAGTAGGTTACAAAACTGAGTTTGGCCCCTCTTGCTCTCTGGCACACGTGCTGTCTTGCCCTTCCCCTCCCATCAGGGGATGATGCAGCAAGAAAGTCCTCACCAGATGCTGGCACCATGCCCTTGGCCTCCCCAGCCTCCACAACCATGAGCCAAATAAATGTATTTTCTCTGTAAATTAGCCATTCTGTGGTATTGTGTTATAGCAGCCCAAAACAGACTAAGACAGCACTTAATATACACCAGGAACTAGCTGGGCCTTGTGTTGAACAAAACCCCTATTCAGACAGAGCATTTAGCCTACTGGGGGGACAGACAAGTAAACAGACAAATATAGTACAGGAATGCACAGGGCCACAGGGCATAACTGAGTCCACTGGGAGTCAGGGAAAGTTTCCTGGAGAAAGCGACACTTAAGCTGAGCCGGAAGGCAGAGTGAGGCAGGACAAGTGTTCCAGGCGGAGGGAACAGAGTGTGCAGATAGCAACAGCAAGAGGGTCTTTTTTAATTCAAAGACCTACAAGCTGTTCAGTGTGCCTGGAACTCAGTAAATGAGAGGAGCAAGTGAAGATGACAGTGGAGGGGGCCAGGACATGAAGGGCCTCAACACTGGGCTGAGATGTTTTTAGCTTTTACCCTGAGAGCAGTGGAAAATCACCGAAGGCTTTCAAGAAGGGACTATGCCGATAGGAACTGCATTTGCCAAAAGGTCATTCTATCTGCTGTGTGGAGAGAGGAGAAGGCCAGGTGTGGCAGAGGCAGGAGAGAGAGAGGTTAGGTCGTCTATTGCAGTCATCAAGGTGAGAGATGTGGTGGGCAGGTGCAGAAATGGGAGGAAGGCACAGAGTCTCTCAGACTTTCCTTGCTGCAACTAGGCCAGCTGGGAGTGGGTGGCAAGGAATGAGAGGGAGGGAGCAGACGGATTAGGAAGGGAGATTTGCTGTAAAATTTTGGTTCAGAGATGTCTAAAAGGCATAATTGTTCAGGGATCCCCAGGTAGGATACAACCGCTGGGGAACTTTGATAAGTGATGAGAGTGGGTAATGACTTCAACACCTGTTTATTGAATACCTACTGCGCGTCAAGCATTGTGCTAGGCCCTGTGGACCCAATGGTGAGCAAGACAGATGAGTTCGCTGCTTGTCTTACCACAGTGAAGGAGCGAGACAATAAACAAAACCATAGATAACATGGCAAGTGGTGATAGATGGGTTAGAGAAGAATAAGGCCCAATGAAGGGGCGTGTGAAGAGCAGAGAGGGGCTGCAGTTTCAAATACAGTTGGGGAGAGCTTCTTCAAGAAAACCAATTCATTTCTATTTTCCTTTTTAAAAAAATCTTTATTGTGATACAACTCGCATACCATACAATTAAAATCTACAACTCAATGGCTTTTAGTACGTTCACAGGGTTGTGTAACCATTACCGCAATCTCATTCCAGAACATTCTCATCTCCCCCAAAAGAAACTCTCTACCCATGAACAGTCACTCCACTCCCCCTTTGCTCCAGCCCCTGGCAACCACTGACCTACTTTCTGTCGCTATGGATTTGCCGATTCTGGACATCTCATAAAAGTGGAATCTTGCAATGTGTCATCTTTGGTGTCCAGCCTCTTTCACTCAGCATCATGTTTTCAAGGTGCAGAATAAGGTAACTTTTGAGCAGACATCTGGAGGTGAGCAAGCTGGCTGTGCAGATGTTGGGGGTGGCACTCAGGGGAGAGAGGAACCTCAAACTGCACAACCACAGGAAGTGAAGCACTTGCTCCAGCCAAGCTGCCCTGGGTTCTCCTGCGGAAACGCCTTGCTCAGCAGACAGTGAGGAAGGGTAAGTTAGGGTAGCTGGGATTGAGGGAACCTAGACAGCCTGCTTTCTAGCTTGGGTAGGTGGGTTGCAAAGATAGCCTCTGACACCCTAGGAGACTTTGGAATGCTCCTTGGGACCTCAAAGCTGGAAGAGTCATTTGGCTTCTCCATCCCCAGGGAATTGGAATGCTATTCCAATGGATGTGAACCTGTATGGCTCAACATCCCAGGAAGGGTGGGAAGGGCTGGTGTTGCTGTGATGGTTTGGGCTTAGTGGAGGATCTGGGGGAACAGAGGAGTGACAGGAGGGAACAGCTGGGTCTGTGATTGAGAATCAGTTGTCTCTCACCATCCCTTTTTCTGGGACTGGGAGCATCCAGACTACAGCAGACTCCCAGGGATCTGAATGGGCTTTTAATGTTTTTTTGTTTGTGTTTTTGTTTTTGTTTTTGATACGGAGTCCCACTCTGTCGCCCAGGCTGGAGAGCAGTGGTGCAATCTCGACTCACTGCAGTCTCTGCCTCCCATGTTCAAGTGATTCTCCTGCCTCAGCCTCATGAGTAGCTGAGATTACAGGCATGTGCCACTATGCCCGGCTAATTTTTTGTATTTTTAGTAGAGATGGGTTTCACCATGTTGGTTAGGCTGGTCTCAAACTCTTGACCTCAGGTGATCTACCCGCCTCAGCCTTCTAAAATATTGGGATTACAGGCGTGAACCCCTGCGCCTGGCCAATGATTGGCTTTTTGATGGGACTTTGTGAAGACTGGAAGATATTTCTGGGGGCTCATTGAAAATTCTGGATTTTTCTAGTCTAGGGCAGGGTGGGGCTTGAGAAGGAGAGGTGATGACCAGAGCCAGCCGAGGTCTCCTGCTCTCAGCAGGGTCGAGGGCTAGAAAGCAGAAGTGTCTGGTCAGGAGTGTCCTGCAGAAGTCCTGGGCAGGAGTCCCAGCTTGGGGTGGTCTTGGTGAAACCTTTTACCTCTGTGGTCCACAGACTCCCCAAACGGGGACATGGGACACCATAGTCCACAGTGTCCCTCCCAACTTTGACACTCTAGGATTCCAGGCCCCTAGGATCAGAATCAGTGTGGGAGAGAGGCCAAGTGCCTCAGGGACACAAAGACTTTAGTAAACCCAAGGCACCATACAGGGCTTGACATGTGGTCTGAGAATGGGGAACAATTTTTCTTTTAATACGTATTAATTTTTTTCATTTTGTAAGTATTTTCGTGTATATTTCTAAAATGTAGGAGCTCTTTTTAAAGCAAACTATAATACCATTATCATACCTGTATCAGTCAACTATTGCCACAATGATGCTGAGCAACAAAGCACCCCAAAACTCAGTGTCATTCAATGACAAGAATTTGGTTCTCTCTTAGATTTCTGTGGGGCAGCTGGGTTTGACTGAAGTAGGTGGGGCGTGGCTCCAGGTTGCCATTGGGGTCAGGTTGGCTTCATGTGTCTTTTACTATTCTGGGACCCGCAGGCTTCCCTGGGATATGTTCTCTTGATGAGAGCAGGAGCTCAAGAACAAGCCTAACCCTGCAAGCTCATTTCAACCTTTCATTAGGTCATGTTCACCAGTATCCACTGGTTAATGCAAGTTACAAGGCCAAGCCCAGAGTCAAAAGGTGAGGAAATGGATTTCACTTCCTGATGGGAGGAGCTGCCGAATACCCTATAGATTCAGGGAAGAGTGAAAAATTGGGTCCATTTTTACAATCAGCCAAACCCAGCATCCTCCAATGGTGACCAATGAGGGAGGTGTATATGTATATATTTTTGTTTCTTTATGACCTGTAGATTTATTGCACTTATTTATTCCTGTTAAAACTCCTTTTTTCCCTCCTGTCTTTAGCAGTGGTGGCCTTTTCAGTTTAGCGTGGCCCCAGGAGTCTCTGGGAACTTCCTGTTCTTTATTAATTATAAGAAGTTCCAGGCTCATCTTGTACATTTCCTGCCCCAGACCTAGAATTAGCACCTTTTTAAAAAGCTATACATTTGTGCTGGTCGCGGTGGCTCACTTTGGGAGGCCAGGGCAGGCAAATCTCCTGAGGTCAAGAGTTTGAGACCAGGCTGGCCAACATGGTGAAACCCCCCTCTCTATTAAAAATACAAAATTAGCTGGGCGTGGTGGCGAGCGCCTGTAATCTCAACTACTTAGGAGGCTGAGGCAGGAGAATCATTTGAACCCGGGAGACAGAGATTGCAGTGAGCCCAGTGAGTGGAGATTGTGCCATTGCACTCCAGCCTGGGCAAAAAAAAAGTGAAACTCTGTCTCAAAAAAATAAATAAAAATTAAATTAAAAAAATAAAAAGCTATACATTTGTAAGGCTTAAAGTCAAGCAATTTTTAAAGCACAAAATGTAGAGCAAAATCCCTTCCCCTACCCCATCCCCAGCCTTTCATTTCCTTCCATATTGGCAGCCACTGCTAACAATGTCTAGAATCTTTCTAGAGGTATTGTAAGCCTAATGAAGCACAAATATAAGATACGCATTTTAAATGCAAAAAAAGTTCATTTTTGTTTTACATTTTACAGTGTGTAATGCTTTTATTTTACAGTATATAATAATAACAGCTAACACTGATATGGCATTTACCACGTGCTGGGAGAGCTGACATCCTAATGGAAATCTGCCCCAAACCAAGGGCCAGGTATCAGCCACACCTTTACTGTCTTCTTTAGGGCATCAAACCTACCCCACATTTAATGAGGTCAGCATTTCCCAAAGTATGGTAGGTGCAATGATTTTACATGGTAAACAGTGAACATTCGTTATTTGAGTAATTAAAACCATATTTTAATATATAAGAAAAATGAAACAAGGATAACATGAAATCCTGTGGTGTCCCATGATTTCCAAGTTGCTTCCATTATTGAAGCTGAGTTTGTTGGGGATCCGCTCATGGTTGTCTCTGAACAGAAGGTAACCAGGAACTCTCACTTCTGATCCATCTCTATTGTTGTCTTTCCTCCAGGTAGCTATGGGCACATCCTTCCATAGACCCTCCAGGAGCATCCGCTTCCAGTCCTGCCTGGACACTGAACGTGCTCCTTCCTCAGATGAACTGGGTTCCTCTTCTCCTCCAAGTCCCTTCTGAATTTCCATTTTCCCAGTTGCGAAGGGTGTGATTCCTACAGCAAAGCCCTTACTTGAGAAATCATAGTGGTTTTGTTTCCCTGAGGGAACCCTGACTGTTTCACCCCATGTTCTGCCTCTTCCTTTTTTACCAATAATTGTGGTTAAATACAAATAACATAAAATGTAGTGTGTTACCCACTTTGAAGTGTATAATTTAGTGGCATTAAGTACAACTCATCTTGTGCAACCAAGATGCAGATCTCTTTTCATCCTGCAAAACTGAAACTCTGTACCCATTTAACAAGAAATCCCCACTCCTCCCAGCCCCTCATTCTTCTACTTTCTCTCTCTCTGAGTTTGACTACTCCAGGTGCCTCGCATACCTGGAGTCATGCAGTATTTGTCTTTTTGTGACTGGCTTGTTTCACTTAGTTTAACGTCCTCAAGGCTCATCCAGGGTAACATGTGTCAGAATTCTCTTTCTTTTTAAGGTTCAATAATATTCCATTGTGTGTATTTGCCACGTTTTTTTATCCATTCATCCACTGATGGACACAGTTGTGTTCCCCTCTTGGCTGCTGTGAGTAGTGCTGCTCCTCCATCCTTTTTAAAGGCTGCACGGTGTTCCATGGATAGAGTAGCGTGGTTAGGAGCACAGGCTCTGTAGCCAGAGGGACACAGGTTTGAATACTGCCTCCACCCTGAGGACACATTGTGGGATCTTGGGCACACAGTAAGTGTTTCAATGGAGAACTGTCAATGGAGAATGTTCACCCGCACCATGTGTTCAGTCTCACAGTGGAGAAGTGTCACCCTCACCACAGTCATCTCTAGAAGAGTCCCTCCTCTCACAACCATGGCCATGGCTCTCCCTTTGAGCCATCCCACTCCCAACAACCCTAGGTCTCCTCTATCTCCTCCACCTGGCGCTCCAGGGCTATCCCAATCTGTGTTAGTCTCTGTCAGCCTTCCCAGCCTGCAACAACATGCTGCCACCACACTGAGTCATAAAAGACCCTTCCCCGTTGCTTGGCCCTCAGCACAGACGGCCATGTATATGCATATCTCTCCACACAACAAGGGCTCCATGGGGCCAAGTCACCAGTGAAGTCCTTTGCCTCCTGAACATTCCAGGCATCATCTAAAGGCAATACGCTGGGTGGCAGCTCTGCCAAGTCCCAGGAGCCTCCAACTGCAAAAGCAAGAGTTTTGTCAGCAAAGCTGTTCTCTCATTTGCCTTTTCACCTTTCTGGGTTCAGAGCACTGGTCTGGAGTCAATGTGTCCAGACCTTCATCTCACTCTGCACCAGTTGGTTCTGGGAGTACAGATAAGCCCCTCCCTCTGTGAGTCCCCCTTTCCTCTTCTGTAAAAATGCAGAAATTGGCTGACAGTCTCGAAATGCTCCCCCAGAATGCCCTGGCTCTGATTTCCATCTGGCTCCTTCAACTGATACTCATTCATTTATCCAGTCACCCATCCTTCCATCATCCAATAATTTTTCTTTCTTTTTTTTTTTTTTGTATGTATTCTTTTATTTTATTTCAATGTAACGTGCTTGCATGTGGCAAAATCTTCAGTGTACGGGTTAAAAAGTGAACACCCCTCAGCCGGGCGCGGTAGCTCACGCCTGTAATCCCAGCACTTTGGGAGGCCGAGGCAGGTGGATCACGAGGTCGGGAGTTCAAGGCCAGCTTGGCCAAGATGGTGAAACCCTGTCTCTACTAAAAGTACAATAATTAGCTGGGCGTGGTGGTGGGCGCTTGTAATCCCAGCTATTCGGGAGGCTGAGGCAGAGAATTGCTTGAACCTGGGAGGCGGAGGTTGCAGTGAGCCAAGATTATGCCACTGCACTCCAGCCTGGGTGACAGAGCAAGACTCTGCCTCAAAAGAAAAAACAAAAAAGTGAATACCCCTCTTAGTCACAGCCTCGAGATTAGTGGTTTCCAAACAGGGTTTCGGGGAGGGCAGGGGTTCTCCTCAGGGAACACTTGGCAATGTCTGGAGACATTTCTGGTTTTGTCACAGCTGGGGTTGGGGAGTGGTGCTACTACTGTCATCTAACGGATACCTGCCAGTGGTTTCACCATGTTGGCCAGGCTGGTCTCGAACTCCTGACCTCAGGTGATCTGCCTGTCTTGGCCTCCCAAAGTGCTGGGATTACAGGCATGAGCCACCATGCCCAGCCATAAGTGTGTATATTTAAAAAACCCAAATAGGCTCCAACTGCAGTTTTATTTATTCCTTTTAAATTTTTATTTTATTTTATTTTTGAGACAGTCTCATTCTCTCACCCAGGCTAGAGTGCAATGGCACAATCTCGGCTCACTGAAACCTCTGCATCCCAGGTTCAAGTGATCCTCCTGCCTCAGCCTCCAGAGTAGCTGGGACTACAGGCACCTGCCACCACACCTGGCCCTCTTTATTCCTTTAATAACACTGGCAGTGACATTTCAAACAGTTAGAAGCTCGCGGCTAGAATCAGATTGCTTTTATTTATTTATTTACTTATTTATTTATTGAGATGATGTTTTTCGCTCTTGTCGCCCAGGCTGGAGTGCAGTGGCGCGATCTCAGTTCACTGCAACCTTGGTCCCCTGGGTTCAAGCGATTCTCCTGCCTCAGCCCCCCACATAGCTGAGATTACAGGTGCCCGCCACCATGTCCGGCTAATTTTTGTATTTTTAGTAGAGATGGGGTTTCGCCATTTTGGCCAGGCTGGTCTCGAACTCCTGACTTCAGGTGATCCACCTGCCTCAGTCTCCCAAAGTGCAGGGATTACAAGTGTGAGCCACCTCACCTGACCAGATTGCCTAAATTTAAACGCTGGTCTCACCACTCACTAGCTGTATGACCTAATCCCTCCATACCTCAGTGTCTTCATGTGTACAGTGGGGATGATTATGGTACTTACCACGTGGCATCACATGGGATTAGTTATTTATTATGCGCATTCCTTTGTATCTGGCTGGGGGTGGCGGCAGATCACTGTGCTCACTGCAGAGATGAGGGCTCTGAGACTCAGAGTCAGGCAGTGACTCGACACAGCCTGTCCAGTAAGTCAGTGGCACCTGGTGTTAGCTCAGGGCTCTCTCCAGTGTAAGCAGCACTTCAGATAAAAGTATGTTTTTTTGGCCAGGTGTGGTAGCTCATGCCTATAATCCCTGCACTTTGGGAGGCTGAGGAAGGAGGATCGCTTGAGCCCAGGAGTTTGAGACCAGCCTGGGCAATATGGCAAAATCCTGTCTCTACACAAAATTTAAAAATTAGCCAAGCATGGTAACCCATGCCTGTAGTCCCAGCTGCTCAGGAAGTTGAGGCAGGAGGGTCGCTTGAGTCAGGAAGGTTGAGACTACAGTGAGCCGTGATAGTGCCTCTGCACTCCAGCCGGGTTGACAGAGTGAGAGCCTGCTTCAAAAAAAACAGAAAAAAAAAGGAAAAAAAGTGTATTTTTTGCTTCTTTGTTTGCTTTATTCCGTTTTGTTTTGGGGGAAGGTCCAGAAGAGAGCAGGCCACCAGCCCTGCTACAGGGTAGCAGAGAGTTCTGCGTCAGGCTTCGGGGCATCTTGGCGGACACTTCCCTGTCCCCAGTTCCCAGTCTCCCTCCCCACTGTGGCTCAGCCTGGCTCTCCACTAGGCTGGGAGCAGGCCCTGCCTTATCTCCAGACGCCTGTTATCTGCACACCCATCTGTGGACAAATGGCCAGCCGGCTGGCTCCTGGTCACCCCTGCCTAGAGGGAGGTCCTCCTCTCAGGCCTGTGTCTGGCAATTTGGGCTGGAGCCCAAGGTGGGGGGTCTCCCAGTGGAGGAGGTCCTGCTCAGCCCTACCCCTGGGGCTTTAAGCCCCAAAATGATGCTGCTTAGACATTCCATTCATGGGACAGGAATCCAGGCCAGGAAAACCATCCCATCCCACCATCCTTCCCTCACTTGTTTCCCATCAGGCCTTGTAAGGTGAGTAAGGGCTGCAATTGTCATTCCCATTGAGCAAATGGAAAAACTGAAGCTAACTGAGGAGCTGTGTTGTGCTACAGGTCACACAGCAAAACAGGAGCATTTCAGGGACTAGAACCCAGGCCCCTTAGCTCCCATCCTAGCCTCCAAGAAGGAGAACTCATGGACCTCATGCACCAGGCCCCACTCTGCCATAGATGCCAGGGGCTGGGGCACAGTCATGTCCGTTCTTTGGGCCTTGGTTTCTTCACCTCTCAAGCAGAGATAAAAGTGGGTGAGAGGGAGGAGCCTGCCCTTAGCTCCAGAAAGCCAGGGAAGCAGCAGGCAGAGTTAGGCAGGGCGTGAAGCACGTGGGGCTCCGGGCTCACCCTGCTGGGGCTCAAGTCCCACTTTCCCCACTTATCTCAGTGTGACTTTGGGCAATCATTTGACCTCCCTCTCTGTGCCTTGGTTCCCCCATATGAAAAAAAAAGTGGGAGAACAACAGGAGTCAGTCTCCATGAAGTACTTAGCAGGTAATGAGTGCTCATAAGTGTGAGTTACGGTTGTTTTTGTTCGCAGGAGAATATGGTGTAGTAATTGCAGTATCTGGGTTGACGACCTGGCTGCGCTGTGTGACCTTGGGCAACTGACTTAACATCTCTGAGCCTCTGTTTTCTTATCTGTAAAACAGGAGCAGCGTGTCTTTGAGGCTCTAGTGAGGGTCTTGGCACAGATCGTGGCCCCATTGGCTGGGGTGAAGCTGGGAGCTGCCAGTGACCTGCAGGGAGGGGTGCCTGCCTGAAAGACTGAAAGACGGAGACAGCCTGCGGGCCTTTGTTTACAGAGCCCATCTCTTCTCTGATGGATGCGCCGGCAGAAGTCTGTTTGCAAGTTTCTCCTGGAAACATGAATCAAGGTCTGTTTGGAGAACACGTGCGCTCCTCTGTCAAACATTCCACCCGTGCTGGGGCCACAGAGCCTTGAGAGCAGAGTGGGTCCCAGATTGTCCCCAGAGATAGAGAATAGGCCAGGAGACCCAGCCCCTCCTGCCAGGCTTCAGAGGGGAAGGCCTGGGCTCTGAGACAGACGCCCTCCCTGGCCTCAAGGAGCTCTCTAGAAAGCAAGATAAGACCTGGACTCGACCAGAAAACAGGGAGAGAGAGATAAGGACCCATCTGCTTCCACTCTTGTCCCCTCTGATCCTCCACAGCAGCCCAGAGTGATCTTTTTAAAATGTAAATCTCATAGCTTACTCCTGCTCACAACCCTCTGTGACTTCTTTAGTAGTTGAATCAGAATCTGATTCCAGGCCAGGTGTGGTGGCTCACGCCTGTAATCCCAGCACTTTGGGAGGCTGAGGTGAGCCGATCACTTGAGGTCAGGAATTTGGGACCAGCCTGGCCAACATGGCGAAACCCTGTCTCCACTAAAAATACAAAAATTAGCCAAGCATGGTGACAAATGCCCGTAGTCCCAGCTGCATGGGAGACTGAGGCAGGAGAATCGCTTGAACCATGAGGCAGAAGTTGCAGTGAGCTGAAATCATGCCACTGCACTCCAGCCTGGGTGATAGAGCGAAACTCCATCTTAAAAAAAAAAAAAAAAAAGAAGAGAAAAATCAGATTCCTTAAACGTGGTCTTGGAGGTCAAGTGGGACCTCGTCCCTACCTGCCACTGGGACCCCAGCTCCCAGCCCCTGTCCCCTTGCCACACTGGTTTTCCTCCAGCTCCTCAAGAAAGCCCAACTCATGCCTTTCCCAGCCCTTCCCGCAGGTGTTCCCTTCTCCCTGCCGCATCCGGGTGGCCTCTCTCACACTCAGGCTGAGCTTGGCCTCCCTGACCACCCCTTGTCACAGCACCTTACTTTTGCCTGGGCGGCCGACATCAAATTTGTAATGATGCATGTATCTGTGTGTGTACACGCTCAGTCTCTGGGTGGGGCCAGGGTCTGTTTCATACATCAGTGCATGCTCAGCCCCTGGCACGATGCCTGCCACATAGAAGGTCTGCACAAATATTTATTTAATGAATGAGTAACTGACCAGGAGGAGGACTGATCTTATTCTTGAGGTCAGAAAATGGATAGCCATATCCAGTAGAGAGGAAATCAGAGAAGATGTTTTGGGGAAATTGGCACTAAAGCTGCGTTGTGATACTCGGGAAGACTTTGACTGGTAGAAAGGAGAAAAGGAGAGTGTAGTGTTTAGGCTATGGGTGGGCACTGGGTTGAGGGAAGGCAGCAATGTGACGTGCTGAGACCCTAGGCTGCAAATGCAGCCACCTGGGGCAAGTCTCTTCAATCCTTTGAACCTCAGTTTCTCTATCTGAAATATGGGGATGATGATATCATCATCCTAGACAGAGCATATGAGGAGGAAATAAAGCTCTTCATCAGGGCTCAAATTGCAAGTATGATGATTATAGAGTTCACCACCATGCCAACCTGAAGAAGGGGGTATTATTGTCTGCATTTTGCCCTGATAATAAATTTATTTTATTTATTTATTGGAGATAGTGTCTCACTATGTCACTCAGGCTGGAGTGCAGTCACTCTTCTCAGCTACAATCACAGTGGACTGCAGCCTGGAACTGCTGGGCTCAAACTATCTTCTTGCCTCAGCCTCCCAAGTAGCTTGGACCACTTGGGTATGTAGTGGTGCACATTGCTGGGGTCCCAGCGGCAGCAGGGGAGAGTTCCCTCTTGACCTCCAGATGTACACCACTGAGCTCAGCTATATTTATTTTTAATGCTACATATTTTTTAAACATTGAAACTATCTCAAATTTATAGACATGCTGCAATCATGGTGCATAGAAGTGCTTTTCCCCCGGCCGGGCGCAGTGGCTCAAGCCTGTAATCTCAGCACTTTGGGAGGCCGAGACGGGCGGATCACGAGGTCAGGAGATCGAGACCATCCTGGCTAACATGGTGAAACCCCGTCTCTACTAAAAAATACAAAAAACTAGCCAGGCGAGGTAGCAGGCGCCTGTAGTCCCAGCTACTCGGGAGGCTGAGGCAGGAGAATGGCATAAACCCGGGAGGCGGAGCTTGCAGTGAGCTGAGATCCGGCCACTGCACTCCAGCCCGGGCGACAGAGCGAGACTCCATTCTCAAAAAAAAAAAAAAAAAAGTGATTTTCCCCAAATGCTTTGAGAATAAATTGCAGATATGATGCCCCAACTCACCTGAACATCTTTGTGTTTATTTCCAACAAACAAGGACAATCTCTTACAAACCATAGCACAGCCATCACCATCAGGAAATTACTATCGACACATTCCTACCATCGAATCCTCAGCCGCCCTACAAGATTCTCACTGGGTTAGAACAAGTGCTGTGTTTAGCTGCCACATTCCTTGGGTTCCTTAAAACAATTCCTCAAACTTTCTCTGAATTATATGATCTTGACATTATGGAGCTCACTGGCCAACTAGCTTGAAGAATGGGGCCTTAACTGGGTTTTGTTTGATGATTAGGACCAGTCATTTCTTCTGTCTGCGTTGTTTCAAGGTAAGGAAACCAAGAAAGGTGGGGAAGGAAATGTGAAATGGCCTCTGAGTAGAAAATCCTGAGGTGGGAAATGATGTGGCATATACTACTTTAAGTCCTTTCTGATGCAAGGTTGTCCTCATTTGCTAGATTTTCACTGCAGCTGATCCTGGCCAGAACCCTCCCGACATCAGGGAAGAGGCTAGAAGGGGTTAGGGGTTTTTCAGAAGTTGTGGGGTCTGCACTTTCCCCAAGGGACCAGGGCGCTGAGCTCCCGGTGTCCTCTAGGTGGCGCACAATTCTCTGGGGAAAAGGAGAATTCCAGGTGAACTAATTCCATGGGAAGAAGAGTTGGTTTGAGAGGGTCTAAGTCACGTCGACGGGCTGCCGTAGGGGAATCAGCACCCCATCCAACTACTCCCTCCAGAGCAGTTCCCAGCATTCAGTCATTCGCTCGCATTTATTTGCCTCCTGCCTGCCTATGGCCAAGACTTGCCATTTGTAGGTCACAGCACAAAGCGGAGGAGGGTTGTCGGACTTGGAGCTCAGGAAACAGCTTGGGGCTGGTCTTGCCCCTGAGGTACTGTAAGACTTAGCACCTTTCTGGGTCTCAGTCGTTTCAACAGTTTAAAAAAGTGAGGATAGCCGGGCGCGGTGGCTCACGCCTATAATCCCAGCACTTTTAGGAGGCCGAGGCGGGCAGATCTCGAGGTCAGGAGTTCAAGACCAGCCTGGCAAAGATGTTGCAACCCCACCTCTACTAAAAATACAAAAAATTAGCCGGGCGTGGTGGCAGGCGCTGAGGCAGAGAATTACTTGAACCCAGAAGGTGGAGGTTGCAGTGAGCCGAGATCGCGCCACTGCACTCCAGCCTGGGCAACAGAGCAAGACTCCATCTCAAAAAAAAAAAAAAAAAAGTGAGGATATCAGGTTGGCTAGATTATAGTCCTGCTTCATCCATCACCCAACCCCCCACCCCATCTGTCTCCATCTTGAGCCCATCCTGGCCCCAGACTCCTCCTCTGTCCCATAAGAAAGGATTAAAATCTCACAAGCAGATGAGAATGAAGTATGAAAGGGCCTAGGGGTTTGCATGATGGGGGACGGGCTGACGCCTCAGCGCTAGCTCTACCCCTACAAAGGGGATGTGGGAGGAGGGAGCTGGAAGGCTTGGAGCGACCTATCTTCCTCCACCCAACTCCCAGAGCTAAGCAGTACTCCACCCAACTCCCAGAGCTAAGCCCCCCACTCTTCCGGTGCTACTGGCCTACGGCTTGCTTATCAGGGGTGGCGCCCCCAGTAATGCAGCACAGGGCGTCCGGGGACTGAGATCGGCTCTCGAGTTCCCCTGTGGCCACAAACTATCCTCTGATGATGTCTCATTTTCTTCATCTGTAAAATGGGCCAAAACCACTTTTGTCACAGAGAGGTGGTAGCCATACTGCTATTTAAAATCTTCCATCTGCTTCTCCTTCCTGCAGGGCAGGTGTAAGGGAGGTCTAGGATGACCCAGCATCCTGACTTGGAGAAGATCCTACGGGGGAAGAGGGCCATGGAGTGGTCATCGCAGATAAGGGGCCCTTTGGTGCTTTCTGCTCCATGCGTGCTAATAATTTTCAGCCACAGACAGCATCTTGTGACATCCAAAGTACTCTTATATCCATGACTTTGTGACCCTCACATTCTACCCTGACTGGTGGGAAACTGAGGCTGGCAAAAGGAGATGTGACTTGCCCAAGATCACACATCCAGCCAGCAGCCAAGTCAAGCTGTAATGTGCAGTGGATAAGAGGAAGGTATCAGGTCATCCTGGCTCTGCTGTGCTTAAGCCATGTGGCCTTACACATGTCATTTCACCTCCCTGAGCCTCGGTTTCTTCATTTATCAGTAGGAATAGTGCAGAATTGTTCTGAGGGTTAAATAAAACAAATAGAGTGACATACTGGGTGCCATCCTGGTTTTGGTAACATTCAGAGCCAAAACACACCTTTCTTGGTTCTAAGTGACTATATCTGGGGAGTGGGGACATGTCTTTTTTCATCCTACATCTTGCATCTCACTGGTATGATTTTCGTCTCCCATCACATCAGCCTCTTCCCCAGGTCTTCCAGGCTCCACTGCCAGCACTAAGAAGTCAGGGATTGGGTGTGGCTTGCGCCCTGCTGTAAGCCCAGCACATAGCGCAGCACCTTACACTGAGTGAGAATAATGGCTCGTATTTTATTTTATTTTATTTTTTATTTTTTGAGACGGAGTCTTGCTCTGTCACCCAGGCTGGAGTGCAGTGGCCGGATCTCAGCTCACTGCATGCTCTGCCTCCCGGGTTTACGCCATTCTCCTGCCTCAGCCTCCCAAGTAGCTGGGACTACAGGCGCCCGCCACCTCGCCCCGCTAGTTTTTTGTATTTTTTAGTAGAGACGGGGTTTCACCGTGTTAGCCAGGATGGTCTCGATCTCCTGACCTCGTGATCCACCCGTCTCGGCCTCCCAAAGTGCTGGGATTACAGGCTTGAGCCACCGCGCCCGGCTGCTTGTATTTTAAGTGCTCACTGTGTGCCAGTCCTGTGCTAAGCACTTTCTCTGTCTCTTTTCATTTAATCCTCACAGTTCTTCAAGGTAGGAGCTATGATTCTCATCCCCATCACAGCAGCGATGGAACTGGTATCAGAAAGGGAAAGTAACCAGCTCAGCAGGGCCAGGCAAGTCTGTGTGACTCCAACACTCAACTGCACAGCGGGCTCAGCAGCTGTTCTCTGCTTATAAAGCACATGGCGCCTGGCATATTGACCACCCTCAATCCATGGCATTCGATCTTTGTCACCTGACTGTCATCATCCCTTCTGACTCTCAGTCGCTCCTCTGAACAACAGCTGTGTGTTGGCCCCATTAATGTCCCACCAATGCCCAGTCCTTTAGGGGGTCTCCCAGCTAGCCAAGGTGACCCCACGCTAACATTTCCCAAGCTCTTTTCCTCAAATTTTATCTCCATCATCAATGACCAACTCCCCTGTGTCAGAGGAAAACAGCTCCCACCTGCATTTATTTCACCCCGGCTTTGTCTATTTATAGGAAGCTGTCTTGTCCTGATGCTGTTTCTGTTAACAAGGCAGGCATCTCAGCCAACTGGGCAGGAAAGCAGCAGAAACCTCCAGTTCTGCCCGTAAAGGCCCCAGAAATGTCTCTGTCTCCGGAGGTTTTTGAGAAAGCGAACTGCTGCAAGGGGAATTATGAGTGTAAACTTGTCCCCTCCTTCTGCTCGCCCCCCAGACCTCTCATCTGGACAATAACAGCTCCCATCTCATCTCTGAGAAACCATTCCCGAAGGTTCCAGCTGAGTGCAGGATTAGGCCTCAGGGTGGCAATTAGCTGATAAGGCGATGACCTCACCCAGAGGAGAGAGAGCCTGGCTAGCTGGAGCCTGTCCCTGCAGGACACCCTGCCCTGGGCCTCTCTCCCTGGACTTAGAGACAGGAATGCTGGCCCAAGGCTTGGGTAAGTCTCTTCCCCTCTCTGGACCTCTGATTACTCCTCTGTGAAATGGAGCACGTTCTGACCTTCAGAGGCTTATGGGAAGCTCCAGTAAAATAAGAAATAAGACCTTGCTCGGAAAGAAGCCCTGGCAGCAGTGCATTGCTGACCATAGAAAACCATAGAACTGGAGCCTTTTCTGGAACATTCCTGAAGGAACAAAGAAAAGAGGCACTGGCCAGGGAATCAGGTGGACCTGAGTTTCTGAGCACAGGCTCTGTGTTCATCAGCCATGTGCTCTCAGGCAGGCTGCCTCCCTTTCTTCTCTGTAAAATGGGACAGTGTTTGTGCCGTGTCTTTCTCACACATGGTTTTGAGATGCAGAGATAACTGAGGAAGGAGAGCTGAGCGGATAAGATCACAGGTTTCAGAGCATGTGGGCCTGGCTTCAAGTACTAGTTTGACCCCTTACTAACTGTGTGCCCTTATGTTGATGGCTTGTATAAGACCTCGGTTCTTGTCTTCTTAGTTTAGAAAAATTTAAACAAGTGACACCCAGTAAAGTAGGTGAATCATAGAGTAATTTATCGAAAAATAAAAAGATATTTTGCAGGTGGATCACTTGAGATCAGGAGGTCGAGACCAGCCTGGCCAACATAGTGAAACCCCATCTCTACTAAAAATACAAAAATTAGCCAGATGTGATGGCATGTGCCTGTAATCCCAGCTATTCAGAAGGCTGAGGCAGGAGAATCACTTAAATCCTGGAGGTGGAGGTTGCAGTGAGCCATGATCATGCTACTGCACTGTAGCCTGGGCGACAGAGCAAGACTCCGTCTAAACAAAAAAAAAAAAGCAGATTCCTTAAAAATGGCCTTGGAGATAAAGTGGGACCTTGCCCCTGCCTGTCGCTGGGACCCCAGCTCCCAACCCCTCTTCCCTTGCCGCACTGGTTTTCTTCTCTGTCTCAGAAAAGAAAGAAGAAAAAAAGAACAAGAATATTTTGAAAGGTCAGGGTGGGCTGCTCATGAGGATGAGACAGCCAAGACCGGCACTAGGGAAGCTCCCTTTATAAGAATCTTCCATGATTATTCATAAGGAGGTAGGAAGAGGTGTTACTATTGTAGTAAGCATGTTCTGGGTGGTCCTCTGGGTGCACATGCACGGCGGCCATACATACGTTTTCATACGTAGCATGTACAGCTCGTTAGCATCTTAAATCTCCGCCCAGGGGTGTGTTTTTTACTATTATAACGAGCAAAGGGTCAGTCTGAGGACAGATAAACTCAAAATGTGCATGCTCTCTGGAGGAGAAAGTTCCTACTGAAAAGAGCTTCAGTAGCCCAGCTAATTTTTGTATTTTTTGTAGAGACAGGGTTTCACCATGTTGTTCCAGATGGTCTGGATCTCTTGACCTAGTGATCTGCCTGCCTCAGCCTCCCAAAGTGCTCGGATTACAGGCATGAACCACCGCTCCCTGCTGAAGAAAGGTGTCTTTCTATCCACAGGCCTCTGCCGCTTCTTTGCCTAATGTTGAGGCAGAATGTTGATCATGATGGCAGCTTACCAGCTGTGTGATCCTGGTCGAGTTAGTTAACCTCTCTGTGCTGCGCTTTTTCTTTATCTGGAAAATGAGATGGTAATATGCACATCTACCTCGTAGTTATCTGAGGACTGAATGTGTTAATATATTTAAAGTGCTTAAAACAGTGCCTAACATCAGAGTGCTCTGTGCACATTAGCTTTTTTTTTTTTTTTTTTTGAGATGGAAACTCACTCTGTCACTCAGGCTGGAGTACAGTGGCGCAATCTCAGCTCACTGCAACCTCTGTCTCCCGGGTTCAAGCAATTCTCCTGCCTCGGCTTTCCAAGTAGCTGGGAATTACAGGTGCACACTTCCGTGACCGGCTCATTTTTGTATTTTTAGTAGAGACAGGGTTTCACCGTGTTGGCCAAGCTGGTCTCAAACTCAGGTGATCCGCCTACCTTGGCCTCCCAAAGTGCTGGAGTACAGGCGTGAGCCATCGTGCCCGGCCCACATTAGCTTTTATTTGTATTATTTTAAAGTTCTTGTTTTCTCCTCATGTCAAATTGCCTTTGCAGCAGACAGTGCATGGCTGCTTCCTGGAAACCCGTGGAGAAGCTGCAGAGGGGTCGATGACAATCTTGAGCCTGTCCCTGCCACTTGCACATTCAGTGTCTCTGGCAAGTCCTCCCCCTTCAAAGTCCATTTCCCCATTGGTAGACTGAGAAAGATCAGGAACATTCCAGAACTCTAGGTCCCAGGGTGGCTTAGTCCCACTGAGGACTCCTGAGGGCCCCCTTTGCTAGATGACCTCCAGGAGATCTGATGGGGCTGAGGTGCCCACCTTGGTGGCCCGCCTTGTCTCTCTCACTCAACAGCTCTGGCCTGAGAGAAAGCAGGCCCTAGTCTGGGGCTGTCACATGGACTGACCCCGCACTGGGCTGGGAAGGAAGAACTGTGGTGGGAGCCCAGGGGAAAAGGCCTGTATGCCGGTGTGTTCACACAATCACATAAACTATCACACAGACAGACACACAGACATCAACCTTGACACACTCAACAGACAGGCATACTCTGACATAGACACATAGTCAGACATTTAGCCCCCAACACCTTCTTGAGATGATCACAGGCCTGGCCCCCTCCTGCCCCACCGTGATGTGGAAGGGTGTGGCCTGGTACTTTGCACATCATGATTTTAAACAGATATTTGTTGACTGAACCAATGACAGCTTCATGGAGGGGTGCCCAAACTCAACCAGCCCCAGATCAGGGTTTCCAAACACAGAAACTTGAGAGAATCTGAAATAGCTCCCAGGTGAACCATTCTAACTCTAAGAGGTACAAATGTACTCAAATGTTGATATGGTTTGGCTCTGTGTCCCCACCCAAATCTCATCTTGAATTGTAATCCCCAGGTGTTTAGGGAGAGACCTAGTAGGAAGTGATTGGATTAAGGAGGCGGTTCCCCCATGCTGCTCTGTTGATAGTGAGTGAATTCTCAAGAGATCCAATGGTTTCATAAGGCAGTTTTCCCTGCTCTTGCTCACTCTTCTCTCTCCTGCCGCCTTGTGAAGAAGGTGTCTGCTTTCCCTTCCTCCATGATTGTAGATTTCCTGAGGCCTCCCCAGCCATGCAGAACTATGACTCAATTAAACTTCTTTTTTAAAAAAATAAATTACCCAGTCTTGGGCAGTTCTTTATAGCAGTGTGAGAACAGACTAATACAAATATGTCTTAGATAAAACGCAATTGACCAGAGGTGGTTACAATAGAATGACAGAGGTAATACAAGTTTTCCTCATTTTTAGAAGTTTCTTTTCAAAAACATAAATTAAAAAGTAAAGGTAATAAATGTTTTTTTTTTCCCCTAGGAGGCCTTTAAATAAAATTTTTAAGTAACTATAATATAGATGGAACTCAGGTATGGCAAAGCCTAGGGTGCCTGGGGTTTGTGAAACACCATTGACACCATCCAGACCCCTCTTCACCGTCTCATAAATGGGGAAACCCAACCAGGGAATGGGTTCTTTCGAGATGAGCACTGATGTAGGGGCCTGGAGGGCAGGGCTCTGAGCTCTGACTCTGACTGACTGTGTGACCTCCAGCAAGTCACTTCATCCTTAGCCTCTTTCTGATTCCTCAACTGTGAAATCAGAGGGAAATGTATCCCTTCACCAACTGCCTCCCAGGGTGTTTGTGAGGCTCACTAGAGGAACTTCATGACCAGATTTAGGGAACTGCCTCAATTAGAGGCAGAGCTGAGCCTAGAACCCAGGTCTTCAAAGGTCCCATGCAGGGCTTGCTCCAGAGCAGTGCACAGCACAATGAAGGGAAGAGAATGGATTTGGGAACAGACAGACAGGTGCCTGAATTCAGTCTCTACCTGCTTATTCACTCCTTCAAATTTCTTGGAGTGGCCGGGCGCGGTGGCTCAAGCCTGTAATCCCAGCACTTTGGGAGGCCGAGGCGGGCGGATCACGAGGTCAGGAGATCGAGATCCTCCTGGCTAACACGGTGAAACCCCGTCTCTACTAAAAAATACAAAAAACTAGCCGGGCGCAGTGGCGGGCGCCTGTAGTCCCAGCTACTCGGAGGCTGAGGCGGGAGAATGGCGGGAACCCGGGAGGCGGAGCTTGCAGTGAGCCGAGATCGCGCCACTGCACTCCAGCCTGGGCGACACAGCGAGACTCCGTCTCAAAAAAAAAAAAAAAAAAAAAAAAAAAAAAAAAAAAAAATTTCTTGGAGTACCTACTATGGGTGGGACACAGTGCTAATTACTGGGAGGGCAATGGGGAGTTGAAAGAGGCAGGCAGTAGTCAAAATATTATACAGATAAATGTAATGTAAGTGCAGTAAATGCAACACATTGGTTCCCAATGTAGGGACAGAGAATTGTTCTGCTCACGGAGATCAGCATAGCCATCATCCCCCAGGAATGATGATTAAGCTGATGTTGAAGAGAGAGGGGAGGTTAACTTGACAAAGGGAAAGTAAAAGCATCCCAGGCAGAGGAAGCAGACTATGCAAAGGTCCTGGGGCTGGAGGGAGCAGGAGCACTTGAGAAACATCAGCGTGGCTGCAGTACAGAGTACCAGGTGAGGCGTGCTCAGCCCAGAGAAGCTGGAGAGCTGAGCAGGACCAAGAAGGCAGGGCTCACGGGTCCATTAGAATTTGGGCCATAATTGTTAGAGCAATGGGAATCCATTAAAGGCTTTTAAGCAGAGCGTGATATCCATTTTGATAAGCTCACTGGCTGCAAGTCAAGTGTGAAAGAAAGGAACATGAGGGGGGACTTCCTTTACAGAAACCAGAACATGCAATGAAGTCACTAAAATCAGATCATTGTGATATTAGAAAGGCATAGACAAATAGATCTGTGGAACAGGATAAATGATCCAGAATTAGATCTCAGAATATAGATGTTAGCATTTGACAAAAGAAGTATCTCATCACAGTGGGAAAAGGATAGTTTATTTCACAAATGGTGCTGGCCTGATAATGTAACCCTCTGGAATAAATAAAATGAATCCTCATCTTAAACCACAAAATCGGGTGGGGGGGTGGGGGGAGGGATAGCATTAGGAGATATACCTAATGTAAATGACGAACTAACGGGCACAGCACACCAACATGGCACATGTGTACATATGTATCAAACCTGCACATTGTGTACATGTACCCTAGAACTTAAAGTATTAAAAAAAAAAAACTTGGAAAAAAAAAAAAAGCTTGTCTACCATGAATCATTAAAATGTCAAAAAAAAAATCCAAAATTTCAGCTAGATCAAAAATGTAAATGTAAGAATTAAAATAATACAAAATAATGTAAGATAGTCTAACATACTGCATGTTTAATGTAGAGCAGTGGCCAGCAAACTACAGCACATGGGCCCCATCCAGCTGGCTGCCTTACTTAAAAAAACAACAGTTTTATTAAATGTAATGCATATACCATGTAATTCATCACTTGAAGTATACAATTCAATGATTTTTAGTATATTCTTAGATACTTGCAACCATCACCAAAGTCGATTGTAGAACATTTTCATCACTTCAGAAAGAAACTCTGTACCTCTTAGCTAACCCCCATTCCCTATCCTCCCCAGCCCTAGGCAACCACTAATCTACTTCCTGTTTCTACAGATCTGCCAATCCTGGACATTTCATATGAACAGAGTCATATTCTAAGTGATCGTCTGTAACTGTTTTTTTTCTCAGCATGCTTTCAAGATTCATCCATGTTGTAGCAATATCAGCACTTCACTCCTTTTCATGCCTGAATAATATTCCATTTTATGTATCCATTTATCCATTGATTGACATTTAGTTTGTTTCCTCCTTTTGGCTATTATGGTTAGTGCTGCTGTGAACATTCACGTACCAGTATTTGTGTGAACTATGCTGTCATTTTTCTCGGGCATTTACCTAGGAGTGGAATTGCTGCTGCCTTTTTTTTTTTCTTTTTTTTTTTTTTGAGACAGAATCTTGCACTGTTGCCTGAGCTGGAGTGTGGTGGCATGATCTCAGTTCACTGCAACCTCTGCCTCCCAGGTTCAAGCGATTCTCCTACCTCAGCCTCCGAAGTAGCTGGGATTACAGGTACCCGCCACCACACCCAGCTAATTTTTTTGTTTGTATTTTTGGTAGAGATGGGGTTTCACCATTTTGGCCAGGCTGGTCTCGAACTCCTAACCTCATGATCTGCCCGCCTCAGCCTCCCAAAGTGCTGGGATTAAAGGTGTGAGCCACCGCGCCCGGCCTGCTGTCTGCCTATTTTTATAAACAATGTTTTACTGAAGCATATTTGTTGGCATATTTATGGCTGCTTTTGTGCAATGATGCCAGAGTTGAGTACTTATGATAGAGACCATACACCCCTCAAAGCCTGAAATAGATACTTTTTGGATTTTTATGCAAAAAGTTTCCCAATTTCTGATCTAGAGCCTGGGAAGACCTTATTTGTCAAAGAAGAGAGCTTGGCCTGGTGCAATGGCTTATGCCTGTAATCCCAGCACTTTGGGAGGCCAAGATGGGCGGATCACCTCAGGTCAGAAGTTCGAGACCAGCCTGGCCAACATGGTGAAACCCGGTCTCCACTAAAAATACAAAATTAGCCAGGCGTGGTGGTGGGTGCCTGTAAACCCAGCTACTCAGGAGGCTGAGGCAGGAGAATCTCTTGAATCTGGGAGGTGGAGTTGCAGTAAACTGGGATTATGCCACTCTACTCCAGCCTGGGCGACAGAGCAAAACTCCATCTCAAAAAAAAAAAAAAAAAATGGCTGTGGTTCACGTTTGTAATCCCAGCACTTTGAAAGGCCGAGGCGGGTGGATCATCTGAGGTCAGGAGTTCGAGACCAGCCTGGCCAAAATGGCAAAACCCTGTCTCTACTAAAAATACAAAACTGAGTTGCGCATGGTGGTGCATGCCTGTAACCCCAGCTACTCAGGATGCTGAGGCAGGAGAATCGGTTGAACCTGGGAGGCAGAGGTTGTAGCAAGACGAGATCGTGCCACTGCACTCTAGCCTGGGTGACAGAGTGAGACTCGGTCTCAAAAAAAAAAAAAAAGAAAAGAGAGATTACTTAAAATTTAAATTTGACTATATATTTTTAAATAAATCTCTAATATGGTGAAAGATACCAAAAACAAACTCAGTGGGCAAACATTAGAGTTTGAAAAACAGCACTGTCTACTAAAGACAGAGAAAGGGTTCCTATTTTATGTCAGTGACAGTCCTGTCAGGAGGTAGGTGGCACACTCAACTTGGGTAGTTTAAGGTAATATAATGAAGGGACAATAAAGAAGGACTCTTTTCAGAGGGGTGTGCAGGGTTTAGCAAATGCATCTAGGGACCTGCACAACCCCAGAGCTGGTATCAGAAGGGAATCATTTCCACCAAGGCCAAAAGGAGTTGGGATAGCAAGGAGTTTTCAGAGCCTGGAAAAGGGTGGAGGGCCAGAGGACAGGAACTGCAGAGGAATGAAGCCAACTCATGATGCCCAGCAAGGGCAGGAAAAGGACTTGGGAGTAAATACCCCAATCTGTCTTTGCTCTTGCCCAGTGATCTTCAGGTGTGCCTCACACTGGTCAAACCCAACCAGAAGCTGGCTATACAGTCCATATGGGATAAGAGGCACAGAGCAGATGGAGAAAGCAGAGCCTGATCTGGAAGGACAGATGGAAGATATTCAGCATGCAGCCTGAAAGGAGAAGCCATCACAACAGAAAAATGGGCAAAGGTGATAACTAGACAGTCAATGGAATGACCAACAAAAATGAAAAATATACTCAAATTTATATTAACAGTCAGTTATATACTGTTATATTAACAGTCAGCAAAGTCATCACGTTTTGTTTTTGTTTTTGTTTGTTTGAGACAGAGTCTTGCTCTGTCAGCCAGGCTGGAGTGCAGTGGCACGATCTCGGCTCACTGCAACCTCCCTCTCCCGGGCTCAAGCAATTCTCCTACCTCAGCCTCCCAAGTAGCTGGGTTTACAGGCATGTGCCACCATGCTCGGCTAATTTTTATATATTATTTTTAGTAGAGATGGGGTTTCACCATATTGGCTAGGCTGGTCTTGAACTCCTGACCTCAGGTAATCCACCCGCCTCGGCCTCCCAAAGTGCTGAGATTACAGGTGTGAGCCACCATGCCCGGCCGTGATCAAGTTTTATATCTAGCAGAGCTCTCACACCTATGGCTGGTGGGGAGGTAAAGAAAATGGTACTCCCACATATTGCTGGTGGAAACGTGCAACGTTACAGACATTTTGGAAAGCAGCCATTCAACTCCTGCAAACCTACACTATAAAAATAAAGGCCCCTTGGCCGAACGTGGTGGCTCATGCCTGTAATCCCAGCACTTTGGGAAGCTGAGGCAGGCAGATCACCTGAGGTCAGGAGTTCGAGACCAGCCAGACTAACATGGTGAAATCACATGTCTACTAAAAGTACAAAAATTAGCCAGGTGTGGTGGTGTGGGCCTATAATCCCAGCTACTCAGGAGGTTGAGGCAGGAGAATCACTTGAACCCAGGAGGCAGAGGCTGCAGTGAGCCAAGATCATGCCACTGCATTCCAGCCTGGGTGACAGAGTGAGACACCATCTCAAAAAATTAAAAATAAATAGATACATATTTAAAATGCCCCAATAAAGAAAGACTTATGTACAGGAAAACTGCAGTAGATACTGCCATATTCATAGTTGCCCATCATTTTTTGAATAGCCTTTCTTTATATTTGGGGAAATCATCTCCTCAGTTCAAGAATTTCCATTGACCTTCCAGCCTCCTTTGCAGCTAGAATGTGACCATTCCAGCAGGCTCTGCCAATTAGATGCATCCTGTGAGACTTCTCCCATTTTGTGTTAACATGCGACCAGACAAGAGTCCAGTTCTTGTGGCTGCAGCACCAGAGGCAGTTTCCCAGGGACTGCACGGTGGAATTCCAGGTGCAGAGGTGGCATGGGTGGAGCAGGAGAGAGCTTGGTGATACCAAGCCTGATAAGTCAGTGAGCTTATCAGGCTGTTCTGTGGCATGGTTTAGGGTTTTGGTCCTAGCAACTGAGCCTCCAGGTCAATTAAACAGCATTAGCTTCTGCTGCCTCTAAGAACTCTACCTAATAGTGCCACATTGCTCCCAGTGGCAAAAAAATGAAAGCAGACAACGACCATCAACAAAGTGATGACCAGGTTGGGCATGGTGGCTCATGTTTGTAATCCCAGTACTTTGGGAGGCTGGGGTGGGAAGATTGCTTGAGTCCAGGAGTTCAAGACAAGCCTGGGCAACATAGTGAAACCCCATCTCTTAAAAAAAAATTAGCCGAGTCTAATGGCACTCGCTTGTAGTCCCAGCTACTCAGGAGGTAGAGGTGGGAGGATTCCTTGAGCCCAGGAGTTCAAGGCTGCAGTGAGGGGGTGATTGCGCCACTGTACTCCAGCCTGAGTGATAGAGTGAGACCCTGTCTCAGAACAACAAAAATAAAAACAAGATGGTGACTGAATACACTGATACATCTACACAGTGAAATATTATGCAGCCATTAAAAAGAAAGAATTAGAGCTATACTCGATGACTTGGAAAGATGTCCATGAAGTGTTGTTGGGTGAAGAAGGTAAGATGCAGAAAACTATAACATTGTTTTAAATGTTTTTATAGGATGGTCCCATTTTTAAAAAAAGAAGCAGTAACGAGTAAATTCTGTATTTGTAAACGTGCATACAAATATGTGCTCAGAATTGAGCGAGTACAGATAAAAACATGGAACAACACACAGCAGGTTGTTGGCATTAGTGTAGGGTGCTGTGTGAGGCAAGGGGGTGGAAAAGGAGGAGCCAAACCAAAAAAGAAAAGAAAGAAAACTGTACTGATGAAATAAAGGGTATTTCTGATCATTTTTAGGCATTTGTGTAAAATTGTATTTATGGATATGCATGCACGTATTGTAGGTATATGCATAAAGAAATTACATTGAAACTTTTTAAATTTTTTATTTTATTTTAATTTATTTATTTTTATTTTATTTTATTTTTTATTTTTTATTTTTTTGAGTCAAAGTCTCGCTCTGTTGCCCAGGCTAGACTGCTGTGGCACAATCTTGGTTCACTGCAACCTCCGCCTCCCAGGGTCAAGCTATTCTCCTGCCTCACCCTCCCGAGTAGCTTGGATTACAGGCGCCTGCCACCACACCCAGCTAATTTTGTATTCTTAGTAGAGACGGGGTTTCACCATGTTACCCAGGCTGGTCTCAAACTACCAACCTCAGGTGATCCACCTGCCTCAGCCTCCCAAAGTGCTGGGATTACAGGCGTGAGCCATCGTGCCCAGCCTAATTTTTATTTTTTAGGGACAGGGTCTCACTCTGTTGCCCAGGCTGGAGTACAGTGACCATAGCTCACTACAGCCTCGAACTTCTGTGCTCAAGCCACCTTCCTCCTCAGCTTTCGGAATAGCTGGTACTACAGGCGCAAGCCACTGTCCCCAGCTGAAAATATTTTAAGCCAAAAAGTCATTGGCTACAGTACTGAGGTCAGAGTGGTGACAGGGAGACCAGTTAGGAAGCTATGGTGTTTACACAGGCAAGAGGGAATGGTGTCTTGGATTGGGCTGGTGGTAGTAGCATGGAGAGAAAATTATGGATTTGAGAAACACTCCACAGATAAAATGGTCAGGACAGGGAATGGGTCGTTTTGTGGGTGGTGGGAGGAAGGGAAGCATCAAAGATGATTCTCAGGTTATTAGTAACCTGGGAATTCTTCGGTTCCCTCATCTGTAAACGAGGTAAGATGATACCACCTATTTCGAGGTGCTGTGAGGATGAAGTGAAGAATATAAAATGCTTACCAAAGAATGTGCCCATCACCCACTTTAACTCCCAAGTAACCTGAAGGGCAGAGCCTGCCTGGTGTGGTCTTGTGGTAACCCTACAGACCACGTGTTCGGTGGGTTCAGGGGAGGCTGGAGACCCACATGCTGAGACAATCAGGGCAGGGTGAGGTTGTGGAGACGGTTCAGGGTTAGTTGGGTGCCGTAGCTCACATGTACACATGTATCCTTTGTTATTGCAGAACTGGACCGCTGTTAGAGGAGCCTGTGACTAGAGCGTATGCAGGCAGGAACTTCATCCCAGGGACCCAAGGCCTGGCCTTTGGCCATCAGAACACAGCTTTCCATTCAGTTTGGCTCAGCTATTTAGTGCTCACTGTGTGCAAGAAAGGCCCTCAGGGAGTTGTCATTAAAATGACAGGTAGGAGAAAGAGCCACAGAAATACAAGTAGGTGATAAGAGCCCTACAAGCTGGGCAGATAAAGGGCTTCAAAATGATGTGAAAAGAGGAGAGAAGGGACACTTCCACTTAGGAGTGCTCCTGGAAGGGCTTTCGGGAGGCAGTGACTTTTGAAGGATGGGTAGAATTTTTTTTTTTTTTTTTTTTTTTTTGAGACCGAGCCTTGCTCTGTCACCCAGGCTGGAGTGCAATGGCTCGATCTCGGCCTACTGCAACCTCTGCCTCCTAGGTTCAAGCACTTCTCCCTGCCTCAGCCTCCTGAGTAACTGGGACTACAGGCGCCCACCACCATGCCCGGCTAATTTTTGTATTTTTTAGTAGAGACGGGGTTTCGTCATGTTGGCCAGGCTGGTCCTTAAACTCCTGACCTCAGGTGATCCACCCGCCTCAGCCTCCCAAATTGCCGAGATTTCAGGCATAAGCCACCATACCAGGCCAATGGATGGAATTTGGATGTGCAGACTGGACAGTTTGTCTTTTTAAAAAGGAAATTCTTCCCTTTTTTTTTTTTTTTTGAGATGGAGTCTCGCTCTGTCACCCAGGCTAGAATGCAATGGCATGATCTTGGCTCACTGCAAGCTCCGCCTCCCGGGTTCACGCCATTCTCCTGCCTCAGCCTCCCAAGTAGCTGGACTACAGGTGCCCGCCACCACACCCGGCTCATTTTTTGTTTTGTATTTTTAGTAGAGACGGGATTTCACCATGTTAGCCAGGATGGTCTCGATCTCCTGACCTCGTGATCCGCCCGCCTCGGCCTCCTAAAGTGCTGGGATTACAGGCGTGAGCCACCGCGCCCGGCCAATTCTTCCCATTTTTAAAGGATCAACTCAAAGGCTGCCTTCCTGCTTACTGGATCCCGCTGGGTGGAATTAGTTTTGGTTTTTTGAGCACCTTCATAACACTTAACAGAGCTAGTAACAGGGCGCTGTATGCTTCCTGCTGTACACTTGGTTGTTTGTGACCTTCCCCTCTAGACTAGGAGTTTTTGCAAGTTGCAGCTTGAGCACACCAGGGTCTTTAGTCTCAGTGCCCGAGAGCCAGCATCGTGCTTTTACTTGGTTGGCACTCAAAGAAACGTGTGTTGAATGAGGAAGTACAACCAATCTAATATCGCAGCTGATATTTATTTAGCAATTCAGTGGATTTCAGCAATGGACTTGGTAAGTTTCACATTTTTATCTTCCACTGTTCAAGAACCCAACAAGCATTTCCCAGTATCAGTTTCCTGAATCGAGCCATGAAGTTGTTTCTCAGAAACAAGGAATTGTGTGTTAGGTTTATGTGTTGAACCTTTACCATGTGTCAGGCACTGTAGAAAGTGCTTTATAGGTTTTATTCACATAGTCTTCAAAACAGTTCTTTAAGAATATTTGACTATGTCCATTTTACAATTAGAAAAACTGAGATTTACCAAGGTCAGTAATTTCAGTCATAATGGCAGAGTTAAGATCAAAACCCTAAACACAAGAAAGCTGCCTCTCACTTACATGTGAAACTGTGTGTGTGTGTGTGCGCATGCACAGAGTTCTCAAGTTTGTGAAATTAGAGTTTGGTCCCTGTGAGCTTGGACAGCACCATGAGCCCTGACAAGCCCAGGACTTGAATCTATGAACATAAAAATATTCATTTAAATGTGGGGCCGGGCACGGTGGCTCGCACCTGTAATCCTAACATTTTGGGAGGCCTTGGAAATCGCTTGAACCCAGGAGGCGGAGGTTGCAGTGAGACAAGATTGTGCCACTGTACTCTAGCCTGGGCAAGAGTGAGACTCCATCTCAAATAAATAAATAAATAAATTTGGGGTCCCGGTTTATTTCACTTAGCGTAATGTCCTTCTGGTTTATCTGTGTTGTCCCAAGTGGTAGGATCTCCTGTTTTTATGCACACACGCACACACACACTCTCCACATTACATTTATTCATCCATTTGTTGAATACAAACGAATGTTGTTGGAAACAACATTTAGGTTGTTTTCATATCTTAGCTATTGTGAATAATGCTGCAGTAAACATGGGAGTGCAGACATCTCTTTGTGATACTGATTTCAAGTCCTTTGCCTTTATATCCAGAAGTGGGATTGCCAGATCATATGGTACTTCTATTCTTAATTTTTTGAGAAGCCTCCATACTGTTTGCCATAACGGCTGTATCAATTTGCATTCCCACCAAGAGAGTGTTAAGGGTTCCCTTTACTCCACGTCCTTGCCAACACTTGTTATCTTTTGTCTTTTCAATGATGGCCTTTCTAACAGGTAGGAGATGATATCTCACTGTGGTTTTGGTTTGCATTTCCCTGATGATGAGTGATGCTGAGCATCTTTTCATAGAGCTTTTGCCGATTCGTATGTTCTTCTTTTGAAAAATGTCTGTTCGGGCCCTTTGTCCGACATTTAAATCAGATTATCTGTTATTGTTCTTATTGTTTTGTGCTTGTGCAGTTTGAGTTCCTTATGTGTTTGGGATATTAGCCCCTTATGAGATATATGGCTTGCAGGACCTCACGTATAAGTGGAATCTAAAATAGTTGAATTAGCAGAAGCACAGAGTAGAATGGTGCTTTCCAGGAGTTAGGGGCTGGGAGAAATAAGGAGAGGTTGTTCAAAGGGTATGAAGTTCCAGTTACACAAGATGCATAAGTTCTGGAGATCCAATGTACAGCAGTGATTAGAGTTAACAGTACTGTATTGGATACTCGAAATTTTCTTAGAAGGTAGGTTTTAAGTATTCTTACCACACACATGAAAAGTAATTATGTGAGGCGATGGATATGTTACTCAGCTTGATCATGGTGATCATTTCACTATCTACATGTATATCAAAACATCAAGTTGTTCACTTTTAAATATATATAATTTTATCAATTATACCTCAATAAAGCTAAAAAATAAGTAGGTAAATCAATAAATTTGGGCCCAGGTGATCCCCCTTTGGTAGTTGAGAGAAGAGTTTCAGCAAAGCCATGTGACTGTCACAATAAAGTGGGCTCCTCTATGGCCAAGTGTAAAAGTTCCTAGTTCTCATCAGGTGAGACAGAACACAACCACAAGTCAGGCAAAACAACTTTATTGGCCAGGCTTGGTGGCTCACGCCTGTAATCCCAGCACTTTGGGAGGCCGAGGCGGGCAGATCACGAGGTCAGGAGATCGAGATCATCCTGGTTAACATGGTGAAACTCTGTCTCTACTAAGAATACAAAAATTTAGCCGGGCGTGGTGGCGGGCGCCTGTAGTCCCAGCTACTCGGGAGGCTGAGGCAGGAGAATGGCCTGAACCCGGGAGGCAGAGCTCGCAGTGAGCTGAGATCGTGCCACTGCACTCCAGCCTGGGTGACAGAGCAAGACTCTGTCTCAAAAAAAAAAAGAAAGAAAGAAAAAAAGCTTTATTACTCACAGGTAGGCAACAAGGATAAACAAAAGCCTAGGACACACAGGGAGCAGGTACCCCAGGGCTTAGGTAAACTGCCCAGGGTCGATGGACCCCTATCTATGCAAGCCCCACGTCACACCTGAGCTCAGGGACCTTGAAACCCAGGTTCCACTCTGGGTTTCTACCCTGGGAGCAACTGGGATCATTTAGTCAAGCATTACAGAACATCCTATTCTTCCAGGAATGAGGTAATAACCCAGATCGTTGCAGACATTTTCTCTTTATTTCAAGATGTTGCATTCTCGGTACTTTGTGCCGAATTGTAATCAAGTTGGAGAAGAGCAGGGACACCTAGCATCATCTGGGGCCCTGACCTCCTGCTCCAAGCTGGGTTTAGGACTAGCTCTTCTACCCATGCTTTTCCCTCCATCCCTCAGTGTCCTGGATCCATAGCCCTGAGCTGCTGCCCATGTGCTGGCTGTAGATCTGCTGTCAGGTCCTGGGGGAAACGGGCATTGTTTCTCAGTGTCCCTCTCTCTTTTCTCTTTATAGAGAATATTAAGCATGTGTCCCAGGCACTGTGCTAAGCACTTTACATGCAGTAGTGATTTAACCCTCACTAGAATCCTATGAGGTAGGTACCAGAGTATTGAGGATGAGCAAGGTTGAGTGGCTTGCCCAACTTACTTAATTAGGGAGCAGAGGAGCTGGGATTTGATTTTAGGTTGGCTGATCCCAAATCCAACTTTCCCAAGTATAGGCCCAGCGTCCAAAACCACAGCTCTGCAGGTTCCACTAGGGGTGTGAGTGGTGGAGGGCTTCCTTTTGTCACATCACACTGGGATCCTGGAATTGTCCATTTGTGTGCCCAGGGCTTTGGGGACGAGACACACTGTTGTTTGTGGCAGCTCTAGGCTATGGTGAGAATTTTATAGGACAAGGACACTTGGTGGGTAAGCAGAGAAGGATACAGCAATGGAAGTAAAAGTTGCTAGCACTTAAAAAAAATCCCATTCTTTCCAATTGAGTTCCATCCTCTACCTATTCCTCAAAATAAATAAATAAATATACATCCCATTCCTTCCTTCCTCTGTCCTCCCTCTTTCCCTTGGGTGATTAAGAGCGAGACTTTGGGGCCAGCTCAGTGGCTTACACCTGTAACTCCAGCACTTTGGGAGGTCAACACAGGAAGATTCCTTGAGCCCAGTGATTTGAAGCTGCAGTGAGCTGTGATCGTGCCACTGCATTCCAGCCTAGGCAACAGAGCAAGACTCTGTCTCTATTTTAAAAAATAAAAAAGCAAGCTGGGTACAGTGGCTCACACCTATAATCCCAGCACTTTGGGTGGCTGAGGTGAGTGAATCACTTGAGGTCAGGAGTTCGAGACCAGCCTGATCAATACGGTGAAACCTTGTCTTTACTAAAAATACAAAAATTAGGCAGGTGTGGTGGTGTGTGCGTAGTCTAAGCTACTTGGGAGGCTGAAACAGGAGAATTGCTTGAACCCAGGAGGCAGAGGTTGCTATGAGCCGAGATCACGCCACAGCACTCCAGCCTGGGCAACAGGGTGAGACTAAATTTCAAAGATCAATCAATCAATCAGGCCTGGTGCAGTGGCTCACACTGGTAATCCTAGCACTTTGTGAGACCGAGGCAGGAGGATCACTTGAGGTCAGGAGTTCCAGACCAGCCTGGTCAACATGGTGAAACACCGTCTCTACTAAAAATGCAAAAATTAGCCAGGCACGATGGCCTGTGCCTGTAATCCCAGTGACTCAGGAGCCTGAGGCAGGAGAATTGCTTGAGCCCAGGAGGTGGAAGTTGCAGTGAGCTGAGATCGTGCCACTGCAGTCTAGCCTGCAAAATAGAGCAAGACTGTGTCTCCATTAAAAATAAATAAATAAAAATAAAGTATAAAACAAAAATTTTTGAAAGATAAATAAATAAATAATTAAATCAGAAAGGACCAGATTTTGAAGTCAGGCACACCTAAGTTAAAATGCTTCTTGACTTGCTGAATAGTGTCTGTTCAGCAAACTAACTAGCATTTCCTACAGTCTGGGGCAGACAATCGTACGGAAGTCTGGAAAAATACAGAACATCAGTGTTTTGAGAACCTTGGACCACTCCTGTTCCTATACCTCAGTCATCAATGCAGAAGCCTGACTTTGCTCTATTAAGATTGGAAACGTACACTGTTGAGTCCCAGTGATGGAAGGAAGGAGGGTCTTTCTTCCTGTGTTAATTGAATAGAGGATACAGTGGTTAGCCTGGATGCCTTTAGGCATCCTTGTCTTTTGAGCAGTTCACCTCAGTAGAAAAGAATCTAAGAAGATCACTGTCATTTAGATCTGCTGACCTATGTGCCTACCCCTTGCAAATGTCTGCTGGGTACTTCTAATTCCACAGGTCATCAGATGCCTGCTTGGTAATATATGAATAATAAAAAAGCTAGTCAGTTCAGTCACTGACTAGCTGTGTGACCTTGGACAAACCACTTAACCTCTCTGGGCTTCACTTCTCTCATCTGCAAAACTGGGACAGTGACAGACACTAGCTCATTGTTATGTGAATCAGGAAATATACACAAGTAAATGCTTAACAAATAGGTAGCTGTTCTGAATCCCTTCTGCTCCCAGTCTGCCCCTCAATAGCTGAGTGACATTGGATAAGATCCTTCTTCTATGGGCCTCAGTTTCCCAATTTGTACAATGGGTGTGATTGACTAGGTCAGCGTTTCCTAAAGTATGGCTCACTGGTGGTAAGCTAGATGATTTTTCGTGGCACAAGGTGAATATTTATTACTTAAAATTATGGATAGATTTTCATGTATAAGAGAAAAAATAAAACTAAGATAGCAAACGTGATTTTGTGGATATTGTTTGGAATGAAGCCAAGTTAAAAGCAGAGATTTAAAATAAAAAGCATGAAGTGAATAATAGATCAAGCGGTACACCAATACAGCAGAAGTTGGGAAGGTGATCCGGATTTGGGGAAGTCTGGGCAAGATAATCTGGCTTTGATTATCTGGCTACCCAAAGAAACTGCAGCTCATGAGTTACTTGCTAGGGGTACCCCTTGGTCCCCCCTATTTTTTTAAGTGACCAGGCCCCTGTAAGCCCCATTGCGAGCAGTTTTGGCTAATGCCTCTTCAGTACACGTTGCAAAAATAATATAAATAACTCATCCTAGGACTTCAAACATGCCACCTGAGATGTATGGTGGAAGATTACAGGTTTCCAAGACGCACCCCCTCCATCATTCCCGTGGCTTAGAGGCTTGCGGGAGAGCGAAGATCAATGCTTTGATTTTATGGGCAGCTGGGCCACGTGACCAGGCCCCAAATCCTTTGCTTTATGGGTTGTTTACACATTCCTGGTGAGAAACGGTTTACATTCTGGGCCCTGAGCGCACTCCTAAATCAGCTGCCGGGTTCCTGCAGTTGGAGGTGAAAGAGATCTGTGTGTCGGTGGGCACCAGGAGGCGAGGGGAGGAACAGAGAGGGGCAGGCTGAGAGGGGCCTGGGGAGGGAGCCCCTCAGGGCCCCGTGTTTCCTGTCTGTGGCACCTGGAACTTATTTCTGAGTCGGCGGGGGGCGCTGTGCAGGGCCTGAGGTGGAGAGGAGCCTGAGGGGCTGCATATGTACCATATACAGGATGTGCTGGGCTGGCACTCCGTGCAGGCACTTGGCTCATGTTAGCTCGCTGGGTTCCTACAACAGCCCTGGGAGGTTGGTGTTATTCCCATTTTCAGATGAGGAATCAGAGACTCAGGGAAGTAAAGCAACCTGTTCCCTATTACATAGCTGAGGAGTGTCAGAGAAGGACACTCAAACCCTGCTCTGACCAAGGCAAAGGCTGTGGTCTCGCCACTCTGCTTTCTTGTCGCTGGGGCTCCAAAGGAGGCGATTTGGGTTGGAACTTAGGAGATGCCTCCTGGAATGGGGAGGGAGGATGAGGTGGAGGTGATTCCTGTCTGGGTTTTGTGACTTGGCCAAGTCACTGTCTGAGAATCCCGGGTCACACAATTGACCTTATGGATCTGGTGCACAAGATCCCCTGGAAATCATCTGGGCAAGTTCAAGGGGACCCAGTGGGCCCCTGCTTGTCCCTCCCCTCCTCATTCCCTCCTTCCTCTTCTTTCTCCCAGTTACCCTTCTCCTCCTACCCCCCCCACCCTGAGAGGGTCCTTACGGTCCATTTGTTTTTCTTGGTCCCAGTTCTGCCCTTGGCAGCTGTGTGGGCTCCTAGGAAGCTGCTCAGATGCTGGGGCAGCTCTCAGCCCCCTGAGTCTTCTCCAAGCCATCCAGCCCCAGTGCCTCAGCAGTTCCCCAAGTGACGTGGCTTCGAGCCCCTTCCTCATCTTGGCTGCTGCCTTCTGAGGTCAGAGCAGGAAGATGACCAATAGTTGGCAAGGGGAGTCAGCAAGCAGCCTGGGTAAGGAATGTTCTTCTCTCTCTGGATCGAGAGGCAGCCAGGAGTTGTGGAAAGTGTTCAGGCTCCAAAGAGGGTGGCACAGACATGGATTAATGCCCTATTTCAACACTGAATCACCTGGCTCAAGGCACTTAACTCTCCCAGCCATGGTTTTCTCCTCTGTAAAGTAGAAGTAACAATTGTAGCAGGCATCCATGCTTTGTGCTGCCCAGCAGCCTTCCACCTTCCACCTGGTATCCCTAGATTCTCGTCGAGGTCCCTTCCTCTCCCACTCTCAGCCTATATGATTTGGGTGTAAGCTCATCCCTGGCTCAGGGACTAAGGTACTGAGCACTTCCCTCAAACTACCCGCTCCCTCCCACAGTAATTGGTTCAGGAATGGGCACTGTTGAGAACAGAACAACCCATGGAGCAGAGCCATGCCAGGAGATGGCATTATTATTTGAGTGTCCGCATTAAGCTGTACCAGAAGCCAGATTCTTTTGACTTTTCAGATAGATACACAGACTAATAAATTCCCTGTGGAAGATGAATCACAAAAATGGCCTCATTTCTCCACTCCTCCCTGTGTTCTCCCACCTTCTTGCAATATGGCTTTACAGCAATTCTTATCAAAAGGTGGGATTTATTTCCTTCCTCCCTGAATTTGGGTTGCTGTTGTGGTTTGCTTTGGCCGATAGAAGGTGGCAGAAGTGATGGAGGGCCAGTTCTGAGCATGCCCTTCCAAGAGCTTTGCACACTTACGTTGGTTCTCTTGGACCAGTGAACAAGCCTGAGCTACCTGCCAGAGGTGTGGAGATCCAGTTGTCCCAGCCAAGGCCATCCTGGACCAACCTACAGTCAGCTAGCTGGAAATGCATGGAAGAGCTCAGCCAAGAACAGCAGAGCTGACCGCAGAGGCTGAGCCCAGGGAGACCACAAGAACCACCCAGCTCGCTGTAGATTCATGACCAAAAATAAATACTTAACTGTTTTTGTTTTTTGTTTTGAGATGGAGTCTCACTCTGTCACCCAGGCTGGAGTGAAGTGGCACAATCTCGGCTCACTGCAACTCTGCCTCCTGGTTCAAGCGATTTACCTGCCTCAGCCTCCTGAGTAGCTGGGACTAGAGGCTCATGCCACCACTCCCAGCTAATTTTTGGAGAATAAATACTTACTGTTTTAAATGTTGCATTTTGGGGTGGTTGATTATGCACCAATAACTGATATATTCCTTGTTTTGCTTAAATTAGTCCTGGTTGGTTTTTCTGTCATTTTCAATTAGAAAATCCCAGGTGATGCAACCTCATAGGACTGCTCTGAAGATTGGACGTGACATTGGCAGAGTGGCTGGCACACTTGGGGAGGAGTCAGTAAACAATAGCTATTGCCATTATTCCCTGTTCATCCTCCCAGCTGCTCCCTCATCCACGTCCTCCAACCATAGGCAGCAAGTCCTCTGCCAGTGTGGATAGTGGAGGTGGGCACACTGGCTGAGGGGTTTCCTGGGTGGCCATGCTGTTGCCACCATGCACTGGGGAGGAGACCAGAGAACCCAAGTTCAGTTCCTGGTCTTCCAGAGGTGAGCCCTTAAGTGCCCCGTGAGCGAATGAGATGCTACTTCACAGGTTGAACGGAATAAAAGTCTTCAACAAGATTTCCCTATGGTTTAGCAACTCCACTTCTGGTATGGGCTGAATTGTGTCCCCGCCCACTCCCCAAAAGTCATGCATTGAAGCGCTAATTCCCAATATCTCAGAATGTGACTGTATTTGGAGCTAGAGGTAATTTTTAAATTACCCTTAAAGAGGTAATTAAGTTAAAATAAGGCCATTAGGGCAGATCCTAATCCAATCTGACTGGTGTCCTTTTAAGAAAAGGAAATTTGGACACACTAAGCCACCAGGGATGTGTGTGTACGGAGAAAATGCTATGTGAGGGCTCAGCAAGAAGGTAGTCATTGCTATTTCTTTTTACCAACCAAAAAGAAAGGCTTCAGGAGAAACCAGCATTGCTAACACCTTGATCTTGGACTTCTAGTTTCCAGAACTGTGAGAAAATTAATTTCTGTTGTTCAAGCCACCCAGTCTGTGATACTTTAATAAGGCAGCCCTAGCAGACTAATACAACTTCCTAACTGTGTAGCTCTAGGCAAGTTACTTCACTTCCTAAATGTCAGTTTCCTCATTATAAAACAAGAATGAAAAAATAGTAGCCATGCCAGAGGGTGTTGTGAAGATTAAATGAGATAGCACGTGTAGCAGAGGTGCCCAGGACCTGACACAGGATAAGAGTAGGGAATATGTTAGCAATCGCTGGTAGCATCTTATTCATTTTAATTTATTCTTTGTTTATTTAGCAACAACTTGTTTATGATGACAAAAGCCATGTGTGTTTACTATTCAAAAATCTTATAAAAATACCAAAAAATGCAAAGTTCTGTACAGTGTCAGCCCCTTTTCCACATATATGTAAACGTTTTAAAAATTACAACCATACCATGCATACTGTCTCCTATCTTCCGTCCTTCCTCCAGCAATAGACCTGCAAACAGTTCTCTAGGGGTTGTTATTCTTTTTTTTTTTTTTTTTTTGAGACAGAGTCTCACTCTGTCTCCCAGGCTGGAGTACAGTGGCCTGATTTCGGCTCACTACAACCTCCGCCTCCCGGGTTCAAGTGATTCTCCTGCTTCAGTCTCCCGAGTAGCTGGGACTACAGGCGTCCACCACCACACTCAGCTAATTTTTGTATTTTTAGTAGAGACGGGGTTTCACCATATTGGCCAAGCTGGTCTCAAACTCCTGACCTTGTGATCCGCCTGCCTCAGCCTCCCAAAGTGCTGGGATTACAGGCGTGAGCCACCGCCCCCAGCGGGGTTGTGATTCTTAAATGCCCATTACTCTCTCACTTTGCTGGAAAGGCAGAAAGGGGAAACTAAATGTGAGTTTCAAAGAGAATGACTCTGCTTCCTTTGGGGAAGCTGTTGGCCTCCCTCATTATGGGGCACCAGCCCTTCATACCCCTTCCTGGAGATATTGGTTGGAAGAGGTCCCTGTACATCCCTCCCCAGGCTGGTGCCCAGGCTCTTCCCAACACCCCTCCACCACGCTCACCCCTCATTCCCACTTTCCTCCCCTGTTTTCCTGTCCTGTCCCTCCCAGGTGTTAAATGGGGGAAATTTCAGTCTGGAGTGAATGTTTACAGCTTACTTGAAACCCTTAAAAATAAAAATTCATCATAAACTGACAGATCCTTAAATTTAACTGTGCAAACAGTGCCGCTATAATATTTAAGCTCCGCTTGAATGGATGTTCTATCAAAACCACATGGGCTCCCACCTGGTTCCCTCTCTGCGATGCTGGAATTGGAGGAAATGCTGGTGGGATGTTTATTTGGGCTGAAGGCACAGACCTGCTTACTCTGGGTTACCTTTTTTATGGGTGCCTTCATGTGACAGCCCTGGGCCTTGGGCCGCATGGAGTTCCTCTGGAGACACAGTGAGCAGGAACAGTGCAGGATTCAGACTTGCCTGGTTTGAATCTTGGTTCTGCAAGTGACTAGCTGCGTGACCTTCAGAACTTTACCTGTCCTCTCCATGCCTCAGTTTCCCCATCTCTAAAATGGGGGGAGGTGTGATAACAGTTCCTCTTTATCAGAAAACTAGATGAGTGGCCGGGCGCAGTGGCTCAAGCCTGTAATCCCAGCACTTTGGGAGGCCGAGACGGGCGGATCATGAGGTCAGGAGATCGAGACCATCCTGGCTAACCTGGTGAAACCCCATCTCTACTAAAAAAAATACAAAAAAAAAAAAAAAAACTAGCCGGGCAAGGTGGCGGGCGCCTGTAGTCCCAGCTACTCGGGAGGCTGAGGCAGGAGAATGGCATAAACCTGGGAGGCAGAGCTTGCAGTGAGCTGAGATTCGGCCACTGCACTCCAGCCTGGGCGACAGAGCGCGACTCCATCTCAAAGAAAAAAAAAAAAAAAAAAACTAGATGAGCTAATTTGTGTGACACAGAATACCTGGAATATAGTATGTCCTCAATAAACTCTGCGTGTGTGTGTGTGTGTGTCTGTGTGTGTGTGTGTCTATGTGTCTGTGTGTGTCTGTGTGTGTGTGTGTGTCTGTATGAGAGAGAGAGAGAGAGAGAGAGGAGAGAGAGAGAGAGTGGGAGGGAGAGGGCGGGCGTGTGCTCAGGTGCAGTTGATCTAATTCCTGAGTTTATGACACACGGTCACCACTGGTCTGCGCAAAGTCAGGCTCTTACTATGTTGATTCCTTCTCCTTTACCCTCATTTCCCTTGCCATTCTCTGTCCATCCAAGACAACCATTTTAGTCCATTTTAGAGATTTTGGGGGTATATATCCTTGACAAAATGGAATGTTGTTTTGTCTTTCATATGATCTTTTATTGACCTGAGAGTGTGTTACAGATTTTATTGTTTTGCTTTTATTTGTTTGTTTTTTCATTCAGAATGATGTTCTAAACACCCACGTGTGTTGCACTGTGTACGAATCTCTCTCTTCTAACTGTGGTTGGTACAACATGTTGTGCCTCCAGCACGCTCAACCATCTGCTCCTTAACTGATGGACTCCAGATTGCCCCGACTCGGTCCCACAAAGAAAATTGCTTTGGAAATAACCGGACATGTCCTTTATGAACCTGTGTGAAAATTTCATTAGAATATATGACTGGAGAAAAACAACAGATGCTGGTGAGGCTGCGGAGAAAAGGGAACGCTTACGCACTGTGGAAAACCGTTTGGAGATTTCTGAAAGAACTTGGAACTATCGTTTGACCCAGCAATCCCATTACTGGGTATATATCCAAAAGAAAATGAATCATTCTACCAAAAAGATACATGCACTCGTATGTTCATCACAGCACTATCCACAATAGCAAAGACATGGAATTAACCAACGGATTGGCTAAAGAAGATGTAGTACATATACAGGACGAAATGCTACCCAGCCATAAAAAAGAATGGAATCACGTCCTTTGCAGTGACATGGATGTAGCTGGAAGCCACAATCCTACATAAATTAATGCAGGAACAGAAAACCAAACACTGCATGTTCTTACTTATAAATGGGAGCTAAACTTTGGGTACTCATGTACATAAAGATGGCAGCAATAGACACAGAGTGGGGTGAGAGGGAGAAGCACAGAGAAAACCTATTGGGTACTATGTTCACTACCTGGGTGATGAGCTCAGTCATATCCCAAACCTCAGCATCACACAATATACCCATGTAACAAATCTGCAAATGTACCCCCTGAATCTAAAGAAAAAGTTGAGATTATTTTTTAAAAATACATATTTAAAATTAAAAATACAAGCAAAACAGAATCTTTGACTAAGAATGAGTGGTCAGATAATATGTATGCACATACCTAATTTGATTAAGAACTGTAAACTGCTAACTCATCCCTTTGGCCAATTTTTTTATTCAGGTTCATTTTCTTGTTAATTGTCAAGAGTTCCTTTCTATTCTTGTTAGCTTCTGACAAAGCAAATTATCTTCCTTTCATCTGTCATCTGTTTACTATATCTCCATTATTCTTCATTGATGAAATTATCAATTTTGATATATTCATACTGTTTTTTCTTACATTGAGTGTTTTTAGCTTTACGTTGCTTTCATTGAGTTATAATTTAAATACAAAAGAATATGTAGAGTGTTAAGTATACAGTTGGATGAGTTTGGACAAGCATCTACACTCATGTAACCACTACCACAGTAAAGATATACAACATTTTCACCACCCCAGAAAGTTCCCACTTGCCGCTTCCCAGTTAATCCCCCACAAAAGGCAAATACTGCTCTAATTTTCATCACCATAAGTTAGTTTTTCATACTTTAGAATTTCATATAAATAGAATCTTACATATACTTTCATGGCTGGCTTCTTTGATTCAATGTGTTTTTCAGATTCATTTGTGTTGTTGCGTATATCAATAATTCATTATTTTAATTGTTGAATAGTATATCATAAGAAATTGTGTATTCACTTATCTAACTATAGACATTAGGACTGTTTCTAGCTTTTGCCTTTTACGAATAAAGCTACTATAAACATTTATATACAAGCCGTGTGCGTGTGTGTGTGTGGTGTGTGTGAGTATGTAGTGTGTGTATGTGTGTGTGTATTCATTTTCACTCCTAAGAATGAAATTTTTGGATCATAGGATAGGTAGGTATATTTTATTTGTTTTTTGTTTTATTTTGTTTTGTTTGTATTTTTTTTTAGTAGAGATGGGGTTTCACCATATTGGCCAGGCTGGTCTCGAACTCCTGACCTCGTGATCCACCTGCCTCAGCCTTCCAAAGTGCTGGGACTACAGGTGTGAGCCACCACGCCCGGCTGTTTTGTTTTGTTTTTGAGAATGGGGTCTCCCTCTGTTGCCCAGGCTGGAGTACAGTGGCACAATCATTGCTCAATGCAGCCTCAACCTTCTGGGCTCAAACAATCTTCCTGCCTCAGCCTCCCAAGTAGCTGGGACTACAGGTGCATACTGCCATGCCTAGCTAATTTTGTTTGTTTGTCTGTTTGTTTGTTTTGTAGAGACAGGGTCTTGCTATGTTGTCTAGGCTGATCTCTCTTTTTTTTTTTTTTTGAGACGGAGTCTCGCTCTGTCACCCAGGCTGGAGTGCAGTGGCCGGATCTCAGTTCACTGCAAGCTCCGCCTCCCAGGTTTACGCCATTCTCCTGCCTCAGCCTCCTGAGTAGCTGGGACTACAGGCGCCCACCACCTCGCCTGGCTAGTTTTTGTATTTTTTAGTAGAGACAGGTTTCACCGTATTAGCCAGGATGGTCTCAATCTCCTGACCTTGTGATTCACCCGTCTCGGCCTCACAAAGTGCTGGGATTACAGGCTTGAGCCACCACGCCTGGCCCTAGGCTGATCTTGAACTCCTGGCCTCAAGTGATCTTCCCATCTTGGCCTCACAAAGTGCTGGTAATATAGGCATGAGCCACTGCTCCCAGTTGGTAAGCATTTTACCTTCAAAAGAAATTGTCAAAGTGTTTTCCAAAGTGTTCTTACCTTTTCACACTCAAAACAGAAATACAAGAGACTTTCTTTTTTTTTTTTTTTTTTTTTTTTTTTTTTTTTTTGTTGAGACGGAGTCTCGCTCTGTCGCCAGGCTGGAGTGCAGTGGCCGGATCTCAGCTCACTGCAAGCTCCGCCTCCAGGGTTTACGCCATTCTCCTGCCTCAGCCTCCGAGAAGCTGGACTACAGGCGCCCGCCACCTCGCCCGGCTAGTTTTTGTATTTTTAGTAGAGACGGGGTTTCACTGTGTTCGCCAGGATGGTCTCGATCTCCTGACCTCGTGATCCGCCCGTCTCGGCCTCCCAAAGTGCTGGGATTACAGGCTTGAGCCACCGCGCCCGGCCGACAAGAGACTTTCAAGTGCTCCGCTTCTTCACCAACACTTGATATTTTCCATGTTTTAAATTTTAGCCATTCTGGTATGTGATGACTGTCTCACATTGGCTTTAACATTGATTTTCCCTTAAGTCTACTGATGTTAAACATCTTTTCAAGCACTTATTGGCCATTTCTAGATCTCTTTTGCAGAGTATCTCTTCAAATTTTTACACGTTTTGTTTTACATTTGATAGTCTTTTATTGTTGAGTTGTAGGAGTTTTTTATATATTCTGGATGCAAGCCCTTTGTCAAATATGTGTATTACACAATACTTTCTCCTATTTTGTGACTTATCTTTTCATTTTTAAATGATCTCTCTCTCTCTCTTTTTTTTTTTTTTTTTTGAGACAAGATCTCACTCTGTCATCCAGGCTGGAGTACAGTGGCGTGATCTTGGCTCACTGCAACCTCCACCTCCTGAGTTCAAATAATCCTCCCACCTCAGCCTCCCTAGTAGTTGGGATTACAGGTGTGTACCACCACACCCAGCTAATTGTTGTATTTTTAGTAGAGACCGGGTTTCACCATGTTGGCCGGGTTGGTCTCGAACTCCTGACCTCAAGTGATCCGCCTGCCTCAGCCTCCCAAAGTGCCGGATTACAGACGTAAGCCACCATGCCCAAACTGAAATGATCTCTCTTGATGAGCAGACATTTATATTTTTGATAAAGTCAAATTTATCAATTTTTAAAATAGGCTTCGTTTAGAGGAATTTTAGGTTCACAGCAAAATCAAACAGAAAGTGCAGAGAGTTCTCATTTACCTCCTGCCCACATAAAAACACAGCCTCCCCCACTACCAGCATCCTACACCACAGTGGAACTTCCATGACAATCGAGGAACTTACACTGACACACCATTATCGCCCAAACTCCATAGTTTGCATTAGGGTTCGCTCATAGTTGCATTAGGTGTTGTATACACTATGGGTTTTGACAAATGAAAAATAACATGTATTCACCATTATAGTATCATACAGAGTAGTTTCACTGCCCAAAAATTAATCTGGGCTCTGCCTATTTATCTTCCTTCCCTGCAACCTGTAGCAACCACTGATCTTTTTACTGTCTTCATAGTTTTGTCTTTTCCAGAATGTCATATAATTGGAATCATACAGTTATGTAGCTTTTCAGGTTAACTTATTTCACATAGAAACATGCACTTAAGGCTTCCTTATGCCTTTTTTAGGGTTTGATAGCTCATTTCTTTTCAGCACTGAATGATACTCCATTGTCAGAATGTATCACAGTTTATTTACCCATTTACCTATTGATGGACATCTTGGTTGCTTCCAAGTTTTGGCAATGGTGAATAAAGCTGCACTTTATGGATCTTAGAGTTATTGTGTTTTGTTTTATTTTGTTTTGTTTTGTTTTGATGGAGTCTTGCTCTGTCACCCAGGCTGGAGTGCAGTAGCATGATCTCGGCTCACTGCAACCTGTGCCTCCCAGGTTCAAGTGATTCTCGTGCCTCAGCCTCCCAAGTAGCTGGGATTACAGGCACGTACCACCACACCTAGCTAATTTTTGTATTTTTAGTACAGACACTGTTTCACCATGTTGGTCAGGTTGGTCTCAAACTCCTGACCTCAAGTGATCTGCCCACCTCGGCCTCCCAAAGTGCTGGAATTATAGGTGTGAGCCGCCATGCCCAACCAGAGCTATTGTTATAAATATCTGTATGCAGGTTTTTGTGTGGACAAAAGTTTTCAACTCATTTGGGTAAATACCAAGGAGCACAATTGCTGGATAGTATGATAACAGTATGTTTAATTTGGTAAAAAAACTGCCAAACTGTCTTCCAAAGTGCCTATACCATTTATCATTTCCACTAGCAATGAATGAGAATTCTTGCTGCTCTATAGCCTTGCCAGCATTAAGTGTTGTTGGTATTATATTTTGGATTTGAGCCGTTTGTAAAAGTGCATGGTGCTGTCTCATTGTTGTCTTAATTTGCAATTTTCTAATGACATATGATGTTGAGCATCTTTTCATATGCTTATCGGCCATCTTCTTTGGTGAGGTGTCTGTTCAGGTCTTTTGCCCATTTGTTAATTGGGTTGATCATTTTTTTATTGCTGAGTTTTAAGAGTTTTTTCTATATTTTGTATAATAGTTCTTTATCAGATATGTCTTTTGCAAATATTTTCTCCAAGTTTGTGATTTGTCTCCTCACTCTCTTAAAAATTTATCAGTATTAAATTTTCATAGATTTTGCCTATTGAGACCTCTCCAAGAAACATATTCACCCCCAAGGTTGTGAAAATATTCTCTTGTGTTTATTTCTGGGGACTTTACAGTTTTTGCTTGTGCATTTAGATATTTGATCCACCTGAAATTAATTTTTCAGTACAGTGTAAAGTAGGGGTTGAGATGGAATTTTTTTCCATACCGATACCTAGTTGTTGCAGACACTTTGTTAAAAAGTCTTTTCTTTCCCCCTTTGGTACCTTTTGTTGAAATTCATACATATTCTGTTGAGTTGGGGTGGAGAGTTCTGTAGATGTCTATTAGGTCCGCTTGGTGCAGAGCTGAGTTCAATTCCTGGATATCCTTGTCAACTTTCTGTCTCGTTGATCTGTCTAATGTTGACAGTGGGGTGTTAAATTTTCCCATTATTATTGTGTGGGAGTCTAAGTCTCTTTGTAGGTCTCTAAGGGCTTGCTTTATGAATCTGGGTGCTCCTGTATTGGGTGTATATATATTTAGGATAGTTAGCTCTTCTTGTTGAATTGATCCCTTTACCATTATGTAATGGCCTTCTTTGTCTCTTTTGATCTTTGTTGGTTTAAAGTCTGTTTTATCAGAGACTAGGATTGCAACCCCTGCTTTTTTTTTTGTTTTCCATGGCTTGGTAGATATTCCTCCATCCCTTTATTTTGAGCCTATGTGTGTCTCTGAATATGAGATGGGTCTCCTGAATACAGCACGCTGATGGGTCTTGACTCTTTATTCAATTTGCCAGTCTGTGTCTTTTAATTGGAGCATTTAGCCCATTTACATTTAAGGTTAATATTGTTATGTGTGAATTTGATCCTGTCATTATGATGTTAGCTGGTTATTTTGCTTGTTAGTTGATGCAGTTTCTTCCTAGCATCTGTGGTCTTTATAATTGGCATGTTTTTGTAGTGGCTGGTACCGGTTGTTCCTTTCCATGTTTAGTGCTTCCTTCAGGAGCTCTTGTAAGGTAGGCCTGGTGGTGACAAAATATCTCAGCATTTGTTTGTCTGTAAAGGATTTTATTTCTCCTTCATTTATGAAGCTTAGTTTGGCTGGATATGAAATTCTGGGTTGAGAATTCTTTTCTTTAAGAATGTTGAATATTGGACCCCACTCTCTTCTGGCTTGTAGAGTTTCTTCCGAGAGATCCGCTGTTAGTTTGATGGGTTTCCCTTTGTGGGTAACCCGACCTTTCTCTCCGGCTGCCCTTAACATTTTTTCCTTCATTTCAACTTTGGTGAATCTGACAATTACGTGTCTTGGAGTTACTCTTCTCAAGGAGTATCTTTGTGTCGTTCTCTGTATTTCCTGAATTTGAATGTTGGCCTGCCTTGTTCGGTTGGGGAAGTTCTCCTGGATAATATCCTGCAGAGGGTTTTCCAACTTGGCTCCACTCTCCCCATCATTTTCAGGTACACCACTCAGACGTAGATTTGGTCTTTTCACATAGTCCCATATTTCTTGGAGGCTTTGTGTGTTTCTTTTTACTCTTTTTTCTCTAAACTTCTCTTCTCACTTCTCTTCTTGCTTCATTTCATTCATTTGATCTTCAATCTCTGATACCCTTTCTTCCACTTGATCAAATTGGCTACTGAAGCTTGTGCATGTGTCACGTAGTTCCCATGTCACGTGCCATGGTTTTCAGCTCCATCAGATCATTTAACGTCTTCTCTACACTGTTCATTCTAGTCAGCTATTCGTCTAATCTTTTTTCAAGGTTTTTAGCTTCTTTGCAATGGGTTCGAACATTCTCCTTTAGCTCAGAGAAGTTTGTTATTACCGATCGTCTGAAGCTTTCTTCTCTCAACCTGTCAAAGTCATTCTCCATCCAGCTTTGTTCTGTTGCTGGCAAGGAGCTGCGTTCCTTTGGAGGAGTAGAGGTGCTCTGATTATTAGAATTTTCAGCTTTTCTGCTCTGGTTTGTCCCCATCTTTGTGGTTTTATCTGAGGTCCTACACATCTTTTGATAAATGTATTCCTAAGAACTTTATGGATCTCAGAGCTATTGTTAATGATATTGTTTTATATTTAATTTTTAAATTACTTGTGCTACTGTATAGATAAAATTGATTTTTTTTAAATGTTGACCCTATGTCCTGAGTTTGGCAATTTCTTTTGTAGATTTTGTAAGATTTTCCACACATAAGCATATAATTAATGAATAAAGATAATTTTACTTCTTTTCTAAGCTTTTTTTTTTTTTTTTTTTTTTTTTTGACAGAGTCTCTCTCTGTCACCAGGCTGGAGTGCAGTGGTGCAGTGGTGCAAACATGGCTCACTGCAGCCTTGAACTCCTGGACTCAAGCCATTCCCCACTTTATCCTCCCAAGTACCTGGAATTACAGGCATGTACAGCCATTCTTGGCTAACTTTTTGTAGAGACAGGGTCTCACCATGTTTCCCAGTCTCATCTGCAACTCCTGGGCTCAAGCAATCCTCCCACCTCAGTCTCCCACAGGGCTGAGATAATAGGTGTGAGCAACTGAGCCTGGCCCTTTATGCCTTTTATTCATTTTTCTCGTCTTGTTTCAATGGCTAGAATTACCACTATTATGTTGAATACAAGTGAAAGGGAACATCTTGACTTTGTTCTTAATTTTGAGGAGAAAGCATTTAGGGTTTTGGTTTTTGTTTTTGTTTTGAGATAGGGCCTTACTCTGTCATCCAGGCTGAGGTGTAGTAACACAATGAGAGCTCACTGCAGCAGCCTCAAACTCATGTGCTCAAGTGATCCTCCCACCTCAGCCATCCAGGTAGCTGGGATTACAGGCATGCACCACCACACCCAGCTGATTTTTAAATTTTTCTTTTGTAGAGACAGGGTTTTGCCGTGTTGCTCAGGCTGGTATCGAATCCTTGGCCTCAAGTGATCCTCTTGTCTTGGCCTCCCAAAGAGCTGGCATTACAGGCATGAGTCATTATGCCGGCCAGCGTTCAGCTTTTTGATATTTATTATGTTAGCTGTAGGCTTCTTATAGATGCCTGTATCAGACTGAGGATGTTCCCTTCCATTGAAAATTGTTATTGTTTTAAATAATCATGATTAGATGTTGAATTTTGCTAAACACATTTTCTTCATCTATTGAGATAATCCTATGATTTTTCCTCCCTGATTCTATTAATGCAATGAATTATATTTATTGCCTTTTAAATGTTGAACCAAACTTGTAGCCCTGAGATGCATCCCATTCAGTTTTGATGTATTATCCTTTTCTGGTGGGGTGGGGGGGCTGAGAAATTTTACTTTATTTCATTTTATTTTTTATTTCAATAGGTTTTGGGGGAGCAGGTGGTGTTTGGTTACATGGATAAGCTCTTTAGTGGTGATTTCTGAGATTTTGGTGCACCCATCACCCAAGCAGTGTACACTGTATCCAATGTGCAGTCTTTCATCCTTCACCCCTGTCCTACCTTTCCTCTTGAGTCCCCAAAGTCCATTGTATCCTTCTTATGCCTTTGTGTCCTCATAGCTTAACTAAACAATGTTTGCTTTCCCATTCCTGTGCTACTTCACTTAGAATAATGGTCTCCAGTTCCACCCAGGTTGCTGCAAATGCCATTATTTCATTCCTTTTTATAGCTGAGTATTATTCCGTGGTGTATATATATATACATTTTCTTTATCCACTTGTTGGTTGATGGGTGATATAGTTTGGCTGTGTCCCCACCCAAATCTCATCTTGAATTGTAGCTCCCAGAATTCCCACATGTTATGGGAGGGCCCTGGTGGGAGATAATTGAATCATGAGGGCGGTTTCTGCTATACTGTTCTTGTGGTAGTGAATAAGTCTCACAAGATCTGATGGTTTTTTTTTTTTTTTTTTTTTTTTTGAGACGGAGTCTTGCTCTGTCGCCCAGGCTGGAGTGCAGTGGCTGGATCTCGGCTCACTTCAAGCTCCGCCTCCCAGGTTCACACCATTCTAAGGGGTTTTCCTTTTCTCTTGCCTCTCACTCTGTCTCGCCTGCTGCCATGTAAGATGTGCCTTTCACTTTCTGCCATGATTGTGAGGTCTCCCCAACCACTTGGAACTGTGATTCCATTAAACCTCTTTTTTTTTTTTTTAAATAAATTACCCAGTCTCAGATATGTCTTTATCACCAGCGTAAAAACGGACTAATATAATGGGTAACAACAAAAACATAAAGTGGGGAAAAGACACCCTAGTCAAGAAACAGTGCTGGGATAATTGGCAAGCCACATGTAGAAGAATGAAACTGGATCCTCATCTCTCACCTTGTACAAAAATCAACTGAAGATGGGTCACAGACTTTAATACCTGAAACCATAAAAATGTTAGAAGATAACGTTGGAAAAACCTTCTAGACATTGGCTTAGGCAAAGACTTCATGACCAGTAACCCAAAAGCTAATGCAACAAAAACAAAGATAAATAGGTGGGACCTAATTAAACTAAAAAGTTTCTGCACAACAAAAGAAATAATCATCAGGGTAAGAAGACAACCCACAGAGTGGGAGAAAATCTCTGCCAACTGTGCACCCAACAAAGGACTAATATCCAGAATCTACGAGGAACTCAAACAAATTAGCAAGAAAAAAGCAAACAATCCCATCAAAACATGGGTTAAGGACATGAATAGACAATTATCAAAAGAAGATATACAAATGGCCAAGAAACACACGAAAAAATGCTCAACATCGCTAGTTATCAGGGAAATGCAAATCAAAACCACAATGTGCTACCACCTTACTCCTGCAAGAATGGCCATAATTTAAAAATAAAGAATAATAGATGCTGGTGTAGATGTGGTAAAAAAGGAACACTTTTACACTGCTGGTTGGAATGTAAACTAGTACAACCACTATGGAAAACAGTGTGGAGTTTCATTAAAGAACAAGTTTAGAGCTACCATTTGATCCAGCAATCCCACTCCTGGGTATCTACCCAGAGGAAAATAAGTCATTATGTGAAAAAGACACTTGCACACACATATTTATAGCAGCAAAATTTGCAATTGCAAACATATGGTATATTATCTTTTTAATACAATGCTGATTTTGGCTTGTCAATTTTTGGTTAAGGATTTTTGTGTCTCACAAGAAATCTTAGTCTATTGTCTTTTTCCTTCCCTTGTTATATTCTTGTCATTTTTGGTATCAGGATTATGCTGGATCATAAAGCAACTTTGAAAGTGTTCTACTGTCCTCATTCCCTGAAAGGATGTATATATGAATAGTATTATTTCTTACTTATTTATTTTGAGACACAGTCCCACTCTGTCACCTAGGCTGGAGTACAGTGGTACAATCTCAGCTCACTGTAGCCTCGACCTCCCAGGCTCAAGTGATCCACCCGCTTCAGTCAGCTGAGTAGCTGGGACTAGACACATGCCACTATGCCTGGCTAATTTTTATGTATTTTTAATAGAGAGGGGGTTTCACCATGTTGCCCAGACTTGTCTCGAACTCCTGGCCTCAAGTGGTCCTCTCACCTCAGCCTCCTGAAGTGCTGGGATTATAGGCGTAAGCCACTGCACCTGGCCTTATTTCTTATTTCAATATTCGATATAACTCACCAGTAATACCATCTGTGCCTAGAATTTTCCTTATGGAAAAGTTTATAATTAAAATTTTAATCTCTCTAGTAGACATAGGGTTGTTAAAATTTTCTGTTTCCTCTTATACAGGTTTGGTAACATGAGTTTGTCCATTTTATTTCAGTAGTTGAATTTGTGGCATAAAGTGGTCTGTCCCTTTTTAATTATTTCAGTATTTATAGGATCTCTAGGGATACCTCGGCTGTCATCCCTGATGTTGGTAATTTGTGTGTTTTTTTCTCTATCAGTTTAGCCTAAGTACTCAATTTTATTAATCTTTTAAAAACAACTTTTGGTTCTTTTGATTTTCTCCTAGTGTCTGTGCATTTTCTTTTTTAATTTTTGTGGATACATGGTGTATATATTTATGGTGTATGTGAGATATTTTGATACAAGCATGTTTATACATTTTCTATTGCATTGATTTCTGCTCTTTGTTTTCTATCATCTACAAACTTTACATCTAATTTGTTCTTCTTTTTCTAGTTTCTTAAGTTGGAAGCTTAGATAATTGATTTTAAATCTTCTTTTCTAACGCAAGCAATTAAAGCTAGAAATAAATAACGATTAAGCTATAAATATCCCTCTAGGAACTTTAACTGTATCCCACAAATTTCAATATGTTGTTTTTCCTTATCGTTTAGTTCACACTGTTTTCTAATTTCCCTTATGATTTCTTTCTTGAGCATAAGTTATTTAGAAGTATGTTGCTTAATTTTTGATTTTTGGAAATTTTCTATATATTTAATTGCTCTCAAGAAACTTGATTTTGTTTTGATCAGAGGACATATTTTGTGAGATTTCAGTCAGTATTTTGACATGTATTGAGATTTGCTTCATGGCTCAGCAAATAGTCTATATTAGTAAACATTGAATGTGCTCTTCAAAAAAATGTACATTCAGCAGTTATTGGGTATAGTATTCTATAAATATCAATTTGTTTGATCATGTATTCAAATATTCTATTTCCTTACTGATTGATTTGTCTGCTTATTCTATCAATTACAAAAAAGGGAATATTAACATCACCTACATATTTGTGGATTTCTCTTATTTCTCATTGAGAATTGAGAAATTATTATATCATCGTGATTTTAACTTTCTATCTATAACATGACTGTTTTTGGTAATACTTTTTGTCTTGAAATCTAATTTGTCTGATATTAATATAGTCATACTAGTTTCCTTATGACATAGTTTGTGTGACATATTGTCCTTTTATATTCAACCTATCTCTATATTTATATTTAAAGTGATTATCTTATAAACAGCATATAGTTGAGTCTTGCCTCTGTTTATTCACTTTGAAAATCTCCGCCTCTTACTGTACATTTAATGTAACTGTTAATAAGTTTGGGGTTGGCCAGGCATGATGGCTCATGCTCGTTCCCAGCAGTTTGGAAGACCGAAGTGGGTGGATCACTTGAGATCAGGAGTTCAAGACTAGCCTGGCCAACATGGCGTAACCCTGTCTCTACTAAAAATAGAAAAATTACCCAGGTATGGTGGCATGCACCTGAATCTCAGCTACTTGGGAGGCTGAGACAGAAAAATCACTTGATCCCAGGAGACAGAGGTTGCAGTGAGCTGATATCACACCACTGCATTCCAGCTGGGTAATAAAGTGAGACTCCTTCTCAAAAAAAAGTTTGGGGTTAAGTCTTAAATCTACTATGTTGTCAGTTTCCATTTGGTCCCTCTGTTCTTTGTTCTCTTTTTCCCGCTTTCTTGGTCTAATTAAGTACTTTTTTAGAACCCCATCTAGTTTAATGACTTTTTAGCTATATGACACTAGGTATATACATGTATGTATATGTATTTTTACTGTCATTCTTTTAATGATGTTTCAGAACAAAGAAAATGTCACAGAGTTATACGTGGTTTTTATCTGGTATGGGGTACAAGAAACAGTTACCAACAGAAGATATTTCTACAGCCCCAAAGTAGCTTACTTATAAATATTTGCAAAATTCATTCTTACAGTACTCATGTAGTTTTATACTTGAATCGACAGTTTACAGAGATGAGTAATTAAAAGTAATCTTTTTTTGTTTGTTTTTTGTTTTTTATTGAGACGGAGTCTCACTCTGTCCCCCAGGCTGGAGTGCAGTGGCGCAGTCTTGGCTCACTGCAAGCTCTGCCTCCTGTGTTTACACCATTCTCCTGCCTCGGTCTCCCGAGTAGCTGGGACTACAGGCACCAGCCACCACACCCGGCTAATGTTTTGTATTTTTAGTAGAGACGGGGTTTCACCGTGTTAGCCAGGATGGTCTCGATCTCCTGACCTCGTGATCAGCCCGCCTCGGCCTCCCAAAGTGCTGGGATTACAAGCTGTTCTGCCATCCACGTTGGCCAGGCTGGTCTTGAGCTCCCCTCATTTCTTTCAGAGCCTCTCTTCTCTGGGCTATAATTACGGCTTCTGGACTTTTTGTCAGAATCGGAATGGCACCATTTGCTATTCTCCCTAGAACTCTCGTATTTTAAGAACCTGAGCTTTTCCTTGGCTTTTTCCTGGTTATGGTGACTGCCAGAAAGTTCTTCATGAAGTTTTCTCTTCTTACACAGGTCCTTCTCTTCAGAATCACTGTGTGATATGCCCTGAACACTTGCTTTTCTTTCTTTTCTTCCTATTTTTTTTTCTTTATTATCACTCTCACTCTCACTACTGCTTTCTGAAGTCTTAGTAGAGGAAGAGGAGGAGGAGGAAGACGAGAAGGAGGAAAAGGATTTATGTTTTTTGTGTTTATTTCTGCTTTTCTGAAACTTTTTCTTTTTTCTGTCTTTTTTCTTTTATTTTTCTTCTCCAGTCGATCTAATTTCCTAAAATTTTCTGTTTTTGTTTAGTTGTTAGTGACTTTAAGCATTCAACTTCTGGATCTTCTTCACCCTCACTTGGAACATACTCCTGTGATGGATCATTTGCAGTCAAGTTTCTCCCCAGTATATTTCCTTTCAGTGCAAACCCACTGTTTCTCATCCTCGCTTTAGCTCCAAGGGATGCATCGATGGCCCTGAGCCATCAGTGGGAATCGAACTTGCATTGATTTCAGAAGGACCAAACAAAGGACATTCTTGATCTGTGTTGACATGACCCCACTGGTGACATTTAATGCACCACACATTTCGAACCTGAATACCCAAGGGCTGATCTCTGATATTCATGTCATCTTTGGCATATTTTTCTTGTGGGGCTCCTTTCTGCCATTCAATTTTGTATTCAGTCTCTCCTTCTGTTTCTTCTTTCTATTTGTTTTCTTTTTTAGCTCCTGGTGGGGCTTCACATGTGAAATTAAGGCCATTCTTTACACATTCATCTCCCATAAGCAATCTATTATCATATGATTCTTGTTCTTTAAGAAATTGCTCCATTAATTCTTGTTTCTTCTTATCATATATTTTCTGTTTTGCCATCCATACTTTTTTGATATTGGATTGGGAGGCAGGATGAAAGTCCTTCTTGCACATGAAGTTGGTGAAGGATTTTCCCATCTTGGAGCTGGAGCTGGGGAAAGCAGCAGCTAAATCTGTAGCAACATAAACAAACTCAACTTCCTAACCGGAACTGCCACCACTGTATATTTTTTAAATGATGGCTCTAGGAATTACATCCATAACTTATAACACTCTTTTTTTTTTTAGATGGAGTCTTGCTCTGTCACCAGGTTGGAGTGCAGTGGCGTGATCTCAGCTCACTGCAACCTCCATCTCCTGGGTTCAAGTGATTCTCCCACCTCAGCCTCTTGAGTAGCTGGGATTACAGGCACCTGCCATCAGGCCTGGCTAATTTTTGTATTTTTGTAGAGATGGGGTTTCACGATGTTGGCCAGGCTGGTCTTGAACTCCTGACCTCAGGTCATCCTCCTGCCTCGGCCTCCCAAAGTTCTGGGATCACAGTCATGAGCCACCGTGCCTGGCCCACACTCTTTCTTAAAATTGGTATTATTCCACTTCATATATAAGGTAAGAATCTTATCTTAGTTACATTCATACTCCCTCTTCTCTTCTTTACTATTATATAGCTTCCTTCTACATATATTATAAATCCCACAATCAGTTGTCATTATTTTTGCTTTAAGATTATTAAATGAATTTTAAATAATTTAAGAAAAGAAAAATAATAATTTTAATATTAACTTACATATTTACCATTCCTAACAGTCTTCATTTCATCCTATATATGTGATTTTTCATCTGGCCTGAATTTTCCCTTAAGCCTGAAAAACTTCCTTAGAATTTCTTACAGTGCAGGTCTGCTGGAGATAAATTCTAACAGTACTTGCTCATTTGAAGATGCTTATATTTCACCTTTTTTTTTTTTTTTTTTTGAGACGGAGTCTCGCTCTGTCACCCGGGCTGGAGTGCAGTGGCCGGATCTCAGCTCACTGCAAGCTCCGCCTCCCGGGTTTACCGCCATTCTCCTGCCTCAGCCTCCGAGTAGCTGGGACTACAGGCGCCCGCCACCTCGCCGGCTAGTTTTTTGTATTTTTTAGTAGAGACGGGGTTTCACAGTGTTAGCCAGGATGGTCTCGATCTCCTGACCTCGTGATCCGCCCGTCTCGGCCTCCCAAAGTGCTGGGATTACAGGCTTGAGCCACCGCGCCCGGCCTCATCTTAATTTTATTAAGATGTTTATGGTCAGGCCGGGCATGGTGGCTCACGCCTGTAATCCTAGCACTTTGGGAGGCCAAGGAGGGTGGATCATCTGAGGTCATGGGTTCGAGACCAGCCTGAACAACATGGCAAAACCCCATCTCTACTAAATACAAAAAAAAATTAACCAGGTGTGGTGGCGTGCGACTGTAATCTCAGCTACTAGGGAGGCTAAGGCAGGAGAATTGCTTGAATCTGGGAGACGGAGGTTGCAGTCAGCTGAGATCATGCCACTGCGCTCCAGCCTGGGCAACAGAGGAAGACTCAGTCTCAAAAAATAACAAAGATGTTTATGGTCAACATAGACTTCTAACTTGACTTTTTTTTTTTTTTTCAGCAAATGGAGCATATTGTTCCATTGTCTTCTGGCCTCAATTGTTCCTCATGAAAAGTCAACTCAACCAATATTCTTATCATTATCATTATCATCCCCTATATATAATGTGACTTTTTTCCCCATGACTGATTTTAAGATTTTCTCCTTATCTTTGATAATTATGATGCATCCTGCTATTTTTATTATTATTATTATTATTATTTTTTGTAGAGATGGGGTTTCACCAAGTTGCCCAGGCTGGTCTCAAACTCCTGGGCTCAAGCCATCCACCTGCCTCAGCCTCCCAAAGTGCTGGGATTACAGGCGTGAGCCACCATGCCCAGACTTGTTGATTTTTCTTTATGTTTTTGGTTCACTAAGTCTCATGGATTAAAAAATGTTGAGTAACTATGAGCATCTTGTTGTTTTTTCTTTGTGCATTGAATTTGCCGAGGCCTTCAGATTGAAAAGTGTTGAGTTTCCTTCTAGCAGAGACTCAGATTGCTGCAGATCGACTTGACTCTGTGGAGCTTGGTTTTAGCCTTTGTTAAGGAAAGTCTATGTGAGTTTGCCAGTAGTTCTAGGGTACAACCCTTAGTCCTGGGACATGGTCTCAACTCCTAAGGTCTGACACCCCTTCTGGGGTGTCAGTCAAAAGCCAGGAGTGTTTGCCAAGTCTCTCCAATTTGGCAGAATTTTAACTGCAAACTCTATATTCCCAGGGCAGAGCAGCTGCTAAAATTTCTGCTCAGCTCTTTCAGCCTTCCAGCTGTTGTTTTCCCAGGAGTTTTTTGGAATCTTACCCTGCATGTGACTAGTTCAGGGGTTAGCTATAAATTAGAAGGAAATTTTTGTATGTATTTTTGGATTCTCTTTTCTGTGGCTTATTCTGTGATTTCCCCCCTCAAGTTCCAGCTGCTCTCGCAACACTACACTCTTCTGACTCTACAAGCCCAATAAGATTGCCACTTCCTGCATGAGCTCCACCCCATAGACCACTCAAATGGTGAGCGATCTCAAGGTAAAAGCCAGATAAAAGTAGATTGCACTCAGTACGCTTTTTCTTCTTTCTACAATTATATACATACACTTTCTGCCTGCTTTAGTCATTCTCCAGTGTCTTCAAATAGTCATTTATTATATTCTGTTGAGAGTCTATAATGTTATTGACAGGAGAATCAGCCCGATACAAGCTACTCTTTCTTTACCAAAAACTGGAAGCCCTCTAGATCCCAAATATATGCTACATTTTCTTCTATTAATTTTTTTTTTTTTTTTTTTTTTTTTTTTTTTTTTTGAGGCGGAGTCTCGCTCTGTCCCCCGGACTGGAGTGCAGTGGCCGGATCTCAGCTCACTGCAAGCTCTGCCTCCCGGGTTTATGCCATTCTCCTGCCTCAGCCTCCCGAGTAGCTGGGACTACAGGCGCCCGCCACCTCGCCCGGCTAGTTTTTTGTATTTTTTTAGTAGAGACGGGGTTTCACCGTGTTAGCCAGGATGGTCTCGATCTCCTGACCTCGTGATCCGCCCGTCTCGGCCTCCCAAAGTGCTGGGATTACAGGCTTGAGCCACCGCGCCCGGCCTCTTCTATTAATTTTATAGTATTACCTTTTACACTTAGGGTTTCACTCTATTTGAAGTTCACTTTTGAATATGGTGTCAGATAGAAATCCAGTTTAATTTTCCTCACTTAGGAGCCAGTTTTTCCAATAGAATCTACTACTAAATACAAAGACTTTACCCCAGATCATTGGGGGAGAAAGAATGATTATCCTTCCCCAATGATCTGGGGTAACATCATTACATATATTAAGTTTCCATATGGAACCATCTCTGAACTCTTTATTCTGTTCCATTGATCTTGTGTTCCACTGATTCATCTGACCTTGTGCCAATATCACTATTTCCATGGCTTTGTAATATGCCTTAGCATCTGGTAGGGCAGGTACCTCCCCTTCCCTTTATTCTATCTTGTAGATTTTTTTTTTTTTTTTTTTTTTTGAGACGGAGTCTTGCTCTGCCGCCCAGACTGGAGTGCAGTGGCCGGATCTCAGCTCACTGCAAGCTCCGCCTCCCGGGTTCACGCCATTCTCCTGTCTCAGCCTCCCGAGTAGCTGGGACTACAGGCGCCCGCCTCGTCGCCTGGCTAGTTTTTTGTATTTTGTAGTAGAGACGGGGTTTCACCGTATTAGCCAGGATGGTCTCGATCTCCTGACCTCGTGATCCGCCCGTCTCGGCCTCCCAAAGTGCTGGGATTACAGGCTTGAGCCACCGCGCCCGGCCTCTATCTTGTAGATCTTTATTCATCCACAAACATTTAGCAGTAAGTGTATCAGCTTCCCAGAAAAAAAAAAAACTATTCAATTTTGAATGTGATTAAATTGAATACATATATTAATTTGGAGAAAATTAATTTTTTGTGATATTGACTTATTCCTCCCAAGAATACAGTATGTCTTTCTCATTTTGATTATATTCTCTATTTTTTATTTGAGGTTTCAATTTTTTTCCATACAGGTCTTAAATATCCTCAAATACTTCCTAAATACTCTACAGTTTTTGTTACCACTTACAAATGGAATATTAATTATTATTATTTTGAGTCAGAATCTCTCTCTGTCACCCTAGCTAGAGTGCAGGGGTGCTATAATGGCCTACTGCAGTCTTGACCCCTCAGTGTCAAGGATCCTTACACCTCAGTCTCCCAAGTAGCTGGGACTACAGGTGCATGCCACCAAACCTGGCTAATTTTTTTTTAAGATGGAGTATTCCGACCTGGTACAGTGGCTCATGCCTGTAATCCCAGCACTTTGGGAGGCCAAGGTGGGCAGATCACAAGGTCAGGAGTTCGAGACCAGCCTGACCAACATGGTGAAACCCCGTCTGTACTAAAAATACAAAAAAAAGTAGCCAGGCATGGTGGTGCGTGCCTGTAATCCCAGCTACTCAGGAGGCTGAGGCAGGAGAATCATTTGAACCCAGGAGGTGGAAGGTTGCAATGAGCTGAGATCGCACCACTGCACTCTAGCCTGGGCGATAGAGTGAGACTCCGTCTCAAAAAAAATAAAAAAAATTCTATGTTGCCTAGGATGGTCTCAAACACCTGGACTCAAGTGATCCTCCTGCCTCAGCCTCCCAAAGTGCTGGGATTACAGGCATGAGACACCACATCCGGCCTTATTTTTAAATTATATTTTCACTCCTTTTAACAGGTATATAGTAGATGATCAATATATCCATGTTAACTGTTTGTTTTTTTTTTTTTCTTCTGCTCACTTGTATAGGACCCTCTAATCTCACTGGCTCTACCCATTCTCTTCCCTTTTCTAATTGGAAAATCTCCAAATTAATCTTTTTTCAACCTCATTTTATTTATTAAACAATACTCAGTAATTATGTATTGAACAACTACTTACTATTTCCCATGTTCTGGAGACACATGCTGATGAACAAAACAGAGCTCTAGACTCTTAAGGCTTGCTTTCTAGTGGAGAGAAACAGACAATTAATGTAACAAAGTCTGGGCACAGTGGCTCACGCCTGTAATCCCAGCATTCTGGGAGGCCAAGGCGGTCAAATCAGAAGGTCAGGAGATCGAAACCATCCTCACCAACATGGTAAAACCCCATCTCCATTAAAAAAAAAATACAAAAATTAGCTGGGTGTGATGGCAAGTGCCTGTAATCCCAGCTACTCCGGAGTCTGAGGCAGGAGAATCACTTGAACTCGGGAGACAGAGGTTGCAGTGAGCCGAGATCACACCACTACACTCCAGCCTGGGTGACAGAAGGAGATGACTTTGTCTAAAAAAAAAAAAAAAAGGATAGTATGGCTGCAGCAGAGTGAGGAATGGCAAAAAATGGGGACATGAGGTCAAGAGACTCCATCTCAAAAAAAAAAGTAACAAGTAAGTAAATTGTTTGGCATGTTAAAAGATGGCAAGCGATATGAGGAAAAGAAAATTAGAGCAGGGTTATTGGGATCAGGAATGTGGAGGTAGAGCCAGTTTGCAGTGTTACAAAGGGGTGTCAGAGTAGGTCTCATTCGGCAGGAGACACTTCAGTAAATGCTTGATGGAGGAGGAAGGGAGAACACTCCAGGCAGAGGGATCAGCAAAGCCCTAAAGCATGAACTTTCTTGGTGTAATCAAAGAAGAGCAAAGGAGGCTGGGCGCGGTGGCTCACATCTATAATCTCTGCACTTTGGGAGGCCGAGGCGGGTGGATGACCTGAGGTCAGGTGTTCAAGACCAGCCTGGCCAACATGGCGAAACCCCATCTCTACTAAAAATACAAAAAAAGGCCGGGCGCGGTGGCTCAAGCCTGTAATCCTAGCACTTTGGGAGGCTGAGAGGGGCGGATCACGAGGTCAGATCGAGACCATCCTGGCTAACACAGTGAAACCCCGTCTTTACTAAAAAATACAAAAAAACTAGCCGGGCGAGGTGGCGAGCGCCTGTAGTCCCAGCTACTTGGGAGGCTGAGGCAGGAGAATGGCGTAAACCCGGGAAGCGGAGCTTGCAATGAGCTGAGATCTGGCCACTGCACTCCAGCCTGGGCGACAGAGCAAGACTCTGTCTCAAAAAAAAACAAAAAAAAATTATCCCGGCATGGTGGCACGTGCCTGTAGTCCCAGCTACTCGGGAGGCTGAGCCAGGATAATCACTTTAACCCAGGAGGGCTTCTTCCAGACAAGCTGAGATCACACCATTGCACTCCAGCCTGGGTGACAGAGGGAAACGACTTTGCCTAAAAAAAAAAAAAAAAAAAAAAGAGAGAGAGAGAGAAGAGAGTATGGCTGCAGCAGAGTGAAGAATGGAGAAAAATGGGGACATGAGGTCAAGAGGTGATGGGGAAATGACAGATTGTGCAAGGCCTTGTGGAATATTGTAAGGACTTTGATTTTTTCTCTACTTTGAGGGCATTGAGCATAGAAGTGACACGGCCTGATTTTAGAGTTTACAAGAATGACTCTGACTGCTAAGTTAAGAACAGATTGGAGAAGCTGAGAGACCTGCTGGGAGCCTATTGCAGTGATCCAATGCAGGGGATTGTGGCTCAGACCAGGAACCAGCTGTGGAGGTGGTAAGAAATGGTCAGAGTCTGCAGGGGTTTGAAGGAAAGCCAGACCTACTGCGGGATGTGTGGATGTCTCTGATTGTCCCTCTGGACTCACTGTCCAGCTCCTCCCACCCGGCTCTGTGCCCTGGGAGGCGACTTGTGTGAACTGCATCAATAATCTCTTCTGCCCTCTGTTTCCCACTTGGTTTGGCCAAAAGGAGTATTGGCAAGGGATCTGAAGGCAGGAGTGTGAGGTGGGGGTATATTTCCTTGACTCCCTCCTTGCTGGTTTGGCTGAGCACCTCAAATCAGGCAGCCCACTCCAGAAAAGCTGCTCCTCTAGGTTGGATAATGGCCTCCACCCTCGGCCACCCAGACCTAGGTGCTAACAGCTCCCAGCTCGCGCCAGTCCCAGAGGACTGCGGTATAACTTGTTGCTTTTCCTCAACTCTGTCCATAAATTTGTGTATAGTCCAATTATTAAACTCCCGTTTGAGTGTGCCACCTTTTTCCTACAGGGACTGTGACTGATAGAGAGTGGATATGGGGCATGAATGAAAGTGGAGTTGAGGATGACTCCCTCGACCACAAGACCTAAGGTTTATCAGGTTCTCTCCTTCCATACAGCTCTGTGCCCCAGACCTGGCCAAAGCAACTTGTGGAGCTTTATTCCCATTGGAAGTAACCAAATTACACAGAACTTCAAAAGAGTAAAATGTAATGGTAAATATGGCCATCTTGTTCCAGACAAAGCCTGATAAGGAAAAAGCACTGTGCAAGGAGTCAGGAGGCTCCCTGAACAATGGATTAACTCCAGAATAACCCTTAGCAGGCCACTTGACTGCTCTGAGCCTCTTTCTTCATCAGTAAAATTGGTAAAAATGAAACCTAATTCAAAGAACTGTAGGGAAAGAACAAATAACAATACCCAGATCAACAGAATGTGATCCCGTGTGTAAGGCTGAGAAAGAGAATACCGCAATTTGTATTCTTACAAGTCAGCTTGGTTTACAAGTTGCATGACCTCGAAGATGCTTCTGGGCCTGTTTCCTCATCTATAAAATGAAAACAACAGTATATTTTTATTGTATGTTTTTGTATTGCTATAAAGAAGTACCTGAGACTGGGTAATTTATAAAGAAAGGAGGTTTAATTGGCTCACAGTTCTGCAGGCTGAATAAGCATGGCTTCAGCATCTGTTTCTGTTGAGAACCTCAGGAAGCTTCCAATCATGGCAGAAGGTGAAGGGAGAACAGGGGCAAGGGTGGGGTGAGATACTCTTAACCAGATCTCGTGTGAACTAACTGAGCAAAAATTCACCCATCACCCACGGGATGACACTAAACCATTCATAAGGGACCCGCCTCCATGATCCAATCACCTCCCACTAGGCCCCACCTCCAACACTGGAGGTCACATTTCAACATGAGATTTGGACGGGACCAACATCCAAACCATGTCAACATTGTTTGGCACATGCTACATTAGCTGGTGTGTAGCTTAATGAAATAAGGGTGTGCCTGGCTAGTAAGTATTCATTAAGTGTTACGTAGTTAATAAATATTAAATTTCCCATCTGTGAAATGAGGAAATTGAACTCGTTAATACAAAAGGTAACTTATTTTGGTGAACTAAGTCTAGGATCTTTTGAAATTTTCGTTATGTATTTTTTCAAAATTATAAAAAGGACAAATAACATAATAAACACCCATGTACTCACATTATCTACATGTATCTCTAAATATATATTAAAGACAAAGATAGAGAGAGAATGAAAAAAGCCAGTGCAGGTGGTCCTGTAGCTGCAGCTACTCAGGAGGCTGAAAGGCAGGAGGATCCCTTGAGCCCAGGAGTTAGAGGCTGCAGTGAACTATCGTTGCACCACTGCACTCCAGCCTAGGTCACAGGGAAAAAAGAAAAAAAAAATAGGCCAGGCACAGTGGCTCATGCCTGTAATCCCAGCACTTGGGAAACCCCGTCACTACTAAAAATACAAAAAAATTAGCCAGGCGTAATGGCAGGCACCTGTAATCCCAGCTACTCAGAAGGCTGAGGCATGAGAATCACTTGAGTCCAGGAGGCAGAAGTTGCAGTGAGCGAGATTGAGCCACTGCACTCCAGCCTGGGCAACAGAGCAAGACTCCATCTCAAAAAAATAAACAAACAAAAACAAACAAAATATTCTATAATTGGTATCACATTACGAACTAACCTGCAGCTTGTTTTTTTTCCTCAACAATATGTCTGTGAGATCCACCCATTTTGATATGTGAAGGTCTTATTTGTTTTCACTACTGTGTGGTATTACATTGTATGAATTTGATGGACGTTTAAATTGTTTCCAATTTTTTAGGTTTACAAATAGTGCCACTTTAAACATCCTGATGACTGCAAGTTTCCAAGTCTGAACTTTGAGTTTCTTTACAGCCTGCCAGATGCTGTTGTGCACCTCAGTTGAGATGGGGGAAGGGGAGAGAGGCTGGACTGGGGGTGGGAGGGGAGGAGGGACGGGGGAGCTGAATCTTATTTAACAGGTTCTGAAGGCTTTGTAAGTCACAGCTCTTAAAACACAATATTTTGAAGATTTAAGTGTAAATGAATCAGAGCCATATGGATTACATTTGCCTTAAATTACACAGGATTTAGAGCAGGGCGCAGTGCCCTGGGGCTGAGGGAGCAGGCATTTCATGAACTACCTTCTTTGCTCCCCTTCCTGGCTTCTCTGCCATCAGGCTAAAGAGGAGTGGAGACTTGAGCTGCCCAGGTGCCCTCCACCCAGCCCGAGGGCCTGCCCAATGGGGGCACTGAGGAGCCTCAAAGCCTGGCATCTGGATGCCTGAGTCCTAGTGCCTGCTTTGCCACTGCTTCACTGTGTAGCATTGGGCCACACACTCTGCATCTCGGCCTCAGTTTCCTCATTCGTAAAATGAGGCACCTGAGAGACACTATAGCATAGTGATTAAAAGCCTGGGTTTGGGCCAGGTGTGGTGGCTCACACCTGTAATCCCAGCGCTTTGGGAGGCTGAGGTTGGGGGATCACTTGACGTCAGGCATTCAAGACCAGCCTGGCCAACATGTTGAAACCCTGTCTCCACTAAAAATACAAAAAATTAGCCAGTGTGATAGTACACGCCCATGATCCCAGTGACTCAGCAGGCTGAGGCAGGAGAATCACTTGAACTCAGGAGGTGGAGGCAGCAGTGAGCTGAGATTGCACCACTGCACCCCAGCCTGGACGACAGAGCAAGACCCTGTCTCAAAAAAATAAAAATAAAAAGAACGTGGGTTTGAATCCCTCTCTAACCTCTTTCTGGCTGTGAGACCTGACTGTGAGACCTTAGGCAAATTACTAATCAGCCCCCACTCTACCACAGTTGCCTCATCCGTAAAATGGGAATACTAATAGTATCTACCTCATAGGTAGCTGTGAAGAATAAACTAGCTAGGACACCTGGAAAGTGCCTGACTCTAAATAAGCATTCCACAGATATCACTTTTGTTTTATATTTTAGTGTCATTATCAAAGATCAGTCTGAGTCTGATTTTTCCTGGCACTCTCCAGCAGAGATGATAGGAGTGAGCCTGAGGAAGGGTTATACAGTGGCCAGCAGCTTCCCATTCCTTTAGTACTACATCTCCACTTCATATCCACTGTTCCATTCTGTTATAAAGGCAAATAGATACACATATACTTACAAAATGGATCATGCTATGTTATAATTTTTTTTCACTTTTGCTGTGTCACAAATATCTTTTCATATAATTAATATTTATCTACAACTTTTTTTTTTTTTTGACAGAGCCTCGTTCTGTCACCCAGGCTGGAGTGCAGTGGCGCCATCTTGGCTCACTGCAACCTCCATCTCCCAGGTTCAAGCGATCCTCCTGCCTCAGCCTCCCACGTAGCTGGGATTACAGGTGCATGCCACCACACCCAGCTAATTTTTGTATTTTTAGTAGAGACGGGATTTCACCACATTGGCCAGGCTGGTCTCAAACTCCTAACCTCAGGTAATCCACCCACCTCAGCCTCCCAAAGTGCTGAGATTACAGGCATGAGCCACTGCGCCCAGACTACAACATTTTTATGTCTGAACAGCAGCACAGCAAACTGACATTTACCAACTGCTTACCATGCACTAAGCACAGTGTTAAATGTTTCCCATGCATCCTTGTTTGATACTCAAAACAAAAAAATGAATTTGGTTTCATTATCATCCCCATTTTATATCTGAGAAACTGAGGCTTAGAGAAATTAAACAGCCTTAAAATATCACTGGAGTCCAGATCTGTGGACTCCTGGGCGTAAGTGCTACCAGACGTTGTCTGTAGTACTAAAATAACATTTCTAAGCAACTTCAGGCCCCTATTCTTAGACACTGAATTTTTTTTTTTTCTGGTATCTTCACTTTTATCAACAGCATGTGCTAAACGATCTTGTAAGAAGATATTTGGCGACATCATGATTACCTCTTTGGGATAAATTATTCAAAGTGGATGGTCCACTGTCTGGGGCTTTCATTTTGGCGACGGGGAGAAGCAGAGCCCAGTTGGAGGCTGAATATGAAGGAAGAAGCAGGAAGCCGTCCAGGAGAAGGGCCTGATTGGGAGGCCAGGATGCCTGGCTTGCCCACACAACAGAGCACGCTGCTTTGGTTTATCAGAGTTGGGGTTCCCCCTGCTCCCCTCGAGCTCACCCTGAAGCCCTTAGGAATCTAGTTTATTTCCAGGAAATTTTGCTGACTTAGCTGAAAAATTTTTTGGATCGGCTTTTTGGATCAGTTGCAAGACACAGACACTCAGTCAAAACACAGACACACACACACACACACACACACACACACACACGCTTCACACTCCAGGAGTCAGGTGTGAGGGAGGCATTCACTGGGAAGAGGCCAGCCTGGCCGACATGGAAAGTGGGGGAGCTTAATTTACATGGAAAGAAAATTCCCTGAAAAAAAGCTATTCATCAGACTTACATACATCATTTTCTCTCTTAACTAGGTTAACTCAGTTCAATAGTTTTGCGACAGCTTTATTGTTTTGGAGCAGGGGAGAAAATTACATACACGCTCACTACTTGGGGGTGGGTTTTTTTTGTTTTTTTGAGACAGGATCTCACTTTGTCGGCCAGGCTGGAATGCAGTGGTGTGAGCACAGCTCACCGCAGTCTCAACCTCCTGGGTTCAAGTGATCCTCCCACCTCAGCCTCCAGACTAGCTGAGACCAAAGGCAAACACCACCACTCCCAGCTAATTTTTTAATTTTGTAGAGTTGAGGTCTCACCATGGTGCCCAGGCTCATGTTTACTGTTTTTTAAAATCCCTTGAAAGTATATCAATATCTGTGAAGATCTAAAAGTGTCTTAAATTCTCATTTCAGACTGGGTGTGGGGTTCTGCATACAAACCACCTGGACATCTTGTTAAAATGCAGATTCTGATTCAGGAAGGCTGAGTGGGGCCTGAGCATGCATTTCTAACACTCTCCCACAAGACCAATGCTGCTGGTCCACACACCAGCTTGCAAGTTGAGAGTAGCGCACAACACATTTGGTAAAGTCGAGACTCTTGTCTCATGGAATTGTCACTCCCTGCTTATTGCTCAAAATACTCTTAAGTCAGAGCTACAAGGGATCTTAGAAAGCATTTGGTCAGAGCTGCTGCTGACAGATGAGGAAAGTGAACCCCACGAGCGGAAGGGACAGGCCCCAGGCCAGGGAGCTCCAGCCAGAGCATGGCTGGGGGCTCCAGGTTCCTTTTGTTTCCACAGAAGCCCAGAGCTTAGTCAGTTTCAACTGTGGGACCAGCAAAGGCTCTGTGAATGGCTGAGAAAAGCAGCAGCCCCTATAAGGATGACAGGGCCACCAGGCAGAGTGCAGACTGTATGCTAAGCACTATCCAGATTCCTTGCACGCCAACATGCTCTCAGAAAGTCCACACCATAACCCTATGCAGCAGAATCATTGACTTCATTTTACACAGAGAAGCCGAGGCTCAGAGAGCAAAGCAGTCTTCCGGAAGCCACACAGCGGGCAAGTGGAGAGCTAGCATCAGATCTGTGTGTGAAAGAGCCCCACATCACCGTCTCTTCAACATCCATCCTTCAGAATTTTTGCCTTAATTGTACTTGAACAACGGTTCACTTTCCATAAAGGGAAAACTAGTATCATTTGAAAGATGTATTTTCATTGTAGAAAATACATTCATTGAAAACACTGTTATTAAGATCTAGCTAAATCTTAACCTGCAGATCCCTAGGCCTGCCCTCTTCGTTAGAAGGGGAGATTAGCAAACATTAGAGAGGTATTAAAGACAAACTAGGCCTGGCACCATAATCCCAGCACTTTGGAAGGCTGAGGCAGGAGGATCCCTTGAGGCCAAGAGTTTGAGACCAGCCTGGGTAGCATAGCCAGACCCCATCTCTTAAAAAAATAAAACAATTAGCTAGGCATGGTGGTGTGCACCTGTTGTCCTAGCCAATTAGGAGGTTGAGGCAGAAGGATTGCTTGAGCCCAGGAGTTCTAGGCTGCAGTGAGCTGTGATTGTGCTATTGCACTCCAGCCTGGGCAACACAGCCAGACGCTGTGTCTAAATTTATGTATTTATTTAAATACATAAAACAGACTAGCACCACACTGAGGCTTTCCTTTTAGTGAAATTTAAAGGATTGAAAGAATATTGAAGAGAGAATAATTTGCAAGATATGAGTCTACCTTTTGCATTGCCCTGTATGAATTTGACCTTTCTTCCATCTCCAGGACAGAACATCTCACACTAAACTATGCTACCTTTAGGCCCTGAGTCAGGTGGTATCAGTCAAGACTGGCTTTCTGGAAAAGGCACCTGGACCAAGTTTCACATCATGGGAGGCCTAAGCATACAGTATCTCTACTTAAAGTTTCTTACTGTCCAGGGAGAGTAGTCCACACCCCTTTCCAGGGGTCTGGGGGTCCAGTCAGCAGGCTGCCTGGAGCCAGGGCACACTCTCTCCCCAAAAGATGTCCCACCGGCATGTTTGCCTAATGTGGCCACTTTAGAAACATTGTTTGTTCTCATCCTGCTAAAAACAGCTTCAAAGTCACTCCTGTCTAGACTGTGCCAGGATCGATTATCAAATCCCTGACCTGATCGAAACCACAGGGGGACATAGTCATTTGCTTTAATGCAATTAAAGCAAAATATAATCATGTATCCAGGCCAGGGACAAGAGCAGGGCTCTTTAGAAGGTGGGAGGAGAAACTAGCTCTGGATAATTTCTTCTCAGCTCCAAGGTAGCGAGCTTAGACTTCTCCTGCCTCCATCTCCAAGAAAGCCTTGGGCTTTGCTGCAGAGCCACCAGGTGAGGGTGTCCTAGGCGAAGGGGGAGCTTGGAGAAAGCAGTCTTGGAGTGAGATGTGGAGGAGGGGGGGGATTTGCAGAGCACAGCCAGGAGGAGAGAAGAAAAATGAAAAGGAGGAAGAAATGGTCGGGCACGGTGGCTCACACCTATAATCCCAACACTGTGGGAGGCCGAGGTGGGTGGATCACCTGAGGTTGGGAGTTTGAGACCAGCCTGGCCAGCATGGTGAAACCCCATCTCTACTGAAAATACAAAAATTAGCCGGGTGTGGTGGCACGTGCCTGTAATCCCAGCTACTCAGGAGGCTGAGGCAAGAGAATCGCTTGAACCTGGGAGCCAGAGGTTGCTGTGGGCCGAGATCGTACCACTGCACTCCAGCCTGGGCAACAGAGTGAGACTCTGTCTCAAAATAAATAAATAAATAATATGAGGAGGAAGAAAAAGATCACAGAAAGAGGAGGAAATGGACATAGCCAGCTTGATAATTTTCAGAATCTCTGAAAAATCCCCAGCCTCAGGGAGGTTGAGCCTGGCAGGTCTTCCTGAAGGATGGCAGCCTCCCCAGCAGCAGGTGAGGTTGATCCAGCAGGACTTCCTTGAGGAGGCACCAGGAAAATGTGTCTTCCCTTCTCAGAGAGCCACCATGAGGCAAAAGATCAGGGTGAGGGCTTGCCTTTCTGTCTCCTGGCTTCGGCCCAGCATCCCGGGCTCTGAAAAGGAGTCAAGTATCTTCACACCACACACCTGCCTCTCCCTCAGGGGCAGGCAGGGCTGGCAGGCCTCAAGCGACCCCCTCAGTGCCGGCTGCACAGGCTGTCCGGGGGTTCCAGGCTGTCTGTACCGGTTCCTATGACTGCTGTGACAAAGTACCCCAGACTGGGAGGCTGAAACCCCAGTTCTCACCATTCTGGAGGATAAAAATCTGAGGCCACTGTGTTGGCAAGGTTGGTTCCCTCTGAGGGCTGTGAGAAAAGGATCTGTTGAGGCCTCTCTCGTCAGCTTGTAGGCTGCTTCTCCCTGTGTTTCCAGATTTTCCCTCATCTTCCTGGGTCTCGACATCATTTTCCCTCTATGCATATCTCTGTGTCCAAACTTCCCCTTCTTATAAGGACTCCAGTGGTACTGGATTGAGGCCCACATTGACAACCTCATTTTAACTTGATTAGCTCTCTGAAGACCCTCGCTCCAAATGAAGTCACATTCCGAGGCCCTGGACTGAATAGCGTGTCCCCCCTCAAATTCAGATGTTGAAATTTACCCCCCATTTTAATGGGATGAGAAAATGGGGCCTTTTGTGGGAGATTAGGTCAAGAGGGCAGAGCCCTCCTGGATGGGGTTAGTGCCCCCACATAAGTGACCCCACGGAGCTCCTCCAGCCCTTCCACTGTGAGAGGATGCAGCGAGAAGATGGTCATCCATGAACCAGGAGCAGACCTCACCAGGCCCTGAATCTGCCCGTGCCTTAATGTGGACCTCTCAGCTTCCAGAACTTGGAGAAACAAAAGTCTGTAGTTTCAGCCACCCAGTCTATGCCATCTTGAACAGACTAAGGCAGGACTTCAACATATTAATTTGGTGGGGTGGTGGGGGGACACAATTCAACATATCACACTGTCCGTGGGTAGCTCCCCACTGCTGCCTTGGGGAGGGGAGGAGAGACAACAGTTCTTGGCAATGCTCAGCACTCCCTAGCTCCAAGCCTTGAACAAACCATTTCACTTTCAAGGGCCTTGGCTTGCTCATCTGTGAAATGGACATGGTAACAACACCAACACTGGCTGGAGAAGAGGTGCAATAACATCATGTTTCCATCCCTTTTACATTTACAAAGATTTCAGAGCTGGAAAGCATCTGTGGAACTCCTGTGTGCTTTCCCTTGCCAAATTTAGGTTCCCCCAAAACTGAGAACTGCTTTCCATGTCAGAAGGTCCAGCTCTGATAGCCTTTCTTTCTCCTTCATGTCCTTCTCCTCCTCCTCTTCCTTCTCCTTTTTCTTTCTTCCTTCTTCTCTTCCTTGTTCCTGTTTTATTGATTGCCAAAGCTATCATATTTGTTTTTTTTTTTTTTTTTTTTTTTTTTTTTTTTTTTTTTTTTTTGAGACGGAGTCTCGCTCTGTCGCCCAGGCTGGAGTGCAGTGGCCGGATCTCAGCTCACTGCAAGCTCCGCTTCCTGGGTTTACGCCATTCTCCTGCCTCGCCTCCCAAGTAGCTGGGATACAGGCGCCTGCCACCTCGCCCAGCTAGTTTTTTGTATATTTTAGTAGAGACGGGGTTTCACCGTGTTAGCCAGGATGGTCTCGATCTCCTGACCTCGTGATCCGCCCGTCTCGGCCTCCCAAAGTGCTGGGATTACAGGCTTGAGCCACCGCGCCCGGCCTCATTATTTGTTGTTATTGGCTACTGCTTATTAAAGACACTGTACAGACATATCCTCACAATAACCTCACAGGATAGGAACTACTAATATTCCCATTTTATAGATGAATAAACTGATGCTCAGAGAGTTTGAGGGAGAGGCCCAGAGGACAGAGCTAGGAGGCTAATAAGGAAAAGTGCAGAAGGCAAATCTCAGCTCCAAGGAAGAAAGGTCTTCCTCCCGGGCTGCCTGGGGAGGGAGGAAGATGCCCACTCCAGGAAGAAAGCAGAGGCTGGATGACAAGATAGCAAAAGTTAAAGAGGAGCTTTTGCACAGGGCTCAGGGGAGGCACTGAACTTGGCAACTTCTCAAATCCCTTTCACCTCGAGACTCCAAGGGTCTCAACCTCAAAGCCCCAGCTGAGGAGAGACCTGCGGGAAAAGAAAGAGACTCTTGCAAACCCTCCCAAGTCAAGCTGCCTGGTCGCCTCTCCTAGAGGCACAGCACATAGCAGGTACTAAATAAATATTAAATAAACAAATACATATGACAATCCACTGCAGTCACAGAAATCTCGGCTATTGCTGTGAGAGGAACATCTGCTGGGAGTGGGCTAAGTTTCTCACCTAGAATATCTCATTTCATTTCCTCTTCTCCCAAGCTCTTACCAGGTAGGTGCTATTCTTATCCCCGTTTTACAGCTGAGAAAGCTGAGACCCAGTCTGCCTGACTCCAAAGCTCTTAACCACTGTGTTAGCAGATATCAAACCCCGCCCACAGATTTTTAACCATTCCAGCAGTCTTGGGTCTCCAGAAACAGCCAGCATACAGTGGGTGTTTAATAATACTTAATGATTCGTTGAATTGATCCATGCATCAAACCTAGCCTACTGAGGTAGACATACAGCCTAACAAACAAAATCTGTGGTTCCATAAGAGTCCCCTAACCCAGTGCCTGGCACACAGTAGGCACTCAATAAATATTTGTGGAAAGAATGGCCTACTGGCCCCTAATGTAAGCTCCTCTGCACATAAATTTCAGCTCCAGGCACTTTGAAGTTCCCCCAGGGGACAGCTGCTTTTCCTGTTATCGATGCTCCCCCAGCTCCTCCTGGCCCCCTGGGCCCATCCAGGCCAGGGACCTGGGGCCGCCACAGCCAGGAGATAAGAATGATGGATGGCCAGTCTCCTGGCTCCACAGAAGCCTGGGGTTTCCTGGGAGCGGGAGACAGTCTAGTGATTCCAAAGCCCCTTGGAATTCGAGTGGAGAGAGCTCAAGGAGGGGGTGGAGGCAGCAGCAGAGGCGTCCCTATCTCCTCAGAGATGCTGGACCCGACAGGAGGTTTCAGCACCCCCCCAGCCGCCTTGATCTCCTTCCATGTTGACAAGGCTTCCTTTCAGCATGTGCTGGACACCAGGACCCATCACTGGAGCTTCCAATGGGAGAGGGGAAGATGGCACCCCCTCTCCCCTCCTCTCCTTTCCTCCTGCCCCCCAGAATCTGGAAGCAGGGCAGGCCTCCTTCCCAGTTTGTAATTCAGGCCCTGTCATTCATTAAGCCCTTGGCAAATTAACAAGTCACAAGATCTGAGCCTCAGTTGCCCCATTTGCAAAATAAGCATTGGAGGAAGTGTTCCCTTCCAGCTCTGCTGAGGCAGGATTCTAAGTGGCTAAGGAGGGAACCTGCTGTGTGGCTGGAAGTAGTGGCTGCTGCCTAGATGGGGAGGCCAGGCTTGCTCTTGGACTCAGGCAATAATAAACATAGGTTTGTTGAATTTAAAATATCTGAACCCCAAACTGAGATGCTTCCTAACTTTGGGTAGAACCTGACCATGTTAGATTTTGAAGGACTCCAAGAAATTGAAACCTATTAATTTATTTTTGTCCTTCCCTTTTCTCTGGACCTAAGTTTATTTTAAATTTTTTTTTAAAAAAAGTTTTGGCCGGGCGCGGTGGCTCAAGCCTGTAATCCCAGCACTTTGGGAGGCCGAGACGGGCGGATCACGAGGTCAGGAGATCGAGACCATCCTGGCTAACACGGTGAACCCTGTCTCTACTAAAAAAATACAAAAAAAACTAGCCGGGCGAGGTGGCGGGCGCCTGTAGTCCCAGCTACTTGGAGGCTGAGGCAGGAGAATGGCGGGAACCCGGGAGGCGGAGCTTGCAGTGAGCTGAGATCCGGCCACTGCACTCCAGCCTGGGCGACAGAGCGAGACTCCGTCTCAAAAAAAAAAAAAAAAAAAAAAGTTTTAACTGCAAACAGTACTTGAATGTGTCTTCCTTGTTTAAAAAAAAATGCTGATGAAGTTAAAATGCTCCAGACAAGCCTCATCCTAAACTATTCCCCTCTCTTCCCAAAGGTCACACCATCATTTGGGGATGTATCCCCAATACTTCCACAGCACCTCTTCATATGCCTGTCTACCCACACACCAACACACACAGACTTGTCCTGTAGGAAATGGGATTCTATTAAAGGAGTCGTCTCACACTGGGTGTGGCACCTTCCTTCCACCACTCACTCCCGGGCCTGGAGACCCACCCACGCTGGGACACCAGGATCTATCACCTTTCACCTACTTGGAATATAGCTCAAGACAGAGCAGACCTGCCTTCCAGGTAAGCTTAAAGAGAGTGGAAACTTGGTCTATTTTGTTCACCACTGATTCCCAGTGTCTAAAACAGGGCCTGGCAATAGTTACTCAATAACTACTGAAGAGAATGAATGAATGAAGAGATGAACAAATGAATGATTCAATGCATTTAACCCACCCACTGCTGGTGGATATGTCAGTTGCTTCTATTAATAATTTTTGGGCCGGGAGTGGTGGCTCATGCCTGTCATCCCAGCATTAGGAGGCCAAGGTGGGCAGATGACTTGATTTCAGGAATTTGAGACCAGCCTGGCCAACATGGTGAAACCCCATCTCTACTGAAAATAAAAAAATCTCTGCTGAAAATAAAAGCTAGACATAGTGGTATATGCCTATAATGCCAGCTACTCAGGAGGCTGAGACAGGAGAATCACTTGAACCCAGGAGGCAGGGGTTTGCAGTGAGCCAAGATCACGCCACTGTACTCCAGCCTGGGCAACAGAGCAAGACTCCATCTCAAAAAATAATAATACCTTTTGAACAACACAAACACAGGTATCCCTGAATATGCCTCTCTGTGTTCATTTTTGAGGAGCTATAACATGTGGGGACTCCCCTAGGGCCCCAAAGGGCATTGTTTGAAATCCTCTGGTTAGGCCAAAGCCTTCATTTCACAGGTGAGCACAGGGAGCCCAGGTGGTGCAAACATCTTGCCCCAAGGTCACCTAGCACATTAGGGACTGAATGAACGGAACTTTGGGGATAGTGTGAATTTCTCTTCTTTCATTCACCCTCTTAGTGCTTACATTTTCTCTCTCCCACCACCCTACTCCACCTCAAAACTCCAACCTATGTACATCAGGAGGGGTGACTTTAGGGGCAGAAGTCTCATTCAGTCACATAGAGAAGGAAGCCCCCACAGCATCAGGTGGCCAGGGTTTTAATCCCAGTGCCAAAGCATTTATTTTCCTCCCTGAGCTTTCATTTCCCTAACCTGTAAAATTGGCCTGATGAATCTTGCCTAACTCTTGAAGTGAGGACGACGAGAAAGAGTTTGTAAAATGGACAACAGGGATAAAAATCTAAGAGAGGGCTAGTTCAGTTCCTGCCTAACACGGTGAAATCCCGTCTCTACTAAAAATATGAGAGAAAAAAAATAGCCGGGCGAGGTGGCGGCGCCCGCCCATAGTCCCAGCTACTCAGGAGACTGAGGTAGGCGAATGGCGCGAACCCGGAAGGCGGAGCTTGCAGTGAGCCGAGATCGCGCCACTGCACTCCAGCCTGGGCGACAGAGCAAGACTCCGTCTCAAAAAAAAAAAAAAAAAAAGTTTAGAATTTTGAAAAAACAAATTTCAGGCTGGGCACGGTGGCTCATTCTGTAATCCCAGTGCTTTGGGAAGCCAAGGCAGGTGGATTGCTCGAGCCCAGTTGGAGAGCAGCCTAGGCAATATGGTGAAACCCTGTCTCTACAAAAAAAAAAAAAAAAAAACACAAAAATTAGGCAGGCATGGTATCCTGTGCCTGTAGTCCCAGCTACTCTGGAGGCTAACTAAGGTGGGAGGATAGCTTGAGCCTGAAGGGCAGGTCTGCAGTGAGCCATGATCATGCCACTGCACTCCAGCCTGGGCGAAAGAGCAAGACCCTGTCTCAAAACAAACCCAAAACAAAATTTAGGTTAAAAGATAAAGTATGGGCCGGCGCGGGGCTCACTGTAATCCAGCACTGGGAGGCCGAGACGGGCGGATCACGAGGTCAGGAGATCGAGACCATCTGGCTAACACGGTGAAACCCGTCTCTACTAAAATACAAAACTAGCTGGGCGAGGTGGCGGGCGCCTGTAGTCCCAGCTCTAGGAGGCTGAAGAAGAATGGCGTAAACCCAGGAGGCGGAGCTTGCAGTGAGCTGAGATCGGCCACTGCACTCCAGTCTGGGCGACAGAGCGAGACTCCGCCTCAAAAAAAAAACAAAAAAAAACAAAAAAAAGATAAAGTATGTTTTACCTTATAAAAAGGAAAAATTGTTGTGTATATATGTATACACACACACACCACACACTCATATATACAATTATATATAATGTATATTTGAATGTTTGTGTAAGTACAGAAAAAAGTGATGGCAGTTACCAACTGCAGAGGAAGAAAGGGAAGGCTATTTTCTTTCTTTTTTTTTTTTTTTTTTGAGACAGAGTTTCATTCTGTCGCCCAGACTGGAGTGCAGTGGTGTAATCTTGGCTCACAGCAACCTCTGACTCCCGGGTTCAAGCAATTCTCCCTGCCTCAGCCTCCTGAGTAGCTGGGATTACAGGCGCCCGCCACCACGCCCGGCTAATTTTTGTATTTTTTAGTACAGACGGCGTTTCGCCACATTGGCCAAGCTGGTCTTGAACTCCTGACCTCAGGTGATCCGCTGGCCTCAGCCTCCCAGAGTGCTGGGATTACAGTCGGGAGCCACCTGGCCCAGCCCCGGGAAGGCTATTTTCTAACATTTTCTTGTTACATTCGCTTTTGTTACATGCTTTGGTAAAAGCTTGACAAAACAAAAGACATATTTATATATTAAGTATGTAACCTCAAAAACTCAAAAATAACAAGACAAATACTGCTCTAGAAAAAAAAACAAAGCAAAGGCCACAAATAATCCATTTACAGAAGTAAAAATACAAATAGTGAAACCAAAAAAAGTAGTTAAATCTTAGAAGGATCAAATAGAAGCAAATTTAAAAAATAAAATTCTCTTTTGCCTATTAAAGTGTAAGAAGTAATATGAAATAAAGGCCAGTGTTTTCACTTTGGGTACTGGTGATGAAGATTAACTGGAAGGTGGGGACCCTGCGCCCCTCACAGTGATGACATGTCCTTCCTATGCTGCCCCCCAGCACTCTGATAGAGCCATCTCGAGGCCAAGGAGAGATGACAGGTCAGTCTCCGCTTCCCTCGGCTTCCACCTCCTTCCCATTATAGAGACCAACTGTGGCGTCCTCTGGTCCACTGCCCCAGCCAGAAACACTCTACCCTCATCAGACCTAAATCCCCCTTCCTCTGATAAAAGAGTCCTGTATCCTGTGACACAACCAGAAATGATTGGTAAGGTGCCTGGTGCATGAAGACCATCTCCAAAGGAATCCTTCCCAAAGGAACTGATAGATTCAGAACAGAAAATCTAGTCGCTGGGTCAGAGGTCATCTCTGTTAAGCTCCTGCCTCTAGGCAAAATCACCCCCAATGGCTTTATTTTGGTAGGTTTTTAGGAAAATACAATAGCACACTAGGAAAAGCCATTAGCAGTCATCCAGCCCCATAAGTTTATTTTACATAAGGGGAAACAGGAATAGGACGGCTATGAGAAACCCAAATCACACAGATGAAGCTGTATCTAGAAGCAAGGTCTCTTGACTCCCAGTCCAGTGCTCTTTCTGCTCAGACTCATTGAGACCGTATCTTTTTTTGTTAGCTGGCTCTGTTCCCTTAATCCTTATATATCAAAATCTATCTCCCTGGTTGTGGCTAAAAATCTTGCTTGACCATTTGGGGAAGGAAGGGTTCCTGAGGTTTTATACATATACATAGATCATATATTTAAAAGTAGAAAAGATATAGTTCTTTTTTTTTTTTTTTTTTTTTTTTTTTGAGATGGAGTCTCGCTCTGCCACCCAGGCTGGAGTGCAGTGGCACGATCTCGGCTCATTGCAAGCTCCGCCTCCCAGGTTCACGCCATTCTCCTGCCTCAGCCTCCCGAGTAGCTGGGACTACAGGTGTCTGCCACTACGCCCGGCTAATTTTTTTGTATTTTTAGTAGAGACGGGGTTTCACTGTGTTAGCCAGGATGGTCTCGATCTCCTGACCTCATGATCCGCCCACCTCGGCCTCCCAAAGTGCTGGGATTACAGGTGTGAGCCACCGCGCCCGGCCGGAAAAGATATAGTTCTGATACAGTAAAAATAAATCGCTTTTTTTTTCAAACAGGATCTTGCTTTGTTGCCCAGGCTGAAGTGCAGGGGCTCAATCATAGCTTACTGCAGCCTCAACCTGCCAGGCTCTAGCAATACTCCTGTCCTCCTGCCTCAGCCTCCCAAGTAGCTGGGGTGACAGGTGCATGCCACCACATCTCTTTTTTTTTTTTTTTTTAATTTTTAGTAGAGATGAGGTCTCACTATTTTTCCCAGGCTGGTCGCAAACTCCTGGGCTCTAACAGTTCTCCTGCCTCAACTTCCCAAAGTGCTGGGATAACAGGCATGAGCCACCACATCCGGCATAAATAGCATTAATTTTAAAATAGTAAATATCTGAGAGACCAAGACAGGAGGATAACTTGAGGCCAGGAGTTTGATATCAGCCTGGGTGACATAGCGAAACTGACTCTACAAAAGAAAAATAAACAAAAACAGGCCGGGCGCAGTGGCTCAAGCCTGTAATCCCAGCACTTTGGGAGGCCGAGATGGACGGATCACGAGGTCAGGAGATCGAGACCATCCTGGCTAACACGGTGAAACCCCGTCTCTACTAAAAAATACAAAAAACTAGCCGGGCGAGGTGGTGGGCGCCTGTAGTCCCAACTACTCGGGAGGCTGAGGCAGGAGAATGGTGTAAACCCGGGAGGCGGAGCTTGCAGTGAGCTGAGATCCGGCCACTGCACTCCAGCCTGGGCGACAGAGCGAGACTCCATCTCAAAAAAAAAAAAAAAAAAAAAAACCTGGTGTGGTGGCCCATGCTTATAGTCCCAGCCACTTGTGAGGCTGAGACAGGAGGATCGCTTGAGTCCAGGAGTTTGAGGTACAGCGAGTTATAACTGCACTCCAGCCTGGGCAACAGAGCAAGACTCTGTCTCAAAACAAAACAAAACAAAAATGTAAGTATCAATCAAGAAGTAATAAAATTAAAAATCATTTAAAATAATAAAAAATTATTAAATAAAAAATTAAATTCTGCTGATTGTATCATAGCGTACAAATGCAAAACACAGGGGTCTGTTAATATGCTTGGCACACTGCCTTGTGTTTATTTTACCTGGCACAAACCCTTGACCAAGATCTGCTTAGAGGGAGACAAAGAAAGGGTGGAAGACACACCAGGCAGGAGTGGAATCTCTGTCTATCCCAGGAGTCACTCTGAGTACCTCCTGCCTGAAAATGTGTCTTGGTGTTAAGCAGATACTATTTTAAAATTCTTAAGAGAAGGCTGTAAAATGGTGATTAAAAGCAGGCGTAGGCAAATGTTTTTGGTAAATAGCCAGAGAGCAAATATTTCCAACTTGTGAGTCACAGCGTCTGTTTGCAGTGACTCAGCTCTACTATTCTAGTTCAAAAGCAGTCAAGAACAATACACAAACAAATGAGCATGGCTGTTTTCAATAAAACTTTATTTACAAAAATAAGCTGTGGACAGGATCTGGCCCACAGGCAATAATTTGCCAACACCTGGTTAAGAGTATGGGCTTGGGACTCCGACTTGAATTGGAATTCCAGTTCTTCACTTGTGAGACCCTGAGCAGCTGGTATAATCATTCGAGACTCATCTGTAGGATGCAGATAATTATACCTGGTTATAGAGCAGCTACTCAGTGGGACATCGCTCAGTTCAGGCATGTTCTAAGTGCTCAGTAAGTGGGATTAGACAGATAAGCTACATCCCCCTTGGATGAAGGAGACCTGGGTTCTAATTCTTTTGTTTGTTTTTTGAGATAGGGTCTCCCTCTGTCACCCAGGCTGGAGTGCAGTGGTGCAATCTTGGCTCACTGCAACCTCCGCGTTCCAGGCTCAAGCAATCCTCCCACCTCAGCCTCCTGAGCAGCTGGGACCACAGGTTTGTGGCACCACACCCAGCTAATTTTTGTATTTTTTTGGTAAAGACAGGGTTTTCCCATGTTGCCTAGGCTGGTCTTGAACTCCTGGACTCAAGTGATCTGCCCACCTCGTGGCCTCCCAAAGTGCTAGGATTACAGGTGTGAGCCACTATGCCCAATCGTGTTCTGATTCTAAATCGATTGTGGCTACCAGCCATTTAACCTTGGGCAGGTAGGACGCATAACAGCTCCAAAACTCTGTTTCCTCTCCCTGTTAAATGGCAAGAGAAACTCTTTTGTTGCCAGGACCTTTATATGCATCATCTTACTTAACTCTCACAACAGAATCTTGTAGTTGTTTCTATCCCTGTTTACAGAAGAGGAAACTAAGTCACAGAGAAATGAAGGGTCATTTAGTTAGTAAGTGGTGAAAACCAGAAATTTAAACAGTGACTTTTTGGCTTCAAAACTTACGATCTTTCCTTCCACTAAGTCATGCTGCCCCCTTAGAAAATGAGAGCTGGCTGGGCGCGGTGGCTCACGCCTGTGATCCCAGCACTTTGGGAGGTTGGTGGATCACCTGAGGTCGGAAGTTCAAGACTAGCCTGACCAACATGGAGAAACCCCATCTCTACTAAAAATACAAAATTAGCCAGGCATGGTGGTACATGCCTGTAATCCCAGCTACTTGGGAGGCTGAGGCAAGAGAATCACTTGAACCCCAGAGGCAGAGGTAAAACTCTGGGTAAAACTCCGTCTTCTTTTTTTTTTTTGAGACGGAGTCTCGCTCTGTCGCCCAAGCTGGAGTGCAGTGGCCGGATCTCAGCTCACTGCAAGCTCCGCCTCCTGGGTTTACGCCATTCTCCTGCCTCAGCCTCCCGAGTAGCTGGGACTACAGGCGCCCGCCACCGTGCCCGGCTAGTTTTTTGTATTTTTTAGTAGAGACGGGGTTTCACCGTGTTAGCCAGGATGGTCTCGATCTCCTGACCTCGTGATCCGCCCATCTCGGCCTCCCAAAGTGCTGGGATTACAGGCTTGAGCCACCACTTTAAAAATGAAAGAAAGAAAAGGAAGAAAGGAAGGAAGGAAGGAAGGAAGGAAGGAAGGAAGGAAGGAAGGAAGGAAGGAAGGAAGGAAGGAAGGAAAGGAAGGAAAGGAAGGAAAGGAAAGAAAGGAAAGAAAGGAAAGAAAGGAAAGAAAGGAAAGAGAGGAAAGGAAAGGAAAGGAGGAAGAAAGAAAGAAAGAAAGAAAGAAAGAAAGAAAGAAAGAAAGAAAGAAAGAAAGAGAGAGAAAGAAAGAAAGAGAGAGAAAGAAAAGAAAATGAGAAGAGCAAGAGGCGTGGGGCTTCCTAAAGCACTCCAGTCCATACAACCATAAATTCCTGCATATCTATCTGGTACATGAATCTCCTCCCAACATCCCTGCACAGCCTCTACTTCCACACTGTGGAGAGATGGGCAGCACTGACTGCAATTAGGTTTGGACTGAATAGATCTCCACCCTGTCACTTCCACCCACGAATCCAAATGCTATTTGAGGACCCCTCCCAACCCTTTATCATCCTCATTGCACCTCCACCCAGGGGACAGAGCATGGAGCCCCCCTCCCTGCTGCCCCACCCTGGGACTGTCTCGCTGTGTCTATAGTCCTGGAAGACTGTGGCGCCCAAAGCTGCGTTCCTGCCCAGCGGGCTTAGATGTTGCCAGGGTGAGTCAGCTCATGCCCATGATAACATCTGCACAGTCCGCCTGGGAGGCAGGTGCTTCTTGAATTGGCGGGATGGGTTTGGGACACAGAGGAGCCTATTCTGTCCCTGCTGAGCCTGCCCCTCAGGCAAGGAGTGGGGGTTGGGAGAACAACAGGAAGGAAGGCCCCCCCAGCTCTCTGAGAACCTCCCAAGAAAGGAGTCTTTCTCTCTGACTCAAAGAAACCGAGTCTTTAGGAACCTGCCTGCAGAAGTGAGATAGGAAGTACTGGCCAGGAAGGGGACAAGGTCCTTGTGAAAATGAGTTCTGTGTTTTCTGAGGCTGAGGCTGGGAAGGTTGGATCATACCAATATGATCATTCAGAAGGCACTGGAGCTTCCCAGCTGCTGGCAGGGGCAGGGGGATGGAGCCAGGATACCTGGGTTCCATTCCCAATTCTGTTGAAAAACTCCTGATACTGAACCAATCCTGTCTCCTCTCTGGGCCTCAGTCTTTCCATCTGCGGGATGACTGGGTGGCGCTCCTTAAGCCCCTCAGAGGGGCGGTATGGCAGAGTGGCAGGAGCTAACAGTTCTGGTCAGACAGCCCTGCATATGAATCCAGCTCTGCCTCTTCCTAGCTGTTTGTGCACAAGTTACTCAACTCCCCGAACCCTGGTTTTCTCATCTATAAAATGAGATGAGTAAGTGTTTCATGTGCCTGGTTCTAGTGGGTGCTCAATAAACAGTGCTTGGGCTGGTGGCTATCTAAGGGTTCACCCACCTCAACATCCCTATGAGTGACAGTGGGAAAGATTAGGTACGCAAGTGGGGTGGGGCAGCTGGTAAGACCCTGAATGACCCCCAGGCCAACTTTGAGGGCACTGGAACTCTGGCTGCCTCTGCTCTCTGTGCACTTCCTGCATCCTCCTCCCTCTCTCTCTGTCGCCTCTCAGGATCTCTCCCCAGGCCAGATGCCTTGTGTGCTCCACCGATTCAGTCCTGTTCACCCGCTTAGGGCTCTACTCCTGCCATCTCCCCTTGAGCCCTCTCTAACCTCTTCTACCTCTGCCATCCTACAGCCTCTCTTTCTGAAACACATGCTTGGTGACAGGCACCTTATGTTTTATATTATCTGGTGGGTAGAGCTGAGCTGCAGGCTGGGCCAGTTTACCCATTAGGCACAGTATCAAGGCCCACAATACATTTAGTAGTCCATAAAAATGGTTTAATGTTCATATATTTTTAAATTGGAAGAGAAAAAGGAACATAAGAATTAATATATAATAATGAATCCAATGTGGATTCACAACACAGTGGCAAATATTTTAAAATTCTTTCTAATTGAAGAAGGGACACATGAAGGCAAAGTGTCCAAGACCCATGAACGTCACAATGTGGCCCCGACAACAGGGTTGTGTCTGTGCCCTGCTGCACCCCCAGGTCTGGCACAAGTCTCTGCCCAGTACTGCTAGACCATATGCTCCATGGAGACAGGGAAGGGTCATCCTGCTCACCACCATACCCCCAGTGCCTAGCACATAGTAGGGGCTTGAAAAACCTATGTATGTCAAAGGAAAGGCAGTCAGAAGGCCTGCGTGTGGGTGCCTGTAACATGCAGACAGGCATTTCTCCTGTGGATCTTTGTTTCTGTCTGCAGAACGTCTGCATTAAGCAGAATGAAACTGAGTGCTTAGAATGATAGACTCTTGGAAAGTGGGAGTTGGAAGGGATCATTCATTAATCCCACAAACATTTCTTGAACACCTATCAGCTGTGGTCAAGGGCTCTTATGGAGAGTCCTTAGAAGGACTTCAAAGGCTGGCATGGTGGCTCACGCCTATAATCCCAACACTTTGGGAGGCCAAGGCTGGCAGATCCAGGCTGGCAGATCCAACAAGCCCAGGAGTTAGAGACCAGCCTGGGCAACATGGAAAAACCCTGTCTCTATAAAAAATGAAAAATAAAAATGGGCAACTGGGAGCAGTGCTCATGCCTGTAATCACAGCAATATGGGAAGCCGTGGCAGGCAGATCACTTGAGGTCAGGAGCTCAAGACCAGCCTGGCCAACATGATGAAACCCCATCTTTACTTTAAAAAAAAAAAATTAGCTGGACGTGGTGGCGGGCACCTGTAATCTCACCTTCTAGGGAGGTAGAGGCAGGAGAATCACTTGAACTTGGGAGGCGGAGGTTACAGTGAGCCAAGATTGCACTATTGCATTCCAGCCTGAGCAACAAGAATGAAACTCTGTCTCAAAAAAAAAAAAAATTGACCTAGTGTAGTGGCTCATGCCTGCAATCCTAGCACGTTGGGAGGCTGAGGCGGGTGGATGATCTGAGGTCAAGAGTTCGAGACCAGCCTGGCCAACATGGTGAAACCTTGTCTCTACTCTAAAAATACAAAAATTAGCTGGGTGTGGTGGCAGACACCTGTAATCCCAGCCACTCTGGAGGCTGAGGCAGGAGAAATCATGAACCCAGGAGGTGGAGGTTGCGGTAAGCTGAGATTGCACCATTGCACTCCAGCCTGGGCAACAGAGCAAAAACTCTGTCTCAAAAAAAGAAAAAAAGAAAAATTAAAATTAACCAGACTTGGTGGCATGCGCCTGTAATCCCAGCTACTCAAGAGGCTGAGGTTGAGGCTATAGTAAGCCATGATCATGCCACTGTACTCTAGCCTGGGCGACAGAGACAGACCCTGTCAAAAAAAAAAAAAAAAAAGAAGAAGAAGAAGAACTTCAAGGCCAGGCATAGTGGCTCACGCCTGTAATCCCAACACTGGGAGGCTGGGGCAGGAGGATCGCTTGAGACGAGGAGTTTGGGACCAGCTTGGGCAACATAGAGAGATCCCATGTCTGCTGAAAGAAAAAAAAAAATTAGCCAAGCATGGTGGCACATGCCTGTGGTCCCAGCTACTTGGGAGGCTGAGGCAGGAGGATTGCTTACATCTAGGAGGTCAAGGCTGCAGTGAGCTGTGATTGCACCACTGCACGTCAACCTTGGTGACAGAGTGAGACACTGTCTCAAAAAGAAAAAAAAAAGAGGACTTCAAGGGTTCTAAGAACCCCTGAATGTGTAAGTAAAACTTGGAATCTGCACATGTAACCTGCATTTTCTAGAGAGATATTCTGACATCAGACATCAGATTGCCAAAGGCCAATGTCCCCAGAATGTTAAAAGCTACTGGTTAGAACCCTCTACCCAACAGCTTCTTTTTACAGTTTGGGGAAAACTGAGGCCCAGAATAGGGAAATGACTTATTCAAGGTGGCACAACTAGTCAAGAGCAGCAGCAGCCTCCCTACACCTTGACATCCTCAAGAAAGGACTCCTCCTGGCTGGGTGCAGTGGTTCACACCTGTAATCCCAGCACTTTGAGAGGCTGAGCCGGGTAGATCACAAGGTCGGGAGATCGATACCATCCTGGCCAACATGGTGAAACCCCATCTCTACTAAAAATACAAAAATTATCTGGGTGTGGTGGTGCGTGCCTGTAATCGCAGCTACTAGGGAGGCTGAGGCAGGAGAATCACTTGAACCAGGGAGTTGGAGGTTGCAGTGAGCTGGGATCATGCCACTGCACTCCAGCCTGACGACATAGCAAGACTCCATCTAAAAGAAGAAAGGAAAGAAAGAAAGAAAGAAAGAAAGAAAGAGAGAAAGAAAGAGAGAGAGAAAGAAGAGAGAGAAAGAGAAGAAAAAGAAGGAAAGAAAGAGAAAGAAAGAAAGAGAGAAAGGAGAGAGAAAGAGAAGAAAAAGAAAGAAGGAAAGAAAGAAAGAGAGAGAAAGAGAAGAGAGAAAGAAGAGACAGAAAGAGAAGAAAAAGAAGGAAAGAAAGAAATAAAGAAAAAGAAAGAAAGAAAGAAAGAAAGAAAGAAAGAAAGAAAGGAAGGAAGAAAGAGAAAAAGAAAAGAAAGAAGCCTCCATTCATTGGCAGAGGGTGGCTGAGAAGGGCCAGAAACCAAGGTGATTCTGTGGGTCTCTGGATTCCAAGGAACCTCTCCTCTGAACCCCTGACTCCCCCACCACACACACACACACACACACACACACACACACACATACACACAGACACACACACACGCCTTTCTCAACATCCCCCAGGTTCCCCCATTGGAGGCCTGGTGTTGGTTCAAGTCAAGTGGAGATAACCTCTCCCAGGGATGTGTAAACATCCAGTGGGCGTCCGGGGCAGAAGAATGTGGAAATGGAATTTTTTTTTCCTCTGAGGGCTGCACATCTTCTGCCAGACTGTGTCAAAGTGGTAGTGGCCTGAGGTCCTTGGGGTCCCCATCTGTATGTGCCCTGATGCTTTCTCACTGTGGATGACATCTCCAGCCTTAACAAAAAAAGGCTTCTCAAATGGCTGTGACCCCACTCTCTCTCAGCACACGCCTTTTCCCGAGCCACACACCTTCTGTGGCTTGCAGCCAGGGGTTGCCAGCTGGGGCTGGCCCTTCCTTCAGAAGGGTGTTAAAAGGGGTCGGGAGATTTTATGTGGAGACAAGTGGTTTGAATTTAGGGGGAGGACACAGGGGAGCTCATTAGAAAGCCCAGTTGTGGTAAAGAGATATTTGTTTTATCCTACTTTTTAGAAAACCAGATCTTAGAAAAATAGCACTGAGCTTGAAATGAAGCAACACCTTTTTTTCTCCCTCAGCTACAATATGTTTTCAGGTTTAAAAGAAGAAAAGCACCTCTTTTTTCAAAAATTTGGCCAAAAGAATCAAGCAGAAATGCACTAAAGTTCCATTCAAAACAGAAAACGCGACAGTTGATCCTCCCGGCCACTCCTGGGGTTGTGGGTTTGCACATTCACCCCATGTGCCCTCAGCCCTGAGTAGGTGAAAGGGAGGCAGACACTGAGTGGCTTAGAGGGTTGATAGACCTGGGCTGTCCACCCAGCACTCAAAACAGTGTTGCTAACTGTTGCCAATGTTTGGAAAGAGAAAAAAAAAATGGATCCCACCCCCTATCTTTATTCTTCTTGCTCTTTGCCCATTCTACGTAATCTAGAAGTACCAAGATGATTTCCATATATGTTTGAACTGGCCTGAAATTCACTTTTGGAATCAGAGACTGTGTCACTGAATTGCACAAAACTCTTGCATGGCCAGCGTGCATGGGCATGTGTGCACATGCACACACACACACACACACTCAGCGCCGCACAAATGCCACCTTTCTCACATGGCCCTCTCCTCAGCCACCCACGCAGACTCTGCTTCTCTTCCTTGGGACTTGCAGAGAACTTGGCAGGTTCCTCTTTCCTGGAGCTGATTATGCTTGGCCTCACATTAGAACCACTTGTGCAAATGAAAATCCCCTCCAATCATCAGAAGACAATTCAAAGTCCCCTTCACATGGACAACAAAGAATAATCGCATTAAAATGTCTTAGAGTCGGCCGGGTGTGGTGGCTCATGCCTATAATCCCAGCGCTTTGGGAGGCCAAGGCAGGCGGATCACAAAGTCAGGAGATTGAGACCATCCTGGCCAACATGGTGAAACCGCATCTCTACTGAAATACAAAAACTTAGTCGGGCATGGTGGTGCGGGCCTGTAGTCCCAGCTACTTGGGAGGCTGAGGTAGGGGAATCGCTTGAATCCAGGAGGCTGAGGTTGCAGTGAGCTGAGATCGCACCACTGCACTCCAGCCTGGCGACAGAGCAAAAAAAAAAAAAAAAAAGTCTTAGGGTCAAAGGCACTTATAGAACCTCTTCACGGGGTTATTGTGAAAATTAAGTGCCGTAGCTTGGCCCAGAATATAGTGAGCACTCATTGCAAATATTACCAGTATTTGCTGCAATGCATTATGGCAGGAAAGGAAATGCTTAAGGCTGTCACTTCTCAGCCAAGCTCCTTCCTTCCCTGTAACAAAATTAAGACAGTAACATATTGGGAGCCCTTGAGTCTGTGTGCCCAGGGACACACCTTTGAGGACCAACCAAACAGCCAAGGACCATACATAGAACATGGAAACTGAAGTGATCCTTATTCAGTTGTGAATTCAAGTAATATTTGATAGTTGCTGTTATGTTATTAGGTTTATGGTTGGATCCTAAGTCATTGACCTGTGGAGTTGTTGACTCCAAGCTGGAAAACATCTCAGAAGCTCAACTTCACACCTTCCTCAGGCATCTCCCTAATGGATGGCCATTCAGCTTTCTAACCCCTTCCACCATCGACACCCAGAGGAGTGAGAAGGTACATTCTGGTGTTGAACTGAAATCTATCTTCCTGCAACACCCACCCACTGGAGACCCACTTCTGTCCCTCAGGACTCCTCAAGTCTGCTGCTCCTCATCAGCAGGGAGCCTTGAGTTCTGTGGAAACAGCTCTCCTGCCTCCACCTCCCAAAGTGCAAGTCTTTTCAGGCCCGAAGTGAAAATGTTAGAAAAGGAAAGGAGACTCTCCCTTATCATTGTGGTTCAGGTGACTTCCCAGGACATGTGTGCATCCTATGTTTTTATGTGGCAAAAATAGCCTGAGTTGTTCTCAAGTCCCGAGTCTGTGGCTCAAGTGTCATGTCTCTCTATGCATGTGGAAAGATGGAGTCACCCATGTCTCCTCTCCCTTTTGGCCAGTTCTCCCAAGGCATGTCCAGATGAGAGAAATCCCCATCTTAAAGAAGGGATGAGGAAAGGATCCAAATGGGGTCAGGAGGACTGGGTTTCCCATGGGCAAGCTGTGACCTTAGGAAAGCTCCTCCCTATGACTCAGTTTCCCCATTTATTTAAAGGACTGAGTGATTCCTGAGGGCCTTTCTAGAGATAACGTTAGGACAAAGAAAAGGGCTGTGGTGTCTCTGGGCAGAGGTGTGTGATGCTGGGTTTCCATGGCAACCATGTTCTCCATCGCTGATATTCTCCTACATCTGAGGGGAGTTGCTGCTGCTCCTCCTGCCTGGATGGTTTTCCCTTGCTTTTCATAAGACTGACTCCTCTCCTCTTCTAGGCCTGAAGGTCTTTCGTGGCCACCTCCAAACAAGCTGGTCTCTCCTGCGCCCTTCTGCTTTCTTCCCAGTGCTGGTGGCCTTCAGAGACTATCTTATTTCATTTGATGTGTTTGTAACATCTGTTCCCACTGGTAGGCACTCCATGAGGACAGGAGCCCTGTCTGCCTTATTTGCTGCTGCATCCCTTGCACCCAGCACGGGGTCTGGCATGTGGTAGGCATTCAGTGCATGTTGAATGAATGAACGAATGAATGAACGAATGAATGAATCGATGGACCTGGCTGGTGGTTTCCTGTGAGCCATGTCCCTCCCACCAGCCACTTCCTTCTCTTCCCTGCTTCTCTGCCTCCCTTCTCCCCTCTCCCTCCCCCTCCTTTGTCCAAATCTGTCATTTTTATTCCAGGTGTTTTGTACCAGGTGTTTTACTCCTGTTCTTCTCTCTCTTCCTCTCTACCTGTCTGCTTCACAAGTACCCTTCAAGGTCAGTGTGTGCCCCATCACCAGCACCTCCCTGAAGCCTAGAAGGATAGGTTCCGACCACAGGACCCTCTGCCCCTTCAAACATCTAAGCCTTATTCACCTGGTCCCCTGCCATTCACTGCAGACTTTTCTGGATGGTTTCTTGGCCACAATCTCTGGAAGGGGCAGAGCAGGCACACATAAAATGCGCCACTTCCAGCATAGAGTGGTGCTAGACCCAAGTTACTGACAGGTAGCTGTAGATCAAAGTCTTCAACACTAAATTAGTGCAGTCTAAATACACTAAACCAGTGAGTGGGGAGGTGCACGCCAGTCCCCAGCCCCAGGCCATTGGGCTTCCCTGCACTCCATGAACTCCAATTTGCTGTTTTTAGCTTTTCTTATGAAACCTATCTATTCAAACATAAACCAAAAGGAATAGTATGATGGACAGCTACATGCCCATTTTATGGCCTGGTATAATATCTCAGCGCTTCATTAACCATTGTTCTAATCTCCAGGATTAGTTTGTATGTCTGTTTTTTGTTTTTTGGGGGTTTTTTTATTTTTTTTATTTTTGCCTTTTTTTTTTTTTTTTTTTCCTTTTTGTGGAGAACGGGGTCTCGCTGTATTACCCAGGCAGGTCTCGATCTCCTGGGCTCAAGCTATCCTCCCGCCTCTGCCTCCCTGAGAGCTGGGATTACAGGCGTGAGCCACCGCGCCTGGCCTTGTTTTTTTTTAGACGGAGTTTTGCTCTTGTTGCCCAGGCTGGAGTGCAATGATGCGATCTCGGCTCACTGCAACCTCTGCCTCCCAGGTTCAAACGATTCTCCTGCCTCAGTCTCCCGAGTAGCTGGGATTATAGGCATGTGCCACCACGCCTGGCTAATTTTGTATTTTTAGTAAAGACGGGGTTTCACCATGTTGGTCAGGCTGGTCTCAAACTCCTGACTTCAGGTGATCTGTGCCCCTCGGCCTCCCAAAGTGCTGGGATCACAGGTGTGAGCCACCACACCCGGCCATATCTGTTTCTTAGATCTCAGATTTGCAAGGTCAACTTAACCACCTCCTCTGTTCATGGCATATTACCACTGTCAGTCCACGCTGCCTGAAGCTTACAAATTTATTTTCTCTCTTCCCATTTATCCTCATCACTCACTCCCCTACTCACATGGGACACACACACATACAACACAACACATACACACACAACACACACATATACAAAGGCAAGTGTTATATTGGCTTAATGTACACCTTTTAAAAATGAAATATGCATCATCATTTTGTGTGTGTGTATGTGTGTGTGTGTGTGTGTGTGTGTGTTTACTTTTTTTTTGAGACAGAGTTTCAGTCTTGTTGCCCAGGCTGGAGTGTAATGGTGTGATCTCAGCTCACCGCAACCTCTGCCTCCTGGATTCAACTGATCCTCCTGCCTCAGCCTCCCAAGTAGCTGGGATTACAGGCATGCACCACCACGTCTGGCTAATTTTGTATTTTTAGTAGAGACGGGGTTTCACTATATTGGCCAGGCTGGTCTCAAACTCCTGACCTTGTGATCCACCTGCCTCAGCCTCCCAAAGTGCTGGGATTACAGGCATGAGCCACCACGCCCAACCTGTTCTTACTTTAAGTTCTGGGATACATGTGCAGAATGTTCAAATTTGTTACATAGGTATACATGTGCCATGGTGGTTTGCTGCACCTATCAACCTAGCATCTAGGTTTTAAGCCCCAAATGCATTAGGTATTTGTCCTAATGCTCTCCCTCTCCTTGCCCCCCACCCCCCAACAGGCCCTGGTATGTGATGTTCCCCTCCCTATGTCCATGTGTTCTCATTGTTCAACTCCCACTTATAAGTGAGAACATGCAGTGTTTGGTTTTCTGTTCCCATGTTAGTTTTGCTGAGAAGGATGACTTCCACCTTCATCCATGTCCCTGCAAAGGACATGAACTCATTCTTTTTTATGGCTGCATAGTATTCCATGGTATATATGTGCCACATTTTCTTTATCCAGTCTATCATTGATGGACATTTGGGTTGGTTCCAAGTCTTTTGTGTGTGTTTTTGTGTGTGGGGGGGTAAAATATACATAACACAAAGTTTACCATTTTAACCATTTTTAAGGATGTTATTCAGTGACATTAAGTACATTCATGATGTTGTGTAACCATTACCACTATCCAGCTCCAAAACTTTTTCATCACCCCGAACAGAAACTGCGTACCATGAAGCAATAGCTCCCCATTTCCCCCACCCTTGATCCCCAGTAAGCATCATTCTACTTTCTGTCTCTATGAATGTGCCTATTCTAGATATCACATATAAGTGGAGTCATACAATATGTGTCGTTTTGTGCCTGGTTTATTTTATTTAGTGTAATGTTTTCGAGGTTAATCCATATTGTATGTAGCATGTATCAGAAGGTCATTCCTCTTTAAGGCTGTATAATATTTCATTGTATATACAGTAGTGTCCCCTTATCTGCATTTTACTTTCTATGGTTTAGATTACTGGCAATCAATCACAGTTGGAAAATATTACATGGAAAACTCCAGAAATAAAAAATTCATAAGTTTTAAGTTGCATGCCATTCTCAGTTGTGTGATGAAATCTCACAATGTCCCACTTCATCCTAGCCAGGACAATGAGTCATCTCTTAGTACAGCATGTCCCTGCTGTATATGTAGGCATAAGGAAAAAAAAAACCAGCATATATAGGGTTCAGTACTATCTGAGTTTCAGGCATCCACTGGGGGTCTTAGAATGTATCCCTTGAGGATTAGGGGGTATTACTGTATATGCCACATTTTGTGTATCTATTAATCTGCTGACAGACACTTGGATGGTTTCTATATTTTGGCTATGGTGAATATGAACACTGTTGCTATCAACAGTGTTGTACAAGTATCTGTTGAGTCTCTGTTTTCAATTATTTTGGGTGTATACCTAGGAGTGGGATTGTTGTATCATATTGTAACTCTATGTTTAACTTTCTGAGGAACTGCCAAAAGATTTTTCACAACAGCTGCACCCTTTCACATTCCCACTAGCAATGCCCAAGGGTTCCAATTTCTCCACATCCTTGCCAACACTTGTTATTTTCCATTTTCTGGTTTTTGTTTTTTTAATAATAGCCATCTAAGTGGATATGAAGTGATATCTCATTGTACTTTTGATTGGCATTTCCCTAGTGACGGATGATGTTGAGTATCTTTTCATGTGCTTACTGGCCATTTAGGTATCATCTTCAGAGATATGTCTATTCAAGTCCTTTGCCCCTACTCTTTTTTCTTGTTTTAAGACAGAGTCTTGATCTGTTGCCCAGGCTGGAGTGCAGTGGCTAGATCATGGTTTATTGTAACCTCAAACTCCTGCACTGAAGCAGTTCTCCCACCTCAGCCTTCTCAGTTGCTAGGACTACTGGCGCATGTCACCATGACTGTCTAATTTTTCTCAAATTTTTTTTTTTTTTTAAAGAGATGGAGTCTCTGCCAGGCATGGTGGCTCATGCCTGTAATCCCAGCACTTTGGGAGGCCAAGGCGGGCAGATCATTCTGAGGTCAGGAGTTGCAGACCAGCTTGATCAATATAGTGAAACCACGTCTCTACTGAAAATACAAAAATTAGCTGGTCTGTGGTGTCACGTGCATGTAATTCCAGCTACTCACAAGGCTGAGGTGGGAGAATCACTTGAACCTGGGAGGCAGAGGTTGCAGTGAGCCGAGATCGTGCCACTGCATTCTAGCCTGGGCGACAGAGGGAAACCCTGTCTCAAAAAGAAAAAAAAAAAGAGAGAGTGAGTTGGAATCTCACTGTGTTGCTCAGGTTGGTCTCAAACTCCTGGCCTCAAGTGACCCTCCCACCTCAACCTCCCATAGTGCTAGGATTCCAGGCACGAGCCACCACACCCAGCACCCCATTTTTTAGTCGGGTTGTTTGATTGTTGTTGAATTGCAGGTGTTCTTTGTATATTCTGGATGTTACTCCCTTATCAGATATATGATTTGCAAATATTTTCTTCTATCCTGTGAGTTTTACTCCTTTGATGGTGAGAGAAAACCTTCAATGCACAAAAGTTTTTAATTTTGTGATAAAATCCAGTTTGTTTCTGGCACGTGTGGCCTGTGCTTTTGGTGTCCTATTTAAGAAATTAAGGCCAGGCATGGTGGCTTATGCCTGTAATCCCAGCACTTTTGGAGGCTGAGGTGGATCGGTCACCTGAGGTCGGGAGTTCGAGACCAGGATGACCAACATGGAGAAACCCCGTCTCTACTAAAAATACAAAAATTAGCTGGGCATGGTGGTGCATGCCTGTGATCCCAGCTACTTGGGAGGCTGAGGCAGGAGAATTGCTTGAACCCAGGAGGCAGAGGTTGCAGTGAGCCAAGATCTTGCCATTGCACTCCAGCCTGGGCAACAAGAGTGAAACTCCACCTCAAAAAGAAAAGAAAGGCCAGGCATGGTGGCTCACGCCTGTAATCCCAGCACTTTGGGAGGCCAAGGTGGGCAGATCACGAGGTCAGGAGATCGAGACCATCCTGGCTAACACGGTGAAACCCCGTCTCTACTAAAAATGCAAAAAATTAGCCGGGCGTGGCCGCGGGCGCCTGTAGTCCCAGCTACTTGGGAGGCTGAGGCAGGAGAATGGCGTGAACCCGGGAGGCGGAGCTTGCAGGGAGCCGAGATCGCGCCACTGCACTCCAGCCTGGGCGACTAAGCGAGACTCCATCTCAAAAAAAAAAGAGAGAAAAAAGAAAAAAGAAAAAAAGAAATCAACACCAAATCCAAGCTCATGAAGATATCCTCCCATATTTTCTTCTAAGTGTGGTATAGTATTAGCTATTAAGTTTAGGTCTTTGATCTATTTTGAGTTAATTTTTGTATATAGTGTAAGGTAAGGGTCCAGCTTCATTCTTTTGCATGTGGATGTCCTGTTTTCCCAGTACCATTTGTTGAGAAGACTGTTCTTTTCCCAATGTATGGTCTTGGTGCCTTTGTCAAAAATCAGTTGGCCATATATGTAAGGGTTTATTTCTAGACCCTCTATTCTATTCCATTGGTCCATACATCTACATTTATGCCAATATGATGTTGGATTTTGTTTGTTTGTTTGTTTTTGTTAGTAGAGACAAGGTCTCAATACATTGCCCAGACTGGTCTCGAACTCCTGGGTTGAACTTGCCTCAGCCTATCAAAGTGCTGGGATTACAGGTGTGAGCCACCATGCCCAGCCAATATCATACTGTTTTGATTAGTATGGCTTTGTAGTATGTTTTGAAATCAGGAAGTATCAGCCAGGCACAGTGGCTTACACCTAAAATCCTAGCACTTTGGGAGGCTGAGGTGGGTTGAGCTCAGGAGTTCCAAACTAGCCTGGGCAACATATGGAGACCTTGTCTTTGCAAAAAATATTTAAAGACAGAAAAGCTAGCCAAGCATGGTGGCTCATGCCTATATTCCCAGCTACTCTACAGAAAAATTAGCTGGGCATGGTGGCATGCACCTGTGGTCCCACCTACTTGGGAGGCTGCAGTGGGAGGATGGTTTGCATCTGGGAGGTTGAGGCTGCAATGAACCATGTTCAAGCCACTGCACTCCAGCTTGAGCAACAGAACAAGACCCTGCCTCAAAAAAAAAAAAAAAAATCCATACTAATTTTAGGATGGGCTTTTCTATTTCTGCAAAAATGTTTTTGAGATTTTGATATGGATTGCATTGAATCTATGTGTAAGCATGTATTTTTAAGTCATGCAATTGCTACTGTGTCATTGCTGTATCTCTTTTCACTCTACTTTTAAGATACATTTATGGTACCGTACAAAGTTAGTCTGTCATACTTAACTTCTGTAGAATCCTCCATGGTTACCCATCTTTTGCCTCAGCAAGAGGCACTAAGTTTCCTTGTAATTCCCTATGACCACCATAAAGCTGCAACACATACCCTAGGGCAGTTCCCATCATGTGAGAATCTCTGTGGCATAGCCCAGTGTGGTCTGATAATAATGCAATTATTACTGCACTATTCCACTCATGCAATAATTATGAATAACTAATACTTCTGGACTCCTTCCTAGGGGCCGGGTGCTGTGTAAGCATTCTATATGCATTCTCTCATTCCATTATTACGGTAACAACTCTGTGAAAACTGTACTATTGTTGCCATTTTAGACATGGGGGAACTAAGGCTCAGAGAATCATAGGAAATATCTGAGCCAGAATTTGAAATAAGGGCAGCATTCCAGGCCTGTCCCTCCACCAAGGCCAGTTTCCAGTTCCTTTGGCTTCCCCACATGCTCACAGTATGTCAGCTGATCAATGAACACCTGGCCTTGAGGGGTCTGGAGCCCAGAGAGGGAAAGGGAGACATCCAACAGCAGCAGTACAGCTGAGGGAGTAGAGTGGGGACTGGCATCCAGGCAGCATGACCCTGCCCATGAGGATGCTCCGGCTAGCGGTCAGGAGGAGCAGGGTCACTCCATGCACACCCCCTGTGGTGAAAGGCCTTGCTGGCAGCCCATAAATCTGGCTGGGCCCTGCTGATCCTGTTTACCAGATTAGTGGACTGGGTGTCTCCGTATAAATCACCCAGGGTGATTTACAGGGAGGCCCTGGAAATTTCGAAGTCCGGACTGACTCAGGCCCCCAGGGAGGGGCAGATAAGGGCTGCCTGAGCTCACTCAGCATCTCCCAACCCAGTGAAGGCTGATGGTGGAGACCCTCCTGCTCCACCCGCCCCCACCGGGTGAGTTCCTCTACGTTCCTGTTTAAAGTTGATCCTCTTCTTGAGGGTTCCTGGCATAGTTCAAAAGTTCCCAAAGCAGGCCAGGTACAGTGGCTCACACCGGTAATCCCAGCACTTTGGGAGGCTGAGGCGGGCAGATCACTTGAGGCTGGGAGTTCGAGATTTGCCTGGACAACATGGTGAAACCCCATCTCTGCTAAAAATACAAAAATTAGCCAGGTGTGGTGGTGCATGCCTGTAATCCTAATTACTTGGGAGGCTGAGGCATAAGAATCACTTGAAACCAGGAGGCGGAAATGGCAGTGAGATCATGCCACAGCACTCCAGATTGGGGCAGCAAAGCAAGACTCTGTCTCAAAAAAAAAAAAAAAAAAGTTCTGGCAATTTTAGGAACAGCCAGTATCAAATAATGTACAGCAGGAATGATAGGCCAGCCTCCATGGCTCACACCTATAATCCCAGCACTTTGGGAGGCCAAGGCAGGAAGATTATTTGAGGCCAGGAGTTTGAGACCAGCCTGGGCAATAAGCAAGACCCTGCCTCTGTAAAAAATAAGATAAGAAAAGAAAAAGAATGTAAAATAAGATAGGCAAATTGTGAAAAACAATAAAGGTAAATTGTGAGATAGATAAAGTTGCAATCTTCTTTTTTTTTTCGAGACGGAGTCTCACTCTGTCACCCAGGCTGGAATATAGTGGCGCGATCTTGGCTCACTGCAACCTCTGCCTCCTGGGTTCAAGCAATTCTCTTGCCTCAGCCTCCTGAGTAGCTGGGATTACAGGCATGTGCCACCACTCTCAGCTAACTTTTTTGTATTTTTAGTACAGATGGGGTTTTACCATGTTGGCCAGGCTGGTCTCAAACTCCTGACTTTTTGATCTGCCTGCCTTGGCCTCCTAAAGTGCTGGGATTGCAGGCATAAGCCACCGTGCCCTGCCAAAGTTGCAATCTTTATGCAATAAAATGAATAACTAACTTTTATGGGTTGCTTACCATGTGCTATCCATCAAGCTACCTTTTTTGACATGAATCATTGTTTAACTTCACAATAAACCTATGAGATAGGTACTATGATTACCCCCATTTTATACACAAAACCACCAAAACATAGAGAGGCTAATTGACTTGACCAGGGACAAGGTCACCAAACTTGAGTCCCAGTAGTGAAGGTGAGATTCAAAGCAGACAGTCTGCCCGTCAGAGCCATGAACTTACCCACTTCAGTGTGCAGCATTCCTCCTGCTTATCACTCACTTGTTGACACAGGATTACGAGGGTAGAAGATGGCTAAGGCAGTAAGTGGTACAGTGTTTAAGAGATGGCATTTGCAGTTGGAAAGCCTAGGATGTACGTCCCAGCTCTGCCACTTACTAGCTTGTGATACGGGCAAATCACTTAATTATCTGTGCCTTGGTTTCCTCATCTGTAAAATGGGGATAATTAACAATAGCACCTCCCTAGTAGGAAAGCTCGTCCCCTTCTGTGTATTTTGACTAATAAATAAGATAATATATTTAAAATGTGTTCAGCACAATATCAAGCATGTAGTTATGAACACCAAATATGTGGTAGCCTATTATTATTTGTTTTAATTCTGACCTTAAGAAACTCCTGAACCAGTGGTGGAGACTCAAATTTACACAAGGAACTCCAAACAAGATGAAATACAATACTGCAGAATAGAGGTCCAAGCTAGAAGGGGTAGTGAACTCTAAGAGGAAGGACCATAATAGTTCCATGGAGCAGTGGCTGGGACCTGAGCTATGAAACCTGAGCGAGACTTCCTGAAACCATGAAAATGGAGAAACACTGAGAGCACTTTCTTATCAAAAATACATGGCAAGTGATTGAGTACACACTATCAACTGCCAGGCCATACACTGTTTGCACCTGTCGACATCTCCCCTTTGGCTGTGATATTCCTGTCAGTGGAGATGGTATCTAGTTCTTCATAACATTTTTTCCATGCCTCCCCATGACTGAATCATAACAGATCCCCAGTACATGTTGGATGGAGGGATGGATACATGGATGGATGGATGGATGGATGGGGGGGAGGATAGGGGGATGAAGAGGTGAGTGGATGGCTGGATGAATGAATGGATGGATGATAGCTGGATAGATGGGTGGATGGATGGATGATGGCTGGATAGATGGGTGGATGGATGGATGGATGGATGGATGAACAGTTAGATGAGTAGATGGATGAATAAATGGATGGATGGACAGGTATACAAAGTAGATGGACAGGAGAATAAGTGGATGTTTGTTAGATGGATGGATGGATGGAAGTTTGGGTGGATGGGTGGATGGAAGGATGAGTGGGTAGATGAGCTCAGGTGGATGGATATATGGATGGGTGGGTTAAGTGATGAGAATGTGACTGGAAGTCAGGTGCATGCATGGTGGCTGCCTACTGAGTTCCCACCTCAGGGCCGTTGTCTTTAGGGTTATTCTCCAAAATATTTCCTTGCCTTGTCTTAACTCCCTTATTTCATGTAAGGCTGCAGTTAAATGTCACTTCCGCAAGGAAGCCTTCCCTGATCACTCAATCTAAAACAGAACCCGCTTTGACTTTGTACCCCACTATGTTTCTAGCAGTGTTTAATCCTCCCTAGCATAGCAGATATTTGCTTGTTTGTTCTCTCCCATCAAATGTAAGCTCCATGGTGGCAGATGCTTTCTCTGTTTTGCTCACTTCTCTATCACCAACACCTAATACAGAGCCTGGCACAGAGAAGGTCTTTAATGAACATTTGTCAGATGAGCTGAAGGATATAATAAGCAGCTAGGAAGGAGGAGTGAGGTCTGATCTTGGAAATCTCTGAAATCTCAGCAAAAATGGAAAAAGTGCTCTGTTAATGATAATGCTGATGTTTTCTCTCATATGTTCCACAATTTACATATCACAAAGGACTTTGTCATTCATTATTCTGTCTGCACACATTTGAAGTAGGCAGGAAAGACAGTTGAGTCATTTTTAAATTTTTCACAATAGTGATATTTTATTGTTCGTACTGATGTGTTGCAAAATTCCCACTTGATACTGGAAGGGTAAAAAACACAGTAAAATTTGGCCAGGCGCGGTGGTTCATGCTTGTAATCCCAGCACTTTGGGAGGCTGAGGCAGGCAGATCACAAGATCAGAAGTTTGAGACCAGCCTGGCCAAAATAGTGAAACTCTGTCTCTACTAAAAATACAAAAATTAGCTGGGTGTGGTGGCACGCACCTGTAGTCCCAGCTGCTCAGGAGGCTGAGGCAGGAGAACTGCTCGAACCCAGGAGGCAGAGGTTGCAGTGAGCCAAGACGGTGCCATTGCACTCCAGCCTGGGTGACAGAGCAAGACCCTGTCTCAAAAAAAAAAAAAAAAAAACATATATCTATAGTGAAATTCTTTACATGAGCCTCCCACCCTTCTTTTTGCCTTGAGATATTCACTGTGGAGAGCTGAAGGTTACAGTTACAATCCTCACTTTAATGTGTGGGGAAACTGAGACTCGGATAAGCTAAGAGACTTGCCCAGAGTCACACAGCTACTCAACAGCAGAGCCAGATATATTTGTTTATTCTACTTTGGGTATCTTTTTTTTTTTTTTTTTTTTCGGTAGAGACAGTCTCATTGTGTTGCCCTGGCTGGTCTAGAACTCCCGAACTCAAGCAATCTTCCTGCCTTGGCCTCCCAAATTGCTGGGATTACAGGTGTGAGCCACCATGCCTGGCCCACCTCAGGTATCTATTAAGCACCAATTACACAGCCCATGAGATATTATTTCTTGGACCCCCAGGTCTCCTTAACCCAGGGCAATCCCAGGCAGAACTAAGTAGGGTGGGTTTCAGAGGGACTCAGTTGTCTCCCAGCACAATCAGTAGAGATGCTTTTCTTGCCAATCCCCAGTCTTGGATGAGCCCACTCAGCCCCACATGGCTCCTGGGCAGCCAAGGTGGGGAAGGATGCCGATCTGGGCTGATTAGAAACATTCTGAGCACCGCTGCTGGTGCTCTCAGCTGCCTAAACATTCTTTCTCCCCTCTCTTGTTGATCAGCTACTCACTGTGTGCCAGGCACTTGCCATGCAGTATCTTCCCGAGCACTCGCAATAATGACCTATTTATTTATTTATTTATTTATTTATTTTTTTTTTGAGACAGAGTCTCGTTCTCTCGCCCAAGCTGGAATGCAGTGGCGCAATCTCGATCTCGGCTCGCTACAAGCTCCGCCTCCCAGGTTCACGCCATTCTCCTGCCTCAGCCTCCCGAGTAGCTGGGATTACAGGCGCCCGCCACCAGGCCCGGCTAATTTTTGTATTTTTATTAGAGACGGGGTTTCTTCACGTTGGCCAGGCTAGTCTCGAACTCCTGACTTCAAGTGATCTGTCTGCCTCAGCCTCCCTGTGCTAGGATTACAGGTGTGAGCCACTGCGCCTAGCCAGGCCCTCCTTGATTGTGACAGTTAATTTTTCTTTTATTGTGATAAAATATGTGCAACATAAAAGTCACCATTTTAACTATTTTAAGTGTACAATCCAGTGGCATTAAGTACATTCACATCATTATGCGGCCATCACCACCATCTGCCTTCAGAACTGTTTCATCATTCCGAATTCACACTCTATACCCGTGAACAGTAACTCTCCAGTCCTCCTTCTCACAGCCCCTGGTAACCACTATTCCACTTTCTGTCTTTGTGAGTTTGTCTATTCGAGGTATCACACAGAAGAGGAATCATAAAATATTTCCTTTGCTATGGTTAATTTTACGTCAATGTGGCTAGTCTATGGTACCCAGTTATTTGGTCAAAAACCAGTGTAGCCGGGTATGGTGGCACATGCCCACAGTCCTAGCTACTCTAGAGGCTGAAGAGGGTGGGCTGCTTGAGGCCCGGAGTTCGAGGCTGCAGTGTACTATGATGGTGCCACTGTAACCTAGTTTGGGCAACAGAGTGAGACTCTATTTCTAAGGAGAGAAAAACAATAGTGTAGATGTTGCTGTGAAAATATTTTTTACATCTGATGAACATTTTAAACCAACAGACTTTGGGTAAAACAGATCAGCCTCCAGGAGGTGAGTGGGCTTCATCTACTCATTTGAAAGACTTAAGAACAAACACTGAGGTTTCCCCAGAAGGAAGAAACTCTGCCTGAGTTTCCAGCTGCCAGACTCAAGATTCAGCTTCAACTTTGGCCTGAATTTCCAAACCTAGAGATAGATGTGTCAACTCCTACAGTTATGTTAGCCAAGTCCCTAAATTCTCTCTCTCTTTCTCTATCTATCTGTGATACATGTGTATCCTATTGATTCTGTTTCTCTGCAGAACCCTAACACACTGGCCCTACTCCCTCCACGTATACTCTGTCCCCATCTCCTCCATCTGCCCAGATACCACCTCCTCCAGGAAGCCTTCTGGAGCATCCTCTCTTGGGATACTTACTGCATGTGGCCTCATGGAGGGAATTTTATCCACATGAACAGGGACCACTTTTGTTCTTTGCTTCAAATGTTTGTTTCACTCTGTTTGCTCTCAGCAGTACTGACGAGCTGTACTTTGTAGGTGTGCATAGTATTTGTAAGATTTGGTTAATTTGTGTAATGGCTCCAGGGAGCTTTGTAGAAAAACTATCCCCATCTCAGGAAGAGCTCTGTCCTCATACCAAAAGTTGACTCAGAGGAGGATCCCAGCCAAGGGGTTAAATTCCACACCACCCTCCCCATAGCCAATTCCTGGGACTATCCCACCCTCAGCTTAGAGCCAGAGAAACCCTTAGGGCCCATGTGAATAAATGAGACCCTTCCCCTCTTAGACTTTGCCAGGAAGCTAGATGGAAGCAAAGGCCCCGGCGCCCCTGTGTCTCCACCTTGCCCTTCACGAGTCAGAAGGCCCTGGGATGTGCCAAGGATCCTTGTCAGGCCTGGGATCTGACAGCAGAGCGCCCAGGACCACTCTCTGGCTTCCTGGAGCATGATGGAGACTGTGACAAGGATGAGGAGGACAGGTCTGCCCCTCAAAACCTCACCCAGGCCCCAGCCACAGGAGTCTGTCTTGCAAGGTAATTGGGAGCCAGGTTTGGCTTTTTTTTTTTTTTAAGTCAGTCAGATTTAGCAATGGGGGTTGTATACCAAAGATCTGCTTTTGAATCCCAGCTCTGCCACTTAACAGTCATGTCACCTGGAGAAAGCCACCCAACATCTCTCAGACTATTTTCTCATCTCCAAAATGGGAAAAATAAGGCTTATCTCATAGAGTACATGGAAGAGCAAATGATGTCACACACAAAGTTCCTGGCACATGGCAATCACTCCATAATGACAAATATTGTTGGTGAGGCTATTTTTATTACTAGCTGTGCAACTTTGGGCAAATGGCTTAACCTCTCTGTGCCCTCCTTTTCTGATATCTGAAATGAGGATAAAAATAACAATAAATGCTCCACAGGGTGGCCATGAGCATTAACTGAGATGCAACACACAAAGTGCCCTAGAGATAAGTAATCTCTCAATACACAGCTATTATCAGTCATCCATATTTATTATTGTCCTTATTATTTGGGCTGAACAGCTGAGGTAACCCCTTGATCCCTCCAGCTCTGATGAGACATCCAAGGCTCTGGGTAGAGGAAAAGCCCCACTCAGAGTCCTCCAACCCCCACCGCTCAGGCCCCTTTGAAGTCCCCAGGGGCCCCAGGCCGTGATAAATGTCCCAGCCCTATAGGTTATGACTTGCTGCCAGATTTGACGTTAACCATCATGCCCTGACTGGGTGTTTGAAGAAAGTGGCTAAATGCTGCTGGGGCTGATGGAGGAGATAGCAGCGAGGCCGGTCTTTGAAAGCCCCAGCCGGCCGCCCTGGCGAGAGGGAGCGAGGAGGCCGGCTCCGCTCCAGCTGTTTAGTCTACCAATCATGGTGGTGACAGGGAGTCTGCGCTGGCACGGAGAGGGCTGCTGGGCGCTGGGTGGGGAGGGGCCGCCCAGCGAGTTCCTTGCTTGCTTGCTTTTTCTAAAGTGTGTGTATGTGCGTGTGCTTTTCACACCTTCAGGGCAAGCGGAGAAAAGGTTGTAAAGGAGAAAGAGTGCTGAACTGGGAGCCCAGAGACCTAGGCACTGCCACTGTCCTATCTCTGCTCCTTTTCCCCTAGGGAAGGAGGGCACATGTCATGAAGGGGTTCAAATTCCAGGCTGCAGAGTCAGCCAGGTCCTCCTTCCACCCTGACTCTGCCTCTCATTGCATTGAGTCACTGGGAAAGATCCTTGACTTCCCTAAACCTCAGTTTCTTTATCTTTAAAATGGGAGTGAATAACTGCCCCTCCCCCACAGGGTCAAAGGCAGATTAAATAAATTGATGCAGGAAAGCATCTTGGATGGAACTTGGTGCACAGTAGGGACTCAGTCGATAGAAACTGACCTTTCAGATCAGATGAGAACACAGGGACAGAGAGCCAGGTTTGCTTCTTGGCTCCCAGTGTGTCCTCAGACACCAAATCCCAGCTTCCACTTCACTCTGCCTTTCTCCATTCATTTGTTCTCTCAGACAACTTCCTTCAGAGGCCGAGTAGCATCAGAACAAAAAACAATAGCCAGCACTTTACATGTCACAGCCAACTTGAGAACAAGCATTATTATTAAGCCATTTTGCACTGTGGAAACTGAGGCTCAGACAGAAGTGATTGGCCTATTGAGTTGCAAGAAAGACCCCTCACCTGTGGTATGTGATATGTGACTCTTCAGGTAAGGCACTAGAGATTAGAGACTGGCTTCCCAGGCCACTTGCTAACCAGAAATGTTCCTCATCTGCAAAATGGGAATAGTGATGCCTGACATACAGGTGGTTGGCAGTTTTAGGTGAAATAACAGGGAACCAAGCCTGGCACTTAGCAAGGTCTCAATAAATGGGAGCTGGTGTGATTCTTGAGCACTATTCTGTGCCAGCCTCTGCCAGGAACTGGAGACAGAAAGCACAATCAGAGAGGGCCTCAGGCTTCAAAGCACCTGTATCAGTCAGGACAAGCCAGGTTATCCTACAGTAACAAAAAAACCAGGCTTGGCCAGGTGTGGGATTACGCCTGTAATCCCAGCACTTTGGGAGGCTGAGGCAGGCAGATCACTTGATGTCAGGAGTCTGAGACCAGCCTGGCCAACATGGTGAAACCCCATCTCTACTAAAAATACAAAACTTATCCAGGCGCAGTTGCAGGTGACTATAATCCCAGCGACTGGGGAGGCTGAGGCAGGAGAATTGCTTGAACCTGGGAGGCAGAGGTTGCAGTGAGCCAAGATCACGCCATTGCATTCCAGCCTAGGTGACAGAGCAAGACTGTCTCAAAAAAAAAAGAAAAAAAAAATACCCCAGGTTTATTTCTTACTCACACTGCATGTCCAACACAGGTCAACATGAGTTTCTGTTCACCTAGTGACTCAGGGACAGGGGCTGATGGACCCTCCACCTTGACACATTTTCAAGATCACTGTGGCAAGGTGAAGCAAACGTGGGGACTCATACACTGGCTTATAGTTTCTACTGCTAACATTTCATGGTTAAAATAATCACATGGATATGTCTAACCTCAAAGGGGACAGGGCAGTATAATCCTACCTTGTGCCAGGAAGGCGGAGGAAAATGACTTCCACATGCCCCACAGTCCAGGGCGAGAGGCGTAAACAGGGTAAACCACAGCTCTGATGGAGTTGAGTCCTTACTGTGTTGCAGGAACACAGATGAGAAGCAACTTTGTTGGGAGGCCTGGGGGCCTTCATTGCCCAGGTGACCTGTGAGCCTAGCATGGACATCGGGGTTATTAAGTTGGGGTCTGAGGATCCATAATTGCATGACTGAACTTCGGGAACCCAAAATTTCCACAAACTTCAAAATCTTGGATATAGGTGAGTTTATGCATTTTCCCAAGAAGAAAGTCCTTAACTTTCATCATCTAAGACTTGGGCTGCCAGATGATCACTATGTCTTTCTTCTGGCTTTAGTCTTTCTATTATAGTGTACCATATCTTAAAGTGCAATGCTCAAACTACCTGCAGCAGACAATCTAGATAGTTGTCAAAAATGCATAGCCTGAGGCCCAGCCCAGACCAACTGAATCGGAATCTCTGGGAGTGGTTCCAATCTGCATTTTTAACAAGCTCCCCAGGTAGCCCTCATACATCTTGAAGTTTGAGGTTCTCTCAGCCAGAGATAGCCCTCTCCCAGCCCAGTTAGACTGTGAAGAAAGCACAGAGAGAGCTGAGCCACATGGTTGAGAAGAATCCTCCATGGCCAGAGAGTACTTTACAGTTTCCAGAGGGCTGCCACCTCGTGCCTTATCCAACCTCACTGCAGAAAGGTGGGGTGGAGGTGCCAGCTCTCCACTGGCACAAAGGAGGTGCTCAGTGAATACCACCGAAGGAAATGACAACAGGAAATGAAAAGGGAGCCAAACAAGACAGCATGGCCTAAAAATGACATGCCCTGAAATCAGACCACCCTGAGTTCAAATTTCAGTCTTGCCAGTTCCTAGTTGGGTAATCTCGGACAAGTTACCCAACCTCTCAGGACCCTAGCTTCCTTGTCTGTGATCAGGAATGTGTCTTTCTTCCCTCCAGGACTGTGTTGGCACACAGCACAGCTTCTCTAAAGGTCGCCAGAAGGATCCTCAGTGCTTTAATAATTCTCATATCAGGCCTCCTCAACTCCATTCTAGAGGTGAGGGAAGAGAGACCTGGAGACGGCTCCCCTAGAAGCACTAGAGGGTTAATTCATGCCCTGGCAAAGCCCATCCCCACCAAACCCTGGGTCTTGTCCTCGTCTTCCCAGAGTCATGCTGGCCAGAGCTGAGACTGCCATGCTATCATGTGAGCAGTCAGCCCTAGACACTCACATTCACCCCTGCCAGGACAAGGGGATTCCTTTGTCCCTGATAACTCCTGGGGACCCACCCTCGCATAGGTAGGCAGACCCCCAGGAGGCAGGGCTGATGGTTAAATCAGGGGTTCCAGCCTAGCTCTGCTAAAGAAGAACCTGGAAAGTGTGTTCAATGCCCAAATTTCTGGTCCCACCCCAGGCAATTCTCATTCTGCAGGTTTGGATTAGAGCCCAAGGATTGCATTTTAACAAATTCCCAGGGATTCTGATCTTCAGCCAGATCCTGGAGCTGCTGCTCTGACCTCTAGGTGGTTCAGAATGTGTGGTTTGGGGGCCAGGTGCAATGGCTCATGCCTGTAATCCCAGTACTTTGGGAGGTTGAGGCGGGCAGATCACCTGAGGTCAGTAGTTCAAGACCAGCCTGGCCAACATGTGAGACCCCATCTCTACTGAAAATTCAAAAATTAGCCGGGCATGGTGGCAGGCGCCTGTAATCCCAGCTACTTGAGAGGCTGAGACAAGAGGATTGCTTTATTTATTTATTTATTTATTTTTGAGACGGAGTCTCACTCTGTCACCCAGGCTGGAGTGCAGTAGCGCGATCTCGGCTCACTGCAACAGGATTGCTTTAACCCAGGAGGCAGAGGTTGCGGTGAGCCAAAACTGAGCCATTGCACTCTAGCCTGGGCAACCAGAACAAAAAACTTTGTCTAAAAAAAAAAAAAAATGTGTGGTTTGGAATGTCTGGTAGGCAGATGGAATCCTGGTCACCCAGGATCCTGTCCCCAGTAGGGATGCTGCTTCATGCTGAGCCCTTTCCCTCTTCAGGTCGCCACCGGCCCACCCATCTCCACCATGCCCCATGCTACCCTTCCTTGTGGCCTGAGCCTGGGGGTGGGAGCAGGTCTGCAAGGAGAAGGGACAACTGGATTTTTAGATGGGTTGGGTGGTAGAACGAGCTCTGGGCTGGGGGATAAGAAATTGCAGCAGAAACCCTTCTGTTTTCTATATCCCTTTCAGGCTCTCAGAGCCTCAACTTCCTCATCTGTATACAGGGCTTATTCCCTGATGGAAAATTAGAGATGGACAATTACCATGGAGCTAGTGAAGCTTAGGTATCAGGGGACCTCATGTACACATGGCCCTTCTAAAGCCCTGCACCTAATTTTGTTTTCTCTTCCTTACAGGGGCCCATAAAATCCACATCAGGCCCTGACTATAAGAGTGGCTGTGAAATGTCAAATGAGGGATAAAACCAGAGGGCTTTCACCTAGGGAACTCACCACCTCCAAAAGGGTAAGAGAGCTCTCCAAAGGTGCTCCTGGAGCCCCCCTCCTCTCCAGCTTTGGTTTCTCCACTTTCCTACCGGATGAGTCCTGCCTCTTCCTGCCTGGGAGTTTATCAGCAGGGAGTGGCAGGGCCTGCTAATCAGGGGCCGCTCCAGGCCCCCGGGATTAACCCTGCAGACCCTGGGCCAGGGTCAGCAGCCCTGGCTACCAGTTATGCTCCTGGGTTCTCAGCTGCGGGTTAGATTGCTGGGAAGGGAGGAAGGGGAACTTTAGGGAGGGACTCACTAGCAGCCGGAGAGATTAAAACTAAATGAGAATACCTCACTCTCCTACTTAGAACCCTTCAGGGGACTGCCTCTGTGTCTAAAATGAAACCCAGATCTTGCCCCACCCATCAGGCGCTGCCCTCCTCTCTGATCTCAGCCCTGGCTCTGGGATGCTCCAGCTTTGCCTGCCTGCCTGCCTTCCCTTCCAAACCCCTTCCTTCCTCATTCGCTCTTGCCCTGAGACTTTGGCAATGGCTCTTCCTGTACCTGGAACCCCCTTCCCATATCTTCAAAAGGCACCTCCTGCAGGTCTCTTCTTAAAGATCACATCCCAGAGATGCCTTCCCTCGCCACATTTCTAAGGTCATCCCCTACCCACCCCACTGTGCCACTCTCATTTTTCCTGTTTAATTTTATAATCAGAGGCTGACATTCGTATCTATTTTCTGCTATTCATCTGCCTCTGCCATGAAGTGAGCTGAGATTCTCTCCTCAGCACTTCAGACAGAGCCTGGTGCATAGAGGGGGCTCAGTAGTAATTTGTAGAAGGAAAGGATGAGGGTGGTAGATCTGTCCAACCACCCTCCTGGGTTCTCAGCCAGGCTTGGGGTAGGGGGATAGAGGGTGGCTAAGCCAGGATCCCTGCCCAAGGAGCCACATTCTTCCTATTGTGAGACAGCAGATTGCTTAGGTAGGTTTGGAAAGACAAGCAACACTGCTGGTTTCAGCTGCAAGCCAAGAGCTGATTTGGACAAGGTGGTTCCCTGCCTGCCCGTGTTAAAACTCTCAGGGAGCTTGTTACAGAGATGGCTGCCTGACCTGCCCCTCCAGTGGAAGGGAAGGCTTCCCAGAGGAGCTGGGCTGGGACATTGGTAATTAGGTACACCTGCCGGGGCAAGGGACTACAAGATCATGAGAAGACGACATGTGGCCTGGCTGTGGAGGGCTGGGAGTAGCAGGGCACCTCCCCTCCTCCCCAAGCCCAAGACTCCCAGGTGGGTTATGCTGAAGACCAGGGAGGCCGGAAATGGAGGATCCTTGGGCTGGCTTCAGACCCCTGCTGGTCCTGCCAGCACCACCTCCTGCAGCAGGTGCAGGTCTGCCCTCAGCTCCCACCAAGCAGGGTCAGAGACCAGCTCCTAGCATGCCTCCAGAACACTCCCAGGCAACCCTCAGCCCTTCTTCCCCTTTCCTACAGCAAGAGCCTTATTTCGCTCACTCTGAACTGGACTTGGGCCATGTTCCTGCTACGCACAAACTGGGTGACCATAAGAAAGCTACTTAAGGCCGAGTGCAGTGGCTCACGCCTGTAATCCCAGCACTTTGGGAGGCCGAGGTCGGGGGATCACAAGGTCAAGAGATCAAGATCATTTTGGCTAACATGGTAAAACCCCATTTCACTAAAAATACAAAAATTAGCTGAGCATGGTGGCGGGCGCCTGTAGTCCCAGCTACTTGGGAGGCTGAGGCAGAAGAATCGCTTGAACCCGGGAGCGGGAGTTTGCAGTGAGCGGTGATCGCGCCACTGCACTCCAGCCTGGCAACAGAGTGAGACTCCGTCTCATAAAAAATTAAAAAAAAAAAATCCCTAAGCCTAAGTTATAGAATAATAAACAAGACCATGGAGGGTGGGGGGGCGTGAACAAGTTCATCGTGAAAGGCCCGAGCACATGGTCTCAAGCAGGGCGAGAGCTCCTAACTGCAATTGCGATGTTTGCCCTCTTTCTCCAGAACCCAAAGCGCCCGGGCCTGCGTAGCCCTGGCCTCCAGCGTCACCTGCTGGTCCAGTGGGAGAATGACGCACCCTGCCGTCCTGGGGTGAAGGACTCCAGAGCCCCGAGTGCCAGCCTCAGCCCTGCCCCAGCTCCCACCCTGCAGCATGTAGGACGAACCCCAACCCCAACCCCCGCCGCCGCGGGCCGGACCTTCGCATCTGTAACTTGGACACGGCAGTCCCCCTCTGCCCATTAGCAGGGTTCGGGGGCTTCCCGAGAGCCGGGGGAGCCAGGAAATAAATGCCCTCTGAGGGACGGGACCGGCTCTGCCACGGGCGCCCATGGAGCAGGGCAGAGCAGGTGCTCCGACCCCCGTTTCACCTGCCAGGCTCACAAACTCCCGGACCCATACCCACGCCCACGCGCCCAGCAGGTTCCTGGGTGTTTTGTTTTGTTTTCTAGCATGATTTGCTTAATGTTTCTCCCCTCAACCCTCCCCATCCCCTGAGCGTCACCTCCAGGAGAGAGGACAGAGCCTGGACTGCGTGCCCCAGCCCCTGGATTCCAAGCCCCTGGCACACGACTACGTGTTAAATAAGTAAAATAAATACTGTTTTAAAAAGGAAAATGAAATGTATTGAATTAATAAAATAGAACAATTCTGACGACACACACAGGCACGCCAATCTCAGTCACACTCGCCCCCGGCACAGACACTGTCACCATTATTTGCCCCCCTGCCTCCCCACGCTAGAGAGCAGCGCCCTAACAGAAGGAGGCTGCTGCCGAGCCGCGGACGGGCCGCACACCCGCGTGTACACACAGTCCGAGAACGCACACACATGCGCACGGCCTGGCCTTCACGCACAGCGAGCCCGTCCGGTTTCCATCCCAGCTCCCAGAACTTCCCCCACACTTTGGTACTGAGGGCTCAGGTGGATCCTTTTGAAGCCATCAAGCGAGGGAGTTGGGAAGGGCCCCATTGACAAACGGGGACGCAAGAATTTTATGAATTTAAGGGCTGTAAATTTCCGCCAGCAAATCCCCGACCCTGTCCGTCCGCACCGCCTTCCTTCTCACGAGGAGGCGGGGCGTATCTTCCCACCCTCTGCTCATCCCCCCCCTTCTCAAACTAATCAGCCAGTTCAAATCGTACCCTTCACCTATGATCACACTATTGTCATCACCGCCACCACCACTTAGATTGCCAGTGTTTGAATCCAACTCTGCTCTGAACAGTAGGTGCCCTTAGACAATTGACCTCTGTGTCTTCCACTGCGAAATGTGAATAATAATACTACTTACTCCTGGGCGAAGAAGTGAGAATGAAGAGATCATGCACTAAAGCCTGGGGCCGCTATGCCTTGTCATTGTTAAATACTCATAAAATGGGAGGTATAGTTATTCTTATTATAGGGTCTTTAAAATGATTATTCTTAGGATGCTATTTAAACTTAAAATAGCAGAGTTGAACAGGTTCTTAGAGACCCCTATTCCAGCTCTGTCTTTGTAAGTTGGAGATAAAGAATTTCAGAGAGTCGCTTGCTCAAAATCACACTGCTAGTTGGTGGTAGACCCATGTCAAAAGTTCAGATCTCCTAGGTGAGGAGTTGTCAGACATAACACCAAAAGCACAATCCGTTTTCTGAAATTGATAAACTGGGCCAGCCACGGTGGCTAACACCTGTAATCTCAGCACTTTGGGAAGCCAAGGCAGGTGGATCATTTGAGGTCAGGAGTTCAAGACCAGCCTGACCAACATGGTGAAACCCCATCTCTACTAAAACTACTAAAAATTAGCCAGGCATGGTGGCGCACTCCTGTAGTCCCAGCTACTCGGGAGACTGAGGCACGAGAATCACTTGAACCTGGGAGTCAGAGGTTGCAGTGAGCCGAAATTTGTGCCACTGCATTACAGCCTGGGCAACACAGTGAGACTTTGTCTCAAAAAAAAAAAAAAAGAAATTGATGGACTTTGTTGAAATTAAAAACTTCTGTCCTTCGAAGGACATTGTTAAGAGGATAAAAGAAAACAAGCCACATATTGAGAAATATTTACAAGTCATATATCTGATATATAAGTTGTATCAAACATACATAAAGAACTTGCAAAAATCAGTAATACAAAAACAATCAAATTTTTAAATGGTCAAAAAACTTGAACAGACACTTCGCCAAAGAAAATGTATGAATGGCAAATAAGCACTTGCAAAGAGGCTTGCGATTAGTCATTAGGGAAATGCAAATTAAGATAATAATGAGATACCACTACGAATTTATTAGAATGACTAAAATGGGGCCAGGCACGGTGGCTCACGCCTATAATCCCAGCACTTTGGGAGGCTGAGGTGGGCAGATCACCTGAGGTTGGGAGTTCGAGACCAGCCTGACCAACATGGAGAAACCCCCATCTCCATGGCAAAATTGGCAGGGCATCGTGGCGCATGCCTGTAATCCCAGCTACTTGGGAGGCTGAGGCAGGAGAATCACTTGAACCCAGGAAGCAGAGGTTGCGATGAGACAAGATCACACAATTGCACTCCAGCCTAGACAACAAGAACGAAACCCTGTCTCAAAAAAAAAAAAGACTAAAATGGGAAAAGAAAGCTAACAATACCAAGTGCTGATGGAGATGCAGAGCAACTAGAACTCTGATGCATTGCTGGCGGGAACACAAACTGGTGCAGGCACTTTGGATTACAGTCTCACAATTTCTTATAAAGTTAAACATACTTACAGTAAAATCCCAGAAGGCTGGGTGTAGTGCTCACATCTGTAATCCCAAAACTGTGGGCCGCCAGCGTGGTAGGATCACTTGAGGCTACGAGTTTGAGACCAGCCTGGGCAACACAGTGAGACTGCCCCAGTCCCATCTCTACAAAAAAATTAAAAATTAGCCAAGCACGATGGTGCACACCTGTAGTCCCAGCTACTCATGAGGCTAAGGTGGGAGGGTTTCCTGAGCCCAGGAGTTTGGGGTTGCAGTGAGCTAGGATCTGGCCACTATATTGCAAACTGGGTGACAGAGCAAGACCCTCTCTCTAATAATAACAATAATAACATGTAATGGGGCCGTGACAGCCAGGAAGGGGAGTGAGCACAATAGAAATTATATTCCTTGCCCAGGTGTGGTGGCTCACGCCTGTAATCCCTACACTTTAGAAGGCCAAGGCAGGTGGATCACCTGAGGTCAGGAGTTCAAGACCAGCCTGGGCAACATGGTGAAACTCTGTCTCCACTAAAAATACAAAAATTAGCCCAGCGTGGTGGTGAGAGCCTATAATCCCAGCTACTTGGGAGGCTGAGGCAGGAGAATCGCTTAAAACCAGAAAGTGGAGGTTGCAGTAAGCTGAGATCGTGCCACTGCCCTCCAGCCTGGGCGACAAAAGCAAAACTCCATCTCAAATTTAAAAAAAGGAAATGACATTCCTTACGGGCCAGTGACCTTTCATGGTTAGCCCCAACGTGTTTGGTGATTTGAGGGTGATAGTCCTACTTTGAATAATAATAACAAAACCCAGCGATCCCATTTCTACTCATATATTTACCAACTGAAATGAAAATGTATATTCACACAAAAATCTGTATATAAATGTTTGTAGTAGCTTTATTTGTAATCAGCAGGAACGGAAAAGAACCCAAATGTCCCTCAGCTGGTGAATGGATAAACAAATCTTGGTACCTCCATACAATGGAACACTATTCAGCAATAAACATTGCTACTATATGTATCATGCTGACTGAAAGAAAACTCAAAAGGCTACACACTCTATCATTCCGTGTATAGAACATCTGCAGAAGGCAAAACTTTGGGGACTAAAGAGAGTGGGCAGAAGGACTGACACAGGAATTGGGTGGTAATTAAATTATTCTATGTCTTGATTGTGATGTTGGTTACATGACTTCAGCATTCACCAAAATTTGCAGGGCCATACATGTGGAACCATAAAAAAGGTAACTTTTGCTGTAAGTAATTATGCCTTATTTTAAAAGAAGAATTCAGATCTCCAGGCTCCCAGCCCAGCATGCTTGTCACTGCACCCTCTCCAGGTGCTGTGTGATCTGTGGGCCAAAGTTCTGCCAGTGATTCTTAAGCTTATCTGGGTTTAGAAATCCTTTCCAAGAAAGCTGAGGCTCAGAGGAACTCACCCAAGGTCACACAGCCAGTTAGTGAGAAAGCTAGGATGAGCTATTCAATCTTCTGACCCACATCCTGAGCTTTTTGCATGTCGCCACGTTTCATCATTCACCTTTATGTTTCCTTGGAAATAATTTTTTGTTTTTTTGTTTTTTGTTTTGTTTTTTGTTTTTTGTTTTTATTTTGAGACGGAGTCTCGCTCTATCCCCCAGGCTGGAATGCAGTGGCGCCATCCCGGCTCACTGCAAGCTCCGCCTCCCGGGTTCACGCCATTCTCCTGTCTCAGCCTGCGGAGTAGCTGGGACTACAGGCGCCCGCCACTGCGCTCGGCTAATTTTTTGTATTTTTAGTAGAGACGGAGTTTCACTGTGGTCTCGATCTCCTGACCTCGTGATCCGCCCGCCTCCGCCTCCCAAAGTGCTGGGATTACAGGCTTGAGCCACCGCGCCCGGCTGTTTTTTGTTTTTTTTGAGACGGAGTCTTGCTCTGTCGCCCAGGCTGGAGTGCAGTGGCCGGATCTCAGCTCACTGCAAGCTCCGCCTCCCGGGTTCACGCTATTCTCCTGCTTCAGCCTCCGGAGTAGCTGGGACTACAGGCGCCCGCCACCTCGCCCGGCTAGTTTTTTTGTATTTTTTTGTAGAGATGGGGTTTCACCGTGTTAGCCAGGATGGTCTCTATCTCCTGACCTCGTGATCCGCCCGTCTCGGCCTCCCAAAGTGCTGGGATTACAGGCTTGAGCCACCGCGTCCGGCCAATTTTTGGTTTATTAATCACATTTAGGTGGTAAAAATGTGACGTAGCATAGGGATGCTTCCTCCCCTGGCCAACATTCAGGCAACCACCCAGGGCACAGGAGGAAAGCCTGGGTGAAAATCACAGCTCCGCGTCTTGTAGCCCTGTTACCTCAGACAAGTGCCGTGACCGCTCTGAGCTTCAACTCCTCCAATTGTGAGATAGAGATAGAAATACCAGTGCCACTATGGGAGGCCAAGGCGGGTGGATCACAAGGTCAGGAGTTCAAGACCAGCCTGACCAGCATGGTGAAACCCCGTCTCTACCAAAAATAACAAAAAATTAGCCGGACTTGGTGGCAGGCATCTGTAATCCCAGCTACTCAGGAGGCTGAGGCAGGAGAATTGCTTGAACCCTGGAGGCGGAGGTTGCAGTGAGCTGAGATGGTGCCACTGCACTCCAGCCTGGGTGACAGAGTGAGACGACATCTCAAAAAAAAAAAAAATACCAATACCTACTCTATATGATTTTCAGGAATGCTAAATAAGATAAACCATAGACAGCACCTAAGTGCCGGGCTCATCACATGTCCTCAATAAATAAATGATAGCTATTTTTATTATTCCTATTAACTACCCAGGGACTCAGACTGAACCGCTATGCAGGGTGACAACAGCAGCTCAAATAAAACCGTGGAAACCACTTCCTGACCCCGTGATCTCAATGGGACTGTGAGTGTGCCACAGTAGGAACTTTGATACAGGAAGTGTGTTTAGGAAAGGAAGGATAGGGTAAGGTGGTCCAGGAGTATCCCATTGCAACCACTGACTGCCTTGTAGCCTTTGGCAAGTCCCTGCTTCTCTCTGGGTCCCAGTCTCCTCCTACTGATGGAATTGAACTAAATGATCTCCAAGTGCCCTTTCAGCTCATGGCAGGGATCTCAGTCAGGGTGCCTAAGGAGTTTGTCAAAATGCTAATCCCCAGGCCCACCATGGATTCTGGAGCAAGGTGTGGAAATCTGCAGTTTATACTCACATACCCCCAGGGGTACACTTTAGAAAGAGCTAGGCTTGTGCTCCCTGACACCATGTGCAATCACCTTTCTGGATCCTTGCACATGTTGTTCGTTCCCACTGCTTAGAACATTTTTATCCAGATCTCTATCTGGTTAACAGTACTCATTCTTCAAAATCCTGCTCAGAGTCCCTTCCTCCAGCCTTCCCTGATTTCTACATCCTCCAGCTGGATTGGGCACTTGCAGCACTCTAGGCTTCCCCTTCTTTCTTAGCATATACACCACATCATGGTGATTGTTCTTTTAAAATTATGCACACATTTTCCTTGTAAAAACTGAAAACATGGCAATGGAACACTTATCCCCTTGACAACCTGCCCCACTGTTTAATGTACTTTCTTCCAGACACATTTCAGTGCATTTACAAATATATCCCTGGTGTATCAAAAAGCTAGGATACTGTTTGTGGAATTTTATTTTGCACAACTGGTATCATCCTTGCTTTTCCTTCATAGGATGCGTAGGAGACCCGTCTGCATCAGTACCCACCATGTTCTGCTTACGTACCGCACAGCATACCAGAGTGGGCCCATACCTCCACAGACTTAACCACCCTTCTCTTAATGAACATCTTCCCTTCACAATTGTGTTTTATATCTCCACCTTTCTCCCTCAACTGTCAGCTGTTTGATCAGAATAACAGGCTCTGGAGTCACTGCCTGAGTTCAAATTGCAACTGCCATAGGCAAGTTCCCACTCTCTCTGTCTCATCTGTGAAATGAGGGCAATGATAATTGAGACCTCACAGGACTGCTCTGAGTTACAACAAACAAGTACTTAGCCCATGTTCCTGGTACATAGTTGGTGCTCAATAAATGTTTGTTAGATGAATCAGCAGACAGATATGGGCAGAAAGCAAGTCTCATTGCATCCCCCAGAGCATAATGGCCCTAAATAATAATGTAAAGTGCCATGGTTAGCAGATAGGTGATGGCTGGCTTTAGAATGCCTACACTCTCCACAAGCTAAGAAGCACCGGAAGCTGGATTAGCACAGAGTTCCTTCTGGTCAACAAGGAGGTCTGTATGGCAGGTTTGCCATTGACTTCTGTACAGCCTACAGCATACTCACAGGGAGTTAAGTTAGGGGGCCAGGATTTGCCTAATGGTAAAAAGTCCAGCCTTGGAATCAGACAAATTCCAGACAGAACTGGGTTCAAGTCCAGTTCTGCTGTTTGCTAGGTGCATTGACCTTGGGAAGCTCCCTTAACCTCCCTGAGCCTCGGCTTCCTCCTGTGTAAAGTGGGCAAGTGCTGATGTATGTTTGGAAGGACGTTATAAGGATAATGTGTAAACAGCTTGCCTTGGTGCCTGGGGTATTGATGTTGCTCAATTAATACTAGCTGGAGTGGTGATAGTGATGATGAAACAATGAAGAAGCAGGGTCGGGGAGGGTGTGCTGGATTAAAGACGGCAGCCAAGTGTTAGTTACTTTCATCACTGAGGGGGATGTCTAACTCCTCTTCCCTAGAATCTGTCCTGGCCTTAACGACTTCTTTGACCCATGGAATGTGGCACAGTGACATTCTAGGAATTCCAAGATAGGTTATAAGAAGTCTTGTAAGGCTGGGCATAGTGGCTCACACCTATAATTCCAGAACTTTGGGAGGCCGAGGTGGGGGTATCAGATCTTTATAAAACCATCAGATATCATGAGATTTATTCACTATCATGAGAACAGCACAGGAAGGACCTGCCCCCATGATTCAATTATCTCACACCAGGTCCCTCCCACAACATGTGGGAATTGTGGGAGCTACAGCTCAGGATGAGATTTGGGTGGGGACACAGCCACAGTGTATCAGCTGGTTACCTTAGAATAAAATAAGTTCAGTGTTTTGCATTTTCCATCTTTTTCTTACTTTTTGAAGCCCCATTTCACATGGTCTTGGGAAGCAGAATTTATTCCAGTGAGTCACCATGAAGGCATGAGCTTTCACATGTGCTTTCAGCAGCTTAGGCATCCTGGCCCTGGAGAAGCCCTTTCATGAGTCTTTCTCCACAAAGCGCCCTCCTCAACTACTCCTGAGCAAGCAAACTGTCTCTCTCTGCTTCTGGGGGTATCATGGGAAGCATGAAAAGGAATAACCTTGGATCCAATAGTGTTTCGTTTAAAACTCAATTCTGCTACTCACTTGCTGTGTGATCTTGGGTGAGTTACTTGTCTCTCTGGTCTTCATCACTTCCACTACTAAAATAAAAAAGGAGACAATATTATCTGTCTCAGGAAATTTTGACATAAATTATATATGATGTTAGTACAAAGTAAGTCTTCAGGAAGCAGTAATTATTGTTATTAATAATAGCAAAATGGCCTGGCCCAGGGGCTCATGCCTGTAATCCCAGCACTTTGGGAGGCCCAGGCAGGGGTCTTCTGAGGTCACGAGTTCGAGACCAGTCTAGCCAACATGGTGAAACACCATCTCTTCCAAAAATGCAAAAATTAGCCAGGCACAGTGGCATGCACCAGTAATCCCAGCTACTCAGAAGGCTGAGGCTGGAGAATCGCTTGAACCCGGGAGGTGGAGATTGCAGTGGGCTGAGATCGTGCCACTGCACTCCAGCCTGGGCGACAGAGCAAGACTCCATTTCAAAATAATAATAATAATAATAGCAAAACAAGGAGGATTGATTGAGCCCAAGAGATCAAGACTGCAGTGAGCTATGATTGCATCACTGCACTCCAGACTGGGCAACAAAGTGAGCCTCTGTCTCTGAAAAAATAAAAATAAATAATAAATAAAAATAATAGGTCGGGCACCGTGGCTCATGCCTGTTATCCCAGCACTTTGGGTGGCTGAGGCAGGTGGATCACCTGAGGTCAGGAATTTGAGACCAGCCTGACCAACATGGTGAAACTGTGTCTCTACTGAAAACACAAAAATTAGCCAGGCATGGTAGCACGCCTGTAGTCCCAGCTACTCGGGAGGCTGAGGCAGGAAAATCACTTGAACCTGGGAGATGGAGGTTGTGGTGAGCCGAGATTGTGCCATTGCACTCCAGCCTGGGCGACAAGAGCGAAACTCCATCTCAGAAAAAATAAAACAATAAAAAAAAAGCAAAACATTTAGCACAATGCCTTGCATAGAACAAGCAAGCACTGAATAAATATTTGTTGAAATTTTGTAAGTTCAAGTCAATGTCATGAAAATGAGGTGAGGGGGAAAATGAGGTATATTTTTAAACACCTTTTACAATATTTAAAACAAATAAATCAATGCAAAGAGTAGACTTTGTTTGGACCTTCATTACTATAAGTCAACTGTAAACACAGTCTTTTTGGCATTGGGAAAATTTTCATTTGACTTGAGTATCAGGTGACATTAAGGAACTTTTAATTTTGGTAAGTGTAATAATCACTTTGTGACTAGATCATGCAAGAAATTGCTTCTCTGTTTTTTGAAATGCATACTGATGACTCTGGAGGTGACAGACACCGTGTCTGAGATTTGCTTTATAATACCCTCCCCTTAAAAAAAGAAAATTGGGCCGGGCGTGGTGGCTCAAGCCTGTAATCCCAGCACTTTGGGAGGCCAAGACAGGCAGATCACAAGGTCAGGAGATCGAGACCATCCTGGCTAACACGGTGAAACCCCATCTCTACTAAAAAATACAAAAAACTAGCCAGGCTAGGTGGCGGGCGCCTGTAGTCCAGCTACTGAGGCTGAGGCAGGAGAATGGCGTAAACCCGGGAGGCGGAGCTTGCAGTGAGCTGAGATCCGGCCACTGCACTCCAGCCTGGGAGACAGAGCCAGACTCCATCTCAAAAAAAAAAAAAAAAAAAAGAAAATTAAAGATGGGTAAGGTTAGATGAACTAAGTATGGCAAAACGTTGATGCTTATTGAAGTTGGGTAATGGATACATGGATGTCAGTTGCACTCTGTACTTTCGTGTATGTTTGGAAATGTTCACAATTAAAAAAAAAGAAACTTAAAAACAAAAAAAAAAAATGAGGCTGGACACAGTGGCTCACGCCTGTAATACCAGCATTTTGAGAGGCCAAGAAAGAAGGACCACATTGAGCCCAGGAGTCCAAGACCAGCCTAGGCAACATAGACCTCCATCTCTTCAAAAAAGTTTAAAAATTAGCCAGACATGGTGGTACTCCCCTGTAGTCTCAGGAGGCTGAGGCAGGAGGATTGTTTGAGCCCAGGAGGCTGAGGCTGTAGTGAGCTGTGATCATGCCACTGCATTCCAGCCTGGGTGACAGAGTGAGACCCTGTCTTAAAACACACACACACACACACACACACACACACACACACACGCCTCTTCTTCTTGTCCAGGAACTTGGTTCTCACTCACTGGAGCTCCTGACTAAGGCACAGACTTGACGGTGAGCTGAATGGCTCATGATGCAGCTAAACTGGGAGTCTCAACCAAGATGCCTCCTGGACACAGGGGTCTCCTGGCGGGGACAGTTTCCCATCTGGAGCCACACAGACTGATGGAATACCCCACAGACTCCCCACCCCACCATGCCCACTTTAACACACACACAACTGGCCCCAGGACTAGTAGAAAACCAGAGCTGCTTCTAACATAACCCCTAATTAGAGGAGGCCTGGTTGGGATTAAACTTCTTAAGTACATTATTAATTCAGGCTAGAGACCCATAGTGATGTGGCTGTTTATGATGACATCTAGAATTTGTGGTCACTTCAGAAATACCCACCATTTGAGAAGTCTGCCATGAACATTGGGAGGTTCCTTGAGGTCACTGGGATCCCTGGGCTACCCCTGGAGAACTCCTGGTTGGATCAAAAGGAAGGAACACAGCAGGGTGGGAAGGTGCACTGGGAGGGGAGTCAGGAGCCCCAAGCTCCACTCCTGATCCTGCAGCCTCTTTGGCAATGACCGCGGATAAGGCACTCAGGCAGGGTTAGAGGGGGACCTCTGGAGTTGCACAGACCAGGCACAGAACTGGTGCCAATTCTGGGAGAATCAAAATGATGCCCAAGCTCTTTCACTCACCTACTTTGCCCATCTAGGCCTTGGTTTCCTCTTCTACCAAATGGGGAGGCGGACCTTCCTGAGGTCCAAATGCATGCCACCTCCCTGACCTCCCTAAGCGGGGTCCCACTCATTCACTCACTGCCCCCACACTTTGCCCAGTTTGCAATCACACAGTTATGTTTACTTGCTTATTCCCCGTGTCCCTCTCCAGCCATCCCCACCCTCAACTCTCAGCTCCAGTGGTTGGGCTCTATTTTATCCCCGTTCTTTTTTTTTTTTTTTTTTGAGACAGAGTCTTGCTCTGTCGCCCAGGCCGTAGTGCAGTGGTGCAATCTTGGCTCACTGCAAGCTCCACCTCCCGGGTTCACGCCATTCTCTCGCCTCAGCCTCCAGAGTAGCTGGGACTACAGGTGCCCGCCACCACGTCCAGCTAATTTTTTGTATTTTTAGTAGAGACGGGGTTTCACCATGTTAGCCAGGATGGTCTCGATCTCCTGATCTCGTGATCCGCCCGCCTCGGCCTCCCAAAGTGCTGGGATTACAGGTGTGAGCCACCGTGCCCAGCCTTTATCCCCGTTCTATCCCTGGCACCCAGCCCTGTGCCTGACAAAGTAGGCCTTCAGTAAATATTTATTGGATGGAACCATGAACAGGTCTCGGCCCTGTGTTGACACTTAGTAAGTGCTCAGTAAATTACAGTAATGAATATGATCATTCTTACTATTATTTCTGGGTTTCAGTTTCTTCTCTGAAACATGAAGTTGCTCTTACTTATACCCCCAAAAGTATCCTGAGAATTGATGGGATTAGTGTTTGGAATAGCCTTGGTGAGCCAAGACATAATGCAAATAATTGCTGGGCACTCCTTGCCTAGAATGCCAAGCCAATGCCAGTGAACTGCCAGGCTGTAGGGAAACAAGGTTAAAATGGGTGCAGGGCACCGGGCACGGTGGCTCACGCCTGTAATCCCAGCACTCTGGGAGGCTGAGGCGGGCAAATCACGAGGTCAGAAGATCAAGACCATCCTGACTAACATGGTGAAACCCCGTCTCTACTAAAAATATAAAAAATTAGCCGGGCGTGGTGGCGGGCGCCTCTAGTCCCAGCTACTCGGGAGGCTGAGGCAGGAGAATGGTGTGAACCCGGGAGGCCGAGCTTGCAGTGAGCCAAGATCGCGCCACTGCACTACGGCCTGGGCGACAGAGTGAGACTCCGTCTCAAAAAAAAAAAAAAAAAAAAAAACATGGGTGCAGGGCCACAACCTAAGCACAGCAGGGGAGGCATCTCTGTGAGACGGTAGGCGTCTTTCTTTGCTTTGCTTTTCATTCTTCATGCAAGGGTTATGACTTTTATACCATTGCACAACAAATAAAAGGGATTCATATTTCACAATTTTCAAGAATCTTTTAACCATTCTAGCCTGGGTCTAACAATTGTGGTTTCCCCCTCTGGAATGATACATGAAGACACTCAGGAAAGAGCACTGAAGTGAAGAGGAGTCCTCAGCTATGATTGTGGGTACACCTACACACTCCTGGGTAGAATACAGAAGACAAGCCATTCCCAAGGCTGTGGGAGACAAAAATCAGTGGGGATGGTAGAACAAAATGCTAGTGTTTATCTCCACCATCCAAGATCTATTCTCTCCTTCTACCTTAGCCACAGAACAGAATTGTCAATGTGCCCAGTTGAAAAACTGAATTTCCCAGTCATCTTTGTGCATAGAGGAGACCAACAAGATCGAAGCAAAAGTCATCAGTTAGGACTTTCAGGAAAGTACCTGAAAGACAACTGACTAGGAGGGCGAGAGACAGATTGATGCTGCTTTTTTTGCTTTTCTCCTCCTTCTTTACATAATACTAGAACTCAGATGCAATGGCTGGAGCTCCAACAGCTGTCTTGGACCATGAAGTGACCTCAAGAATAGAAGCCATGTACTAAAGATGGCAGAGCAGAAGGAGCCTAGGCTCTGGATGATATCATGGAGCAGCCATCCCCGTCATAGACTGTCTAGCTGTAGGTTTTCAGGATGGGAGAAATTTGAAACTCAAATTTGTTGGAACAACATTAGTCAGATTTGTGTGACTGCATGCTCAACACAATTTGTCACAGGCACAGGACTGATGGAGGAAAGGGTTTGGCACAGTATCCAACATATAGTGAGTAAATACATGGATGAAATAATTAACTATTGGCCCGGTGCAGTGACTCACGCCTGTAATCCCAGCACTTTGGGAGGCCAAGGTGGGTGGATCACTCAAGGTCAGGAGTTCAAGACTAGCCTGGCCAACATGGTGAAACCCCATCACTTCTAACAATACAAAAATCAGCTAGGTGTGGTGGCGCCTGCCTATAATCCCAGCTACTCAGAAGGCTGAGGCACGAGAATCGCTTGAACCTGGGAGGAGGAGGTTGTAGTGAGCGGAGATCGCACCACTGCACTCCAGCCCGGGTGACAGAGTGAAACTCTGTCTCATACACACACACACAAAAAAGAAAGAAAGAAAAAGAAAAGAAATAACTATTGAGTAAGCTCAGGAAGGAAGGGTAGAAGGGAGGGAGGAAGAAGGAAGGGAAAGAAAAAGAGGAAGAGAGGCTGGGCATGGTGGCTTACACCTGTAATCCCAGCACTTTGGGATGCCGAGGCGGGTGGATCACTTGAGAGGCCAGGAGTTCAAGACCAGTCTAGCCAATACTGCAAAACTTCATCTCTACTAAAAATACAAAAATTAGCCAGGCATGATGGTGCATGCCTGCGATCCCAGCTACTTGGGAGGCTGAGGCACGAGAGTCACTTGAACCTGGGAGGTGGAGGTTGCAGTGAGCTGAGATAGTGCCACTGCACTCCAGTCTGGACAAAAGAGCAAGACCTGTCTCAAAAAAAAAAAAAAAAAAAAAAAGCAGGGGATTGGGTGGGGAGAGAAAGGAGGAGGAAGAAGGAGGCAGTCTGTGATAGCTCAAGAACATTTCTCTGTTCTGCAAGTGGGCTGAGGGTTTGAAACGAGGGATCTTTTGGGCAAATTCAAGCCCCGACCCACTCCATGCCTCACCCTTAGGTCACCTTCATAGAAGAAGCCATCACTACCATGTTCTCAACGACCCCACTGTCCCAGGTGCCAGGAGCTGACTCAGCACGGAGCAGGGCCCAGACCAACAAGCAGCCTGGCCCCGGCCCCACGTCTGCTGCAGACAGGGTCTTTCCAACTGTGAGTCCTACGGTAAGATGTTTTCAAACTTGCCCCAGAGGTGGCTCTCCTATAAGAAATGTAATCTTTATGTGCTGAGCAGGCACATTTTCCATCAGGACAGCCCAGAAAGGCTGATATTACAACAGACATGGAGACTGAAGTTCCCTGGCACCCAAAGCTGAGGAGGGCAGAGCCAGCTTTTGGACCCTTGAGGGTCTGGGACACCAAAGCCATGTTTTCAGCCTCTGCATTTTACTCCCTTTCCAGACTCTTTTCTTCATCCCCTCCCTGAGTTGAGGCCCTGATAAGAGGAAGAAGCTGTATGGGAGTTGGGGACAAGTTGAGGGTCGTCCATGCCCCCAACACACACCCCGCCTCTGTCCCCAGCCTCTTCCCATCTCTGGTTCCAGTCCAAAGGCAGCTCTGGCCCACTCAGCCCCACCCAGGCGCCTCTGGGGGGAAAACAAATAACAATAAAATGGTAATAACTCTGGCTAAGCAAGAGCATGGGCAACAGCTTTAGCCAATTAACATTCCTTCAGGGTTTGAGGCGGCACCCTTCAGCAGCACCTCATAAATGTCAGGAGGGACTTGGAGGCGACTGGGGTTTCTCTGTGGCCTGGCTAAGGCCAGCTCCCTGAGCTGGAGTTGTCCAAGTGGCTTCTCCAGGAAGACAGGGATACATACAGCCATCCAGGGGCTGGAAGGAAGCCAGAGTGAACACCCTTACCGGGAGCCCTAGTCAGCATCACATGGGTGGGGGACAGATTTATGGTGCTAACCAGAGGCCCAAGAACCTTCCTGATCCCAGCCTGGGGTGTGGTGGGCCTTTCTGCAATGGGAAGCAGCAGCAAGGCATGGTCAACCCCTCCCTGCTCTGACAAGAGATTAGAAAGCCTCAACCAATCTCCTCTCTTTGCCCAACTGCGCTGTGGTGGTGAATTTATGTCAGCTCAAGTAGGCCACAGGGGCCCAGATATGTGGCTCACCACGATTTCTGGGTGTGTCCATGAGGGTGTTTCTGGATGAGATTAGCATCTGAATCAGTAGATTAAGTAAAGCAGACTAGCCTCCCCATGTGGGAGGACCTCTTCTGATCCACTGAAGTCCCGAATAGAACAAAAGGCTGAATAAGAAAAAATTTTCTCTTTCTGCTGGGACATTGGTTTTCTTCAGACTCAGGCTGGGACTGGAACTTAAACAACTCATTGGCTCTCCTGGGTCTCAGGCCTTCAGACTCAGACTGGGCTCCCCTGGGTCTCCAGCTTGCAGCAGATCTGAAGACTGGTCGGCCTCCAAAAGCACGTGAGCCAATTCCTTATAGCAAATCTCTTTATATGTCTATTTTCTATATCCATACCTATATCTTCTTCCCTTTACTCTGAATGCCCAGTCCATATACCTTAGCTTGTGGAAGGGATCTCCCCAGTTCCTACTTCTTCCTCCCTCTAAGCTCAGATTCCCTGATACCCCAAGCACAGCCTGGACCCCTCTGATTCCCTCTCATTCCTCTCCATATTTTTCTTTCATAGCACATCTTAGATTGCATGTCGGTTACTTTCTGTCTCCCCCGGGAGACTGTATGTCCAAGGCAGGGGCAGGGTCTGGTATACACACTGTTGAGAGTCCACCATAGTGCCTTGAGAATGGGTGAATAAACAAGTGTACAATGCCCACTTCTGCCTGAAGGCTCCCACATGCCCAGTGGGATGGAGGGTTTCCTGGAGTCCCCGTGTGGTCCCTTTAGGGCAGCCCTTCTTAAAAACCAGAGGATCCCAAACCTGCCAGTGTCACAGAATCTCCTGGGCTGCTTGTGAAAATGCAGGTTCCTGGCTCCACAGCCAGAGATCCCGATGGCTGGGAAGATGCATTTTGGCAAGCAACTTGCAAGATTCCCATGCAGAAGAAAAGCAGTGGCCCCTGGAGGGTGAACCTGGAATCTTCTCTGGGTCCTCCCACCTCTGCCATAGTACCCTGTCTGGTAGAGGCTCCCTGGAAGATGCATCTCTCCCGGAGAGAGGAGTGGAAAGGATGGGACTGGAAGTCACTAGGGTCTGACACCCAGCTTGAGCTCTGTCCCCTAAGGAGCAGTATGACCCTTGGCAAATTGCTTCCCCTTTTATTCATAAAATGGGGGATATAATACATATTCCAAGGGCTGTAGCAGAACAACTGGAATTTTATGCAGGGCTATAGAGTCATACGTAGTGTACTATCACTGTATTCACCATTATTGTCACTATCGTAATGATTGGCAGTTTTGGACAGAAACAAAGAGGGCTTTGAATGCCAGAATGAAGGATGTACATTTAGATTTAATGTCACATACGTGTGTTTATTCAATCATTGATTCAACCAATGTTTATTGAGTTACTACTATGTTCCAGTCCCAGGTTCAGGCCCTGGGGATAGAGACACTGCACCTGGCCTGAGAAGTCTCCCCTGCCCAGGGGCCACAGTGATCACAGGGCAGGCAGCTCATGTGGGTGAGTGTCTAGGTGGGGCCTGCAGTGAACCAGGGCCAGAGTGCCCATCTGCAGAGGGCAATTGCCTCTCAGCCCCATGCCAAAGAAGTCAGGCCAAGCGGGTTGGAGCTTCTGATTCTACAAAAGCAGCTCAGAATTTGTATATGGCTGTTTTGATTTTTAAATGTTGGCCTCTAAGGCCAGGTGCAGTGGCTCATGCCTATAATCCCAACACTTTGGAAGGCCGAGGCGGATGGATCACTTGAGGTCAGGAGTTCAAGACCAGCCTGGCCAACATGTGAAACCCCAACTCTACTAAAATACAAAAATTAGCTGGGCATGGTGGCGGGTGCCTGTAATCCCAGCTACTCGGGAGGCTGAGGCAGGAGAATCGCTTGAACTTGAGGTTACAGTGAGCCGAGATTGCAGTGAGGTTGCAGTGAGCTGAGACTGTGCCACTGCACTCCAGCCTGGGCGACAGAGCGAGACTCTCAAAACAAAAAAAAAAAGTTGGCCTCTAATTTTAAAAGTTAGTTTAAGCTGAGAACTGAAGAACTGAGTGAGAATTATGCAGGCCCTGAGAGGGGCAAAGCCTATTGGCCTGTGGGCTACCCTCCCCAGAGGAGTGGCTTGGCCCTGGATCCTAGGTACTACTTCTCCCTGGACAAATGTTCACTGGGACAAGAAGCCAGTCCTGGTCGAGTTTGGCCCACTCACCAGGAGGAACACCAATTCCGAGGAGGAACTGAAGGTGCTTCCAGAAGTGATCATCCGGGTGAAAGGTGACTTGGGAGTGCCATAGCTTGAGGGAGGAGGAGACAGAAGTTCAGAGAGGATTAAGACCAAAGCAAAGTTACGCCACAAATAACAGCCGAGCTGGAGTCAGAACACAACCTACAAGCTCCCTGCCTAATGCTCTTCCCATTCTTCCAGGAAACCTCACCACGTGTCTGTTCTTGGCTTGCTGCTGCTTTGTTCACATCCTGAGGGACGCTGGGACTAGGGCCAGCCAGGCCTGGGATCAGCGGGCAGTGAAACACAGATACCACCTCCACTTCTGAGAAGAGCAGATGTTCTAGTATGGAGGGTGGTCGGAGTGGGGGGACAAATGGTCATAATATAAAAAGCTGTTGAGAGAACAGGCACAGTGGCTCACACCCATCATCCCAGCAATTTGGGAGGCTCAAAGGAGCCCAGGAGTTCAAGACCAGCCTGGTGAACATAGGGAGACCCCATCTCTACCAAAAAAACACATTTTTTTTTTTTTCAAATTAGCTGCAGTGACTTGTGATCATGCCACTGCATTTCCAACCTGGATGACAGACCAAGACCCTGTCTCAAAACAAACAAACAAACAACAACAACAACAAAATAACTGTCAAGGACCAGAAGCCACTAGAGGACCGAGGTGGAGTCTGAGCTTGCTTTATACTCCCCTTTGCCCAACAGACACACACAGAACTCACTCGGGGCTGGACAGGTGAGACATGTGGAGGTTAAATGCCTGTTGACTGAGAAACTTGTTGTCTTGATCGGACTTCACAGATTTCACCCATGTAGTGAGTGCTCAGCCATGCTTGGTGGGCGGAAGTCGGTATCTCCCCTGTTCTGGCAGATCCACTTTGGGGAACCCGGGAGAGTGGGGGAATTTCTCCCAGCGGGTGTGTTTGGTACATCAAGACCACCAGTGACCTCATAGCTGCCTTGGGCTGGCGCCACCTGCACAGGTGGGAGTGAGCTGGGCGCTGACAGCTCCCTCCAGGTTGGGGCGGTAGGCTGGAGCCTAACGCCCTGGAGACAGAGGTCATGCTCCTGGAGGCTGGGCTCCTATAGAAGCCCTAGCACCGCCACGTGTCACCTTGGACCACGCAGTTGCCAAGGTCCTGCAGCCTTTCCCGGCGCCTGGAGTGTGCGCATTGCGGGAGAGTGCCCCCTGAAGGCTCGCGGCCCCGAGTCCTGCAAAACTGATGTGCATGTTAAAAGCTGGCGTGGGCCAGGCACAGTTGCTCACGCCTATGATCCCAGAACTTTGGGAGGCCGGGGAGGGTGGATAACCTGAGGTTGGGAGTTGGAGACCAGCCTGGCCAACATGGTGAAACCCTGTTTCCACTTAAAAAATACAAAAATTGGGCCGGGCGCGGTGGCTCAAGCCTGTAATCCCAGCACTTTGGGAGGCTGAGGCGGGCGGATCACGAGGTCAGGAGGTCAAGACCATCCTGGCTAACACAGTGAAACCCCGTCTCTACTAAAATTACAAAAAATTAGCCGGGCGAGGTGGCGGGTGCCTGTAGTCCCAGCTACTCGGGAGGCTGAGGCAGGAGAATGGCGTGAACCCGGGAGGTGGAGCTTGCAGTGAGCCGAGATCGCGCCACTGCACTCCAGCCTGGGAGACAGAGGGAGACTCCGTCTCAAAAAAAAAAAAAAAAAATACAAAAATAGCCAGGCATGGTGGTGGGCGCCTGTGTTCCCGGCTACTCAGGAGGCTAAGACAGGAGAATCGCTTGAACCCAGGAGGTAGAGGTTGCAGTGAGCCCAGATGGCACCATTGCACTCCAGCCTGGGCGACAGAGCGAGATTTCGTCTCAAAAAATAAAAAGAGGCCGGGCGCGGTGGCTCAAGCCTGTAATCCCAGCACTTTGGGAGGCCGAGACGGGCGGATCACGAGGTTAGGAGATCGAGACCATCCTGGCTAATACGGTGAAACCCCGTCTCTACTAAAAAAAATACAAAAAACTAGCCGGGCGCGGTGGCGGGCGCCTGTAGTCCCAGCTACTCTGGAGGCTGAGGCAGGAGAATGGCAGGAACCCGGGAGGCGGAGCTTGCAGTGAGCTGAGATCCGGCCACTGCACTCCAGCCTGGGCGACAGAGCGAGACTCCGTCTCAAAATAAATAAATAAATAAAATAAAATAAAAATAAAAATAAAAAGAATTTTAAAAATGCTGGCGTGGCGGGAGGAGGAGAGCAGAAGGTGATGGGGCGTCGGGAAGGCCACGGCGTCATTGATGAGCCACCCAGCAAAACGAATAAAGCGCATTTTGACTCTTCTGGTCCGCGTTTCTTTGTCTCCTCCTAGTGGACATCGAGGGAGCTTTAAAACATTTTAAAGGAGGAAGTTTAAGATACCTTTATTTTCCTTTTCCCTCCCACCCTCCCGCTCTTCCTCCCTCCCTTTCTTCTTTACTTGTCTTTCTTTCTTTTTCTCCTTCCCTCCCTCCCTCCTTCCTTCCTTCCTTCTTTCTCCTCCCTCCCTCCCTCCTTCTTCCTTCCCTCCTCTTCCCTCCTTCCTTCTTTCCCTTCTCCCTCCCAGCTTTCTAAAGTGCTGGGATTACAGGCATGAGCCCCCGCGCACGGCTAACCAATCTTTTATTGATGAATGTTTAAGCAGCTTCCAATATTTTCTTATAAACAATATTGTCATGAACATCTTTCATTACATAAGGATAAATTCTCAAAGGGCAACCTCTAGGTTGAAGAGGAGACAACCTCTAGGTGCCATAGCACGTTAAATTTGGATACATATTGCTAAATTGCTGCCCAGGCAAGTTTAACCCACTCCCTACACCTCCCTCCAAGCAATGTATAGAGCATCTGTTTTTCCACTTACTCACAAACACTGGGAATTTTCATTTTTCTTCTTTTCTTTTTTAAGACTAGAGATGGGGTCTCGCTATGTTGCCCAGGCTGGTCTCACTCCTGAGCTCAAATGGTCCTCCTACGTTGGCCTCCCAAAGTGCTAGGATTACAGGTGTGGTCTACTATGCCCAGCCAGAATGGTCATTTTTAATTTCTGCCAGTCTGTTAGGTATAAAAAGCTATCTTTCACAGGCTGGGCATGGTGGCTCACGCCTGTAATCCCAGCATTTTGGGAGGCCGAGGCGGGCAGATCACGAGGTCAGAAGATCGAGACCATCCTGGCTAACACGGTGAAACCCCGTTTCTACTAAAAATACAAAAAATTAGGCGGGCGTGGTGGCAGGCGCCTGCAGTCCCAGCTACTCGGGAGGCTGAGGCAGGAGAATGGCGTGAACCCAGGAGGCGGAGCTTGCAGTGAGCCGAGATTACGCCACTGCACTCCAGCCTGGACGACAGAGCGAGACTCTGTCTCAAAAAAAAAGAAAAGAAAAGAAAAAGCTCTCTTTCTTTCTTTCTTTTTTTTTTTTTTTTGAGACGGAGTTTCCCTTTATTGCCCAGGCTGGAGAGCAATGGCGTGATCTCGGCTCACCGCAACCTCCACCTCACGGGTTCAAGTGATTATCCTGCCTCAGCCTCCCAAGTAGCTGGGATTACAGGCTAATACAAAATTAGCCGGGTGTCTTAAACTGGTCTTAAACTGCCAACCTCAGGTGATCCAGAGTGCTGGAATTACAGGCGTGAGCCACCATGCCCAGCCAGCTATCTCATTTTAATTTGTGTTTCTTCTATAACCAAAGTGGTGAAATGGAAACATAGGTTTTCTTTATGCCTTCTTTTTTTTTTTTTTTTGAGACGGAGTCTCGCTCTGTCGCCCAGGCTGGAGTGCGGTGGCCGGATCTCAGCTCACTGCAAGCTCCGCCTCCTGGGTTCCCGCCATTCTCCTGCCTCAGCCTCCCGAGTAGCTGGGACTACAGGCGCCCGCCACCTCGCCTGGCTAGTTTTTTTTGTATTTTTTAGTAGAGACGGGGTTTCACCATGTTAGCCAGGATGGTCTCGATCTCCTGACCTCGTGATCCACCCGTCTTGGCCTCCCAAAGTGCTGGGATTACAGGCTTGAGCCACCGCGCCCGGCCTATGCCTTCTTTTTGTTTGTTTGTTTTTTGTTTGTTTGTTTTGAGACAGGGTCTTGCTCTGTCTCCCAGGCTGAGGTACAGTGGCGTGACCTGGGCTCACTGCAACCTCCATCTCCCAGGTTCAAATTAAGTAATTCTCATGCCTCAGCCACCCAAGTAGCTGAGATTGCAGGCGTGAACCACCATACCCAGCTAATTTTTGTATTTTTAGAAGAGCCGGGGCTTCACCATGTTGGCCAGGCTGGTCTGGAACCCCTGGCCTCAAGTGATCCTCCTACCTCAGCCTCCCAAAGTGCTGGAGTTACAGGCGTGAGCCACCACGCCTGGCCTGGCTTGCTCTTTCCTAACATGTATTTGCGACACAATATTCTTTTAATTATATAAAATAAGCCTTTATACTAAGTCTTGTTATTTGATAGAAGTGCCCCTCCTAAATCTTCTAGTTTCATAAATTTCCTATCCTTGCTCTCTCATGTGACTCTAGAATAAGTGTATTAAATTTTGCAAAAGATTTTGGTGATGTTTGATTGGATTGCTTTGTACTTACAGATTAAACTGGGGAGAACTGATATCTATTTTTTTTTTTTCTTTTTGAGACAGAGTTTAGATCTTGTCGTCCAGGCTGGAGTGCAATGACGCAATCTCGGTTCACTGCAACCTCCGCCTCCCAGGTTCAAGTGATTCTCTAGCCTTAGCCTCCCTAGTAGCTGGGATTACAGGCGTGTGCCACCATGCCCAGCTAATTTTGTATTTTTAGTAGAGGTAGGGTTTCACCATGTTGGACACACTGGTTTCAAACTCCTGACCTCAGGTGATCCATGCACCTCAGCCTCCCAAAGGAGATTATAGGTGGGATTATAGGTGTGAGCCACCACGCCCAACTGAGAACTGACATCTTTTGCTCGTGATCATGATATATCTTGCCATAATTCGGATTTTTTTTTTTTTTTTGAGACGGAGTCTTGCTCTGTCGCCCAGGTTGGAATGCAGTGGTGCAATCTTGGCTCACTGCAACCTCTGCCTCTGGGTTCAAATGATTCTCCTGCCTCAGCTTCCTGAGTAGCTGGGATTACAGGCGCACACCACCACTCCCAGCTAATTTGTCTGTGTGTGTTTGTGTGTGTGTGTGTGTGTGTGTGTGTGTGTGTGTGTGTTTAGTAGAGATGGAATTTCACCATGTTGGTCAGGCTGGTCTCGAACTCCTAACCTCTTGATCTGCCTACCTCGGTCTCCCAAAGTGCTGGGATTATAGGCGTGAGTCACCACACCCAGCCTTAGATCTTTTTTTCTTTTCTTTTCTTTTCTTTTCTTTTCTTTTTTTTTTTTTGAGATAGAGTTTCACTCTTGTTGCCCAGGCTGAAGTGTAATGGCTCAATCTCAGCTCACCAAAACCTCCGCCTCCCAGATTCAAGCAATTCTCCTGCCTCAGCCTCCTGAGTAGCTGGGATTACAGGCATGTGCCACCACACCAGGTCATTTTTTTGTATTTTTAGTAGAGATAGGGTTTCTCCATGTTGGTCAGGTTGGTCTCGAACTCCTGACCTCAGGTGATCTGCCTGCCTCAGCCTCCCAAAGTGCTGGGATTACAGATGTGAGCCACCATGCCTGGTCAGTTCAGATCTTAATTAACTTTTTCAGTAAAGTTTCATAAATGCCTTCAGAAAGATGTTTTTTGGTTGGAGGATTTCTAGATGTTGTATGTTTGGTTTTGCTTTGCTTTTGTCAATATGTTTTTTTTTTTTTTCCCTACTATATATTTAGGAATGATTTTTTTTTTTTTAAATTAGAGACAGGGTCTTGCTGTATTGACAAGGCTGGTCCCAAACTCCTGGCCTCAAGCGATCCTCTTGCCTTAGCTTCCCAAAATGTTGGGATTATAAGCATGAACCACTCTACCTGGACTATGATTAATTATTATTGCTGGATTTCAACAAAGCTATTGGTTTTTTCCATGTTGAGCTCATAGCTTAGCACTTGCTGAAATCTCTAATTGGTTTTAAAGGTTTGTGTCATTAATTCTCTTGTGTTTTTAAGACCCCTAATCCTATCATTGACAAACAGAGTTTTCTATCTTCCTTTCAAAGAGTTACACTTTTTTTCTTTTTCTTGTTTCATTACATTAGCTAGGACCTCCAGTATAATGTTGGGTAGAAGCAATAATAGTGAGAATCCTGTTTTTTCCTGACATGCCTGGGTATCCTTATAAGTTTCTCCATGAAATATGATTGTAAATACACTATTTCTACTTTTATCTTATTCTTTAAAATCAACTTTCAGTATTCTGAAAGCCACCTTCCTTTTTTTATCCAATAATTCTGTCTTGATACTAATTTACACAGGGAATGACAGAAACGAGGCAGTATGCTAAAACAAAGAGAAACTTCTGCAATAATAGAAATATTCTACATGTGTGCTGTCCAATATGGTAGCCAAGGATTTGAAATGTGGCAGTACAACCAAGGAACTGAATGTTACACGTAATTTAATTTACATTTAAATTTACAAACTTATACTTGATTCAGTTATTGGAAAACTTTTAAGTATGCTTGGAACAACTGGTGTATGTGAAGGTATTTTTCAAATGTAACTTTTATCATATAAATACTGATCAGGTGTTTCTAGCGAACATTTAGTGCTCAATTGAGATGTGTTGTAAGTACAAAATACAAACCAGATTTCAACGATTTGGTTCCAAAGAAAAGGAGGTAAAATAGCTTAGTAATGATTTTATATTGATTACATGTTAAAATGTAATATTTTTATATAGTAGATTAAATATCGTATTAAAATTACTTTCATCTGTTTGCTTTTATGATTCCTAATGTGGTTATTAGAATATTTAAAATTACATTTGTGATTGCCTTTATATTTCCCTTGGACAGTATTTTAGAGAATGTAGTGGTGAGAGGAACCGGCTTCCCTGAACTTGAGGTTATGGCCCTATGACTTAGACCAGGCCTTTCATCCTTTCTGAACTTTGGTCACTTTGTGTTAAAAAAAAAAAAACAGAGATAAGTCCACCCCTGTCCATCCCCTCAATGCTATTGTGAGAATCAAATCAAATATGCACACAAAGCTGTTTTATAGGCTGTAAGAATAATTAAGAGCAACAATTACATATTTTTAGCTTTTGCTAGGAGCCAGGCTCAGCGCTAAATGCCTCCACGCATTTCTCTCACAGGCCCTATGAGGCAGGTGCTTCTCCTATTTTGCAAATGAGGAAACTGAGCCTGAAAGAGGCTGAGTGACCTTTCCCTCAACCCACAGCCAGAATGTGTCACTGCCAGCGTCCCAAATCAGGCTGACTGAGTCAAGTGCCTACATCCTCAACTCACAGCACATCAAAGGGACAAAAAAAAACACCCAACCTACTGAGATTTGAAAAGCCGAACCCCAGGCAGGCCACGGTGGCTCATGCCTGTAATCCCAGAACTTTGGGAGGCTGAGGCAGGCGGATCACCTGAGGTCGGGAGTTCGAGACCAGCCTGGACAACATGGTGAAACCCTGTCTCTACCAAAAATACAAAAAATTAGCCAGGCGTGGTGATGGTCACCTGTAGTCCCAGCTACTCAGGAGGTTGAGGCAGGAGAATCACTTGAGGTGGGGAGATGGAAGCTGCAGTGAGCCAAGATTGCTGTCCACTGCACTCCAGCCTGGGCAACAAGAGTGAAACTACATCTCAAAGAAAAAATGGAAGGAAGGAAGGAAGGGAGGGAGGGAGGGAGGGGAAAAGAAAAGCCGGACCCCAACTCCCAATCAATGTCAGAATCACAGACATCTGTCCACAGTTTTGCAGGTAGTGGAGTGCTCTGCTGAGGATGGTCGGCTGTGGGTCCATCCACACTCCAGCTAACAAGCCTGGGCAGGCCTGTCAACCTCTCTAAGCTTCCTCTAAAGAGTTAATAGCGATCACCCTCTGCTGGTAATTAAGTGAGATAATGCCTAGAAAAGTGTTAGCACAAGCGGGTCATGGTTGCTCACGCCTGTAATCCCAGCACTTTGGGAGGCCGAGGCAGGTGGATCACCTGAGGTCAGAAATTCAAGACCAGCCTGGTCAACATGGTGAAACCCCGTCTCTACCAAATACACAAAAATTAGCTGGGCATGGTGGCGGGCGCCTGTAATCCCAGCTACTCGGGCGGCTGAGGCAGGAGAATCGCTTGAACCTGGGAGGCAGAGGTTGCAGTGAGCTGAGATCGTGCCATTGCACTCCAGCCTGGGCAACAAGAGCGAAACTTTGTTCCGAAAGAAAAAAGAAAAAAAGAAAAGTGTTAGCACAATGCCTTGCACGCAGGAATAACAATTTTTTTTTTTAGATGGAGTTTCGCTCTTGTTGCCCAGGTTGGGTGCAATGGTGCAATCTCGGCTCACCAGCGGAACCTCCACCTCCTGCATTCTAGCACTTCTCCTGCCTCAGCCTCCCGAGTAGCTGGGATTACTAGCATGGACCACCATGCCCAGCTAATTTTAGTATTTTTAGTAGAGACGGGGTTTCACCATGTTGGTCAGGCTGGTCTCGAACTCCCTACCTTACAGGATCCGCCCGCCTCGGCCTCCCAAAGTGCTGGGATTACAGGTGTGTGAGATTACACCCGGCCGGAATAACGATTTTTAATTGTGGCCTTTCCTCCTTCCAACGTGGCACCAAATACCAACTGTGTGGTTTGGACACCTTGCTCAATCTTGTTTCCTGGGTTTTTGTTTTGTTTTGTTTTGTAGACAGGGATGAAGGTAGCTTCCGCCTCAGGATTTTGCATGTGGGTTAATTGAGAGTAAGATACTCCTAGATACAGTTAATACTGAACAGATTTGGTCATTTCGTACCCGTGATGTCCTTGATCAAGCGCTCTCCTCAGGGTCGGTGGTCGTTGCAGAGAGAAGCCCCGCCGCCGTGCGCTCCTCGGAAAGGGAAGTGGCGGGTGAACAACAGAGTATGCGATGAAAGGGGCAAAGTAAGAAAGCGCACACCGGCCCAAGGCACCATGGCGCGCGCCTGTGGTCCCAGGCGGGAGGATTGCTGGAGCCCAGGAGTTGGAGGCTGCAGTGAGCCGTGTTCGCGCCGCTGCACTCCAACCTGGGCGGCAGAAGAGCGAGACCTCGTCTAAAAAACTCAAGAAACTAAAAAAAGAAAGCACATCTCTTCCAGCAGAGGGCTCCCGGAGGCCCGGGCTGAGGAGGAACTGGGAGAATGGGGCAGGTTTGACCTGCAGCAAAGAGGAAGGGGGAGCAGCTTTGCGTCTGAGGAGGCCTTGGCCATTTGCTGTAGGGCCTCGCTGCCTTCCCACTGGGGCCACCTGGGTGAAGTTTACCCTGGCTCCCGCCTGCTGCACCGTCGCCTCCGGCCCCTCACTACAGAAATGAAGACTACTAAGGAGCATGAGCGTCGTAACCGCCCGCCTGGGGTTGACTTCTCTTGGAGTAATCGGCCACGTGACCCTAGCCACCCTCTCCTTTAAACGGCGCCCCAGGATCCCCGGCGGCAGAGATAAAGAGCTGGACTTTAGCCTCAGACGACCGCGCTCTTAAACCTTAGATGGATCTCATCCCAGCCGATGACCTCACAAGCTCCCGACGCTGTGCTCAGCTACCCTGGCCTGCGCTTGGGGAAGCGCTTCCTAGCCCGCCCCGCCAGGGTTACGGGTTACGCGGAGGATAGAATGGCACTCTTCCCACACTGTGTCTGGCGCGTCCAGGCTCGGTCACTTTAGGCTGCTTTCCTGAACCACCGCAGGTCCCTTTTCCCACAGCCGCACGAGTCCCCCCTCAGCAGGCTGCTTGCCCTCTCAGAACTTGTTTGCAGGGTCTAAAACAGCACTGGGGCTGTGGTGGCTGGCAAAGCACCCTGCAAATGTTAATCCCCTTTCCATCCCTAAAAGTTTGAGACCCGCCATTTAGCCTTACGGGGCCCGTTTTCCTCCTCTAGAAGCTGAAGATAAATGAGACACTTCTATATGAGGTTCATTTACTATTCATTCAGCCAACCGTGTTTTTGAAGTGCTGGGTAACCGTGTGGTCTCAGGCAGGTCCCACCCATGTCCTCCCCTCTCTTTCCCCTGGCGGGTGTGTAGGCCCCTGGCGGTTCCCAGGGCTAGTCATGGCACCAGAATGCTGCAGGGTGAGAAATCTCAGAGCAATGTGGAAGCTTCTCATAGAGCTGCATTTACTCAACCACAAGGGACTAGTCTTTATTCTGAAACTTTCTCTTTGTATCTAGTTGTTAAAATGTCCGTTTCTTTTATGAAATGAGAGTAACCAAGGCTGGGAGTTTTCTTTTATTTATTTATTCATTTTGAATTGAGACGAGGTTTCCCTGTGTTGTCCAGACTGTTCTCGAACTCCTGGGCTCAAGCAATCCTCCAGCCTCCGCCTCCCAAAGTGCTGGGATTACAGCCCTGGGCCACTGTGCCTGGCTGGGAGTTGATTTTCTAAATGTTCTCGGGTTCCCGGGTGCGGTGGATCACCCAGGCGCAGTGGCTCAAGCACCCCGTAATCCCAGCACTTTGGGAGGCGGGCAGATCACCTGTGGCCTGGTGACCAGCCTGGCCAACATAGTGAAGCCCCGTCTCTACTGAAAATACAAAAATTTGCTGGGCGTGCTGGTGCTCACCTGTAGTCCCAGCTACTTGGAAACCTGAAGCAGGAGAATCGCTTGAACCCGGGAGGCAGAGGTTGCAGTGAGCCGATGTGAGATCGTGCGACTGCACTCAAGCCTGGGTTACAGAGTTTGACTCTGTCTCAAACAAATAAATAAATAGATAAGTAAATAAATGTTATTTAGCAAAATTAAAAGTTGACAGGCAACTCCAGTGTGACAGGAAGGCCCTAGAGTGGCCTCCCGCGGTCCCCTTCTCCTGATATTCAAGCCTTTGTGTGATCCCCTCCCCTCAAGAGTGGCTGGGGCTGGTGACTTGCTTCTAAGAAATAGAATGTCGCAATAATGACTTCTGTGATTAGATTAGCAATGACTGTGACTTCCATCTTGCCAGGTGACTCTAGCTCTTCTTGGCTTGCACAGTTTGATGAAACAAACTGCCACACTGAAAAAGCAGCCAGGCTGGGGGCAGTGGCTCACACCTGTAATCTAGCACTTTGGGAGGCCAAACCAGGTAGATCACGAGATCAGGGGTTCCAGACCAGCCTGGCCAACATGGTGAAACTCCGTCTCTACTGACAATACAAAAATTACCCAGGCATGGTGCCTGGTGCCTGTAATCCCAGCTACTCGGGAGGCTGAGGCAGGAGAATCACTTGAACCCAGGAGGCGGAGGTTGCAGTGAGCCGAGATCGAGCCATAGAACTCCAGCCTGGGCGACAAAGCAAAACTCCCTCTCAAAAAAAAGAAAAGAAAAAAAAAAAGAAGAAGAAGAAAGGCAGCCAATGATGTAGTAAGGAGCTGGTGGCCTCTGACCAATAGCTAGGGGTACTGAGGGCCCCAGTCCAACAACCCTGGAGGAACTGAGTCCTGCCAACAGCCAGGTAAGCTGGAAGCAGGTGGTTCCCCAGTTGAACCTTAAGGCTACTAGCCCAGCGTGTAAAGTTTCAGGAGGCACTCACTGGTAACAAGTGAGCCCTGACTCCACCCTGTGTGGCCAACACCCTGAATAGCGCCTGTGAGATACCCTGCAGTGGAGAAGCCAGTGAATCTGTGCCCACTGGGTTTTGGGGTGATTCATTATGCAGCAATAGATAACCAATATATCTGGGTATTTTTAAATGTTCTTGGTCTGTGGAATCCAAAAACCAACTCCTTTTCAGGAGGTCATGTGAGATGGTATCTTAAGGGTGAAGAGGCAGCCCCAGGACAGACCTAGATTCCTTTTTGTTTGTTTGTTTTGAGATGAGATCTTGCTCTGCGCCCAGGTTGAAGCGCAGTGACAAAATCTTGGCTTACAGCAGCCTCAACCTCCTGGGCTCGAGCAGTCCTCCCACCTCAGCCTCCCAAGTAGCTGAAACTACAGATGTGCACCACCACACACAGCTATTTTTTTCTTTTTTGTATTTTTTTCTTTTTTCTTTTTCTCTGGCTATGTCGCCCAGACCTAGATTCTAATCTCAGCCCCTCCTCTAGTTAGCTCAGTAGCCTTAGGCAAGTTACTTTGACTTCTCTGAGCCTCAAATTTCTCACACAGAAAAATGGGTATAATACTGATTTCCAGGCCGGGCGCGGTGGCTCAAGCCTGTAATCCCAGCACTTTGGGAGGCCGAGATGGGCAGATCACGAGGTCAGGAAATCGAGACCATCCTGGCTAATACGGTGAAACCCCGTCTCTACTAAAAAAATACAAAAAACTAGCCGGGCGAGGTGGCGGGCGCCTGTAGTCCCAGCTACTCGGGAGGCTGAGGCAGGAGAATGGCGTGAACCTGGGAGGCGGAGCTTGCAGTGAGCTGAGATCTGGCCACTGCACTCCAGCCTGGGCGGCAGAGCGAGACCCTGTCTCAAAAAAAAAAAAAAAAAGAAAAGAAAAAAAAATACTGATTTCCTAAATTAAATTATATATGTGTAAACACCAATAATAACCATTTCTAGAGCGTTCTTTTGTGTTAGAGCCAATGTTAAATGCTTTACAGGCATTATTGCATTTTATCCTCACAAACTTATGGGGCCAATTCATTTATTACCCCTATTCTTCAGATAAGAAAACTGAGAAGGCACAGGCGTTGTGTGTGCCAGATACATTGTAGGCCTTCAACAAACTGTCACAAATAAAGGAAAAAAAGCAAGCCTTCCAACATGCGCTTTCCTACCTGTTACCACTAGGTGGCAGCAAAGACAGGCAGACAAACCAGGCGTTAAGCTTAGTTGAAAATGTATTCCGGCCGGGCGCGGTGGCTCAAGCCTGTAATCCCAGCACTTTGGGAGGCCGAGACGGGCGGATCACGAGGTCAGGAGATCGAGACCATCCTGGCGAACACAGTGAAACCCTGTCTCTACTAAAAATACAAAAAACTAGCCGGGCGAGGTGGCGGGCGCCTGTAGTCCCAGCTACTTGGGAGGCTGAGGCAGGAGAATGGCGGGAACCCGGGAGGCGGAGCTTGCAGTGAGCTGAGATCTGGCCACTGCACTCCAGCCTGGGCGACAGAGCAAGACTCCGCCTCAAAAAAAAAAAAAAAAAAGAAAATGTATTCCTGGGCCGGGCGCGGTGGCTCAAGCCTGTAATCCCAGCACTGTGGGAGGCCGAGACGGGCGGATCACGAGGTCAGGAGATCGAGACCATCCTGGCTAACATGGTGAAACCCCCGTCTCTACTAAAAAATACAAAAAACTAGCCGGGCGACGTGGCGGGCGCCTGCAGTCCCAGCTGCTTGGGAGGCTGAGGCAGGAGAATGGCGGAAACCCGGGAGGCGGAGCTTGCAGTGAGCTGAGACCCGGCCACTGCACTCAAGCCTGGGCGGCAGAGCGAGACTCCGTCTCAAAGAAAAAAAAAGAAAAAAAAAATGTATTCCTGAAAATAAATTTGTTTATTTAAATGAAATTGTATTCCTGCATTCTTTTTCATTTTATTTTTATTTTGAGACGGAATTTCACTCTTGTTGCCCAGGCTGGAGTGCAATGGCGCCATCTCGCCTCACCGCAACTTATGCCCCCAGGGTTCAAGCGATTCTCCTGCCTCAGCCTCCTGAGTAGCTGGGATTACAGGCATGCGCCACCACGCCCAGCTGATTTTTTTTTTTTTTTTTTTTTTTTTTTTGTAGTTTTAGTAGAGACGCTGTTTCTCCGTGTTGGCCAGGTTGGTCTTGAACTCGAACTCCCGACCTCAGGTTATCCGCCTGCCTCGGCCTCCCAAAGTGCTGGGATTACAGGCGTGAGCCACCACGCTCGGACTCCTGCGTTCTTTTACTAAGTATTTATGTGCCAAGTGATCTACAAGAACTAGTTATATTCTCGTCACAACCATATATGAGATTTGTTACTACCAGTTTACAAAGGCGGAGACTGGGGCTGAGAGGCGTGACTTCCTAAGGTCCACACAGCTAGAAAATGACATGAATTAAGTTAAACATGTGTTATGAATACTTCTAAAACTTTTCTATGCCAATATACCTGAGTTGCTATATAGATATTTCTAGAGAAAAAGGGACTAATTTTTTGTGTGTGTTAAGAATTCTGATCATATTATTATTATTATTATTTATTTATTTATTTATTTACTTATTTTGAGGCAGAGTCTCACTCTGTTGCCCAGGCTGGGGTGCAATGGCGCCATCTCTGCTCACTGCACCTCCATCTTCCGGGTTCAAGCAATTCTCACATCGCAGCCTTCCGAGTAGCTGGGATTACAGGCACCAGCCACCACACCCAGCTAATTTTTGTATTTTTTTCATAGAGGCAGGCCTTCACCATGTTGGCCAGGCTGGTCTCAAACTCCTGACCTCAAGTGATCCACCCACCTCGGCCTCCCTAGGAGCTGAGATTACAGGCGTGAGCCACTGCGCCCGGCTCATATTATTCTTTAATTTGCTTCTTTCACCTGCCAGTGAATCTTAGAAACATTTCCAAGGAATCCATTCTTTTTGGCATCTTTACAGTATTCTATAGTGTGGGTGGATCACAAAATGTCTAGATAATAAACCCTCTGTGGCTAGTCATCTGAATTACTTCAAATTTTTTGCTTTTATCAAAAAACAAAGAAAAATGCTTCCAGAAATATCCACAAACAGATGTCACTGTGATGGTGTTTCTGTCGGTAGACTCCCAGGCGTGTGACCCCTGGGTTGCAGGGTATGTGTAGCTGTGTAGCATGGCCAAGACAGTCCCTAGGGGGAGAGATGAATGAAGAAAATGTCTCAGGTCCTTTCCCGGCAGAGATCCCAGCTGAGTGTACCCCTCTGTGCCTGGGGCACACGCACATTGCCACTTTTAAGATTTTACTGTGCAAGCCCCATCACCACAATCTGACTAGAAGCCCCCTAAGTTACTTCTATGCTTTCATTGACATGAGAATTGTGCATGATTCATCCTGTGGGGCAGTGTGGATGGGAAGGACTGGCCCACTGCCAGGGAGTGGGGAGGGTCCCTTCTACTCCCCTGACACCATGCCACACCTTAGCTCATTCATTCTTCACTGTCCCTATCAGATAGGAGCTATGATTTTCCCCATTTTACAGATGAGGAAACTGAGGCTTAGGGAGGTGGAAGCACCCATTGGCATAAAAAGCATGGCATGGTGGGCAGTGCAGACGCAGGATAAGGTCAGGAAAACCAAACTAACTGGAATGGGGCGGTGGGGGCACTCCTAGACCCACAAGGGATGCAGAAACACCCCAGGCAGGGCCCACAGGCACCAGGTAGGGCCCACAGCAGTGAGGCTGGCAAGGGTTTTCCCAGAGAGGGCAACCTGGGTGTTCTTGCCCCACCTCTCCTGGGGCTGCCGGTCCTGCCCCCAGGAACATGTTATCTGTGTCCTGGGGACACAGCTGCAGATTCTCGCCAGCTGAGGCCCTCCTGGCAGGTGCTGTATGACCTTTGGACATGTAAACAGCCTTAGCCTGACCAGGGGTGGCCCAGCTTGGCACTGGGGCCTGCAGACCTGTGTGTGCCCAGGCAGGTGTGTGTGAATATGTTCAGGGCCATGAGGGTGTGTTTGGGTCTCCACACATCCACTTGAGATTGGACCTGGGGGCCGAGGACATCTCATTTATCCTGCTGCCTCCCCATACCCTGGGGAATCCTCAGGTTACTTCCTAAAAGAGGACCAGGCTGGAACCAAGAAATCCCAGAAGAACCTGAGGACCAGAGAGGGGCTGACATGTGCCTAGGGCCACCCAGCAGTCAGAGCCAGCTCCATAAATCTCTCTGCTGCAGACCCTGACCCTGCTGGTCCTACTGCCTCCCACCCACCACCTGCAGCTCCTCTTATCTCTGGGGCCCCGGAGCCTGCTGATTCCTGGGACAGGGCCCACCCTCCCTGGGGGGACCAGATGGATGGGACTGCAGGGCCTGCTCAGACCTGATAAGGGACTTGGCTCAGGCCTTTATCAGTGGGACTTGGGGCTCCCGACAGGCACGTGTCCCCGTTTGGGAGAGGAAGCTGTGAAGAGAGGGTGCCCAGCCCCTGAGCAAAAGAGATACAGGACAGAGACTTTTTAAAATACTTTTCTTTTTTTTTAATCTGTATTGCTTTCTCTGATTACAAAGACAATTCAGGCATGTTACAATTAATTAGAACATAACAAAAATAGATGGTATGGAAAGTGAAAGTGCCTGTAAATCTGCCTTCCAGACATAATCCCCGGGCCTGGTTTGGGGTCATCTCTCCAGATTTCTTTCCACACATAGATTAACATGGTCAATTAATTAATGAATTGGAATCATACAGAGCACAGTGTGGTGGCTCCTAGTGTGTCCCAGGTCCCAGTCATGTGGCTCCTTAGCTTCAAACCCAGACACATTACTAAACCTCTCTGAGTCTCAGTTTTCTGTCTGTAAAACCTCGCATGGATATCGTCGAGAGTAAACAAAAGTACACATGCCGGACACTTCATGGGCCTACACCCAGTTCAGTGAGCTCTTGATAAAGGGCAACATCACCAGTGTCATCACACAACCTGCCTTTATTTTTCATTTAACAACCTAATGTGTGTTTTTCTTTTAATTACAAAAAAAAAAAAACCAAAAAACAAGGACATCTCTCCATATTAGTGCCTAGAGATGTAGTACACTCCTTTTGAAAAATTCAGCACTTTCCGTGTATGGGTGAGTCATTTTTTTTTTTTTTTTAAACAACTGTATTGCAGTATAATTTACATACAATCAAATGCACCCAAAGAAAGAGCACAGTTGAATGAGTTTTGGAAAATTATTTGGCCATGTAACCACTGCTACAGTGAAGTCTGGAACATTTCCGTTGTCCGGAAGGTTCCTTCATTCCCCTTTGCAATTAATCTCCTGTCCCCACACCCAGCCCCAGGCAACCACTGAACTGTTTCCTGTCCCTGTAGTGTAGATTTCCCTTTAGTAGAATATCGTAAATGAAATCCCACAGTATGTTCCCTCTCGGGGAAGGCTTCGTCCACTTGGCATAATGCTTTTGAGATTTCTCAATGTTGTCACTGTTGGGTCACCAGTAGCTCATGGCTTTGCTGTGCTAAAGAGCGCCCCATTGCAGGACATGTGATCTGTATCCCTTCATCTGCTGGGGACATTTGGATGGTTTCCAGTTTAGAGCTACAAATCTCCTATTTTTAAAACCCCAATTAGGAAGGACATCAAGACTGCTTCTAGGCCAGGTACGTGGTGGTTCACACCTATGATCCCAGCACTTTGGGAGGCCAAGGTGGGTGGCTTGCCTGAGGTGGGGAGGTCGAGACCAGCATAGCCAACATGGTGAAACTCTGTCTCTACCAAAAATACAAAAAAAAAATTAGCCAGGTGTGGTGGGCACCTGTCATCCCAGCTACTCAGGAGGCTGAGACAGGAGAATCGCTTGAACCTGGGAGGCAGAGGTTGCAGTGAGCCAAGATCGCGCCACTGCACTCCAGCCTGGGCGACAGAGCAAGATTCCATTATAAAAAAGAAAATAAATTAAAAAAAGAAAAACAGACTGTTTCTAAATGTTTACTGTTAGCTTATAAACAATACTGCAATCACTGGCTATGCAAATTTGCATGGACATTTTGTGGGAGGAGTGTCATGACACTAGAGGTAGAACAGAAAAATACATTTTTTTTTTTTTTTTTTGGGGCAAATCCAATGCTTTCTGAAGAAACATTTTTTAAAGAATCTCTGCCGGGCACAGTGGCTCACACCTGTTATCCCAGCACTTTAGGAGGCCAAGGCGGGGTGAATCACCTGAGGTCAGGAGTTAGAGACCACCCTGGCCAACATGGTAAAACCCCATCTCTACGAAAAATATAGAAACTAGCCAGGCATGGTGGTGGGCACCTCTAATCCCAGCTACTAGGGAGGCTGAGGCAGGAGAATTGCTTTGAACCCAGGAGACGGAGGTTGCAGTGAGCCAACACTGTGCCACTGTACTCCAGCCTCGGTGACAGATGGGACTCCATCTCAAAAAAAAAAAAAAAGATTGTCCTGGCCAGCCTGGCATGGTGGCTCACTCCTGTAATCCCAGCACTTTGGGAGGTTGAGGTGGGTAGATCACTTGAGTCTAGGAGTTCAAGATCAGCCTGGGCAACATAGTGAAAATCCTTTTTTTTTTTTTTGAGACAGAGTTTCACTCTCCTTGCCCAGGCTGGAGTGCAGTGGCGCAATCTCGGTTCACAGCAACGTCTGCCTCCCAGGTTCAAGCAATTCTCCTGCCTCCACTCAGCTAATTTTGTCTTTTTAGTAGAGACATGGTTTCTCTGTGTTGGTCAGGCTGCTCTCGGACTCCTGACCTCAGGTGGTCCGCGCACCTCGGCATCCCAAAGTGCTGGGATAACAGGCATGAACCACCAGGCCCAGTCTTTTTTTGTTTTGTTTTGTTTCTTTTTTTTTTTTTTTTAGATGGAGTCTTGCTCTGTCACTCAGGTTGGAGTGCAGTGGCACGATCTCAGGTCACTGCAACCTCTGCCTCCCGGGTTCAAGTGATTCTCTGTCTCAGCCTCCCAAGTAACTCGGATTACAGGTACCTGCCGTTATGCCTGGCTTATTTTTATATTTTTACTAGAGAGGGGGTTTCAACATGTTGGCCAGGTTGGTCTCGAACTCTTGAACTCAGGTGATCCACCTGCCTCGGCCTTCCAAAGTGCTGGGGTTACAGGTGTGAGCCACCATGCCTAGCCACAAAACTCCATTTCTTCAAAAAAAAAAAAAAATAGCTGGGTGTGGCCTGGTACAGTGGCTCACGCCTGTAATCCCAGCACTTGGGGAGGTTGAGGTGGGTGGATCACCTGAGGTCAGGAATTCTAGACCAGCCTGGCCAACATGGTGAAACCTTGTGTCTACTAAAAATACAAAAATTAGCTGGGAGTGGTGGCGGGCGCCTGTAATCCCAGCTACTCAGGGGGGCCGAGGCAGGAGAATCGCTTGAACCCGGAAGACGGAGGTTGCAGTGAGCTGAGATTATGCCATCACACTCCAGCCTAGGCGACAAGAGCTAGACTTTGTCTCAAAAAAAAAAAAAAAAAAATTAGCTGGGTGTGATGGCGCACACTTGTAGTCCTAGCTGCTCAGGAGGCTGAGGTGGGAGGATTGCTTGAGCCCAGGAGGTAGAAGTTGCAGAGAGCAGAAATCACACCACTGCACTCCAGCCTGAGTGACAGAGCGAGACCCTTTCTCAAAAAAAAAAATTCTCCTTGTTCCAGCTGGAGACCCAAAGGCCCAGAGAAGGCAAACAATGTGCTCAAGATCAAGCAATGAGTGAGTTTCCATGCAGAGGCCAGAACTCAGCTCGGCCTTTACCCATGCCTCCCCAAGCCCTTGCACAAAGCAGGGTGGGTACACCACAAAGAGTATCCCCAGATGATGCTCAAGACCTTGATGATGATGATGGTGATGGTGCTCGCTACTGGTATTAAGTGTTTACCCTATGCGAGGCAGTGTTCTAAGTTCTTTGCCTGGATCCACTCACTTTAATCCACACATATCCCAATGAAGGAGGTAAACTTACTATTCCCATTCTATAGATAAAGAAACTGAGGCACAGAGAGTTTAGGCACCTCGCCTAAAATCACACAGACAAGAAGAAGCAGAGCTGAGACTCACACAGGGTAGTCGGGCTCCAGTGCTGCAGAGTAAGGAAGAGTCTGAGTCCCTGCTGAGTAAGGAAGGTGACATGGCATGGTGGATACAATCCGAATCAGATGCCAGGTGGCCAGGGAGTCTGTCCCCAGCTAGCTGGGTAATGTGGTCAATTCCCACCCTGGGACTCCCTTTACCTATCAAAAGGGAAAAGAGGCAGTTTAGCAAGAGGTTCTCAGGATCCTTTGGAAATGTGGTTTTTTTTTGTTTTTGTTTTTGTTTTTTTGAGACGGAGTCTCGCTCTGTCGCCCAAGCTGGAGTGCAGTGGCTGGATCTCAGCTCACTGCAAGCTCCGCCTCCCGGGTTCACGCCATTCTCGTGCCTCAGCCTCCCGAGTAGCTGGGACTACAGGCGCCCGCCACCTCGCCCGGCTAGTTTTTTGTACTTTTTAGTAGAGACGGGGTTTCACTGTGTTAGCCAGGATGGTCTCGATCTCCTGACCTTGTGATCCGCCCGCCTCAGCCTCCCAAAGTGCTGGGATTACAGGCTTGAGCCACCGCGCCCGGCTGGAAATGTGGTTTTTTATTCCATTTTGTTTTGCTTTTTCAGACAGTCTCATTCTGTCGCCCAGGCTGGAGCACAATGGCATGATCTCAGTTCACTGCAACCTCTGCCTCACAGGTTCAAGTGATTCTCCTGCCTCAGCCTCCCTTATGAGTAGCTGGGACTACAGGCACCCACCACCATGCCCGGCTAATTTTTTGTATTTTTAGTAGAGGTGGGGTTTCACCATGTTGGCTAGGCTGGTCTTGAACTGCTGACCTCAAGTGCTCTGCCCACCTTGGCCTCCTAAAGTGCTGGGATTACAGGCATGAGCCACTGTGCCCGGCTGGCAATGTGGTTCTACATGTATTTTCTTTCTTTTTCTTTTTTTTCTTGCCCTTTGTAAACAAAGCTAGAAGTATTTTTGTAGAGCTGAGCTGACAGGAGAAAAAGAGAGCTAGAGCTTGTGGCTTCACTCCTGAACTGGGTCAGGAGAGATGAGTGGTCTGGTGGCTTTTTTGGGATGGACATGGGAGGCATCGACTCATCCTCAGTGGGCAAGGGATGTGGCCTCTGTCCCCTGGGACTGGCTCTCTTGTCATACCGTTTTTCACTGCTGGTTTGGATGCCTGGAATCCATGGGAGTAGGGTGACAGCCTGTGCCCTCCACCTGATGGCAACATGTTGTCAGTCTCACAGCCCCTCCTCCTCCAGGTCACCCATCTCCTCCCTCCCCTGGGCCCTGCTACTCAGGGGTCTGAGGTGAAAGAATCACTTGAGCTCAGGAGGCAGAGGTTTGGTGAGCCAAGATCGCACCACTGCACTCCAGCCTGGGCAACAGAGCGAGACCCTGACTCAAAAAACAAAAAACAAACAAGAAGAAGAATTGATATGAATGAATATTCAATTCTCCTAAGGACCCTATAATGTAAATATCCTATTACATATTTTCCAGATGAGATATTTGAGACCCAGAGAGGTTGAGCACCTTGCACCAGGTCACACAGCATCTATGGGGCAGAGCCAGGATGTGGGTCCAGGCAGACTATTCCCCAGCCCACACTCTTAACCAACACACTGTATCTTCCTTCCCACTTACGGCACCCCAGAGCCCCTGACTCCTTCGCAATCCTGTCCTTCCTACAGCGTCAGCCCCTCTCCATCAGCTAGGGGCTGGAGTACAGTGATGCAGGGTTGCTGGTTTTTTTTTTGTTTGTTTTTGTTTGTTTGTTTGTTTGTTTGTTTTTTGAGACAGAGTTTGGCTCTTGTTGCTCAGGCTGGAATTCAATGGTGCGATCTTGGCTCACCACAACCTCCACCTCCCGGGTTCAAGCGATTCTCCTGCCTCAGTCTCCCAAGTAGCTGGGATTATAGACATGCACCAGCATGCCCGGCTAATTTTGTATTTTTAGTAGAAATGGGGGTTTCTCCATGTTGGTCAGGCTGGTCTCGAACTCCTGACCTCAGGTGATCCACCTGCCTCGGCCTCCCAAAGTGCTGGGATTACAGGCGTGAGCCACCGCACCTGGCCCAGTGTTGCTCTTAATATTAAGAGCACAGGAGCCAAAGTTGACAGCCAGGTTCAAGTCCTAACTGCTACTCACTGGCTGTGTGTCTTTGAGCAAGCCTCAGAGCCTTTCTCTTGTTCTATAGAAAATGGTAACAACAGGATCCACCCCACAGGTTTATTGTGAAGATTAAATCAGTAGTGTAGACCAGTGGCTCTCAAAGAATAGTCAGGAGACCTCTGAGGATCCCCAAGACTCTTTCAGGGGATCCATGAAGTCAAAATTCTTTTCTTTTTTTTTTTTTTTTGAGACGGAGTCTTGCTCTGTCACCCAGGCTGGAATGCAGTGGCCGGATCTCAGCTCACTGCAAGCTCCTCCTCTCGGGTTCATGCCATTCTCCTGCCTCAGCCTCCCAAGTAGCTGGGACTACAGGCACCCGCCACCTCGCCCGGCTAGTTTTTTGTATTTTTTAGTAGAGACGGGGTTTCACGGTGTTAGCCAGGATGGTCTCGATCTCCTGACCTCGTGATCCACCCATCTCGGCCTCCCAAAGTGCTGGGATTACAGGCTTGAGCCACCGCGCCCAGCCCTAAACTTATTTTAATAATAAGACTAAGATGTTGCCGAGAGCGGTGGCTCACGCCTGTGATCCCAGCACTTTGGGAGGCCGAGGCAGGCAGATCACTAGGTCAGGAGATCGAGACCATCCTGGCTAACAGTGAAACCCTGTCTCTACTAAAAATACAAAAAAAATTAGCTGGGCATGATGGCGGGCGCCTGTAGTCCCAGCTACTCAGGAGGCTGAGGCAGGAGAATGGCATGAACCTGGGGGGCGGAGCTTGCAGTGAGCAGACATCGCACCACTGCACTCCAGCCTGGGCGACAAAGCGAGACTCTGTCTCAAAAAAAAAAAAGAAAAGACTAAGATGTTATTTGCCTTTTTCACTCTCATTTTCTCTTGAGCGTATGGTGTTTTCTGGAGGCTACATGTCATGTGATATCACAACAGACTGAAAACAGAGGCAGATAGGAGAATCCAGCTGCCCGCTATGCAGCCAGACATTAAAGAAATCTGGAATAATATAAAACATAGCTACCGTCACACTATTTTTTTTGTTTTTGAAAATATGGTTATTTTTCATAAAATAGATGATTTATGTTAATGTGTAGTGTCTGTTGCTACTTTTACATTAATTAACATTTATAAAATTTCCCATTTTTTTTTTTTCTTGAGACACAGCCTCACTGTCACCCAGGCGGGAGTACAGTGGTGCCATCTTGGCTTACTGCAACCTCCACCTCCCGGGTTCAAGTAATTCTCTTGACTCAGCCTCCCGAATATCCGGGATTACAGGTGCATGCCACCACTCCCAGCTAACTTTTATATTTTCAGTAGACACAGGGTTTCACATTGTTGGCCAGACTGGTCTTGAACTCCTGACCTCAAGTGGTCCATCCTCCTCGGCCTCCCAAAGGGCCAGGATTATAGGCATGAGCCACCATGCCCAGCCCTCAGCTTTAATTTCGAATACAGTCAGTATTGATAGATATATAACCCACATAAACAAAAACTCTTTGGGGTCCTCAATAATTTTGAAGAGTATAAAGAGTTTCCAAGACTGAATAGTGTGAGAACTGCTAAGTGAGTGCAAGGTTCTGGCTACACATGTGGAAGAAAGCGCCCTGATCTTGGGCTCCCTAAAATGCATCAATCCCCTGTCCCCGAGTTGTGACTCCCCTCCTCTGCCTGCCCTGCTGGAGGCAGTTGCTAAATCGCAGGTGGCTGCACAATGGCCAGGATGGTGGCTGCTCAGTGACCCTGGACTAGACTCTGGGATGCTCTGAGCTTCCTGTTTCTTCACCTGAAGGACCAGCATGATCAGTCAAGCAGATTTCTCGGCCACCTTGAACTGTTGACATGTGGAGAAAGTGTGAACGATAAATCCTAAATCTGGTGTGTTAGGCTGTTTTTGCATTGCTATAAAGAAATACCTAGCCAGGCACGGTGCCTCATGCCTGTAATCCCAGCACTTTGGGAGGCCGAGGCGAGCAGATCACCTGAGGTCGGAAGTTCGAGACCAGCCTGACCAACACAAAGAAACCCCATCTCTACCAAAAATACAAAATTAGCCGGACATGGTGGCACATGCCTGTAATCCCAGCTACTTGGGAGGCTGAGGCAGGAGAATTGCTTGAACCCAGGAGGCAGAGGTTGTGATGAACAAAGATCGTGCCATTGTACTCAAGCATGGGCAACAAGAGTGAAACTCCGTAAAAAAAAAAAGAAAGAAAGAAAGAAAAGGAAGGAAGGAAGGAAGGAAGGAAGGAAGAAAGAAAGGAAGGAAGAAGGGAAGGGAGGGGAGGGGAGGGGAAGGGAAGGGAAGGGAAGGGAAGGGAAGGGAAGGAAAGGGAAGGGAAGGGAAAGGGAAGGGAAGGAAAAGAAAGACCTGAGGCTGGCTAATTTATTTTAAAAATGGGCCAGGCGTGGCGGATCAGACCTTAATCCCAGAACTTTGGGAGGCAGAGGCAGGAGTTCGAGATCAGCCTAGCCAACATGGTGAAACTCCATCTCTACTAAACACATGAAAATTAGCCAGGCATGGTGGCATGCACCTGTAGTCCCAGCTACTCAGGAGGTTGAAGCGAGAGAATTGCTTGAGCCCAGGAGGCAGAGGTTGCAGTGAGCCAAGATCACGCTGCTACACGCCAGCCTGGGCGACAGAGGGAGACTCTGTCTCAAAAAAAAAAAAAAAAAAAAAAAAAATCAGGTTGAATTGTTCACAGTTTCTGTAGGCTGTACAAGAAGCATAGTGCTGGCATTTGCTTCTGTGAGGCCTCAGGAAGCTTACAATAATGGTGTAAGGCGAAGGGGAAGCAGGTACCTCACATGCTCACATGGTGAGAGTATAAGAGAGAAAGGGGAGGTCCCAGAGTCTTTTATTTATTTATTTATTTATTTATTTTTTTTTTTTTTTTGAGACGGAGTCTCGCTCTGTCGCCCAGGCTAGAGTGCAGTGGTGCGATCTCGGCTCACTGCAAGCTCTGTCTCCTGGGTTCACGCCATTCTGCTGCCTCAGCCTCCCCAGTAGCTGGGACTACAGGCGCCTGCCACCACGTCCAGCTAATTTTTTGTATTTTTAGTAGAGTCGGGGTTTCACCATGTTAACCAGGATGGTCTCGATCTTCAGACCTCGTGATTCACCCACCTTGGCCTCCCAAAGTGCTGGGATTACAGGCGTGAGCCCACCACGCCTGGCCTGTTTTTATTTTATTTTAAATTTTATTTTATTTTTGAGATGGAGTCTCACTCTGTCACGCAGGCTGGAGTGCAGTAGTGCAATATCAGCTCACTGCAGCCTCTGCCTCCCAAGTTCAAGTGATTCTCCTGCCTCAGCCCCCCGAGTAGCCAGGATTACAGGCACCCGCCACCATGTCTGGTTTTTTTTTTTTTTTTTTTTACCGGAGACGGAGTTTCACCATATTGGCCAGGCTGGTCTTGAACTCCTGACCTCAAGTGATCTGCCCGCCTTGGCCTCCCAAAGTGCTGGGATTACAGGCGTGAGCCACTGCACCCAGCCCCAGACTGTTTTAAACAACTAGATCTTGCATGAACTAACAGAATTCACTCCTTCATCATCCAAAAGGATGATGCTAAGCCATTCATGAGGAATCTGCCCCCATGATCTAATTACTTCCCACCAGGCCCTACCTCCAACACTGGGAATCACATTTCAACACGAGATTTGGAAGGGACAAATAGCCATATCATTCCACTGCTGGCCCCCTAAATCTCATGTCCTTCTCACATTTCAAAATACAATCATGCCTTTGCAATAGTATCCCAAAGTCTTAACTTGTTCCAGCCTTAACTCAAAAGTCCCACACTCCAAAATCCAAAGTCTCCTTTGAGTCTCAAGGTCAAGTTCCTTCCACCTATGAGATGGTACAGGCATTGAGTAATCCTTCCTGTTACAAGAGGGAGAAATTGGCCAAAAGAAAGAGGTAATAGGTCCCACGTAAGTCTGAAACCCAGCAGGGTGAGCATTAAATCTTAAAGCTCCAAAATAATCCTTGACTCCATGTGGTGTCTTTCTAAAGCCTTGGGCAGCCCCACCCTGTGGCTTTCCTGGGCATAGCCCATGTGGTTGCTCTTGTGGGTTGAAGTTGAATGCCTGTGGCTTTTCCATGCTGAAGTGGGTCTACAATTCTGGGGTCTGGAGGGCGGTGGCCCCCTTCCTGCAGCTCCAATAGGCAGTGCCCTGTTGGGGACTCTGTATGGGGGCTCCAACCCCACATTTCCACTCAGCATTGCCCAAGTAGAGTTTCTCTGTGGGGGTTCCACCCCTGCAGCAGGCTTCTGCCTGGGTACCCTGGCTTTTCTATACATCCTCTGAAATCTAGGAGGAAGCTGCCAAGCCTCCTTCACTCTTGTATTCTGTGCACCTGCAGGCTTAACAGCATGTAGAAGCCACCAAGGCTTGTGGCTTGTGCCTTCTGAAATGGCAGCCCAAGCTGTACCTGGGACCCTTTGAGTCATGGCTGGAGCTGAAGCAGCGAGCTTGAGGGGAGTAGCCTCTGGAGGTGGTGCAGGGCATTGGTGCCCTGAGCCTGGCCCAGAAAACCATTCTTTCCTCCTAGGCCTATGGACCTGTGATGGAAGGGGCTTTCCAGAAACCTTCTGAAATAGCTTTGAGGCCTCCTTCCTGTTGTCTTGGATATTAACACCTGGTTGCCTTTTAGTCATGTTAATCTCTGTAGCAAGTGGTTACTCCACAACCTACTTGGAGTCTTTCTCCACCACTGGGCAAGGCTGCAAATTTTTAAAACTTTTATGCTCTACTCCCCTTTTAAATATAAATTCCAACTTTGTTATTTCTTTGTTCCCATATCTTATTTAGCTTATTAGAAGCGGCCCGACCACATCTTGAACGATTTGCTGCTTAGCAATTTCTTCCACCAGATACCAGAGGTCATCATCCTTATGTTCAAACTTCCAAAGAGCCCTCAGACATGGACACAATGCTGCCAAGTTCTTTGCTAGGTCATAAAATGGGTGTCCTTTACTCCAGTTCCTAATAACTCCCTCATTTCTTTTCTTTTTTTTTTTGAGGTGGAGTTTCACTCTTGTCTCCCAGGCTAGAGTGCAGTGGCACGATCTTGGCTCACTGCAGCCTCCACCTCCCAGGTTCAAGTGATTCTCATGCCTCAGCCTCCCGAGTAGCTGGGATTACAGGCACACACTACCATGCCTGGCTAATTTTTGTATTTTTAGTGGAGATGAGGTTTCACCATGTTGGCCAGGCTAGTCTCAAACTCCTGACCTCAGGTGATCCACCCACCTCAGCCTCCCAAAGTGCTGGGATTATAGGCATGAGCCACTGTGCCCTGCCTAACTTCCTCATTTCTATCTTAGACCTTGTCAGCCTGGCTTTCACTGTCCATATTACTATCAGCATTTTGGTCAAAATCATTTGTCTTCTCATCTTCTTGTCTTCTTCTGAGCCCTCCAAATTCTTTCAACTTCAGCCTGTTACCCAGTTCCAAAGTCACTTCCACATTTTCAGGTATCTTTTTAGTAACACCCTACTCCCAGTACCAATTTTCTCTCTCTCTCTTTTTTTTTTTTTTTGACATGGAGTTTCACTCTTGTTGCCCAGGCTGGAGTGCAATGGTATGATCTTGGCTCTCTGCAACCTCTACCTTCTGGGATCAAGTGATTCTCCTGCCTCAGCCTCCCGACTAGCTGGGATTACAGGCGTGAGCCCCCACGCCTGGCCTCTGGTATCAATTTTCTGTGTTAAGCCATTTTCATATTGCTATAAGAAATACCTGAGGCTGGGTAATTTATAAAGAAAAGAGTTATAATTGGCTCACAATTCTGCAGGCTGTACAAGAAGCATAATACCAGTAACTCCTTCTGGTGAGGCCTCAGGAAGCTTACAATCATTGTGGAAGGCAAAGGGGAAGCAGGTACATCACAGGGCAAGAGTGGAGCATGAGAGAGAAGGGGGCGGTCCCAGACTCTTTGAAACAACCAGATACCAGAGGTCATCATCCTTAAGTTCAAACTTCCAAGGAGCCCTCAGATATGGACACAATGCTGCCAAGTTCTTTACTAGGTCATAAAATGGGTGTCCTTTACTGCAGTTCCTAATAACTTCCTCATTTCTTATCTTTTATTTATTTATTTATTTTGAGATGGAGTTTCGCTCTTGTCGCCCAGGCTGGAGTGCAGTGGCACAAACGCCATGAACTAAGAGGATGGTGCTAATCCATTCATGAGGGGTCTGCCTCCATGACCCAATCACTTTTCACCAGGTCCCACATCCAACATTGGGAATCATATTTCAATATGAGATTTGGCAGGGACAAGCATTCGTACCATATCATTTGGGGAGATGAGATTCACTCTAGGCTGGTCAAGAAATAGTAGAGAAATAGTACATAAATATAGAAAAAGCTTCACACTGGGGTCACCTGGGCTGGGCTTCTAGTCCCTGCAAACGCTCTGTGAGTCAAGGCCTGCAACCTCACAGCACCTCAGTTATCACATCTGTGAAATGGGTAGGTTGAACTCTTGCTTGACAGTATTCTTGCTAGAAGTGGAAAATCTCTAGGCATCCAGGCCTCCTTTTCCTTCTCTTCTTACCTGGAAGGCAGCAAGAGGTGGTGGGGAGAACACTAAACGGGGGAAAGGACTGAATTGGGAGCTGTGCAGTCTCATTCTGGCTCTGCCAACATCCTGGGTGACCTCAAGCAAGTTCCTCTTTCTCTCTGAGCCTTGGCTCCCAGGAATTTGAAACATGCACAGCAAGCAGAGCTGGCTTCTGCCTGCCCTTAAAATCTGATGGTCAAGGATTCAGTGTTCATTGGATTCTCAGGGCCTCATGTGTTAGGCTGAAATGCCATCCTCATACCTCCTTGTTCCTTGTCAGAGGACCAGACTGTACACTACTCACTCAACAAATCTTTATTCAGTACCTCCTATTTCCAGGCCACAGGGCAGACTGGAGCCCAGAAGAGAGAAAAAGCATGTATTTTCTATTATCTATATTCCATACCACTTAATCAGGATTCCATAAATATTCACTTGGAGTTCAGAGCTAAGCTACGGAAAAGAAAGGAGTTGGCCGGGCGTGGTGGCTCAAGCCTGTAATCCCAACACTTTGGGAGGCCGAGACGGGCGGATCATGAGGTCAGGAGATCGAGACCATCCTGGCTAACACAGTGAAACCCCGTCTCTACTAAAAAATACAAAAAACTAGCCGGGCGTGGTGGCGGGCGCCTGTAGTCCCAGCTACTCGGGAGGCTGAGGCAGGAGAATGGCGTAAACCTGGGAGGCGGAGCTTGCAGTGAGCTGAGATCCGGCCACTGCACTCCAGCCTGGGTGACAGAGCGAGACTCCGTCTCAAAAAAAAAAAAAAAAGAAAGAAAGGAGTCAAGTGTAGACTTTTTCCTAAGAGGAGCTTGAGACCTCATGGAGAAAAGGCATTTGTTCATCCATTCACTCACTCACTCTTGTATTCACTGAACAAATACTTACTGAGCACCTACTCTGTACTGGGTCCTGTGATTTGTACAAAACAGACACAGGCGCTGTTCTCAAAGAAATTTCAGTCTAGGCCCCGCACAGTGACTCATGTCTGTAATCCCAGAACTTTGGGAAGCTGAGGCAGGTGGATCACCTGAGGTCAGGAGTTCAAGACCAGCCTGGCCAACATGGTGAAACCCCGTCACTACTAAAAATACAAAAAATCAGCCAGTTGTGGTGGTGCACACCTGCAATCCCAGCTACTCAGGAGGCTGAGGCAAGAGAATCGCTTGAACCTGAAAGGCAGAGGTTGCAGTGAGCAGAGATCGTGCCATTATACTTCAACCTGGGCAATAAGAACGAAATTCTGTCTCAAAAAAAAGAAATTTCAGTCTAGTGGAAGAAGCAGACCTGAAAGAGATAAACACACCATTACAAATATTATTACACATTGTGATGGCTTACATTTTAAAAATGGTATGAGAGGTTGGGCACAGTGGCTCATGCCTGTCATCATAGTACTTTGGGAGGCCGAGGCAGGTGGATCACTTGAGTCCAGGAGTTTGAGAACAGCTTGGGCAACATCATGAGACCCTGTCTGTAGAAAAAAGACAAAAATTAGCTGAGACCAGGCAGGGTGGCTCATACCTGTAATCCCAGCACTTTGGGAGGCCAAGAAGGGTGGACCTAAAAGGTCAGGAGTTCAAGACCAGACTGGCCAACATTGTGAAACCCTGTCTTTGTGAAAAAAAAAAATAAATTAAGACAAGGTCTCACTATGTTCTCCAGGCTGGAGTGTAGTAACACCATCATGGCCTACTACAGCCTTGACCTCCTGGGCTCAAGTAATCCTCCCACCTCAACCTCCAGAGTAGCTGAAACTACAGATGTGTGCCATGACACCTGGATAATTTTGTAAATTTTTTTTTTTGAGACAGTGTTTCACACTTGTCGCCCAGACTGCAGTGCAATGGTACAATCTCGGCTTACCGCAACCTCTGCCTCCTGGGTTCAAGCGATTCTCCCGCCTCAACCTCCTGAGCAGTTGGGATTACAGGCATGCACCACCACACCCAGCTGATTTTGTATTTTTAGTAGAAACAGGGTTTCTCCATGTTGCTCAGGCTGGTCTCCAACTCCCGACCTCAGGTGATCTGCCCACCTCGGCCTCCCAAAGTGCTGGGATTACAGGCATGGGCCACCATGCCTGACTAATTTTGTAATTTTTTATAGAGATGGGGTCTCCCTGTGTTGCCAAACCTGGTCTCCCACCCTTAGCCTCAAGCTATCCTCCCGCCTTGGCCTCCCAAAGCTCTGGGATTACAGACATGAGCCACTGTGCCCGGCTAGAGAAATTTATTTTCTTACAATTCTCGAGGCCTGAAGTCAAAATCCGTATCACTGGGCCAAAAAAAAATTTGTTGTTGTCGTTGTTTTTTTGAGATGGAGTTTTGCTCTTGATGCCCAGGCTGGAGTGCAATGGCACGATCTTGGCTCACCGCAACCTCCGCCTCCCAGGTTCAATGATTCTCCTGCCTCAGCCTACCACGTAGCTGTGATTACAGGCATGTACCACCATGCCCAGCTAATTTTGTATTTTATTAGTAGAGACAGGGTTTCTCCAGTTTCTCCATGTTGGTCAGACTTGTCTCGAACTCCCGATCTCAGGTGATCCGCCTGCCTTGGCCTCCCAAAGTGCTGGGATTACAGGCATGAGCCACTGCACCCAGCCATTTTTTTTTTTCCCAGAGGGAGTCTCAGTGGCCCAGGCTGGCATGCAGTGGCACAATCTTGGCTCACTGCAACCTCTGCTTCCCAGGTTCAAGTGACTCTCCCACCTCAGCCTCTCAGCCTCTTGAGTAGCTGGGACTACAGGTGCCCACCATCACGCTCGGCCAATTTTTATTTTTTTATTTATTTTTATTTTTTTTGAGACGGAGTCTTGCTCTGTCGCCCAGGCTGGAGTGCAGTGGCTGGATCTTGGCTCACTACAAGCTCCGCCTCCCGGGTTTACGCCATTCTCCTGCCTCAGCCTCCCAAGTAGCTGGGACTACAGGCGCCCGCCACCTCGCCCAGCTAGTTTTTTGTATTTTTTAGTAGAGACGGGGTTTCACTGTGTTAGCCAGGATGGTCTCGATCTCCTGACCTCGTGATCCACCCGTCTCGGCCTCCCAAAGTGTTGGGATTACAGGCTTGAGCCACCGCACCCGGCCTAATTTTTATATTTTTAGTAGAGATGGGGTTTCACCGTGTTGGCCAGGCTGGTCTTGAACGCCTGACCTCAGGTGATCCGCCCGCCTTAACCTCCCAAAGTGCTGGGATTACAGGCGTGAGCCATTGCAACTGGCCACTGGGCCAAAATTAAGGTGTTAGCAGAGCTTCCCTTCCTCCAGAGGCTCTAGAGGAGAATCTATTCCTTGCCTCTTCAGCTTCTGGTGGCTGCTGGCATTCCTTGGCTTGTGGTCACATTGCTGCAATCTTCAAAGCCAGCACATCTTCAAATCTGTCTGCTTTGTGTTCACATTGTCTTCTCCTCTATGTGTGTCACATCTCCCTCTGCCTCCCAGTTAGAAGGATATATGTGATTGCATTTAGGGCCCACCCTGATAACGCAGGATAACCTCCCATCTCAAGGTCCTTCCTCACATCCACAAATGTTACCTTTTATCCAAAGAATGTAACATTCACAGGTTCCAGGAATTAGGGCCTGATATCTATAGGAGGCGATTTCTCAGCCTACTACAGCGGGTTACCTCGGTGTCTGTTTGGGGGAGCTTCATTTAAACTGGGGATGATCAGAGAAAGCCTCTCCAAAAAAGACATGCTGTCCACAAGATGGAAAGGATGAATAGGAGTTCGCCTGGGGAAGACTGGGGAAGAGTGTGCTAGAGAGAGGGAATGGTGTGTGCAAAGCCTGAGGTGAGAAAGCCTGCCTTGTGGCCAGCAGGGCCAGCAATGGGATCAATAGAGAAAGATGAGCTGGGACCTGAGAACCAGGAAGCCACATTAGGGATTTTTGTCTTTAAGAATAAGTTAGAGGCTGGGCACAGTGGCTCACGCCTGTAATCTCAGCACTGTGGGAGGCTGAGGTGGGCGGAGCACCTGAGGTTGAGACCAGCCTGGCCAACATGGCGTAACCCCTCCTCTACTAAAAATACAAAAATTAGTGGGGCATGGTGGTACATGCCTGTAATCCCAGCTACTCGGGGGGCTGAGACAAGAGAATCGCTGGAACCCGGGAGACGGAGGTTGCAGTGAGCTGAGAGCATGCCATTGCACTCTAGCCTGGGTGACAGAGCAAGACTCCATCTCAAAAAAAAAAGAAAAGAAAAGAAAAATAATAAGTTAGAGCCAAATAATAAGTAAATAAGAACCAGAGTCAAACACAGTGGCTAATGCCTATAATCTCAGCCCCTTGGGAGGCTGAGGTGAGAGCATCACTTGAGCCCAGGATGAAACAGTTCAAGACCAGCCTGGGCAACATAATGAGACCCCATCTACAAAAAAAAAGTTTTATTATTAATTGGGCGTGATGGCACATGCCTATAGTCCCAGCTACTCTCAGGAGGCTGAGGCAGGAGGATGTCTTGAGTCTAGGAGTTCAAGGCTACAGTGAGCTATGATCATACCACCACGCTCCAGCTTGGGTAAAAGAGCCACTGAAGGCTCTGGCATAAGGCAGGACAACATGGTCTCACATATTTTGTTTGCTTGTTTGTTTGAGATGGAGTTTCACTCTTATTGCCCAGACTGGAGTGCAACAGCACGATCTCGGCTCACCTCCACCTCCCAGGTTAAGTGGTTCTCCTGCCTCAGCCTCCTGAGTAGCTGGGATTACAGGCATGCACCACCACTCCTGTCTAATTTTGTGTTTTTAGTAGAGACGGGGTTTCTCTATGTTGGCCAGGCTGGTCTAGAACTTCCGACCTCAAGTCATCCATCCACCTCAGCCTCCCAAAGTGTTGGGATTACAGGCGTGAATGACCATGCCCAGCTTTGCTATGCTTTTTTTTCACATGCTAAGTAAACATTCATATTAGCACCTAGTTTAGTATTTATTTATTTATTTATTTAGATGGTGTCTCACTTTTGTTGACCGGGCTGGAGTGCAGTGATGCGATCTTGGCTCACTGCAACCTCTGCCTCCCAGGTTCAAGTGATTTTCCTGTCCTAGCTTCCTGAGTAGCTGGTATTACAGGTGCCTGCCACCACACCTGGCTAATTTTTTGTATTTTTAGTAGAGACGGTGTTTCACCATGTTGGTCAGGCTGGTCTCAAACACCTGACCTCACGTGATCCACCTGCCTCGGCCTCCCAAAGTGCTGGGATTACACAGGAGCCACCGCACCCGGCCTAGTTTTCTAGTTTCGTATTTATAATTTTGAATTTTACTTTTTTTTTTTTTTTTTTTTTTAGAAGGAGTCTCACTCCGTTTCCAGGCTGGAGTACAGTGGCACAATCTCAGCTTACTGCAACGTCTGCCTCCTGGGTTCAAGCGATTCTCCTGCCCCAGCCTCCTGAGTAGCTGGGACTACAGGTGCGTGCCACCACACCCAGCTAATTTTTGTATTTTTAGTAGAGACGGGGTTTCACCATGTTGGCCAGGATGGTCTCGATCTTGACCTCGTGATCCACCCACCTCGGCCTCCCAAAGTGCTGGGATGGCAAGTGTGAACCACCATGCCCGGCCTTACTTTCTTTTCTGAAAGAAGGCTCCTGAGCTTGTGTGAGCTTTAGGCCTCACCAAAGCTTTACCTGTTAACCCAGTAGCTTTAACTATTTTAATTTGCCCAAAGAAGGACTGAGAAGGGCGTGTTGCTAGCAGCCTTGCCTCGTCTGGAGCCAGTGTGTGAACACAGCCAGAAGGCATCGGGAGCCCTTTCTCTTCCCACCCTCACACTGAGCTCCACGAGCGCAGGAACTTCTTGTCCCTTTCTAGGCACTCATCACAGCACCTGGCATATGGCAGGCCTTCAGTCCAAAGATGGTAAGTGAATGAGCCTGTGATGTACAAATGAAGGATGCTGCTGCTTGGTTTCTGGGAGTTAGGAGTTGGGGAACACACTTAAAGGCACTATGGCACATGAGTTGGCTGACCTGAGCTTTCCCAGGAGTTCCTATGTGGGGCTGAGTCTAGACCAACGCCCCAGGGGCTGATGAGGGAGGGAAGGAGGACAAGATAAGACAGCCTTGGCTGATGAGCAGGAGGACATGTGCTTCCCTCCTCACTAAGCCACAGAATCACCTCTCAGAGATTTTTCTGGTAAGGGTTCCTGACCGCATGTCAGTGGGACCTAAGCAAAGGTTTCCTCTGTCCCCTGACCTGCAGCTGAACCTCAAATCCCATTGGTTCTCAGGGGTACAGGATGGACAGATGACAGCAAAGCACTCAGCAAGTGAAGTGGGAAGACACACAGTTTACACAACCTCTCTGGGTGTCAGATTCTGGGATATGTGTAACTTTAGGCAAGTTGCTTCACCTTTTGGAACCTCAGCTTCCACATCTGTGAAATGGAGCAATACAAGTTTCTACTTCACAAGGTTGTGATGAGAATTAAGTGGAAAGAGACCTGTAAAGCAGTTAGCACAAGGCTTGGCACATAGTAAGTGCCTAATAAGTATTTATTATTAAGACCAGGCACAATTGGCTGGGTTTGGTGGCTCACGCCTGTAATCCCAGCACTTTGGGAGGCTGAGGCAGGCAGATCACCTGAAGTCAGGAATTCGAGACCAGCCTGGCCAACATGGTGAAACTCCGTTGCTACCAAAAAATACAAGAATGAGCTGGGCATGCTGTTGCCTACCTGTAGTCCCAGCTACTGGAGAGACTGAGATGGGAGAATCGCTTGAACCCGGAAGGCGGAGGTTGCAGTGTGCTCAGATTGTGCCACTGCACTCCAACCTGGGCAATGGAGTGAGACTCTGTCTCAAAAAGTAAAATAAAATTAAATTAAGTTAAATTAAATAAAATGGACTTCCCTATGTCAGTTCCCAATTTCTTTTTCCCTGACATTTCATTGGTTTCTGAAGTCTTGCTGTCCAATAACAACCTACCATTCTTGTCCAATCACCCCATTTTATTTATTATTGCTATTATTTTGAGGCAGGGTCTTGCTCTGTCGCCCAGGGTGGAGTGCAGTGGCACCATTTCAGCTCACCACAATCTCTGCCTCCCAGATTCGAGTGATTCTCGTGCCTCAGCCTCCCAAGTAGCTGGGATTAGAGGCATACACCACCATCACTGGCTAATTTTTTTGTATTTTTAGTAGAGATGAGGTTTCACCATGTTGGCCAGGCTGGTCTCAAACTCCTGACCTCAAGTGATCTGCCCACCTTGGCCTCCCAAAGAGCTAGGATTACAGGTGTGAGACACCATGCCTGATCTATTTATTTATTTATTTATTATTTTTGAGACAGAGTTTCACTCTGTTGCCCAGGCTGGAGTGCAGTGGCACGATCTCAGCTCAATGTAACCTCTGCCTCCCAGGTTCAAGTGATTCTCCTGCCTCAGCCTCCTGAGTAGCTCGAATTACAGGTGCATGACTCCACATCTGGCAATTTTTTTTTTTTTTTTGAGACAGAGTCTTGCTCTGTCGCCCAGGCTGGAGTGCAGTGGTGTGATCTCGGCTCACTGCAAGCTCTGCCTCCCAGGTTCACTCCATTCTCCTACCTCAGCCTCTCGAGTAGCTGGGACTACAGGTGGGTGCCACCACACCCAGCTAATTGTTTTGTATTATTAGTAGAGACGGTGTTTCACCGTGTTAGCCAGGATGGTCTTGATCTCCTGAACTCGTGATCTGTCCACCTCGGCCTCCCAAAGTGCTGGGATTACAGGCGTGAGCCATCGTGCCCAGCCCCCGGCTAATTTTTGTATTTTTAGTAGAGATGGGGTTTCACCTTCTTGGCCAGGCTGGTCTTGAACTCCTGCTTTCAGGTGACCTGCCCACCTTGGCCTCCTAAAATGCTGGGATTATGGGCATCAGCCACTATGCCCAGCCTATTTATTATTATTATTATCATTATTATTTTTTTGAGACAAAGTCTCGCTGTGTTGCCCAGGCTGGAGTGCAATGGCATGATGTCAGCTCACCTTGTTGGCCAGGCTGGTCTTAAATTTCTGACCTCACGATCTGCCGCCTCAGCCCTATTTATTATTTTTTATCCATAGGATCCTGCTCCCCCCAAGTGAGATTTCCCGGTTTTCGTTCTAAAAATATAAAAAATACAAATAATAATACTGCATAATCCAAATCATACTACTCAGAATTGACAACTGTTAAAAGTTTATTATATCTGGGAGGCTGAGGCAGGCGGATCACCTGAGATCGGGAGTTCAAAACCAGCCTGGCCAACATGGTGAAACCCTGTCTCTACTAAAAATACAAAAATTAGCCAGGCAGGCCTGTTATTCCAGCTACTTGGGAGGCTGAGGCAGGAGAATTGCTTGAACCAAAGAAATAGAGGTTGCAGTCAGCTGAGACTGTGCTACTGCACTCCAGCCTGGGTAACAGAGTAAGATTCTGTCTCAGAAAAAAAAAAAAGAAAGAAAGAAAGTTTATCGTATCTGCTGAAACTTACGTTATATTTTTTAGTTACAAATAGAGTTGAAGCCCACTTTCTCCCCCATTCTCCGTCCCAGCTCCTCCCTGCTTCTCCCCCTAACGTCCCCACACTTACTATCATATGTAACATATGCAATCAAAGAATAATATGAGTACTACTGTTCAGTGTATGCATTTCAAAATTGCACACACGGTATCAAATTGCACGTATCATCTTACCACTTGCTACTTTTTATTTCAACATTTTTTTTTTAAGATGGATTCTTGCTCTTGTTGCCCAGGCTGGAGTGCAATGGCACGATCTAGGCTCACTGTAACCTCCGCCCACCCAGGTTCAATCAATTCTCCTGCCTCAGCCTCCCGAGTAGCTGGATTACAGGCATGCGCCACCATGCCAGGCTAATTTTTGTATTTTTAGTAAAGATGGGGTTTCACCATGTTGGTCAGGCTTGTCTCGTACACCTGACCTTGTGATCTACCCACCTCGGCCTCCCTAAATGCTGGGATTACAGGCGTGAGCCATCGCACCCGGCCTGCATTCCCCTTTGAGATGCATTTAGGATCTTTCCAGATGACTTGTCCAAGGTCACACAGGAGTCAGATGGCCTTTCCACTACCCCATGGCATAGATGCATAGTTACTCTGTGAGCTAATATAATTCAGAATTCAGAGCTCTTGCCCATGGTCACCAGTGGAATCCACCAGCCATCTCCCTGGCTCTGCTCTCCTCTCTTCTTTTCATCTCCTGGGATCCCACGATTCAGAGCAAGCTGGGCTTCAGGATGTGGGCAAGAGGAGTTTTAGATGGAAGGGTCTTTCCTCCAGGACAGAATGGTAAGCCACTCCTGGTCTGGACTTAATTGTTCCAAGATGTCATTAGAATTGGTGGACACTTTTTTTTTTTTTTTTTTTTTGAGACGGAGTCTTGCTCTGCCGCCCAGGCTGGAGTGCAGTGGCCGGCTCTCAGCTCACTGCAAGCTCCGCCTCCCGGGTTCACGCCATTCTCCTGTCTCAGCCTCCCGAGTAGCTGGGACTACAGGCGCCCGCCTCGTCACCCGGCTAGTTTTTTGTATTTTTTAGTAGAGACGGGGTTTCACCGTATTAGCCAGGATGGTCTCGATCTCCTGACCTCGTGATCCGCCCGTCTCGGCCTCCCAAAGTGCTGGGATTACAGGCTTGAGCCACCGCGCCCGGCCGACACTTTTTTTTTTTTAATGATTAGCAAAAGACAAGGCTTTTGGTGGTCATTAGTATTGTTCATCAAATATTCCACTTCTCCCCATTGTGGGTACATGGTAGGATGAACTTCCCTGTTTCTTTAGAGTTAAGTGTAGCTCTGTGATGTACTTTGTCAAAAAAAAAAAAAAATCAGAGGAAATAACATGTATCACTTCCAGGTGGGTGCTCTAAGAGCAACGTGCAATTTACTACATTTTCTCTTGGCTCCAGGAATGACAACTGGCAATGTTCAAGCTGGTGGCTGCTCTATCAACTTTGAACCTGGAGTAAAGACAGCACAGGCCGGGTGCGGTGGCTCAAGCCTGTAATCCCAGCACTTTGGGAGGCCGAGATGGGTGGATCACGAGGTCAGGAGATCGAGACCATCCTGGCTAACACAGTGAAACCCCGTCTCTACTAAAAATACAAAAAAACTAGCCGGGCCAGGTGGCGGGCGCCTGTAGTCCCAGCTACTCGGGAGGCTGAGGCAGGAGAATGGCGTGAACCCGGGAGGCGGAGCTTGCAGTGAGCTGAGATCCGGCCACTGCACTCCAGTCCGGGCGACAGAGCGAGACTCCGCCTCAAAAAAAAAAAAAAAAAAAAAAAGACAGCACAAAACAGAGCCCACGACAGTCCCACAATGCGTGTTTGAAGCCACTCACTTGGGGGTTGTTACTGCAGCACAACACAGCCCATCCTGACTGATACAGGGTCATGTCTGGTGAGTCAAAGCCACGAGCCTGGTGAAAATCTACCAAGGCCCATCCTTTTCTTAAACCTGAGTTTGGAGACTCCAAGCCCACTCCCTGGTCTCTCAGATAAACCTGCTGCAGAGGAAAGAAAGATATTCCTTGGTGGCCCGATTGGAATGAAAAACTTCAGGATTGAGAAGGCAAGGGATTCTTAGACCTTAAAAAGCAATCTATGTTAGACAAGTTCGAGGCTGAGTGAGTCATTTCCCAGTTGAACGTCCTTGGGCTGGTGGAAGATTAAATGAAGTACATACACCAAGTGCCTAGCATAGCACACTGTGAGCTCTGGACACAAAGATACTCACCAAAACCTTGTCGTTAATTAGAAACCAAGAATCCAACAATAGAGGAACAGTTAACTAATTATGGTACGTTCATGTACTGCTACATAGCTAAAAGGGGGGGAAGAAAGGAAGAAGGTAGGGCAATGTAATATGTAGGTTATGATAGAACATTGTTAAGTGAAAAGAGCACGTTATCAAACAGGTTAGCTTTGGAAACAGACCCAGAATTGAGTCCCAGCTCTCCTAGCTGTGTGTCTTGGGCAAGGCTTTTTTTTTTTTTTTTTTTTTGAGACGGAGTTTTGTTCTTCTTGCCCAGGCTGGAATGCAATGGTGCGGTCTCGGCTCACCGCAACCTCCACCTCCTGGGTTCAAGCGATTCTCCTGCCTCAGCCTCCCAAGTAACTGGGATTACAGGCATGTGCCACCACCCCCAGCTACTTTTGTATTTTTAGTAGAGATGGTGTTTCACCATCTTGGTCAGACTGGTCTTGAACTCCCAACCTTAGGTGATCCGCCCGCCTCGGCCTCCCAAAGTGCTGGGATTACAGGCGTGAGCCACTGTACCTGGCGAGCCAGGCTCTTAACTGCTCCAAACTTCACAGATTGGCAAAAACAGAAGCTTAATAAATGTGAGCTATTACTCTATTGTTGTCATTATTAGTAATAAATCTATGGGTCAACGTTGGCTGGGCACCTGACATCCATTATCATAGCTCTGTGGTCTTGTAATCCATCTCCCCCATGACCTTGTGAAGTTGATCTTAATCCATTTTACAGACAAAAATACTGAGGCTCAGAAAGTTTAAGCCAGTTGCCCAAAGTCCCCAAGTCACGAATAGGAGAGTGAAGATTTGAATCCAGTTTTGTCTGGTTGCAAAATTCACTCTCTTAACCATTGTGCCCTGCTGGCACCTGGCACAGTAATACAGTTTCATTGTCATAGGATTGCAGGGCTTTGTTTCTGATGGAGTCAGGGTGACTTTGAGACAGGGTGTCTCCCATTCCCTAGTCTGTAGTGCAGTGGTACCATCTCGGCTCACTGCAACCTCTGCCTCCCAGGCTCAAGTGATTCTCCTGCCTTAGGGTCCTGAGTAGCAGCTGGAACTACAGGCACACACCACTGTGCCGGCTAATTTTTGTATTTTTTTGTAGAGATGGGGTTTCACCATGTTGCCCAGGCTGGTCTCGAACTCCTGAGCTCAAGTGATCCACCTATCTTCACCTCCCAAAGTGCTGGGATTACAGGTGTGAACCACCACACTCAGCCCATCCTGGGTTACGTGACTTGTAAAGTCATGCCTCCAAGGGAACACCACAGACAAGTCCAGGTGAGTAAAATTGTCTGGTGAGCAGCTCTCAACTTTTAAGTGCTTACAGCCCACTTTTGAGTACTTGCAGCCAACTCACTTTCATGATAGTAAACAAGTCAGCAATGAGGAGCCCAGCCTCCAAGATGGCCTCATGATCTTCACCTCCTGATACTCACATACTTATATGGTCCTTTCCCACAATGAGTGGAGCTGACCTGTGTTACCAACAGGATATTCAGGAACAATAGTGCATAACTTCTGAAGCTAGACATAAAAGACAATGTGGTCTCCACCTTGTTCTCCCTTGCTCTGGAGGAAGCTCACCTTCATGATGTAAGGACATTAAAGAAGCCCACCAGAGGCCGGGCATGGTGGCTCATGCCTGTAATCCCAGCACTTTGGGAGGCCAAGGTGGGTGGATCACAAGGTCAGGAGATCGAGACCATCCTGGCCAACATGGTGAAACCCCGTCTCTACTAAAAATACAAAAATTAGCTGGGCGTGGTGATGGGCGCCTGTAATCCCAGCTACTCAGGAGGCTGAGGCAGGAGAATCGTCTGAACCCAGGAGGTGGAGGTTGCAGTGAGCCGAGATCAGTGCCATTGCACTCCAACCTGGGTCACAAGGCAAGACTCCGTCTCAAACAAACAAACAAACAAACAAACAAAAAGAAGCCCAACAGAAAGGTCTACATGGTGAAGAACTGAGGCCTGCTGCCAACAGTCATGTTGGTGCACCAGTCTTGGAAGCAGATCCTCCAGCCGCAGTCAAGCCTTCAGATGACTGCAGACCTGGCTGACATCTTGGTTACAACTTCATGAGTGACCCCGTGCCAGTAGAACCCAGCTAAATCACTCCTGAAATCCAGATCCACAGAAACTGTGAGGTAATACATATGTATTGTTTTAAGCCACTAAGTTTGGGGTAATTTGCTACACAGTAATAGATAACTAACACAACCATATTATCACAGTACAAGGAAAAAAACTTCCTTGAATATATTTTTTTTAAAAAATGAATTATCACATGGTCTCCTTTGTCCCCTTTGGCACACGGGCTGGAAGAACTAACCCTTCCATACAAACCATCCTCTTGTATGTACTCACCTGGACAAACTCTCACAGCTCTTGATAAACACACCACCTTTCTCCTGCATCAACTCCAGAATAGGCCTCCCATCTATCCCATCTATCCTCTGACTTGCAGCAAGTGAATGCCTTTTTGTACCATTCTGACAGTCCAAGTCAAACAAAAAGCACTAGAACAATATATACCCTGGATTATAGCAAAAATAAATTTTATGTGCTAGTAAAAACTTGGCAAGGCCAGGGATGGTAGTGCACACCTGTAATCCCAGCACTTTCAGAGGCTGAGGCAGGCAGATCCCTTGAGCATAGGAGTTCAAGACCAGCCTGGGCAATGTGGCAAAACTTCATCTCTACAAAAAATACAAAAATTAGGCCGGGTGCAGTGGCTCATGCCTGTAATCCCAGCACTTTGGGAGGCCGAGGTGGGTGATCACCTGAGGTCGGGAGTTCGAGACCAGCCTGACCAACATGGTGAAACCCCGTCTCTACTAAAAATACAAAATTAGCTGGGCATGGTGGCTCATGCCTGTAATCCCAGCTATTCAGGGAGGCTGAAGCAGGAGAATCGCTTGAACATGGGAGGCAGAGGTTGCAGTGAGCTGAGATCATGCCATCGCACTCCAGCCCGGGCAACAAGAGTGAAACTCCATCTCCGAAAAAAAAACAAAAATACAAAAATCAGCTAGGAGTGGTGGCACACGCCTGTAGTCCCAGCTGCTTGGGAGCTGAGGTGGGAGGATGGCTTGAGCCTGGGAAGTCAAGGCTGCAGTGAGCTGAGATTGTGTCACTGCACTCCAGCCTGGGTGACAGAGTGAGATCCTGTCTCTAAAAGAAAAAAAAAAAAAAGGCCAGTCGTGGTGGCTCACACCTTTAATCCCAACACTTTGGGAGGCTGAGGTGGTAGATCACTTGAAGTCGAGTTTGAGACCAGTCTGGTCAACATGGCGAAACCCTGTCTCTACTAAAAATACAAAAAATTAGTCGAGCGTGGTGGTGCGTACCTATAATCTCAGCTACTAGGGAGGCTGAGGCAGAAGAATTGCTTGAACCTGGGAGGCAGAGGCTGCAGTGAGCCGAGATCGAGCCACTGCACTCTAGCCTGAGTGACAGAGCGAGACTCCGTCTCAAAAAACAACAACCAAAAAACCCTTGGTGATACCTTTCGGAGGCCATCCATAAGACCACAGCCTACCGTACTAAGTGGTTTCATCAATAGCTGTAAAAGAAAAAAAAAAACTTCACTTCCTTTGAGCCCAAACCCCTCCTTCTGCTCTAGCTGGGGATGTGGGGGTTCTGTCCCCTCAACACAATCTTCTTCTAGGCCTCTCAAATCTATTCAGGACAACCAGCTGGAGAGAAGCTCCTCCTTCCTATGGTGAAATCTGCTTTCAGTGGAGAGGAGCAGGTAGTGAGACTTCGCAGTGGCAATACTCTGGTTCAGATTCAGAGCTGCTGCTTCTTAGCTCTGTCACCCTGGGTAAGTTACTTAACACCATTGTACCTGAGCTTCCTCTTCCCAGCTACGGAGCTAATAATAGCACTTTCCTCACAGAGTTGTTGAAGGGACCAAACAAGAAAAGGATCGTCTACAGTTTAGCACATTGCTTGGCAATTAGTACCAGCTCCTTCTCTTTTTATTGTTAATCAAGAATAATAGCAATAGCCAGGCACGGTGGCTCATGCCTGTAATCCCAGCACTTTGGGAGATCAAGGCAGGAGGATCACTTGAGCCCAGGAGTTCAAGATCAGCCTGGGCAATAAAGCGAGACCTCATCTCTACTAAAAATTAAAAAATATATATATATTGGCTAGGCGTGGTGGCTCATGCCTGTAATCCCAGCACTTTGGGAGGCTGAGGTAGGCGGATCATCTGAGGTCGGGAGTTCAAGATCAGCCTGACCAACACGGAGAAACCCCGTCTCTACTAAAAATAAAAAATTAGCCAGGCGTGGTGGTGCATACCTGTAATCCCAGCTACTCAGGAGGCTAAGGTGAGAGAATCCCTTGAACCCAGGAGGCGGAGGTTGTCACCGATGGTGAGCCAAGATCACACCATTGCACTGCAGCCTGGGCAACAAGAGTGAAACTCTGTCTTTAAAATAAAATAAAAAAATAAAAATAGCTGGGCATGGTGGCACATGCCTCTAGTCCCAGCTACTTGGGAGGCTGAGGAAGGAGGATCCCTTGAGCTCAGAGTGTTGAGGCTGCAGTGAGCAGTGATCACACCACTGCACTCCAGCCTGAGCGACAGAGCAAGTCCCTGTCTCAAAAAAAAAGAAAAAAGAAAAAAAGAATAATAGCAATAATGATATCTACTAGGCCACGTGTGGTGGCTCACATGTGTAATCACAGCACTTTGGAAGGCCCAGGCAGGCAAAACATCTGAGGTCAGGAGTTCAAGACCAGTCTAGCCAACATGGTGAAACCCCATCTTTATTAAACAAACAAACAAAAATTAGCCAGGTGTGGTGGCACATGCCTGTAATCTCAGCTACTTGGGAGGCTGAGGCAGGAAAATCGCTTGAACCCAGGAAGTGGAGGTTGCAGTGAGCCAATATCACGCCACTGCACTCTAGCCTGGGCAATAGAGTGGGACTCTGTCTCTAATAATAATAATAATAATAATAGCTATTTAGTAAGGGTTTACCACATGGCTAGCATCCTTTACATGCACTGTCTCATTTAATCTTGTGAGATAGGGCCTCTTACTTTTCCCCATTTTAGAAATGAGGAAGCTGAGGCACAGAGAGGTGAAGTGCTTTGCCCAAGATTACACAGACTCAGGTAATCAGGTATAGGAACCCTCACCCTTAACCACTTTGCTCTGCAACATCCCAAGAGGAATGGAGCGAAGGGCCCTGTAAACACTAGGAACACTGCAGGGATTGAGGAGAACAGAAGGGGCAGAGTGAGGTCATGCAGTAAAGGAACAGTCCAGAGGAGAAGAGACTTTCCCAAGTGGCAGACACAGCAGTGACATGGAGTCCTCTGTGAGCACCACCATCTGTCTGTCTTGTCTGTAGTGGGAGTGCTGGGCCTCCTGTGTGTGTGGCAGAGCCACACTCTCTAGCACCTGCTCCCGAGGACCCTGAGCTGCTACAGTGGCAGGGTGCCACAGCAGCATGGACACCCTGCCGAGGCCTGGGTTTGCCCATGCCAAGGGCCCTGCTGACAGCTCCGCCTTGCTCTTCCTGAACACCTGCTGTGGCCACAACACAGCACTGGCTCATTAAAATCAGGGTCTACCAGAGGGGAAAGTCAGGCCATTTCATTTGCCCAGATGCAACAGCATAAGATGGCTGGACACAGTGGCTCACATCTGTAATCCCTTTGTACTTTGGGGGGTGGAGGAGGGCAGATAGATTGAGCCCAGGAGTTCAAGACCAGCCTGGGCAACATGGTGAAACCCCATCTCTACCAAAAATACAAAAGTTAGCCAGGAATGGTGGCATGCGCCTAGTAAGCAGCTACTCAGGAGGCTGAGGTGGGAGGATCCCTTGAGCCCGGAAAGTCAAGGCTGCAGTGAGCCATGATTGTGTCAGTGCACTCCAGTCTGGGCAATGGAGCAAGATATAGTAGCATAACATGGGACCAGTTTTGGCCCAACACCATCATCTGGTGTTGCTCAACCAGGAAAACAAACTCACAGAACCAGCAGTGTCCACAGCTCTGGGCCAGAGAGGGTCAGCAGGTTCGGGGCACTCATCCTCCAGGCTCTGACCCCAGGGAACTCCTGTGATGCAAATAATAATAAGAGCTATAGAGGTGTCTATCAGGCCCCAAGCCCTGTACGTTCTGTGCCTGGGAGTCAGAGAGGTTGAGTTGCTAGGAAAGGTGGCCCGGCTGGTAAGCCTTCTGTTGATTGTGGCAAAGACAAGGGGCTACCTGCATGGACATGAAGATCACTGTGAAAGAACAGGGACAGCTGAAGCCACTGGACAAGGTGGATTTGGTGCAGCCCCTCAGAAAAGACTTATAAGTGGGGAGGCAGGACAGTGTAGTGCTGTGGCTCTCAATCTAAGACGATTTTGTCCCCAGTGGACTTCTGGACATATTTAGAGACATTTTGGTTTTCATATCTAGAGAGGGAGGTGCTATTGGCATCTGCTGGGTAGACACAAGAGATGCTGCTAATTATGCTGCGATGCACAGGACAATCACCCACAAGGCTGAATTATATGGCCCAAAATGTCAATAGTGGTTGAGAGGGCATCGAGCCTCATAATCCACCAGGGGCATCACCAGCAGGTGTTTAACCTCCTGCTCCCCCTTTGTAAAACTGGGGATACCAAATTTCTGCCTCACAGAGCTGACCTATTGCCGGTAAAGTGCTTTCTACAGGCAGGCTCATAGTAATACTCCATCATTGTTGCTATGTTCATTATCAAGGACGTGCACTCTGCAGAAGAGCACTGACCAGGTAGACCCTGAGGAGGGCCATGAGAGAAACTGATCCAATGCTTGAGAGGGCGGAAGATGCCGGAAGAGGCCATGACTACCCATTCTGGCATTCGGCGCCTTCCCTGGTCTTGTTTCAGCCTACTTTGCTTGCCTGGCCTCCGGCTGCTCTGGTCTATTCAGTGGGCCAGCACACATGCGACTTCTTCCTATGTCCACCGTCCCCACCCCACAAGAACCTCTTCCTCCAAGGAGCTGTCTTGACCAGCCCAACCTTTAAGAATCACATAGCCGTTATCACAAATGGATCAATAGGGTGGCTACAGAGATACAAGACAATGATATCCATAAAGACTCTGAAAAACAGACATACATTCTCAGTTATACACACAGACACACACATGCAACCTCAAGATGCCCTGTAGCCCTGGTCACAGACGGATCACAAATGTATTACCATACACATGCACACACACAAATACACAAGCATAACATGATCTCAGACAGGAGTCCCGTATACACATACACATTTATACAATACTGGCACACACAGAAAACCCCGACACATACCCCCCAAGGGTATGCTGTCACATTCCCAAACTCATAAATTCACATAAATAGGCATATTTAAATACAAACCCAGGAAAGCCCATAGGTCTCATACACACAGTTAACACGTAGGCATATAAAGATATACACCTGTCCATATACACAGAAATATATTCTTGGCACACAACCTCATATACAGCTATTAATGTGCTTACATACATAAGGCATACATATATATACATTATTCAATGACACATACACTCCTATATATTCACCCAAACACACATATGTAACAGACATACAAAAAGACATTTAAAAAAATTCCATTTGTCCGTTTCTATACACATAGACGTCCTCCCATGGTACATTTTATTCATTCATCATTTATATTACAAAACATTGCTAAGGAAACTTCCTTGGTGTGACTTCCAAATTCAACCTTGTGTTATAGCTACTGGTGTAGACTAGCAAAAATGCATAGAGTAGTCTCACTTCTCCCTTTAAATTTCCACTTGCGGATATGCCTTGTGGATTTGCCCTCTCCCCGGCGAGCCCCCACCTCTCTGTGTTCCTTTTTTTTTTTTTTTTTTTTTGAGACAGAGTCTCACTCTGTTGCCCAGGCTGGAGTGCAGTGGCACGATCTCGGCTCACTGTAGCCTCCGCCTCCCAGGTTCAAGCGATTCTCCTCCTGCCTCAGCCTCTCAAGTAGCTGGGACTTCAGGCGCGCGCCACCACGCCCAGCTAATTTTTGTATTTTTAGTAGAGACGGCGTTTCGCCACGCTGGCCTGGCTGGTCTTGTACTCCTGACCTCAGGTGATTCGCCCGCCTCGGCCTCCCAAAGTGCTGGGATTGCGGGCCTGAGCCACCGCGCCCGGCCCCTCTGTTCCGTTTTGACTGCCCAGTCCCTCAGGCCTCCGCTGGAAGGCGCTCACTAAAGGTTCAGAGTCCGAAGCCGCATTCCCGGGCGCCCTCCCCGGCCCCTCCCATCCCACAGAGGTAGGAGTGGGTCCGTGGGTGTGGCAATGAACCACGTGTACCCACAGAACTCTCGAAGTCGGGGGGGGGGGGGCGCAGCACGCCACGCCCCAGCCCTACCCTCTCCGCTGCTCCCCCTCCGGCCTCCCCCAGCCCAGCCCAACCTCAGCCGGCCGCGGAAGGAGGCGGGAGCTGAGGCTTCGAACTGCCCCCTCCCACCTCCGCCTCTCCCTTCTCTCCTCTCCCCCTTTCCTCTTTCTCCTCCCCCATCCCACTTCTCTCTCCTTTTCCTCTTTCTTTGTCCCCTCCTCCCTCCACTCCACCCGCCTCCTTTTACCCCGCCCTGCCAGTCGTCCTCCTACTCGCCCCCTCCGCCTCCCTCTAGCTCCGCCGCCAGAGGCTGAGTCATCGCTGCGGCGCTGCCGGCCGTGCTGGGAGAGCGGGCGAGCAGGTAGGGAGGGTGTGAAGCAAGCGACGCCGTGCGACGCGGCACCGCCGTCTGGGCCTTTTCCCGGAGAGGCCTGGGGAGGGGGCACCGAAGGGGGTTAGGGCCGCGGTGGGGGACGGGCGACGGGCCCCGGAAAGGCACAGATCTCAACCCTCAACCCCCATCCTTACAGGAGCCACTTTGCAGCATTCTCAAAGAGCCGCACATTGCAAACTAATACCTAACATTAGTGTGGCATCCGGGCCAGGCATCTCAAACTGATGGCCCACGGACAGATCTGGCCGGCACCTGATCTTTATTTGGTTCACAGTGTTGTGTTTGTTTGTTCTGAAGTTTTAACTATTATTAGTTGCCAGTACTTAAACACCACTCATTTCTTGGAAAATCAAATTCCCAACTCAAAAAACTAGAATATGTGGCAACGCATTTCCCATGATAACTCTAGCCTATTTCTGAGTGGGGATACCTTTGTGTAGTCAGGGCATTGCACCCTCCCTACCTGCTCGCCCTCTAGTTTGCCACAGTCTCCGCTACTCCTTACTGTTTCACCTAGGCCACTGAACTTCCTTTATGTTTCCTGCCAGGCCTCATATGGAATGATTTGTAGTCTAGTCCACCCCATTCATATTTTACATGGGGATTAAGAAGTGAGGGTAGGGCATTTCCCAAAGTCACATATGGCCTTAAAGCTGAAGGGGAACCCCGCTTTTCCTCACCCAGTAATCTTTTCTACCTAACCATTCTGACTCCTTTGGTATGCAGGCTAACATAGGGAATTCTTTTGTGAAAAGTGGGTTCCAGAAAATGATCTGGGGATCAGAGTAGACCCCAAATGGAAGGTGATTTGGAGTGTCCAGCAGCTCCTCTTTGGAGTTGATGGTAGCTTCTCACAGTCTTTCCCTTGGAGAGGCAATAGATGACAAAACTAGGGTGGATAGATGGATGGAACAGTTGGCCAATCTGGTGTATTTGGTTATAATAAGTTGTTTTTGGGTCATTGGAAACCTGGCTTATGAGACACTGTTGCATAAGGGCTACAAAGGCAGTATGACACTTTGCTTGGATTATTCTCTAGTCTAGTGCATCTCAGCTCCTAATGTGTACATGATTCCTGTAAAGTGTAAATTCTCGCTGGGCATGGTGGCTCACACTTGTAATCCCAGCACTTTAGGAGGCCAAGGCAGGAGAATTGCTTGAGCCCAGGAAATTTGAGAACAGCCTGGGCAACACGGTGAGATCCCAGTCTCCACAAAAAATTAAAAATTAGTTGGGTGTGGTGGCCTGTGCCACCTACTTGGGAGGCTGAGGCAGGAGGATCCCTTGAACCCAGGAGGTGGGGACTATAGTAAACTGTGTTTGTGCCACTATACTCTAGCCTGGGCAACACAGTGAGACCCTTTCACAAAAAAAAAAAAAAAAAAAAATTTAAAGTGTAGATTCTGATTCAGTAGGGCTGGATGGAACCCAAGATCCTGCATTTCTGACAAACTTCCAGGTGATGCCAGTGTTGCAGGCCCCTAGACCCTCCTGCCTTTGAGTGGCAAGGCTGTGCACTCCCTGTGCTTCCGGTCTATTCATAGGTACCATTGCTGCATGACAGCCAAGAGAAGGGGTTTGAAGTCTCACCGTGGACTTCACAGTGGATCTCAGCCTACCCCTTAATAGTCAGCTAACCTCAGGCAGGCTGCTCATCCTCTCTGTGCCTCAATTTTTTCATTTGTTCCACTGAAATCAAAGAATAGTTACTTCCTTAGGAGAATAAAAAAGGCAGAATGAATGTGTGGCCCCAGCACAGTCTGTGCCTCATGGCAGGCCCTCTGTAAAGGTAGTTTCTACCATTGTGCACTGTCTTATGGGCAGTGAAACCCAGAAGCGACGTGGTTAGGGAGTGGGATATGGAAGGGATATGTAAGGTATTTCAGGATAAGAATTGCACCCCTTGGCTGGGTGCGGTGGCTCATGCCTGTAATCTCAGCACTTTGGGAGGCAGAGATGGGCAGATCACAAGGTCAGCAGTTTGAGACCAGCCTGACCAACATGGTGAAACCCCGTCTCTACTGAAAATACAAAAATTAGCCGGGCATGGTAGCATGCACCTGTAATGCCAGCTAATCCCAGCTACTCAGGAGGCTGAGGCAGGAGAATCACTTGAACCCAGAGGGTGGAGGTTGCAGTGAGCTGAGATCGCGCCACTGCACTCCAGCCTGGGTGACAGAGCGACACAGCATCTCAAAAAAAAAAAAAAAAAAAAGAATTGCACCCCTTAATGTGGGCTTCTGAGCCATGCAGGGTGGTCACTGCTCAGCCTACCTCTTAATGCTCTCCCACCTCTGTCCATGCTTCCACCACAATGGCCACCTATTAGGTCCTTCGACCATGGTACCTTCTCCCCTCAGAGGCCTTGCACATGCTGTTCCTCATATTCCAAGCTGGCTGGCTCCTTCTTATCCTTCAGTCTCAGCTCCTGTGTTACTTCCTTGGGGGTACCTTCCCTAATCTCAGAAGTCTAAGGGTTTAGTGTAGAAAGTGGGGAGCAGGGAACATCTCTTTGGGCTGCATGTACATAGGGAAGTCACCGTATGTACTTAGATTCTAAGTTTATTTAGAGCAGCTTTGTGTAGGGGTGAACTAAACGCTGCCTCTGCTGGTCTATACCGTGCCTTTGTGCAGATTAGAAAAAGGGGTGGGACACAGTGGCTCACACCTGTAATTCCAACACTTTGGGAGGCCAAGGTGAGAGAAACACTTGAGGCTAGGAGTTTGAGATCAGGCTGGGCAACATAGTAAGACCTCAACTCTACAATTTTTTTTTTTTTTTTTTAATATTAGAGACAGAGTCTTGCTATGTTGCCAGGCTTTGTGCAGCATATAAACTGTACAACCTTAAGTGGCAACCCTACTGCTAATGCTTCCCCAAGCTACCTCGTGATTCGCTTAATCCTCCTGTGCCTAGATTAAGTCTCTTTTATAAACTTTCTTAACCCCATAAAACTCATCACAATTGGGATTAGATATCTAGGGAGTTATTTATTTAAAATCTGTCCCCTACACTAGATTGTATTGCATCAAGGCAAAGACAAATCCATCTTGTTCTAGGCTATATCACTAGTGCTTAGCACGGTTCTTGCACCATAGCAGATGCTCCACAAATGTTTTCTGAATATTTCAGGAGCTCATTCTCTACCAGGAAAGCTAGGATTCTTACTGAAACAACTGTGGCATAGGGTGAGACAGGCACAGAGCTAAATGTGTGGTGCAGCCCCAAGGAGGAAGATGTCACTTCTGGCTGCGGGGATGCTCAGGAAGAGGTGGTGTTTTGGCTGGGTCTGACAGAACAGATGGAGTTCATTAGACTTAGATGAGTGGAGGAGTGTTCTTGGCGTTGGGAATAGCAAAAGCAAAGGTGCAGAGGGAAAAAAGTTCAATGTGTTCTGAAGACAAGTCACAAATTGTGATCAGCAGAGTGGCCAAATGTGTTTTGTGAATTACCTGCCAATATTTATTTTAAAATCAGGAGATTTCACATAAAGACCCAGATTTTCCAATTGTCTTGAAAAATTGAAAGCTCCCACCAGGTAGCAATAGACTGGCACTGAGAAGTGGCCATTCGTTTTGAAAGTGTGGGCTTGGCCGGGCGCGGTGACTCAAGCCTGTAATCCCAGCACTTTGGGAGGCCGAGTCGGGTGGATCACGAGGTCAGGAGATCGAGACCATCCTGGCTAACACGGTGAAACCCCGTCTCTACTAAAAAATACAAAAAACTAGCCGGGCGAGGTGGTGGGCGCCTGTAGTCCCAGCTGCTCGGGAGGCTGAGGCAGGAGAATGGCGTGAACCCGGGAGGCGGAGCTTGCAGTGAGCCGAGATCCGGCCACAGCACTACAGCCTGGGCGACAGAGCGAGACTCCGTCTCAAAAAAAAAAAAAAAAAAAAAAAAAAAAAAAAAAAGAAAGTGTGGGCTTACTCCAGTTTGCCACAGTCCTCACCTTTCCCAATTGCATCACACCCAGCTCTCTTCACTCATTACTGTCCCTTTCTGGCTTTGGAGATGGCAGACAGACCGTTTGATTGGCACACATGAGAGTTGTAAGGAAGATTGGTTCAGATCCTACAGACCCTTAAATGCCACCTAATTAAGTAACCTGGTAACTCTGCAGGGAGTTCAGGGGTCTTCTCCTGTCCCATGGAGCACTGTCCAAGTATCCCTTGGCAGAGCCATGCCTGACTTCAGAAGAAGGAACTTCAGGCCAAAAAGGTTGGTGAAGTTCTAGAAACCAAGGAAGCATAGAGCTCCGCATGAGGCTTTCATAGAGAGAAATCAGTCTCTGTCTCTCCTAGACCGACCCATCAGTTTAGGCATGGTGCTGTGTGGTCTTGCTAAGAGGCAGGGGTGGGTCCTGGGGAAGATGGATGGTGCTTCCAAAAGGCTAAAATTTTTTTTTTTTTTGAAACGGAGTCTTGCTCTGTTGCCCAGGCTGGAGTGCAGTGGCGCGATCTTGGCTCACTGCAAGCTCCACCTCCCGGGTTCACACCATTCTCCTGCCTCAGCCTTCTGAGTAGCTGGGATACAGGCACCCGCCACCACGCCCGTCTAATTTTTTGTATTTTTAGTAGAGACGGGGTTTTCACCATGTTAGCCAGGATGGTCTTGATCTCCTGACCTCGTGATCCACCCACCTCGGCCTCCCAAAGTGCTGGGATTACAGACATGAGCCACTGTGCCCGGCCCAAAAGGCTAAATTTTAATCTCAAAGGTTTCTGATTACTGACACATAGGTGATATCTAACTTGCTTTTGTTTAGCCTTGAATATTTTCAAATATAATCTTTAATATTTCTGTTACAATATTGTAGTTTTCTTCTGTTTATAAAAATAATACATCATTTGAAAAAAAATTGGAGAACATAGAAAAATAAAGATGAAGATAATAATCTATAGTAATCCTCCCACCCAGATGTAACATGTTAACATGTTGGTGGATTTCCTTATGTTTATTTTTTTCAGTGTATTTATCCTTTTTTTTTTTTTTTTTTGTGAGACAGAGTCTCACTCTGTCGCCCAGGCTGGAGTGCAGTGGCGTGATCTCGGCTCACTGCAAGCTCCACCTCCCAGGTTTATGCCATTCTCCTGCCTCAGCCTCCCGGTAGCTGGGACTACAGGCGCCCACCACCACACCTGGCTACTTTTTTGTATTTTTAGTAGAGATGGGGTTTCACTGTGTTAGCCAGGATGGTCTCGATCTCCTGACCTCGTGATCCACCTGTGTCAGCTTCCCAAAGTGCTGGGATTACAGGCGTGGGCCACCGCACCCGGCCTGTATTTATGTTTTTTTAAAAACAAAGTTGGGAGGCTGGGCACTCATGCCAGAGCTTTGGAAGGCGAAGGTGGCAGGATAGCTTGAGGCTAGGAGTTCAAGACCAGCCAGGACAACATGGAGAGAACCCGTCTCAACAAAAAAATTTTTGTCACTAGCTGGGCAGCAGCCAGCTCTGCCTCTGCCAGAGCCTGGAGTCCTGGGTGAATCCTGCAGGTTTTTGGTTGCACTGGCCCAGGAAGGAAGTTGGGGTTTGTCAGGTGGGCTCTCCTGGGGGTCCTCTAGTGGCAGAGGTGAGTAGGGGATTATCCGAGGCATCTGGAGATGCATGTCCCTCAGTTTCCCTGCCCCTCCCTTTCTGAGTAGGTGTACAAATGAGTGACCTAGGCTAAAAAGTGAGTTGCCACAGTGAAATGGGTTGGTTTTTGTCTTTGACACTTAGGGTCTGGGCCCCTCACATTTGCAGCCTGTTGCGACAGACACAGGGAGCTCTATGTGCCAGCCTGTGGCTGCCCTGCTGTAGGGTGTCCTGGGGGTGGCGAGGCTCCTGTGCTCTCGTCCGGGGAGGGGGTGTGCTATGCTGGGCACTCTATCCCTGAATATAGTTTATTTTTTCTACACTTGAATTCTGTTGTAGATTTATGTAAAAATACATTCTCTTTTTGAAAAATAAAAAATTTCACATCTTAAAAAAAAAAAATTAGCTGGGCAGGCCGGGCAAGGTGGGTCAAGGCTGTAATCCCAGCACTTGGGGAGACTGAGGCAGGCGGATCACCTGAGGCCAAGAGTTTGAAACCAGCCTGGCCAACGTAGTGAAACCCTGTCTCTTTCTGCTAAAAATACAAAAATTAGCCAGGCATGGTGGTGGGTGCCGGTAATCTTAGCTACTCAGGAGGCTGAGGAGGAGAATCACTTCAACCCAGGAGGTGGAGGTTGCAGTGAGCCAAGATCACACCCCTGCACTCCAGCCTGGGCGGCAGAGGGAGACTCCATCTCAAAAAAAAAAAAATTATCTAGGTCTAGCGGCACATGCCTGTAGTCCTAGCTAATTGGAAGGCTGAGGTAGGAGGATCTCTTGATCCAGAAGGTTGAGGCTGCAGTGAACCATGAATACATCACTTCATTCCAGCTTGGGCGACAGAATGAGACCCTGGTTCAAAAGTGAAATAAAACAACATTGGAGTCATATTTCTTTTGCCCTTGATTTGCCCTTTTTCACTTAACATTATATGGTGAATCTTTGTGAGAATGTATTAATGCATTCCTTTCATAAAATTTTTACATAAAAATTAAATTCAGAAAAGAAAAATACTATATATTGACACCATTTTTCCAAGTTATTAAATATGCATTGAAAAAACATTTTGTGCAGGGCGCAGTGGCTCATGTCTGTAATCCTAGCACTTTGGGAGGCCGAGGTGGGCGGATCACCTGAGGTCAGGATTTTGAGACCAGCCTGGCCAACATGGCAGAACCCCGTCTCTACTAAAAATACAAAAATTAGCCAGGCGTGGTGGCGGCACTTATAATCCCAGCTACTTGGGAGGCCGAGGCAGGAGAATCGCTTGAACCAGGAGGCAGAGGTTGCAGTGAGCCAACATCATGCCATTGCACTCCAACCCAAATGACAGTGCGAGACTGTCTCAAAAAAAAAAAAAATTATCTAGGTCTAGCGGCACATGCCTGTAGTCCTAGCTAATTGGAAGGCTGAGGTAGGAGGATCTCTTGATCCAGAAGGTTGAGGCTGCAGTGAACCATGAATACATCACTTCATTCCAGCTTGGGCGACAGAATGAGACCCTGGTTCAAAAGTGAAATAAAACAACATTGGAGTCATATTTCTTTTGCCCTTGATTTGCCCTTTTTCACTTAACATTATATGGTGAATCTTTGTGAGAATGTATTAATGCATTCCTTTCATAAAATTTTTACATAAAAATTAAATTCAGAAAAGAAAAATACTATATATTGACACCATTTTTCCAAGTTATTAAATATGCATTGAAAAAACATTTTGTGCAGGGCGCAGTGGCTCATGTCTGTAATCCTAGCACTTTGGGAGGCCGAGGTGGGCGGATCACCTGAGGTCAGGATTTTGAGACCAGCCTGGCCAACATGGCAGAACCCCGTCTCTACTAAAAATACAAAAAATTAGCCAGGCGTGGTGGCGGCACTTATAATCCCAGCTACTTGGGAGGCCGAGGCAGGAGAATCGCTTGAACCCAGGAGGCAGAGGTTGCAGTGAGCCAACATCATGCCATTGCACTCCAACCCAAATGACAGTGCGAGACTGTCTCAAAAAAAAAAAAAAATAATAATAATAATTAGCTGGTCAAGGTGGCAGGGACCTGTAATTCCAGCTACCCTGGAGACTGATACAGGAGACCTACTTGAACTCAGGAGGCAGAGGTTGCAGTGAGCTGAGATCCTGCGATTTCACTCCAGCCTGGGCTACAGACCATGACTCCATCTAAAAAAAAAAAAAAGAAAAGAAAAGAAAAAACATTTTGCCTGTTTGTTTCCTTCCATTCTCAAAGTATAATCAGAGATCTAACTCTGTTCATGTTGCCTAAACAGATAAAATTAATATTATCACCTCCATTTTACAGAGGAAGTTGAGACTCAAAAATGAAGTGATTGGGCCTGGCGTGGTGGCTCACGCCTATAATCCCAGCACTTTGGGAGGCCAAGGCGGGCGGATCACCTGAAGTCGGGAGTTCGAGACCAGCCTGGCCATCATGGTGAAATGCCGTCTCCACTAAAAATACAAAAAAATTAGCTGGGCGTGGTGACAAGCGCCTGTAATCCCAGCTACTCAGGAGGCTGAGGCAGGAGAAGCACTTGAAGCTGGGAGGTGGAGGTTGCAGTATTGCGCCATTGCACTCCAGGCTGGGTGACAGAGCCAGACTCCATCTCCAAAAAAATTAAAATTAAAATAATAAAAAAAAAGAAGTGATTTACTCAAAATCAAGTAGCTGGTAGCCCTCGGAGGGCAGGACTACAAACCTCAGGCCTTCTGAATCTAGGTTAGTGGTGCAGGGGAGGGCACGCACACAAGCCTGCTCCCCCTACCCCATTGCAGTTAGACAAAGACAGCTGTGCTTTAAGTTATGAGAATTAAGAAGGATTTAAACTGAATGAAGTTAATTTGGGTGGACTTCATGGAAGCAGCAGGCTTCATGTAGGATCGAGAAAAGGTCTGTCAAATTCATAGGTGCATTAGGCACCCAATCCTACTGACTCCCGGGCTAATAATAACTGGCCTTTGTGGCGGCAAGCCCCTTACTAAGGCTTTGAATACTCCTTATGTTAGTTAATCCTCACACCCAATTGTATGAAGCACTGTTATTTTCACCGATTTAAAATGAAGAAACAGAAGTACAGAGAGGGAAAGTGACCAGCTCAGGGTCGCACGGCTACTGAGTACCAGGGCAGAGACTTGAATTCCGTCCGCCCGGCCCCAGAGCGGGACCCACCACTGCCTCCAGGCACCCTCCCTGCCCGGGTGATGGCTGAGTCCCAGGCGGAGGCTTTGTCCCCCCAGCTGTGGAGAGCAGGGACTCCCAAACAGGAAGGGCCCCACCTGCGCTGGTGGTATGCAGAGGACACGCAGGCCTCGCTGGGATGATGCGGGTGGGGGTGCTGTGCGACAACTGCCTGGCGGGACAGGTCACCTGAGCCCGTTTCCACCACTGCGCCGTTCTCAGCATTCCCGAAGGGGGAAAATAGATACGAAAAAAAAAAAAAAAAAAGGATTCCCCGGAGTATTCAGCATCCCAGCCGCCAGTCCTCAGCCACAGTATCTTGATTCCTGTTTGATTCTGAAATAAATTCCATCAAGAAAGAGTATCATGGCTGGGCGCGGTGGCTTACGCCTGTAATCCCAGCACTTTGAGAGACCGAGGAGAGCGGATCACTAGGTCAGGAGATCGAGACCATCCTGGCTAACGCGGTGAAACCCCGTCTCTCCTAAAAATAAAAACAGCAGGGCGTGGTGGTGGGCGCCTGTAGGCCCAGCTACTCGGGAGGCTGAGGGAGGAGAATGGCGTGAACCCGGGAGGCGGAGCTTGCAGTGAGCCGAGATCGCGCCACTGCACTCCAGCCTGGGCGACAGAGCGAGACTCCGTCTCAAAAAAAAAAAAAAAAAAAAAAAGAGGATCAGACTTGCAATCAAGAGATACGGCCTGAATTCTAGTCCTGCCCCTGCCACGATCTGACTGTGTGACCTTGGGCCAGTCGCTTCCCCTCTCTGGGCGGCGGACGTTAAAGCTGGCCTTTTCCCCGTCTCTGCATCTCACATCCCCCTGCGACGTGGCCGTCGAGCTTTCGGGGTGCTGGGGGGCACGAGCTGCGCGCAGGTCGCGGGGTCCGCGGGTGGCGGCCCACTCTGCTTCCGCCCGGCACGGTGCTGTTGAAACGGCTCCAGGATCCTGCGGAGACTCAACCCCGCCCCACTGCCCTTCGGCGTGAAGGTCTGCACAAGGTCAGGGAGGCTCTTGCATTCCTCACTCCGTCCCTGTTCCTTGGGGCAGCTCACGTGAATGGGCACCTATCCTCCAACCTGATAGCGCTCCTCGGCAGCCCTCGGTTCATCCTCCACAGAGCCGCGGGTGACCGTTGTCAGGCACAGCCCTGCTGGCCCTTTTCGTTCTTTTTTTTTTTTTTTCTTTTTTCTTTTTTGAGGTAGAGCCTCTATCGCCTCGGCTGGAGTGCAGTGGCGCGATCTCGGCTCACTGCAACCTGCCCCTCCGGGGCTTTTAGCCTCGTGCTTTAGCCTCCTGAGTAGCTGAGACTACAGGCACGCGCCAGACGGGGTTTCACCATTCGTTGGCCAGGCTGGTCTTGAACATCTGACCTCAGGCGATCCACCCGCCTCCGCCGCCCAAAGTGCTGGGAATACAGGCGTGAGCCACTGCGCCCAGCCCTGCTGGTCCCTGTCGAAGGAAACCTTCGCTGGCTCCCTAGTGCCCTGGAATAACACTGAAAACCCTGGAATAACACTGAAGGCCTGTCTCCATCTGCCCCAACATCACTCCCCAGTTTCGCGTTCCTCCCTTACCTTAAGGAAGTGCTTAGAGATTTTTAAAGCAGAGGTTCAGGAGTCTACCAGTTCCTAGCTATGTGACTTTAGGCCAGTTGCTGCTTATTGCTAAACCTTGATTTCCACATCCTTAAAATGGGGGTGGCAGCACCCATTCCGCAGTACAGGCTGAGGATTAAGTGAGTCACTTAGCATAGTTCCTGGAGCATACTCAACTCACCCTAAGTGCTTATTATAATTCTCAACCCACATTTGGCTACCACCTCCTACTTCCTCAAGCTTGTCATTGTCTTTCCCTACATTGTGCCTCCACTCATACCTGGAAAGCCCTTCCTCTTCCCTTCCCCACCCAGTAGGTTCTTACACACCCTTTAAAGCCCAAATCAAAGGCCATTGTCTTTAAAGCCCAAATCAAAGGCCGTACCCTTCCTGCCAACAGGATAAAGAGTTCTTCCTCTGTCTGCTCATCACCACCTAGGGACCACACTTAACATCACACACGGTGGACAGCTAGCATTTAGTGCCTCCTGCCAACCTCAAAGGAAGAGGCTGGGGCACGAAATATAATTTAAAGAGTTTACTTGAGGCCGGGCACAGTGGCTCAAGCCTGTAATCCCAGCACTTTGGGAGGCCCAGACGGGCGGATCACGAGGTCAGGAGATCGAGACCATCCTGGCTAACACGGTGAAACCCCGTCTCAACCCCGTCTCTGCTAAAAAAAATACAAAAAACTAGCCGGGCGTGGTGGCGGGCGCCTGTAGTCCCAGCTGCTTGGGAGGCTGAGGCAGGAGAATGGCGTGAACCCGGGAGGAGCTTGCAGTGAGCTGAGTGAGATCCGGCCACTGCACTCCAGCCTGAGCGACAGAGCGAGACTCCGTCTCAAAAAAAAAAAAAAAGAAAGAAAATTATTGCTAATTTTGGGAGAGGTAGTAAGTGTATTGTTGTTATGGAAGAGAATGATCTAATTTTTGGAAATACATGCTGAAGTGCTTAGGGCTGAAGTGTTAGAATATCTGTAATTAGTTTTAAAATGCTTTAGCCACAGATTTTATATATAGCGAGATGGAGAAAACATAGTAAAATGTTGACAATTGTTGCTATGTGATTGATGTATAGGTATTTGGTTTATTGTTTTTTCTATTTTTCTGATACTTTCAAAATAAAAAATTTCTTTCCTTTTTTTTGAGACATGGTCTCAACTCCGGGACTCAAGCAATCCTCCTGCCTCAGCCTCCCAAAGTATTGGGATTATAGGCGTGAGCCACTGCACCTGGCCCAAAATACAAACACTTCTCCAGTGCTCTAATAGCAAATTTGGGGCCCTCATTAATCGCAATATGGCCACATGCGGTGGCTCATGCATGTAATCCCAGCACTTTGGGAGGCCGAGGTGGGCAGATCACAAGGTCAGGAGTTCGAGACCAGCCTGACCAACATGGTGAAATCCCATCTCTACTAAAAATACAAAAATTAGCTGGGCGTGGTGGCACACACTTGTAAACCCTGCTACTCAGGAGTCTGAGGCAGGAGAAACACTTGAACCTGGGAGGCGGAGGTTGTAGTGAGCCAAGATCGTGCCACTGCATTCTGGCCTGGAAGATAGAGCAAGGCTCCGTCTCAAAAAAAAAAAAAGTTATAGACTACCCTGGCCAACATGGTGAAACCCTGTCTCTATTAAAAATACAAAAATTAGCCAGGCGTGGTGACGCATACCTGTAATCCCAGCTACTTGGAAGGCTAAGGCAGGAGAATCCCTTGAACCCGGGATGCAAAGGTTATAGTGAGCCAAGATCGTGCCACTGCACTCCGGCCTGGGCGACAGAGCAAGACTCTATCTCAAAAAAAAAAAAATTACAATCTATTGCTGGCATACATCACCTCCATACACGGAATCACAATATATGGAGGTGATATAAGCTAGTAGCTCTTGCCATTCAGATGGCAGATTATGGGCTCCTGGGGATAGCAGCTAGGTTTAGATCAACTATATTTATCTCCGAGTGTCCAGTACATAGTAAATATTCAATAAACTCTCATTGAGGCTGGGTGCGGTGGCTCACTCCTATAATCCTAGCACTTTGGGAGGCCAAGGCAGGCAGATCGCTTGAGACCAGCAGTTTGAGACCAGCCTGGGTAACATGGAGAAACACTTTTTCTACAAAAAATTAAGGCCGGGCGCCGTGGCTCACGCCTGTAATGCCAGCACTTTGGGAGGCCGAGGCAGGCGGATCACGAGGTCAGGAGACTGAGACCATCCTGGCTAACACGGTGAAACCCCGTCTCTGCTAAAAATACAAAAAATTAGACGGGAGTGGTGGCGGGCGCCTGTAGTCTTGAGAGGCTGAGGCAGGCGAATGGCGTGAACGCGGGAGGCGGAGCTTGCAGTGAGCGGAGATCGCGCCACTACACTCCAGCGTGGGCGACAGAGCGAGACTCCATCTCGCAAAAAAAAAATTGAAAAATTGAAAAATTAGCCGGGCATGGTGGCATGTGCCTGTAGTCCCAGCTACTCGGGAGGCTGAGGTGGGAGAATTGCTTGAGCCTGGGAGGTTAGGGCTGCAGTGAGCTAATATTGTGCCACTACACTCGAGCCTGAGTGACAGACAGAGACCCTGTCTGGAAAACAACAACAGCAACAACAACAAAACCAAAACAAACGCTCGTTGAAAGAATGAAGACTCTACTATGGCTGGAATGCATGGTTCATTAGTAAACTTAACTCTTAGGAATCTCTGAACGAAAAATGATAATGGGAAATGTTTTTCAAGCCCTTACTGTATGCCAAGCTTGGTGCAAAGTCCTTCATATGCATTATCTCATGTAATCCTCACAGTGGTCCTATAAGGTAAAGAAAATACTAGTCCCATTTTACCCCTGAGAAAACTGACACACAGAAATGTGAAAGAGCTTGCCCCTACATTATTCTGTTAGTAATGGCAGAAGAAGCAGCTGGTTCTCACCCTTACAGTCCATTGACTTGTACCTTTCTTGTATCATCTGTAAATCAAAGAAAATGACCAAGGCAGGTATCAGTCATTTTAGGAGGAGGTTTACTTGCCAAAGTTAAGGACGCAAGCCTGGGAGACAGGTATATTCCTTTCTCCAAAGATGATTTTGAGGCCTTCAGTATTTAAAAAGAGAAAGGGTAGATACTGGGGGAATGCACAATTTTCATGTGAGAGGGGTATGGAGGAAATCGTCATTCATTCCTTGACTGGCCCAGTGAATCTGCATTTTTACATAAGATAACGTAAACAATAGGGCAAAGGAAGCAATCCGATATGCATTTGTGTCAGGGGAGCAGAGAGATGACTTTGAGTTCTGTCCTATGTCATGCACGTGTGATGATAAGCTGTCAATTTACATTGCCAGGGTGAAATTCAACAGAATTGTTTTAGAGTAAAGATCTTGGCGCCCGCCAGGAATTTCCTTGTGGGCAGACTGTGAGGGAGGTATGTAGCTTTTTATCTTTTTTTTTTTCCTTCTCTTTGTAGCCATCTTATTTAGGAACCAAATGGGGGGCAGGTTTGCTTGACCCAGTTCCCAGCTTGACTTTTCCCTTTGGCTTAGAGAGTCTGGGGTTCCGAGATTTATTTTCCTTTCACACATCCTGTCGGCATAAGGAATTATGCGCATGTACCTGTCTTAGCACCTGTGTCTACTAGACTAGGAGCCCTTCAAAAGTGAAAGTAAGAAAACACGTCCACACAAAACCTTGTGCACAAATGTTTGTAGCAGCATTATTCGTAAGAGCGAAAATGTGTCAGCAACCCAAACTGGATTGGTGACTGGATAGACAAAATGTGGTAGATTCATACAATGGAATGTTACTCAGCCATAACAGGGAATGAAGTACTGATACATGCTATAATGTCGATGAACCTTGAAAACATTATGCTATGTGAAAGAAGCCAGTCTCAAACGACTACATATTACGATTCCATTTATATGAATGTCCGGAATAGGCAAATTCATAGAGACAGAAATTAGATTCGTGTTTGCTTAGGACTTGGGGTGGGTGGAGGGGGGATAGAAAGACTGAGGGATAATAGCTAGAAGGCACAAGGATTTGTTTTTTGTTTGTTTGTTTTGTTGTTGTTTTTGTTTTTAAAGACAGAGTCTCTCACTCTCTCCTCCAGGCTGGAGTGCAGTGGCGCCATCCTGGCTCACTGCAGCCTCGGACTCCTGGGCTCAAGTGATCCTCTTGCCTCAGTCTCCCAAATAGCTGGGACTGCAGGCATGCACCGCTATACCAGGCTAAATTTTTTGTTTTCAGTTGAAATGAGGTTGGGTTTTTTTTTTAAATTACAAAATAATTTATTGCCAAAAATGCTAACAATCATCTGAGCCTTTAGCAAATCGTACACTTTGTATTTTTGCTTTTATTATAATTTTTCATTGACACATAATAATTGTACATTTTTATGGCATATAGTGTGATATTTCAATACATATATACAATGTGTAATCATCAAATCAGGGTAATTAGCATATCTGTCACTTCAAATATTTTTCGTTTCTTTTTTTTTTTTTGAGACGGAGTCTGACTCTGTCCTCCAGGCTGGAGTGCTGTGGCGCGATCTCGGCTCACTGCAAGCTCTGCCTCCTGGGTTCATGCCATTCTCCTGCCTCAGCCTCCTGAGTAGCTGGGACTACAGGCGCCTGCCACCACGCCTGGCTAACTTTTTGTATTTTTAGTAGAGATGGGGTTTCACCGTGTTAGCCAGGATGGTCTTGATCTCCTGACCTCGTGATCCGCCCACCTTGGCGTCCTAAAGTGCCGGGATTGCAGGGGTGAGCCACCACGCCTGGCCTATCATTTCTTTGTGTTGGGACAGGGATTCCTTTTGAGGTGATGAAAATGTTCTAAAATCTATTGTATGTCTGGGAACTGTGGCTCATGCCTGTAATCCCAGCACTTTGGGAGGCCGAGGAGAGTGGATCACCTAAGGTCAGGAGTTTGAGACCAGCCTGGCCAACATGGTGAAACCTTGTCTCTATTAAATACATAAAAATTAGCCGGATGTGGTGGTGGCCGCCTGTAATCCCAGCTACTAGGGAGGCTGAGGCAGGAGAATTGCTTGAAGCCAGGAGGCAGAGGTTGCAGTGAGCCGAGATCATGCCACTGCACTCCAGCCTGGGCGACAAGAGTGAGGCTCTGTCTCAAAAGAAAGAAAGAAAGAAAGAAAGAAGGAAGGGAGGGAGGGAGGGAGGGAGGAAGGAAGGAAGGAAAAGAAAGATTGTAGTGACAGTTGCACGACTCTTTAATATACTAAAAACAATTGAATTTACATTTTAGATGGGCAAATTATATTGTGTGTGATTATATCTTAGTAAAGCTGAAAAAAAGGAAATATCCAGTTCACCAGTGAATCTGCCAAGCTAGTTTAATGAATAAAACTAGTGAATGAATGGCTGTTTCCCTTGCAGTTGACAAAAATATGCCCTAGTTCCAAAGTCTGAAATGAATTCCCTTGACTGTGTCAGGGGCATGCTCGCGCCTAGCTCTCAGGAACCCATTAGTGTACTAATAAGAAACCTGATAATTCAATCAATAATTCCTGAGGTTGTCAGTGCCACTCCGGAAGAAGAGAGAAATGCACAGACAGTTTCTTCTGATACAAGCTGTGGGATGGCAGAGCAAAGGGCCGCCAGGATGTTCTGCCTGGAAAAGGGACCCCGGAGATCTCACTGTGGTCTGTTCCCACTTGGCTAATCTTGAGTAATTTATGTGGGCTTATCTGACTATTCCTGTTTTTCCCCTCACCCTGGACTTTCAGAAGGACTGTTGTAGTTAAAGCTCCAGAATAAAGCAACTCCTGAGGTTCTGTGGGAATAACTTCACTGAGAAGGGCACAAACACTTCAGTGGATGTCAATCACATGGCAGGGAAGGAGGGCTTGTTTAAAATAAAGATTCCTGGGCCCCATTCCTGGAGATTCAAATTTCGTAAAAGGCCATGGACTCTGCATTTTAAATAAAGCATTAGGCCAGGTATGGTGGCTCATGCCTGTAATTCCAGCACTTTGAGAGGATGGCTTGAAGCCAGGAGTTCAAGACCAGCATGGGCAACATAGCAAGACCCCTCTTTCTACAAAAAACAATTTAAAAATAATTTTAAAATAAATAAATAAAGCACCTGAAGTGTTCCTGAAACAGAGAACTACTGGCCATGTGAGAAACACCGACCTAACTGAAGAATAGACAGGAGAAAATGAACATGTACATTACCTCAGGCATAAAAATGGGTTTGCTTAGGAATCTTAGAGACCATTGAATTGAGTAGTTTTCCTACTGTGTCCGCAGGAACTCCTTAGGGCTCCATGGAACACCTGGAGGGGACTGTTGCGTGGTGGAGGGACTGAGGTGCAAATGGGTCTACCCCAGCACATGCCCCTTCAACAGCTCCATTTTAATCCATTTTCTATACTGGAGATTGAGTTCTATTGCCCAAAAACCACTAAGCCTGCCCTGTCCCTCCTTTGCAAGTGGAGAAACTGAGGCCCGGAGAGGAAAACGGGTTTTCCCAAGGCGATGGCAGAATCAGAACTGATGCCAGGACTCTTGTTCCCATCCAGAGCCCTTCCCATTAGGGAATTCCAGTTTTTGATACATCCATTCATTTTTGGGTGGCTTCTCTTCTCTGCCTCCAGCAATCACACATAAGACAGCAGGGCCTGGACGAGGGTGAGGGGAATGAGGTAACTGTCTCAGGCACAGAATTTTGAGAGGTGCAAAAAAATTCAGTAATCAAATAATATTTTAATACAGTATTTTAAAAATCAAAATTAATGCAAAAATGTATGATGAACAAAATGCCCAAATTTTAAATAAAAGCTTGATCAGTAGTTCTGATTTTTCCTTTTGCCCCAAGCTCCAAGATGGCTATATTCTGCACTATTATTCATCCTACCTTTATTTAAAATTTGGGTATTTGAGTCATTGTGTATTTTTCATATTTATTTTCATCTTATAAAATATTGTGGCTGGTCGCAGTGGCTCACACCTGTAATCCTGGCACCTTGAGTGGCTGAGGTGGGAGGATCACTTAAGTCCAGGAGGTTAAGGCTTCAGTGAGCCATGATCGTGCTGGTACACTCCAGCCTGGGCAACAGAGTGAGACCCTGTCTCAAATGAGATAAAATATTGCATTAAAGTATTATTTATCTAGATTACTGAGATGTTGATGTTGTTGTTGTTTGAGACAGGCTCTCACTCTATTACCCAGGCTGGAGTGCAGTGTTGCAATCTTGGCTCACTGCAGCGTTGACCTCCCAGGCTCAAGCGATCCTCCCACCTCAGACTCTCGAATAGCCGGGATTACAGGTACATGCCACAATGCCTGGCTAATTTTTAAGATTTTTTGTTTAGCTGGGTGTGGTGGCACGTGCCTATGATCCCAGCTACTCGGGAGGCTGAGGCAGGAAAATAGCTTGAACCCAAGAGGCAGAGACTGCATTGGGAGCCGAAATCACGCCACTGCACTCCACACTCCAGCCTGGGTGACGGAGAGAGATTCCATCTAAAAAAAAAAAAAAATTTGTAGAGATAGTGTCTCGCTATGTTGTCTAGATTGGTCTTGAACTCCTGGGCTCAAGTGATTCTTCCTCCTCAGTCTCCCAAAGTATGTGGATTACAGTTGTGAGCCACTGTGACCGCCCTGAGTTGGTGTTTTCTTTTTTGTTGTTGTTGCTGTTGTTTGTTTTTTGTCTTAATTTAGTGCCAGTGGCAAGTGCCTCACTTGGCTTACCCTAAGCTGGGCCCTATAAAACAGGTCTTTTGGCAGACAGTTAAGTAACGCCCCACTGCCCTCTGGAATCCCTCCAGATCCTATCACTTAGTTTGTCTGACAGAATTGATGTTTACTTGGTCTCAATGTGACATTGCTTTTGTCACCTGACCTGCAGAGAGGTTTGCATTCTACAGTGGATATTTGTTTTGCTGACCCAGCAAAAGTCTCCGTTCTGGCAACTGCAACCATATGTTGCTTGGGAAACCTCCCTTCCCCGTGTTCAGAGCTGACTCCAGCCCATAGGGAAAGATGGGCCCATGACTCAGCTCTGCCAGTCAGACCCCCCCTGCCCCGGTCACAGTGATGGGCCAGGAATAGATATGTGACTCAGTTACAGCCAATGAGACTCAATTCTGGGGATATGGTCTGAACTTTGGGAAGGGAAACTTTCTCTCTTTTTTTGTTGAGACAGAGTCTTGCACTGTCACCCGGGCTGGAGTGCAGTGGTGCAATCTCAGCTCACACAACCTCCGCCTCCCAGGTTCAAGCAATTCTACTGCCTCAGCCTCCTGAGTGGCTGGGATTACAGGTGCCCACCACCGTGCCCAGCTAATTTTTTATATTTTTAGCAGAGATGGGGTTTCACTATGTTGGCCAGGCTGGTCTTGAATACCTGACCTCGTGATCCACACCCCTCGGCCTCCCAAAGTGCTGGGATTACAGGCGTGAGTCACCGCACCCAGCCAAACTTTCTCTTTTATCTGTAGCAGCTGAGAAGTTAGGATGTTAGCCACCATTGTGGACCTGAGCCTTTTTGTGACAGGAGCTCACACAGACACAGCAGGATTGAGTGATGGAGACAGGGAGGAGACATCCTGATGATACTGCTTGAGCCACTGGGTCTACTGTGTACAAAGCAAGTCTACCCTCTGGACTTAATGGGTGCATGGGCCAACTCTTACCTAAATGGTATAAGTTGTGTCTCTGTCACTTAGATGTTTCATTCCTTCTCGCCTTCATTCTGGCCAGGTTGGTCCCAGGAGATGTTTAGTGGAGCCCAGCACCTATCACTAGAGTTCTGCCCTAAATATCTTAAGTGGCCAGGGGCGGTGGCTCAAGCCTATAATCCCAGCACTTTGGGAGGCTGAGGTGGGCAAATCACCTGAGGTCAGGAGTTTGAGACCAGCCTGGCCAACATGGTGAAACCCCATCTCTACTAAAAATACAAAAATTACCCGGGCATGGTGGTGGACACCTGTAATCACAGCTACTAGGGAGTCTGAGGCAGGAGAATTGCTTGAATCCAGGAGACGGAGGTTGCAGTGAGCCAAGACTGTGACATTGCACGCTAGCCTGAGCAACACGAATGAAACTCCATCTCAAAAAAAAAAAAAAAAAAAAAAAAACTTCAAGTAGTGGCATTTAAATTACCCTTCATTCAAGGGCAGCCTTACAAGGCAAAAGGCTATGATAGCAACAACTCTAGAAAGCATGACTGAGCATTGGTGCCATTGTCAGGTCCTGTAATAAATATTTACACATCTGCTTATTTGTCCCCTAACAACTCTGTGAAGTAGGTTACACTATTAATTGTAGGCTGAAATACAGTTTACCCCCAAGCTAACTGTCCCAAATCACCAACCAGAGGCAAAGAGAGGACACTGGTAAACCAGCAGATGAGCCTGCTTTCCCCCATTTTGTCTCTTTTGTAAACGGATAGTTTTTCTAGGAGGCAGACTCTTTCTAAGAACAGCTGCGCTGGGCATTAGCAAACTCCTATCTATACGCTTTGAGCATCTTGAAATAAAGAACCTTATGCCAGTTGCCTTTGGTCTGGGAATGGGTTAGCACCTAGGGTAGCTCAGGCCTTCATGATTGGCAGGTGGACTGACCAACTGACTGGGGCCTCCTTTGCCATCTGCGCTCATTTTGACTTTGGCCACTTTTGCAATCTGTGCTCATTTATTCATTCAACAGACTGGGCATGGGGGCCTCTCTAATCCCAGCACTTTGGGAGAATGAGGCAGGAGACTCACTTGAGCCCAGGAGTTCAAGGCTGCAGTGAACTATGATTGTACCACTGCACTCCAACCTGGGAGACAAAGTGAGACCTTGTCTCTAAAATAATTTTTTTTGTTGTTTGTTTGTTTTCAGATGGAATCTTGCTCTGTCTCCCAGGCTGGAGTACAATGGCGCCATCTCTGCTCACTGCAACCTCCGCGACCTGGGCTCAAGTGATTCTCCTGACTCAGCCTCTGGAGTAGCTGGGATTACAGGCGCTCACCACCATGCCCAGCTAATTTTTGTATTTTTAGTAGAAATGAGGTTTCACCATGTTGGCCAGGCAGGTCTCGAATTCCTGACCTCAGGTGATCCGCCCGCCTCAGCCACCCAAAGTGCTGGGACTACAGGCATGAGCCACTGCACCCAGCCAAATTTTTAAAAAATAAATAAATATTAATTCAACAGGCATTTATTGAGTGCCAGCTATATGCCAGGTACCATTTCAAGCACGGGGGATACAACAGTGAACAACACTAGGGGCAGTGTATGCCCCCAGGGAGCCGGTGGTCTTGTCAGAGAGGCACACATTAAGCAAATGATTGCATGTGCAATTATTTAACCCATTTCCTATTTACCCACAGAAATGAACACTGGCAACAAGCTGCACTTTTCTTCTAAATGGGAAATAGGTTAATTACAAGTATGATAAGCACTGAGAAGGAAAAGTTCATGGTGTTAATGGGAATGTGCAAATGGGTATCCTAAGTCCGTTGACTGTGAGACTAAGCAATTTTATTCATTTGGCAGATATGTTTGATTGACAGGGCTAGGGACAGTGTTAGGTGGTGAGTGCTGGCCAAAGAATGGGGAACAGGCTGGGTGTGGTGGCTCATGCCTATAATCTCAGCACTTTGGGAGGCCAAGGTGGGTGGACCACTGGAGGTCAGGAGTTCGAGATCAGCCTGGCCAACATTGTGAAACCCGGCCCCTACTAAAAACACAAAAATTAGCTAGGTGTGGTGGCTTACCCCTGTAATCCCAGCTACTTGGGAGGCTGAGGCATGAGAATTTCTTGAACCTGGGAGGCGGAGGTTGCAGTAAGTTGAGATCGTGCCATTGCACTCCAGCTTGGGCGACAGGAATGAAACCCTGTCTCAAAAAAAAAAAAAAAAAGAGCTTTTATACAGCAGAAACTACAACAGAATAAATAGACAACCTACAGAACAGGAGAAACTATTTGTAAACTATGCATTCGAAAAAAGGGCTACTATTCACAATCTATAAGGGAACTTAATAAATTAACAAGCAAAAAACAACTCCATTAAAAAATGGACAAAGGACAGGGCCGAGCATGGTGGCTTACGCCTGTAATTCCAGCACTTTGGGAGGCCGAGGTGGGTGAATCACCTGAGGTCAGGAGTTTGAGACCAGCTTGACCAACATGGAGAAACCCTGTCTCTACTAAAAATACAAAAATTAGCTGGGCCTGGTGGCATGCGCCTATAATCCCAGTTACTGGGGAGACCGAGGCAGGAGAGTCATGTGAACCTAGGAGGCAGAGGTTGCGGTGAGCTGAGATTATGCCACTGCACTTCAGCCTGGGCAACAGATCAAGGCTCTGTCTCAAAAAAAAAAAAAAAAAAAAGACAAAGGACATGAAAAGACACTTCTCAAAAGAAAACATACACACAGCCAACTAGCATAGGAAAAAATGCTCGGCCAGGCGCGGTGGCTCATGCCAGTAATCCCAGCACTTTGGGAGGCCGAGGCGGGCGGATCACAGGGTCAGGAGATCGAGATCATCCTGACTGACACAGTGAAACCCCATCTCTGCTAAAAATACAAAAAATTAGCTGGGCGTGGCGGCATGCGCCTGTAGTCCCAGCTGCTGGGGAGGCTGAGGCAGGAGAATGGTGTGAACCTGGGAGGCGGAGCTTGCATTGAGCTGAGATTGCACCACTGCACTCCAGCCTGGGGGACAGAGTGAGACTCCATCTCAAAAAAAAAGAAAAAGAAAAAATGCTCAACATCACTAATCAGAGAAATGCAAATGCAAAGTTGGTGAGATACCAACTTAAACCAGTCAGAATGGCTGTTATTAAAAAGTTAAAAAATAGCCTAGTCTGAAGATAGTGAGTTATCTCAATTGATTGTTCATAGTCAGTTACAGATCAAACTCCTTGTTCTTTTAATTTTTAATTTTTATTTTTTTTTGGGATGGAGTCTCGCTCTGTCATCCAGGCTAGAGTGCAAGTGGTGTGATCTCAGCTCACCGCAACCTCCGCCTCCCAGGTTCAAGCGATTCTCCTGCCTCAGCCTCCCAAGTAGCTGGGATTACACACGCCTGCCACCACACCGGGTGAAATTTGTATTTTTTTAGTAAACACCGAGTTTCACCATGTTGATCAGGCTGGTCTCGAACTCCTGACCTCAGGTGATCCGGCTGCCTTGGCATCCCAGAGTGCTGGGATTACAGCCATGAGCCATATAGCACCCGTCTAAACTCCTTGTTCTACTCTTTCCCCCTTCTCACTACTGCAGTTGACTAGTCTTTAAAAAAAAAAGGCAAAAAAATAACAGATGCTAGTGAGGTTGCAGAGAAAAGGGAAAGCTTATACACTGTTGGTAGGAATGTAAATTAATTCAGTCACTGTGGAAAGCAGTTTGGGGATTTCTTAAAGAACTTAAAACAGGCCGGGCGCGGTGGCTCAAGCCTGTAATCCCAGCACTTTGGGAGGCTGAGACGGGCGGATCACGAGGTCAGGAGATCGAGACCATCCTGGCGAACACGGTGAAACCCCGTCTCTACTAAAAATACAAAAACTAGCCGGGCGAGGCGGCGGGCGCCTGTAGTCCCAGCTACTCGGGAGGCTGAGGCAGGAGAATGGCGTAAACCCGGGAGGCGGAGCTTGCAGTGAGCTGAGATCCGGCCACTGCACTCCAGCCCGGGAGACAGAGCGAGACTCCGCCTCAAAAAAAAAAAAAAAAAAAAGAACTTAAAACAGAACTATAGGCCGGGCGCAGTGGCTCAAGCCTGTAATCCCAGCACTTTGGGAGGCCGAGACGGGCGGATCACGAGGTCAGGAGATCGAGACCACCCTGGCTAACACGGTGAAACCCTGTCTCTACTAAAAATACAAAAACTAGCCGGGCGAAGTGGCGGGCGCCTGTAGTCCCAGCTACTCGGGAGGCTGAGGCAGGAGAATGGCGTAAACCCAGGAGGCGGAGCTTGCAGTGAGCTGAGATCCCACCACTGCACTCCAGCCCCGGCGACAGAGTGAGACTCTGCCTCAAAAAAAAAAAAAATAAAATAAAATAAATAAAAAAATAAAACAGAACTATATATCAAAAACAAAATAAATCATTTTATCGAAAAGACAAATACACTCCTATGTTCATCACAGCACTATTCACAGTAGCAAAGACGTGGAATCAACCCAGATGCCTACCAACAGTGGACTGGATAAAGAAAATGCAGTACATATGGCCGGGCACGGTGGCTCATGCCTGTAATCCCAGCACTTTGGGAGGCCGAGGTGAGTGGATCACCTGAGGTCAGGAGTTCCAGACCAGCCTGGCCAACATGGCAAAACCCCATCTCTACTAAAAATCAAGAATTAGATGGGCATGGTGGCAGGGACCTGTCATCCAGCTACTCCGGAGGCTGAGGCAGGAGAATCACTTGAACCCGAGAGGCGGAGGTTGCAGTGAGCCGAGATGGCACCACTGCACTCCAGCCTGGGAGACAGAGTGAGACTTTGTCTCAAAATCATAATAATAATAAAATGTGGTACATGTACACCATGGAATACTACACAGCCATACAAAAAGAATGAAATCATGTCCTTTGCAGGAACATGGATGGAGCTGGAGGTCATTATCCTAAGCAAATTAATGCAGAAACAGAAAACCAAATAACCACAAGTTCTCACTTGTAAGTGGGAGCTAAACTTTGAGTACATAGGGACTCAAAGAAGGGAATGGTAGACACTGAGGTCTTACTTGAGAGTGGAGGGTGGGAGGAGGGTAAGGATTGAAAAACTACCTATCCAGTACTATGCTTGTTACATGGGTGATTAAATAATCTGTACACCAAACCCCTGTGACACACAATTTACGTATATAACAAACCCATACACGCATCCCCTGAACCTAAAATAAAAGTTGGAAAGTTGGAAAGAGAAAAAAAAAACCTTAACCTAATCATAAGCAGAAGTAGCCAATAAACTTATATAAGTAGGACTTGTCTATAAAGTAAACAAACAAAAAAAAGAGGCAATTTTATAACTGTGACAAACCAAATAATTTTTAAATTTTGCTCCTGTGTTTTCCCAGTAAATACTTGCCTCTGACACTTTGTCTTGAAAAAAAGAAAGAAATCTATTTCATACCATCCCCCAACATTTATGGCCCCCAAATCAAAAGTACCATAATTTATTCATTTTGGTTGTTTTCAGTTTTTCCAACTTAAAAAAAAAATGCTTTGGTATGTCTCTTAATGGCTAGAGTTTCTCTTGTGTATATATCCAGACATAGAGTTTTTGGATCATGGAGTATTCCCGAATTGCTCTCAGAAGTCGTAGGGCCTGGGAGCAGTGGCTCGAGTCTGCAATACCAGCACTTTGGGAGGCTAAGGTGGGAGGCCAGAAGTTTGAGATCAGCCTTGGCAATACAGCCAGACCCTATCTCTAAAAAAAAAAAAATTTAATGTAAAATAAAGAAAATATCATTAAGAACTCATGGATTTAAATATGTTTGATATTTTTCAACCCCTTGCAGTTATTTTCTTTACTGATGCTCAGGTAGTCCTGACTGTGACCAATGCGAGTCTCTTTGGCACAACTCTAGCTTCCTTGATTTGTGACACTAGAAAATAGTCTAAGTACATATTGTACATTTTCTGCCCCAAAGCTAGAATTGGCTATTTATTTTTTCAAAGACACCTTGGTTCCTTTTTGTGGAAAGTAGTATTTAGAGACCACAGTCTGGGCACTACAGATGCTCACTATTTGCTAAGTAGCAGTCCCCAACCTTTTTGGCACCAGGGACCGGTTTTGTGGAAGACAATTTTCCCACTAAACGGGGTGTGGCAGATGGTTTCAGGTTGATTCAAGCGCATTACATTTATTGTGCACTTTATTTCTGTTATTATTATATGTTCAATTTTCTGCAACTAGACGGTCCCATTTGGGGGTGATAGGAGATAGTGACACCCAAAGTGGGTTGCTTATGTCCAGTCTACTCCGTAATCTTGTTTTGGTTGCTGACACTGCAGAAACCCTGCTTCACAAGGATACGCTGTTGGAAATGGAAGGAAGCAGTCTTTTCAATGCTTTTGTGGCAGTCTCAGGATATTCCGCCTTGACTTTAATCCAGAATGTATGGAGATTTGAAGTCCCAAAAATACCTTTTTTTTTTTTTTTTTTTTTTGAGACAGAGTCTCTCTCTGACACTGCCCAGGCTGGAGTGCAGTGGTGCGATCTCACCTCACTGCAACCTCCGCCTCCCGGGTTCAAGTGATTCTCCTGCCTTAGCCTCCCTAGTAGCTGGGACTACAGGCATGTCCAACCACGCCCGGCTAATTTTTTGTATTTTTTTTTTTAGTAGAGACAGAGTTTCACCATGTTGGCCAGATGGTATCGATCTCTTGACCTTGTGATCGGCCTCCCAAAGTGCTGGGATTACAAGCATGAGCCACCGCGCCCGGCCCCAAACATACTTTTAAGGCCACCGTCATTTGCCCTCTCAAGCAATTGATCCGCTTTTAGCATGGACAACGTCAAGTCAGTTGGCTTATTCACAAATGGGTTGCGGATCCATTCCTTCCCAGTTCGGGGGTCTTTTGTGGTTGGGAAGTAATACTCAAACTCTTTTGAAAGCTGAGATAAGTGATCATGCACCAGCTGAGAGAAAGAAGACCCTGGCTCAGTCTTTTTCTTTCAAAAATCTCTGCTAATGCTTGAAACCTGTCAGAAATCCCAAAGCTCACTCGTCGCCCCCATAATTCCAGTTTGGCTTTGAATGCAGCCACTTTATCTGCCAACTTGAACACAGTGGTCATTGTCCCCTGAAGTGACAAATTTGAGTTCGTTGAGCAGGTTGAATATGTCACACAAGTTTTGCAACCCATTCTGTGTCACTGAAATGTGACACAGTAGTAACTGTTTTTCTAAAAGAAAACAGTTTTTCTAAAAACTGTTTTTCTAAAAGAAATCTCTTATAACTCAGAAACTGTGGCCAGTGATCTACCTTTAGAAAGCCATCTCACATCTGTGTATAAGAGAAGACATGTGTGCTCTGTGTCCATTTCCTCACAGCTGCACAGACGTGAGTTAAGGGCATGCACTTTAATGTGGCTGATCATTTTAATTATGTCCTGCAAAATGTGGTGTTTTTTTGTTTTGTTTTTTGTTTGTTTGTTTTTGAGACAGAGTTTTGTTCTTGTTGCCCAGGCTGGAGTGCAATGGTGATCTTGGCTCACCACAACCTCCGCCTCCTGGGTTCAAGTGATTCTCCTGCCTCAGCCTCCTGAGTAGCTGGGATTGCAGGCATGCATCACCACGCCCGGCTAATTTTGTATTTTTAATAGAGATGGGGTTTCTCCATGTTGGCCAGGCTGGTCTCGAACTCCGGACCTCCGGAGATCCACCCACCTCAGCCTCCCAAAGTGCTGGGATTACAGGTGTGAACCACTGCGCCCGCCCTAAAATGTTGTTAAGTTCAGGTGACATTTCAGCACTTCTCTATGGATAAAACAAGCATTGTTGCCTTGTTGTCAACACTGGTAGACTCGTCAACCTGGATTGTGTACCACGGTGACTCATTAATCCTCTCTAACAATTGTGTCTCAATATCCCCTGCCAGTTCATCAATTTGTCCAGTTGTGGTGCTAGCCAAAAGAGGAACACGTGCCACCTTTTGAACTGCAGCCTCTCCCAAAAGTTCACGACAAATGTCCTTAGCAGCAGGCAGGATCAACTCTTCACCAATAGTAAAGGCTTCTTAGCTTTAGCAATGCGGTTAACCACTAAGAATGATGCTCTCAGTGCAGACACATTTGATGAAGTGGTGGCCTTCAATAAATCCTTCTGTTCTTCGTGTTCACATTCTTTTCTTTTGAAAACTCCAAAAGCTTGTCTTTTGATGCAGGGTGCTTGGCCTTCATGTGGTGAAGCAGTTTTGAAGGTTTCATGGCTTCATTGGATAGCCAGTCGCCACATATTATGCAAAGCAGGCTTGGAGAATGTGAATCACGTGTTGCAATGAACCCATAATTTAAGTAGGACTCTTGGTATTTTCTTTTAAATGCAGCTTTCTTTTTGTGGCAGTCTGAGTCTTCTGCTCTCTCATCATTGGGTCTTTCCGCCTTTTCAAATAAGCTCTCCAGTGAGATTTGTTTTTTTTTTTTTTTTTCGCTCATTTTGGCTAGGGTTAGCTTGTGGGCTCACCAAAACTGTGACCAAAGCGAGTGTGCAGTGTGGGAAAGAGGCGCAGATGGAAGCAGTAAATAAAATAATGAGCGGGCCACGCAATCACTAAAATAAGTGTCAGATGCTGACCTAAAACCTGCCACCAGATGCAGCTTAATTGTCACTTGTCACTCACTGATAAGGTTTTGATAGGAGTCTGCAAGCAACTGATTTATTATGGTCTCTGTGCAATCAAATCTCTCTGCTAATGTTAATCTGCATTTGCAGCCGCTCACCGGTGCTAGCATCGTCACCTCAATTCCACCCCAGATCGTCAGGCATCAGGTTCTCATAAGGAATACACAACTTAGATCCCTGCCATACGCAGTTTGTGATAGGGTTCAGGCTCCCTATGAGAATCTAAGGCCACCATTGATCTGACAGGAGGCGGAGCTCAGATGGTAATGCAAGTTGTGGGGAGCCACTGGAAACAGACAAGGCTTTGCTGGCTGCAGGCCGCTCACCTCCTGCTGTGTGGCCCAGTTCTAACAGGGAGTTGGGGACCTCTGCGCTAAAGGATTGGTCATTGTTTCTAGACCTGAAAACAGTTCGAAACCAACCTGGTCAATATAGTGAGACCCTATCTCTTAAAAAAAAAAGATTAGGCCAGGTGCACTGGCTCACACCTGTACTCCCAAGCACTTTGGGAGGCTGATGTGGGCGGATCATGAGGTCAGGAGTTTGAGACCAACCTGACCAACATGGTGAAACCCCATCTCTACTAAAAATACAAAAAATTAGCCGGGCATGGTGACGCGCACCTATAATCCCAGCTACTCAGGAGGCTGAGGCAGAAGAATCACTTGAACCCAGGAGGTGGAGGTTGCAGTGAGCCGAGATCACAGCACTGCACTCCAGCCTGGGTGACAGAGTGAGACTCCATCTCAAAAAAAAAAAAAAAAAAACATACTGAAACCTCCAATACAAACACAGGATTATGTGTTTTTACTTAACCCCTTTTGTCTTTCATTTGTATTTTTCTCCCACACCAGAAGTCCTGATACTCAGCAACACCAGCATAAACTCACTTGCTTTATCCCATCCTATATATTCAACAATCTCATAATAATACCAAAGCTACCACTAACAATATTAAACTGAAAACAGACAGCCCTTTTTAAAAATCAGAGTAAAAAAATTCTGAAAATGAAAGTGGAAAGGAACTCCACAGGAAAGGTCTGTGCTGATCCCATGTGACAGTGTGGTCGTTTGCATTACTGCTGGAATTTTGAAGACTACTACATATTCTGTCAGTGTCAGTCAGGATTTGTTCTTCAGTGTGATACCTTTTTTTTCTTTTTGGAAATGGAGTCTCACTCTGTCGCCTGGGTTGGAGTGCAGTGGTGTGATCTTGGCTCGCTGCAACCTTCACCTCCCAGGTTCAAGTGATTCTCCTGCCTCAGCCTCCTGAGTAGCTGGGATTACAGGCATGCACCACCACACCTGGCTTATTTTTGTATTTTTACTAGAGATGGGGTTTCACTATGTTGGTCAGGCTGTTCTCGAACTCCTGACCTCATGATCCGCCCACCTCATCCTCCCAAAGTGCTGGGATTACAGGCCTGAGCCACCGCACCCGGCAGTGTTGTACACTCTTAAAATCATAGTTCTTGCTGTCTGGGAGTTTACGTATGTCTACAGAGTGGAAGAAGCATGAGATTATAGCAGTGTAGACTACTGGAATGATTGTTGGGTTGGTAACCCAAATATGCTGGTCAGCCCCAAGCTTCAGTTTCCTTCTTTTCTACATGAGGATAAAGAAAGGAAAGAGGAATTTACAAGAGGGAATCTTGGGCAAGTTGAATCATCTTTCTGAATTCCTGAATTACCTTCCAGGAATAGATAAGGAATAGATAAAATTCCTTATGTATTAAGAGGGGGTACAGGGATTGAACTATATTGTAGTGACAGCAGCTTTCTTTCTGTTCTCCAAACGTACCTGCTTTTCAGGGTCCTTACACTCGTGGTTGGTTCTGTGTGCATTGAACACTCTTGCTCCAGCTCTTCCATTGCGTGGTTCCTTGTCATCATTCATGTCTCAGCTTTAATATCACCTCCCGAGGGAGGGCCTCCCTTACCACATCGTTGAAAATATTCACATCCACCCCCCATTATCATATCCACCTATTTCATTTTTGTGGAACTATTACCTATCTAATTGGCTTCTTTATATCTAGATCCCCTCTCTCCAGAATGTAAACTCAGTAAAAGTAGGGTCCTTGGCTTTCTTGCTCATTGATGTGTCCCTAGGAACTAAAACAGGGTCTGACACATAATAGTTGCTGAATAATAATGCCTGTTGAATAATGAATGCCTGATAAATGACTAGATGAGCTAGATACTCTCCAAAATCTCTTTCAGCTTTAAACCCAAGGTTATACACTCATTATAGTGAGTAGAGGATCACTGGTATGACTATACCATACTACAGATGTGAAAACTGAGGCAGTGACTTGCCAAAGGCTTCACAAACAGGCAAGTGGTGTGGTCCAGCAGCACTGTATGGGAAGTCAAAGGCAGGATACTTGGGTTTGGATCCTCACACCATCCCTCTCTGTTGACCTTCCTTACAAGGGCTGTGTGAACTGAACAAGCCACTTCACCCCTCCAAGGACTCAGTTGTTCCACCGAAAAGAGAAGACGTACTAACAACTCTGCCCCAGGGTCACTGTGAGATCATGTAGTCTGAACCGCACTGAGCACTTTGCAGAGTGTTTTGCTCTTCCTTTAGCCCCAGCTTGTTTTCCAGGGTGGAGAGTGGAGGTGAGGAAGGAAGCCCAGGACCAGGGCTGTGGAGGAGGGGAGACTCCACTGGTTGCCACCGTTTGTTTACTCACCTAAGTCTCTCTGCCCCTACCCTATGTGTGCTGCGGGGGAGCCTTTCTCAGCCAATGAGCTGCCTTCACTCTCTTAAAGGCACCCAGCATCTGGCAGGAAAACTAGCCTGGCAACCTGGAGAGCTCCCGGGCCAGAGCCAGGAGGCAGCTGTGCGATCTGGATGTACCTAAACCCTCCAGGGCCACATCGTGACCCCAGGCCCTGGTCACTCTATGCTTTGGAGGGTGCTTTTGTCAGAGAGGCCTCCTTTCCCTCACCCAGAGCTGGATTTCCAAGAGGCTCCCACACCTAGCTGCCCTGGCAGACTCCCAGGGAGGAAAAACAGCGTGGCCTTGGCAGCTGCCCCGAGGAAGGATCCCACAGGTGACAGGGAGAAGCCATCGCCATTCCCTGTCCTGACCCCCTTCAGCAACCCTGGTGAGTCCTAGCACTCTGTGTTTCTCAGACCTCAGGACAGCAGGGTGTGGTGGGAAGATCCTTCTCCCTAGGGGCAGAAACCTTGGGTGCTGGTTCCAGCCCTGCTGTGTGACCCTGAGCGAGTCACTCCAGCTCTCTGAACCTCACATTCCCCATCTGGGAAAATGCGGAGCTCAAATTCCGCTCTCGGCTTTCCTCTTTTATTGTTTTCCCTTGTCACACCCCTTGTTCTGAAAGATTTAAGTCTGTCAAGCTGCACCTGTTACATAATGATTCGTTAATTGGTTTTCCCCTTCTGTGTTAATTGTGGCCCTGTAATAGCCAATCAGTGTTTTTTGGTTAGCAGAAACCGCTAAACTGATGCAAGTTCAGCCAAAAGCAATGTAGTGTTTTATTCTGTCTGTGAGATCTTATCTAGAGTTGATATTTGATTTTCATTTGACCTTTTGAAATATGAAAAATAGAGCATTTGTGAGTAATTTCCAGGGAATGGGGTCCCCAGGTGGGGAACTCCTAGATCTAGTTTGCATGGGGTTTATAAGGACACCAGCAAAATCCTGCCTTCACACCCAACCTGAGCTTTGGTCTCTGCATGCTGCCTCACACACAGGGTTCATTCTTGAAAGTGAAAGCTTTAGACTTAAAAACTTCCTATATGTTGGCCGGGCGCGGTGGCTCAAGCCTGTAATCCCTTGGGAGGCCGAGACGGGCGGATCACGAGGTCAGGAGATCGAGACCATCCTGGCTAACATGGTGAAACCCCGTCTCTACTAAAAAATACAAAAAAAAAAAACTAGCCGGGCGACATGGCAGGCGCCTGTAGTCCCAGCTGCTTGGGAGGCTGAGGCAGGAGAATGGCGTAAACCCAGGAGGCGGAGCTTGCAGTGAGCTGAGACCCGGCCACTGCACTCCAGCCTGGGCGGCAGAGCAAGACTCCGTCTCAAAAAAAAAAAAACAAACAAACAAACAAACAAACAAAAAAAAAACTTCCTATGTGGAGAGACTGCTCCCAGGAGTCCCCACAGTGAGTTTACCCCACCTCTAGCTGGCTGAGGCTAGGGAAGCCTGGTTGGAGTAGCTGAGGTCTCTCTCAGCCCTCTGTTAGGGTGTGGCCAGGAGGGTGATGGGAACAGGTAGGGATGAACACAGGGCCTGGAGGCCAGGAATATATGGTAGATACCGCTTGTGCTGAAAATCAGGAGATAGGCCTGCAGTTCTGGTTCTGCACTGACTAGCTCTGTGACCTCAGGCAAATTATTTACCTCTTTGAACTCAGTTTTCCCAGCTGCAAAATGGGGATTGTAATCTGGGCGATGCTTGCCTACCACGATTTTTCTTATGACCAAATAAAGTCTTCCATGCAAACTTAGATTCCACAGATTTTAAGATAAATTCAGATTTAAAAATACATTTTGGAATTGATGAGGTAAGGTAATGAATGTTGTGTAAAATGTGGCCTCTGTAGTAATTATTTTCTCCAATCATTGTGTGATAATGCGATAAAAGAATTACTGATTATGATGGAATCGTGGATGTTTGTTTAAATCCTTTTACTTTAAAAAAAATACCATTTACTGGGACTTTTTAAAATGTAGAATCATATAAACAGAAAGAAAGGGGAAATATCTCACTGAGTCATGGTATTTTCTAACGACTCCTGGGATGGGAACCAGTCCTGGAATGTGGCCCCATTGGAAGCAGCAGGATAATACAGTGGTTAGAACAGGCACTTCGGAGTAGAGGATCTTGGGCTCAAATGTATATTGTAAGACCTACTGATGACCCTGGGTGTAAGTCACTTTTCTTTTCAAAGCCTCTTCTATGCAGTCATTTGAGCTTCAGCCTTTCCTGTTCTCTCCTTTCCTGCAGCTCCCTGCTGAGTAAATAAATCTCGGAGAATGTTGGTTTCAAGGGTTGTGGCAGCACCCTCCCTCTGGGTAGAGCCTATGGTAGAAGGAGTGCAGTGAAAGTGAAAGCCAAAACAGTTTCTAGGAATAGGGAATTTAGGCAGATATTTGAGCAACAATGTGTGTGAGTGTTATGCGCATATATGCATATGTGCATGTGCACAGGAGCTAATGAAATTAAAGATGAAGCCAGGCATGGTGGCTCATGCCTGTAATCTCAGCACTTTGGGAGGCTGAGATGGGTGAATCATGAGGTCAGGAGTTTGAGACCAGCCTGGCCAACATGGTGAAACCCGTCTCTACTAAAGATACAAAAATTAGCCAGGTATGGTGGTGCACGCCTGTAATCCCAGCTACTAGGAGGCCGAGGCAGGAGAATCGCTTGAACCTAGGAGGCAGAGGTTGCAGTGAGCCGAGATCACGCCACTGCACTCCAGCCTGGGCAACAGAGCGAGACTGTGTCTCAAAAAAAAAAAAGAAAGAAATTAAAGTTGAAGATTTTAAGGCCCCTGAAGGGTCATGTTAGCCAGTCCTCTGCTCTGGGGCAAGCCTCTGTCTCTTTTTTTTTTTTTTTTTGCGAGACAGTTTTGCTCTTGTTGCCCGGGCAGGAGTGCAATGGCTTGATCTCGGCTCACCGCAACCTCTGCCTCCCAGGTTCAAGTGATTCTCCTGCCTCAGCCTCTTGAGTAGCTGGGATTACAGGCATGTGCCACCGCACTCAGCTAATTTTGTATTTTTAGTAGAGATGGAGTTTCTCCAGGTTGGTCAGGCTGGTCTTAAACTCCTGACCTCAGGTGATCTGCCCACCTCGGCTTCCCAAAGTGCTGGGATTACAGGCGTGAGCCACCGCGCCTGACCAAGCCTGTCTTTTAATCAACACTGAAACATTGCTGCTGAACACCAGGGAAGGCTCCTAAACATTTTCCTTGGTAACTAGCCTTGGCATCTCAAAATCCTCCCAAGAGTGAATGCAGGGTGTGTGCGAGTATTTTTTGAGTGCCTTGGGTATCTGAGTTAGAGTTCCAGGGATATTGAGTGACCAAACCTTGGGGAAAAAGTAGATTTGAAGTGGATGGAGTAGGGAGCAGAAGGGATTGGGAGTTCCTCCAATTAGGAACTTCAGTGGAGTAGCTATAGTTATTGCGTACCTACGATGAGCTAACCATTTTACTAGATGTTTTAAAGTCATTATCTCATTTATCCTCACAGTAGCCCATTTTACTATTCACATTTTACAGGAGAAAGTATTGAAGCTCAGGGAGGCTACAAATCTTAAATAAAGTTACTTGGACATGCAGTGGCAGAACTCCGACTCAGGTCTTTATATGTCTAAGTCTGCAGCCTGGGGCCCTTACCCCTTCCACCAAAATTTACAAATCAGGCTAGACTGCAGTTCTCGGTTGTGTTTTGTTTGGCCCACACAGTGGTGTTTTACTATTTTTTGTTTTTTTTTTGAGATGGAGTCTTGCTCTGTTGACCAGTTTGGAGTGGAATGGTGCAATCTCAGCTCACTGTACCTTCCGCCTCCCGGGTTCAAGTGATTCTTGTGCCTCAGCCTCTCTAGTGGCTGGGATTACAGGTGCCTGCCACCACGCCCATCTATTTTTTTGTATTTTTAGTAGAGATGGGGTTTTGCCATGTTGGCCAGGCTGGTCTTGAATTCCTGACCTCAGGTGTCTGCCCGCCTCAGCCTCCCAAAGTGCTAGGATTACAGACATGAGCCACTATGCCCAGCCTTTCACTGTTTAAAAAGTTAGATGCCAACATTTTATTTTGTTTTGAGACAGAGAGTATCACTCTGTCACCCAGGCTGGAGTGCAATGGTGCCATCTTGGCTCACTGCAGCCTCCGCCTCCAGGGTTCAAGTGATCCTCCTGCCTCAGCCTCCCAAGTAACTGGGATTATAAGCACACACCATCACACCTGGCTAATTTTTGTATTTTTAGTAGAGATGGGGTTTCACCATGTTGGCTAGGCTGGTCTCAAACTTTTGACCTCAAGTGATCCACCTGCTTTGGCCTCCCAAAGTGTTGGGATTATAGGTGTGAGCCACTGCACCCAGCTGATGGCAACATTTTAACATGAGATTATTTGGCCAGGCACAGTAGCTCACACCTGTAATCTCAGCACTTTGGGGGGCCAAGGCAGGCAACTTGCTTGAATCCAGGAGTTTGAGACTGACCTGGGTGACATGGCGAAATCCGATCTCTACAAAAAATTTAAAAATTAGCCGGGTGTGGTGGTATGCACCTGTAGTCCCAGCTACTCAGGAGCTGAGGCGGGAGGATTTCCTTGAGCCAGGGAGGTGGAAGTTGCAGAGAGCCAAGATCAAGCTGCTGTACTCCAGTGTGGGCAAGAGAATGAGACCCTGTCTCCAAAAAAAGAAACAAAAAAAGGAGAGAGAGAGACTATTTAATATAAAAATCTAAAGTCTAACATGTCTTTAAAAACCAGAAGAAAGATTTGGCACTGTATGTCCACATTCTCATATGCCAACAACCAACTTGAACTGATATTAGCTGCTGCCTTTAAACAGGGCATGTGACATCTAGTTTGCCACAGTCCCTACCATTCCCTACTATTCTCCCCAGCCTACTTTCTCATTTGTGATACCAGCCTGGCCCCACAAGCCTGTGGTTATTCAACCTCTGCATTGCACTCTACTCCTTACTTACATATCTGGGCCCTGGTCCTAGTGATGGCTTGAAACGGCTGTGACATTAGGTAAGTTATGGCACCTGTCTAGGCTTCTGCTGTAACCTAGGCTAGTCATACTCTGAAATAACTTCCTAAGTGGCTTTCTGCATTGCTTTGCAAGAAACCACAAGTCTCCAGCACATCTTGGCTACCTAGCTAATCTGAGTCCATGTAGATTATACCAGAAGTGACTGGTGTTATTCACTCTCTGTCACCATCACTGCTATTCTTTGTGACACAGGACATTTAGGGACAGGTAAGGCCTGGTGATATCAGTACTGGTAGGATGCCAATTCCCAATACTTTGATCAAAAAGTCTGACTTCCACGTGCCTCCACTCATCTGTTCCAGGAGGCCTAATTGAACCATGAGGCGCTCTACTGAGATTTCAGCTTCTGGGTGTCCTATTCTGACCCCATTTTTGCTACATGAGAGAAAATATGTAGCCCAGCTGAGAATTTTCTCTCTTTCTCTGACACATACACACATACACACATACACACACACACACACACACACACACCCCTATGGGTTAGAAATAGCCTTTTGTTTTCTTTTTAAGAGTCAGTGTTTCACTCTGTCACCCAGGCTGCAGTGCAGTGGCACCTTCTTAACTCACTGCAGCCTCAACATCCTGGGCTCAAGGAATCCTCCCACCTCAGCCTCCCTAGTAGCTGGGACTACAGGTGTAGGCCACCATGCCCAGCTAACTTAAAAACAATTTTTTTTTTATGGAAACAGAGTCTCACTTTGTTGGCCAGGCTGGTCTCAAATTACTCTTGTCAAATGAACCTCTTGCCTCAGCCTCCTGAGTTGCTGAGATTACAGGCATGAGCCACCTCACCAGCAGAAATAGCCGCCTTTACAGGTCTCTGCATCTAGCTAGTATCTCACTTGGGTTTCTGAGATCAGATCTTTAAAGCGATAGAATATCAGAGATAGAAATGTATTCTTTTGTCTTTCTTTCTTTTCTTTTTTGTTCATTGATTTGTTCGAGATGAGGTCTTGTTATTTTGCCCAAGCTGGAGTGCAGTGGGATTCACAGGTGTGATCCCACTACTGATCAGCATGGGAGCACTGGAGTTTTGACCTGCTCCACTTCCAACCTGGGCCAGTTCACCCCTCCGTAGGCAACCTGGTGGCCCCCCTCTCCAGGGAGGTCACCACATTAATGCCAAACTTAGTACAGACACCTGATTAGCATTGTGTACTATACCCCAGAACTCTTGGACTCAAGTGATTCTCCTGCCTCAGCCTCCTAGGTTGCTGGGACCAGAGGCATAGGCCACTGTGCCCAGCCAGATCATCTAGTACAGTAATAGCGAATAGGCTGCACTTCATTTGCCAATTTCAGTCAACAAGTAGAGTGTTGAAAAGGCTCAGAAGCTACCTATGGGCATGGAATGATCAGACTCTGAGATCTCTCAATGTCTGTTGTGGGTATGGCAAGGGGGAATGGCAGTACCTATATTAGAAATTTGCTATCCTTGAGCCAGCCAATCTCCTTGTTACACAGATGTGAAAGCTGATGTGGGAAGGGGTGATGACTTGCCCAAAGTCATGTGGCAAGGCAAGGCAGAAGTAGATCCAGAAGCAGGGCCTCTCTTGACCTTGAAGCCATGATTGCTCCCACTGTATTAACTCAGAGAAGAAAACTGAGGCTGGGAAGGGAAATGACTGAAGCAAGACTAGGACCTAGGAGTCCTGGGAAGCCTGGCTGGGGTGGGGGCTAAGAAATTCAGTTTGGTGCCCCTAGCCTGAGCCCTGCCAGCCTGGCCTATTGGCCTCTGCTCCACTTCTCAGAGTCCCTTTGCTCCTGTCCCAGTTTCCTGTCTCATTTTCCTCAGGCTCAGAGAGTGCACATGGAAGCAGAGGGGCCTCTGGGGATCCTAGGCCCTACATACCCTCTTTTGGCAGCCTTCAGCAAGCTCCCAGCTCCCTCCTCTCTTCTGGAAGAGAAGTCCTAGGACAAGGGTTTTTAACCTTATTGATTTCATGGATCCCTTGACAATCTGTGAAACCTATGGGCTCCTTCTCAGGGTATTTTTAAATACATAAAATACATAGGATGACAAAGGAAACCAATCATCCTGAAATACAACTATCACATTAGTACTTTAAAAATGAAGTCTAGCGGCAGATATAACTATTGTAGCCAGGTGTGGTGGCCCCACGCCTGTAATTCCAGCACTGAGGCAGGCGGATCACATGAGGCCAGGAGTTTGAGACCAGCTGGCCAACATGGAGAAACCCCATAAAAATGCAAAACTTAGCTGGACATGGTGGCACATGCCTGTAATCCCAGCTACACAGGAGCCTGAGGCACGAGACTCACTTGAGCCCAGGAGGCAGAGGTTGCAGTGAGCCGAGACTGTGCCACTGCACTCCAGCCTGGGTGACAGACAAAGTGAGACTCTGTCTCAAAAAAATAAATAAATAAATAAGATATAGCTATGGTAATTTTATAATACTGGCTGGGCACAGTGGCTCGTGCCTGTAATCTTAGCACTTTGGGAGGCTGAGGCGGGTGGATTGCCTGAGCTCAGGAGTTTGACACCAGCCCGGGCAACACAGTGAAACCCCGTCTCTACTAAAATACAAAAAATTAGCCAGGCATGGCGGCATGTGCCTTTTGTCCCAGCTACTTGGGAGGCTGAGGCAGGAGAATTGCTTGAACCCAGACGGCGGAGGTTGCAGTGAACCAAGATCACACCACTGCACTCCAGCCTGGGCAACAGAGCGAGACTCTGTCTCAAAAAAAAAAAAAAAAGTACTAACCATAAATGGTATTTTTGAAAGATCTGCAACAACTATAATGTGATATTAAAATATCTATGATTTCTTTTGGTGACACAGTCACAGGAACTGCCAATACTACTGTGGGTCATTGCCTACATTTATAACGAAACAAAATGCTAACTTGAGTTACAGGTTAGGGAAAATAAAGACAGTGGTTTGTAATGGTCCATAACTGAAAAACAGAGGCTAGGTGTGGTGGCTCACACCTGTAATTCCAACACTTTGGGAGGCCGAGGTAGGAGGATCACTTGAACCTGAGAGTTTGGGACAAGCCTGAGCAACATAGGGAAACTCTCTCTCTAAAAATTTAAAATTTAGCCAGGTGTGGTGACACATATCTGCAGTCCCAGCTGCTTAGGAGGCTGAGGTGGGAGGATGACTTGAGCCCAGGAGGTTGAGGCTACAGTGAGCTGAGATTGTGCCCCTGCACTCCTGCCTGGGCAACAGAGAGAGACCATGTCTTGGAGGGAAAAAAAAAGAAAGAAAAAAAGAAGAAAAAATTTTTTTTTCCTTCCAAGTTCAGAGATACCCTGAATTCTATTTGTGAACCCAGGCTGGGAACCTCTGTTTTGGGAGGTTCATGCAGGAGTCTGCTAGGCCAGTGGTTTGCAAACTGTGGGCTATGGAACCCTGGAGATTCTGGAAGTGTCAAGGAAGCTGTCAAACAGTAGATGAGTTGAGGTAGCAAGCAGGAAAACCATCCAACCAGATAGCCTCTGAGTCTGCATCCCTAATCTCTGCTTCCACTTGAAAAGGTTCTTTTCTATTTGAGTTCATTTCAGTCATTCATATGATTCCATTGTCTTAAAAAGAAGGGGGGGTGCTGGGCCTGGTGGTTCACACTTATAATCTCCGCTCTTGGGGAAGCTGAGGTGGGAGGATCACTTGAGCCCAGGGGTTGGAGACTTGCCTGGGCAACATAGTGCAACCTTGTCTCTAAAAATATATATATTTTAAATTAGCCCAGCATGGTGGTACACATCTATAGTCCCAGCTACTCCGGAGGCTGAGGTGGGAAGATCCCCTGAGCCTAGGAGGTTGAGGTTGCAGTGAGCTGTGATGGCACCATTACACTCCAGCCTGGGCAACAGAGCGGGACTCCGTCTCAAAAAAAAGTGTGTTGGGGGGGGTTCCTCTGTTCGAATGTTGAAAACCTTCATTTGGCCCCACCCACAACCTCACATGACAGAAAGGAAAGCAGAGACTGAAAGAAGTGAAGGGGTCCTATGTTACCCTTACCAGTTGGTGGCAGGTTTGGGGGTATAGGGAAGGCCAGGGAGAGGAGCTGGGAAGCACCTAGGCACAGGTGAACTTCCCTGTACCTCTTCCTGCCAGCCACTGCAAGGAAGCACCTTGTGTGGCTGAGTTCTGGGCCAAGGGTCAGGAAACTGGAATTCAACATCCTGGTTCTGCTGCTAAAGTTTCTTATTTACAAAGTTTCTCATGTCAAGTTTCTCATTTGCAAAACAGAGATGATAATGCACAAGTGTTGAGAGAACCAATCCAGAGAAAGCTGTAAGGAACATAAGGCTGTGGTTCAAGGGATTGTAATGTATTACAGGTGCCTGGCACCCTTTTTTCCATGCTCCAGGAGTCCTTTCTCTCCATACTGACAAACCAGATATTCCCTGTATCCTATGACAGTATCATCCCAGTCACCCAGCACAATGACACAGTCAGATTTATGGTTGAATGCCCAGTTACTCAGTCTACCACCTTACCTCCTAAATATCTCCTCTTTACTGTCTCCACTGCTATGACATTATCTTTGACCTTCATTTCTCTAACAGCCCCCAGTTTCTCTCTGTCCCTCAGGCTGCCTTCCATGGAGCCAAAACACGTTCTGACCACAAGTTCTGACCATGTCTTTCTTCTACTGTAAAGCCCTTGGTGACTCCTCACTGCGTGCAAGGCCAAGTCTAGCCCCTGCAGAATATGGCAACCCAGACTCCGCATGATCTGCCTTTAGCCTCCCTGCCCTCTCCCTTTTTCCAGCATCCCTTTCTCCTCCTTCAGGGAGGCTGCTGGACTCCTTTTGCTGTCTTCCCTCCCTGCCTTCTTCATTACCCAGACAATAGTGCAACGCCAGGGGGCTATGAGAAGAGGAGATTCAGGAACCTGGGAATATTGCTCTCCCCAGGCTGGTGGGTGGGCAGAGGAAGCTGAACACACAGAAGACTCAGGAGTTCTGTTGATAGGTTAGAGAACAGGTGTGACCCTGCCCTCGTTCTGGGAGAGACAGGGGTTATTTTCAGAGACCAGCCAGTAGCACATGGAGAAGTCACCTGCACAGTCAGGAAGAGTCTATACTTACAAGAACCAGATCACCAGGAACAGGATATAGCCAGGCAGTGGAGAATTCATAGAATCCCTGATTCTTTTTTTTTTTTGAGATGGAGTCTCTCTCCGTTGCCCAGTCTGGAGTGCAGTGGCACAATCTTGGCTCACTGCAATCTCCACCTCCCGAGTTCACGCCATTCTCCTGCTTCAGCCTCTCAAGTAGCTGGGACTACAGGCGCCCGCCACCATGCCCAGCTAATTTTTTGTATTTTTAGTAGAGACGGGGTTTCACCATGTTAGCCAGGATGATCTCGATCTCCTGACCTCGTGATCTGCCTGCGTCGGCCTCCCAAAGTGCTGGGATTACAGGCATGAGCCACCATGCCCATCTGAATCCCTGATTCTTAGAATGTTAGAGGTGAAAGGGACCTCATGCATATTTCCTAGGTTTTTTTTTTTTCTTTTCTTTTTTTGTTTTTTTTTGAGACGGAGTCTCACTATGTCACCCAGGCTGGAGTGCAGTGGCGCGATCTCAGCTCACTGCAACTTCTGCCTCCCGGGTTCAAGCGATTCTCCTGCCTCAGTCTCCTGAGTAGTGGAACTACAGGCGTGTACCACCATGCCTGGCTAATTTTTGTATTTTTGGTAGGGACCGGGTTTTACCATGTTGGCTGGCTGGTCTCAAACTCCTGACCTCAGGTGATCCACCCACCTCGGCCTCCCAGAGTGCTGGGATTATAGGTGTGAGCCAGCACACCTAGCCTCTTTCCTAGGTTTTAACTCTTCTCTGCTTCAAACATAAAAGTAAAATCCAGAGAAGGGAAATGAGTTGGCCAAGATCATACAGTGAGTTGAGGTAGAGCCTGAACGAATGCCAACATCTGATTTTCTTCCCAATTTTCATGTTCTGGGCTCTGGCCTCTGGACTCTCACCAGGAGCCTGAGTAACTGGTCCAGGACTCATTTACTAACAATGGGTTAATATGTCACTGCCGGGCATTACAAGTGCTAGTTGTAACAGGGGTTGTCAATGCCTTAACCCTAAGGTTTTTAGCTGGGGAAGAGTGATGGGTTACAAGTGTGCTGAGATATAGAACCACTGGGCCATAAGTGGCCAGGTGGAGACTGGGGCAGCCAGAGGCCACAGTCCTGCTGGGATAGTCACCTTCAGGCCTTAGACAGCCTCCTCATAAGTTTAGCCCCACAGGTATCTAAGAATTACCATGGACTAGGATGAGGAAAGTTGGGAAGCACTGTGTAAACCCTAAAACATGAGTTGTTTTAGGGGTGGTATAGGCAACGGTGGAGGGAAGGGAGAGTGCAAAGATACAGGTTCTAGCTCTGGCTGTACCACTTCCTTCTGACATATATTCTAGGGGGAAAAATATGAGAAAAAATAAGAGGTATCATTTATTGTGTCTCATTTAATCTTTCAAACAGTTCTATAAAAGTAGATGCTGTTATCAACTTCATTATACAGATGAGGAAACTGAGTCAGGGAAATTAAGAGACTTAGCCAGGAGCCAACAACCAGGAAGTAGTATGCTAGAATTGAAACCCAAGTCTGTCTGTATTTTGCTTGTTTGGGGACAAGTGGGGAGAAAGATGGGGCCCTTCAGCCCCACTCCCCTGGCATGAGGGCTACTGATTCTCCCTCTACTCTGGATTCCCAGGCTTTAGGGAGGCCTTCAGCAGGGAGCAGTAGGGTCCAGAGGACCCCTAAGCAGTGAGAGCTATCCCCCAACCCTGCCTTCATGGTGTAAGATCATCCACAGAACTGTAGTGAGTATTTTGAACCCTGCCAGAGGCAACCATGATCTTCCAGGAGTGGAGTCTCCAGCCCTCAGAACAGGAAAAGTAGTGAGATTTCCCTGGTTGTTGTGATACCCTAAAACTCGTAGAAAGAAAGCTGGAATAAGGCACCTTGTTTACTATACTAATCCTTCCTTAAACAATAACTCCTATTTACAGATCCAGTTACTTTGCCAAGAACTTTATTCACATTGCCTCATGGAATTTTTACAGCAGCCCTATCTTGAGTAGCTCCTGTTATTATCATCTGTTCTTTACTGGAGGAGGAATCTAAAACTCTGACTCAGCTAGACTGCTGACTTTTCAGTGGACCTTAGTCAAGGGACTTTTGGGCAAGTCTTCTCTGGGTCCAATATTTAGGACTACAGAACTAATTCCTTCCCTGCCTAGAGCATTGGATTATGAAAGCGAAAACAATTTACAAGCTGTTATCCATTTGTTTAAATGGTGTCTATTGAGAACTTAAAGCGAGGAGGCCCTGGCACTACAGAGAAGAATAAAGTGTCATTCCTGCCCACGGACAAATGCAAGATAAATGTTAGGTAAACAAAGGCTTTCCATTTCCAGTAATTAGTAATTATGGACTAGAAGACTGCTTCCCCACTTCACTGGGAATTTTTTTTTTTTTTTTTTAAGACAAGGTCTCACTCTCTCACCCAGACTGGAGTGCAGTGGCACAATCACAGCTCACTGCAGCCTTGAGCTTCCCAGGCTCAGGTGATGCTGCCACCTCAGCCTCCCAAGTAGCTGGGACTACAGGTCTGTGCCCTATACCTGGATAATTTTGCATTTTGTGTATAGATGGGGTTTCGTCATATTGCCGACTGGTCTCGAGCTCCCGAGCTCAAGTGATCTGCCCACCTTGGCCTCCCAAAGGCTGGGATTACAGGCGTGAGCCACTGCGCCTGGCCACCACTGGGAATTATTAAAAGAGCTAAACAGCCAGGACTGGTGGCTCATGCCTGAAATCCCAATACTTTGGGAGGCCGAGGCCAGCTTGGGCAACATAGTGAGACCTTGTCTCTACAAAAAATTTTTAAATTAGCCAGATGTGGGCCGGGTGTAGTGGCTCACACTTGTAATCCCAGCACTTTGGGAGGCCGAGGCAGGTGGATCACGAGGTCATGAGATCAAGACCAGCCTGGCCAAGGTGGTGAAACTCCATCTGTACTAAAAATACAAAAATTAGCTGGCCGTGGTGGCAGGCACCTATAATCCCAGGTACCTGGGAGGCTGAGGCAGAGAATTGCTTGAACCTGGGAGGTGGAGGTTGCAGTGAGCCGAGATCATGCCACTGCACTCCAGCCTGGGTGACAGAGTGGCACTCCATCTCAAAAAAAAAAAAAAAATAGGTGTGGTGGCATGCATCACCTCGATAGTCCCAGCTCCTTGGGAGGCTGAGGTGAAAGGGTTGCTTGAGCCCAGAAGGTTGAGGCTGCAGTGAGCTGTGATTATGCCACTGCACTCTAGCTTGGGTGACAGAGTGAGACCCTGTCTCAGGTTGAGGCTGCAGTGAGCCGTGATTATGCCACTGCACTCTAGCTTGGGTGACAGAGTGAGACCCTATCTCAAAAGAAAAAAAAAACAAAAGCTAAACAAAATAAGTGTGTGTGTATATGTGTGTGTGTTTGTGTATTCGAAGGCATTAGAGAACTACCAAAGCAACAAGGACCTGAGGGGTCAAGATTCCAGAGAGATAAGAAGCCCCATATTTGGTTGCTACTTTCCTGCATGAGGCATAGGCTCTTTCTCAAGAAAAGGCTGAGAAACTGAGCAGAGAGTCTGGTAGTGTTATGAGGCTGGGGAATAGAATAAAAATTGGATTTCAGAGTCTACCAAGAAGGAGTGTCCCTAATAAACGTTTCAGGTCTTCTTTTTTTTTTTTTTTTTGAGCTGGAGTCTCGCTGTGTCACCCAGGCTGGAGTGCGGCGGTATAATCTCGGCTCACTGCAACCTCGGCCTCCCAGGTTTGAGTCATTCCCCTGCCTCAGCCTCTTGAGTAGCTGGAATTATAGGCACCCTCCCCCATACCCGGCTAATTTTTGTGTTTTTAGTAGAGACAGCAGTATCTCCATGTTGCCCAGGCTGGTCTCAAACTCCTGACCACAAGGGATCCTCCCACCTTGGCCTTCCACAGTGCTGGGATGACAGATGTGAGCCACTTCACCTGGCCAACATTTCAAGTCTTCCACTGGAGCCACCAAAGGGCAACACCCTAGGAATACGTGTGAATTAGAATTAGACCAGCCCTGACAAAACTGGCACCCAATCAATTCAATCCCTTATAGGACTTAGGTGTAAATGCCTAGTGGAAGAAAAAGTAAAAATATTTCTGAAGGAATATAATACCACCCAGGGCCTCAGATTTTTTTCATACACAATACCTGGTATTCAATCAAAATTCACCTGACATTTCTTTTTTTTTTTTCTTTTTTTTTTCTTTTCTTTTTTTTTGAGATGGAGTTTCACTCTTGTCACCCAGGCTGAAGTGCAATGGCATGATCTTGGCTTGCTGCAACCTCTGCCTCCCAGATTCAAGCAATTCTCCTGCCTCAGCCTCCCAAGTAGCCAGGATTACAGGCATGCACCACCACACCTGGCTAATTTTTTGTATTTTTAGTAGGGACGGGGTTTCTCCAGGTTGGTCAGGCTGGTCTTGAACTCCTGACCTCAGGTGATCCACCTGCCTCAGCCTCCCAAAGTGCTGGGATTACAGGGGTGAGGCACCACGCCCGGCTTTACCTGATATTTCCATAGATAAAACCACATGGCTGAAAACCAAGTAGACAATAGCAATTGGCCCATAGGAGATCCAGATTTTGGCATTTTGAGGCATGGACTTTAAAAGATATGTGATTAATATAGTCAAGAAGTCACATGACAAAATGGAGAATTTCTGCATAGAAGTACAATCTATCATGGAGAATCAAATGAAAATTTAAGCCCCAAATACAGCATCTGAAATTAAGATGCAATAGATGGATATAACAACATATTAACACAGCTGAAAATAAAAATTAGTGAACCAGAAAGCCAGTAGAAAGTTGTATTAATTTGTTCTCATGCTGCTGTGAAGAAATACCTGAGGCTGGGTAATTTATAAAGAAAAGAGATTTCATTGACTCACAGATCCACATGGCTGAGGAGGCCTCAGGAAACTTGCAATCATGGCAGAAGGCACCTCTGCACAGGGCGGCAGGAGAGAGAATGAGAGCCAGCAGGGGAAATGCCAGATGCTTTTAAAATCATCAGATCTCATGAGACTCACTCATTATCACAAGAACAGCATGGGGGAAACTGCTTCCATGATTCACTTACTTCTACCTGGTCCTGCCCTTGACATGTGGGGATTATTATAATTCAAGGTGAGATTTGGGTGGGGAAACAGAGCCAAACCATATCAAAAGTATTCAGCACATACAATACATATTTTATATGGAATGTGGTAAAAATTTCCACATATATATAATTGAAGTCCCATGGGAAGAGAGGGAGGGGAGGGGAGAAGAAATGAGAGAAGAGACACAATGCAAAGAGAAATGAAGCCAGAAGCAATATTTGATGATGGTCAATAATTAAGAATCACTTAAAACCCTAAGCAGAATAAATAAATAAAACAGAACTACAGAACTAGGGCCTATTATGATGTAACTGCTGATAGTAAAAGATAAGGGGAAATTTTTGAAGGGAACAATAATAAAATTCTCTCCGCAGAAATAATGAAAACCAGAAGACAACAGAATGATATGTTTGAAGTCATAAATGAAAATAAATCATATCCCATTAGAATTAGAGAGTAAAATGGTGGTTACCAAGGTCTAGGGTAGTTGTGGGAGAAGGGAAAATTGGGGTGATATTGGTCAGAGGTTACAAAATTTCAGTTAGATGGGAGGATTAAGTTTAAGGAATCTATTATACAACATGGTGACTAAAGTTAACAACAATATATTGTATCCTTGAAAAATGTTGGGGGCCAGGCACGGTGGCTCATGCCTGTAATCCCCGCTCTTTGGGAGGCTGAGGCGGGCGGATCATGAGGTCAGGAGATCGAGACCATCCTGGCTAACACAGTGAAACCCCGTCTCTATTAAAAATACAAAACATTAGCCGGGCATGGTGGCAGGCACCTGTAGTCCCAACTACTTGCGAGGCTGAGGCAGGAGAATGGCGTGAACCCAGGAGGCAGAGGTTGCAGCGAGCCAAGATTGCGTCACTGCACTCCAGCCTGGGTGACAGAGCAAGACTCCATCTCAAAAAAAAAAAAGAAAAATGCTAAGAGAGTGAATGTTGTGTTCTCACAAAAATAATGACTATGTGAGCTAACGTTAATTAGCTAGATTTACTTATTCCACAATATATATATATTTTAAAACATCATGTTGTACATGATAAATACATACAACTTTATCTGTAAAATTTTAAAAATGATGGTAAATAAAAGAAATGTTGCCTGTAATCCCAGCACTTTAGGAGGCCATGTTGGGCAGATCACTTGAGGTCAGGAGTTTGAGACCAGCCTGACCAACATGGCAAAACTCTGTCTCTACTAATAATAGAGAAATTAGCTGGGCATGGTGGTGTGTGCCTGTAATCCCAGCTACTCAGGAGGCTGAGGCAGGAGAATCGCTCAAACCCTGGTGGTGGAGGTTGTAGTGAGTACTCCAGCCTGGACAACAGAGTAAAACTATGTCTCAAAAGCAAGAAGAGAAAAGAAATCTTGTATGAGCATAGGCTAATGACTCTCAAGTTGTAATATAAGTATGAATCACTTGGCAAGGGTGTTAAATTTTGGATTCCCAGATCCCACTCTGTAGATTTAGCCCCTCTGGTGTAGGGCCAAGGTACCTTCTTTCAACAAGCAGCCTGCGGATTCCGATGCAATGAGTCTACAGTAGATTGTCTGCCATGATGGTTGCAACAATTCCTCCCATTCCTGTATTCACACTCCTTTCCAATGTGACTTTGTCACTCTTTCAGTCAAGAGATTGAGTCAATTTTTCCTCCTTTTGAATCTCGGCTTATCCTTTGGCTTACTTTGACCAATAGAGATCAGTTGACATGGTATTATGGGGCATCTGAGCCTTTGCCTTCAAGAGGCCTTGTGTTTTCGGTATTCACCCTTTTGGATCTCAGCTGCCATGTAATTAAGTTGAGCCTATCCTTCTCGAGAAATAGAGAGAGAGGCAGAGCCAACAGCCAACAGCAACCACCAGACACAGTATAAGTGAGGAATGGATCTGTTTGGGTCCAACTAGGAGAGAGAAAGCACACAGTACTTTGAATATGGAAAGTTGAGTATGAAGAATTATTAATTATAATAGGGGATTAGAGTAACAGGGGATTGACTAATAAGAAGGAAAGAACGTTGAAGACTAGGAATAGCAAATATGAGGAACAGCTACTATCTTTAGGGTTGACATAGAGCACCCAAGGAAGAGCTCCTTCAGGGCTGAGATCTAGATCTTTTTGGAAAGGGCCCACTAAATGGCAGAGAAGTCACTGTGGTGCCCTGCCAGTTCAGTGGAACTGGTAGAAATCATCTTCTGAAGGCCGGGTGCGGTGGCTCAAGCCTGTAATCCCAGCACTTTGGGAGGCCGAGACGGGTGGATCATGAGGTCAGGAGATCGAGACCATCCTGGCTAACACAGTGAAACCCCGTCTCTACTAAAAAATACAAAAAACTAGCCGGGCGAGGTGGCGGGCGCCTGTAGTCCCAGCTACTCGGGAGGCTGAGGCAGGAGAATGGCGTAAACCCGTGAGGCGGAGCTTGCAGTGAGCTGAGATCTGGCCACTGCACTCCAGCCTGGGCGACAAAGCGAGACTCCGTCTCAAAAAAAAAAAAAAAAAAAAAAGAAATCATCTTCTGAAACTTGCTGGAAATTGGCCCTCTCAGGTGCCAGGGAAAGTTGTTCATAGGGAAATGTCTCTTTATCGACAGTTGCTGCACAACCACTTGAGAGGGATTCTTGGGGAAGCTGCTAGCTACCAGATGCTGCTGGCCATGGTGCCCTGCGGGAGCCTGAAGCTGAAGAGGCCATTCATGTGCAAGAGTTGGGCATGGGGGAAGCACAACACTGCAGGAGCCTAGCGAGCCAGAACACAGTAACCAGGAAACAAAACTCTTTCTTCCTTTCAGCCAAAACTGCCACCTTCCAATAATTCACTAAAATGACTAACACAAAGGGAAAGAGAAGCACCTGATATATGTTCTCTAGGTCTTTTAGGAAACCTGGAATTGTTCCTTTGGCCACATACATGCAAATCTGTAAGATGATATTGTAGACATTGAGAGAATGGATACTGTTCAAAAAGGAATACCCCACAAATGTTACCATGGCAAAACTGAAGAGTCTACAGTGTTACCTAGCATGCTATTGGCCTTGTAAACAAACAAGAGCAAGATTCTTGCCAAGAGAGTTAATCTGCGTAGGGAGCACACTAAGCATTCTAAGAGCTGAGATAGCTTCCTGAAAAGTGTGAAGGGAAATGATCAGAAAAAGAAGAAAGCCAAAGAGAAAGGTACCTGGGTTCAGCTGAAGCACCAGCCACTCCACCCAGAGAAGCACACTTTGTGAGAACCAATGAAAAGGAGGCTGAGCTGCTGGAATCTATTCCCTATGAATTCGTGGCATAATAGGTATTAAAAACAATAGCTCTAGACTGTAAAAAGCAGGTAGACAAACAAAGAAAAAACTTCAATGTCTTCCTAGCACACTCTACTGACAAAGCTGGGCATCCTGCCAGCTGTCAAAGGAGAAAGGCATTTGAGGGGCCCAGATCCATTTTAATAGAGCCGGCAAAAAAGTAAATTTGCAGCTAAGGCAGTAAATCAATAACCAGCACAGGCCATCTTGGACCTCTAGTCCAAGTCAATCTGCATGACTACAATTGCATGAATGATTTTAGAGGAGACTGGCAGAAAGAACTGTGTAGCTGAACCCAGCCGAAATTGCCACAGATCAGAATTATGAGCAAATAAAATTGCTCATAAATTTTAAGCCCTAAATTTTGGGGTAGTTTGCTTACACAAAATATTATAACACCAATATGGCAAGCAACCTGGACTGTTGTCCATTTCCTACTTTTATGACTTTCTTTGTGCTGTTCCTTCTGTCCAAAGAAACGTTTTTTTTTGAGGTGGAGTCTTGCTCTGTTGCCCAGGCTGGAGTACAGTGGTGTGATCTCAGCTCACTGAAACCTCTGCCTCCTGGGTTCAAGCGATTCTCCTGCCTCAGCCTCCCGAGTAGCTGGGATTACAGAGAAACAGTCTTGATTATCTCTACCACATAGATGTATTTTTCTGCAACTGATTAATTAACTTTTTTTGACCTATAGCACACATGTAGAAAAGTGCACAAATCTTAAATGCATAGCTTGATACATTTTCACCAAGTGCTTATATTCTTCTTTTTTTTGAGATGGAGTGTTGCCCTGGTCACCCAGGCTGGGGTGCAATGGTGCGATCTCGGCTCGCTGCAACCTCTGCCTCCCGGGTTCAAGCGATTCTCCTGCCTCAGCCTCCAGAGTAGCTGGGATTACAGGTGCACACCACCATGCCTGGCTAATTTTTTGTATCTTTAGTAGAGACAAGGTTTCACCATGTTGGCCAGGCTGGTCTCAAACTCCTGACCTTGTGGACTGCCTGCCTCGGCCTCCCAAAGTGCAGGCATTACAGGTATGAGCCACCGTGCCCAGCCAAGTGCTTATATTCTTGTGGTCTATAGCTGAGTGCCTCTCATACTCCCATCTAGTCACAAACCATGCCCCTAAGGGTAAGCACCATTTAGACTTTTTTTTTTTGAGACAGAGTTGCGCTCTGTCACCCAAGCTGGAGTGCAGTGGCGTGATCTCAGCTTACTGCAACCTCCACCTCCCTGGTTTCAAGTGTACCACCACGCTTGGCTAATTTTTATATTTTTAGTGGAGACGGGGTTTCACTATGTTGGCCAGGCTGGTCTTCAACTCCTGACCTCAGGTGATCCACCTGCCTCGGCCTCCCAAAGTGTTGGGGTTACAGGCGTGAGCCACTGCGCCTGGCCTTTTAAAGGTTTTTAAATATCAAAATATAAAATGGTATGCCTATCAATCATAACCATGTGAAAGGAGAAACAAAAAAACACCTGTGCATGGAGTAAAATGATACTAGAAGAAAAAAAAGTTGATATGGTTGATGGGTAAAGGAAATAAGAATGATTTGTCTTCTTGACAATCTGTCTCTCCCAATAATTATGTAATGACCATGTGCAACTTTTATAATCAAAAGAAACATTTAATCCTACTGATCTTTAAAGTCCTATTCAAATGTCACTTCCTCCAAGTAGCCTTAGCATAACCGTATTGCTGTAGCCAGCCAATGCCTTCCTCTATTTGTACACCCCCTAGAGCAAAAACACATTCCAGAAGGAGCACAGTACCTTTCTTAGAGAAGCTGCTCTCAAAATGTCTGATCCTTTCCCTACAACTACAGACATTTCATTAGCAGCTCACATTTCTCAAAAGAGCATCTCAACCTGCGGCTAAGACAGGCAGGAATCTGAAGCTGGATTGCTGTCTCCATTTTCTACTTGAAAACACCTGATACTGAAAGAGGTTAAGTCCCACTGTCATTCAGCAAATCATTGGTGGAGGCATTTAAAATAGCTCATTCACAAAAGATGAGCCAGCGCAGTGGCTCACGTCTGTAATCCCAGCACTTTGGGAGGCCGAGGCAGGCAGATCACGAGGTCAAGAGATTGAGACCATCCTGGCCAACATGGTGAAACTCTACTAAAAATACAAAAATTGGCTAGGCGTGGTGGCACGCGCCTGTAGTCCCGGCTACTCGGGAGGCTGAGGCAGGAGAATCGCTTGAACCCAGGATGCAGAGGTTGCAGTGAGCCGAGATGGTGCCACTGCACTCAAGCCTGGGTGACAGAGCACGACTCTATCTCAAAACAACAACAACAACAACAAAAGAAAAGAAAAGAAAGGTGATTCTGGCTCAAGCCATATAATTTACCAATTATAGTCTGAACAGAGCAAAGAAGCAGGGATGGAGATTAAGGAAAAAGAAAAAATTTGGTAACGTGGCCTTTGCATTACCAGCTGTGTAATTTTGAGTGAGCTTATTTACCTTTCTGAACTTTAGTCTTCTGTCTGACTCGTTGAAGGGATAAGAGTGAACTAATAACCAGAATAGCAAATAGGATCCAACTCTGATGAACTAGTGGTGGCTAACTTGAGTACTACCGGGGGAAAGATTCTGAAGACACATGCAGCCTTTGTGGGAAAAAGTGCTGTGATTAATAATTTCTGCCATAAGCAGGGAATCTGAAATTGATGTTATATTTGTTAGATATTGGTCTTTCCTGGACAGATTGCTCTTCGAGATCTTTTCCAGCCCTGTGTATGGAATTCCCAGATTTAGATCTATTCATGTGTCTGGTGGGCAAAATATTCATCCTACAGGAAATCTTCTTACTTCCAAAGGGGAAGGAATTTTAATTATCTTTTAAAACAATAGATCTTGTCTCCAGCAATGGATGTGATATATATTTAAATAATCATCCTTAAGACTCTCAGAGCTCCTTAGAGATGGAAATGTCTGCATATGAAGTGTTAATTATACCAACATAATCATTCTTTTGAGATAAATTATATTATTACAATTACCATGTTTGACATCCTTCCCTGTCTGCACTTTGCCCTACGCTCAGATTGAAGTTGGTCCTGGGAGGAGGGTATGTGTCCTGGTTGGCTGTAATGGGCTGTGGAGTTAGTAAGTAAGGTGGAAAAAGTGAATGTCTCATAAAATCCCAGTCTCAAGGTCCCCAGGATTTTCTCATTCATTGGCTTTGTCTGGACCCACCTGGAATGTTATGTGGCTTGGGATTTCGGGACTGAGGTTGACCCTTATCTTTGAAACAAATATTCTACAGCCACCAGGAGAGTGGTAGGGGTATTGTTTGACCAATTTAAGTAACACATAAATTATAGATTCGTGGCTATTGAAGGAAGCCATGAACAGGTTGACAAGTTATGACATCATGTTGGTCTAGCAGCATAGCCAGGCTGTCAATAACATGGGCTTTGGCATCAGACTGCTCTGAAATCAGACATAGCTCTGACATTTCTATTTTTTATTTTTGTGTAGAAACGGGAGTCTGGCTATGTTGCCCAAGGTGGCCGCAAACTCCTGGCTTTAAGTGATCTTCCTGCCTCAGTCTACCAAAGTGCTGGGATTATAGCTGTGAGCCACTGTGCCTGGCCAGCTTTGACAGTTCTAAATGAGTTTGCACAAGCTATATAACCTCTGTTTTTTTCTCTTTTCTTTCTTTCTTTCTTTCTTTTTTTTTTTTTTTTTTTGTGGAGATGGAGTCTCACTCTGTTGCCCAGGCTGGAGTGCAGTGGCGCCATCTTGGCTCACTACAACCTCCGCCTTCCAGGTTCAAGCATTTCTCTTGCTTTAGCCTCCTGAGTAGCTGGGATTACAGGTGCCTGCCACAAAGCCTGGCTAAGTTTTGTATTTTTTTTTTTTTTTTTTTTTTTTTTTTTGAGACGGAGTCTCGCTCTGCCGCCCAGGCTGGAGTGCAGTGGCCGGGTCTCAGCTCACTGCAAGCTCCGCCTCCTGGGTTTACGCCATTCTCCTGCCTCAGCCTCCCAAGCAGCTGGGACTACAGGCGCCCGCCATGTCGCCCGGCTAGTTTTTTGTATTTTTTTTAGTAGAGACGGGGTTTCACCATGTTATCCAGGATGGTCTCGATCTCCTGACCTCGTGATCCGCCCGTCTCGGCCTCCCAAAGTGCTGGGATTACAGGCTTGAGCCACCGCGCCCGGCCAGTTTTGTATTTTTAGTAGAGACGGCATTTTGCCATGTTGGCCAGGCTGGTCAGGAACTCTTGACCTCAGATGATTCGCCCACCTCAGCCTCCACCGTGCCTGGCCATAACCTCTATTTTTTTCATCGTAGAAAGAGTTTTAATAATAGTACCTAACTCAGCACTTTGGGAAGCGGAGGCAGGTGGATTACCTGAGGTCGGGAGATTGAGACCATCCTGGCTAACATGGTGAAACCCCGTCTCTACTAAAAATACAAAAAATTAGCCAGGCATGGTGGCACGTGCCTGTAATCCCAGCTCCTCAGGAGGCCAAGGCAGGAGAGTCACTTGAACCCAGGAGGCGGAGGTTGCAATGAGCCGAGATCACGCCATTGCACTCCAGCCTGGGTAACAAAAGTGAAACTCCGTCTCAAAAAAAAAAAAAAAAAACAGTACCTAACTCAAAAGGTTAATATGTGAGATAATTCATGAAGAGCACAAGTATCTTGCACTGCATAGGAAGTATTACTATTATTATATTGAGATTAATTATTAGCATTGATTTCAAATTACATACAAAATAAAACTTCAAAAATACGAATTCAACTTATGTCGGTTTTGTGGACATCAAGACAGAGGCTGAAATAGGATGAAGTTTAATTGTTGTTTTAATAAGTAACAAAATGTTCCCTAAAAAAAGTTACAGAGTACAGATTAGCAAAAGGGACAAAATCAGCACTCAGAAATATCCACTGGTAATCTTTTGGTTTATGTCCTAATAATAATAATTTACATATATTAGAATAGAAAAGGACATTTGACAAAAATAGTATCACACTGAACAGGCTGTTTTGAAACCAGCTGTTTTCCAGTGAGTAAAGGGGGGTGTCTACAGGCAAATGTATTGTTTTGGTTTTGGGTTTTTTTAATTAAAAAAATCCTTTTATGGTCAGAGATACATAAAATTTACCATGTTAACCATCTTTAAGTGTACATTCAGTAGCGTTAAGTGTATTCACGTTGCTGGAAACAGATTTCCAGAACTTTATCTTGCTAAACTGAAACTCTGCACCCATTAAAAAACAACTTACGGCCGGGCGCGGTGGCTCAAGCCTGTAATCCCAGCACTTTGGGAGGCCGAGACGGGTGGATCACGAGGTCAGGAGATCGAGACCATCCTGGCTAACACCGTGAAACCCCGTCTCTACTAAAAAATACAAAAAACTAGCTGGGCGCGGTGGCGGGCACCTGTAGTCCCAGCTACTTGGGAGGCTGAGGCAGGAGAATGGTGTAAACCCGTGAGGTGGAGCTTGCAGTGAGCTGAGATCCGGCCACTGCACTCCAGCTTGGGCGATAGAGTGAGACTCCGTCTCAAAAAAAAAAAAAAAAACTTCCCTTTTCCCGCGCCCTCCAGGCCCTGGTAACCAGCATTCCACTTTCTGTTTCTATGAATTTGCTGACTTTAGATATCTCATATAAATGGCATCATACAGTATTTGTTGTTTTGTGACTGGGTTATTTCATTTAGCATAATGTCTTCAAGTTTCATTCATGTTGCAACATATAACATGATTTCCTTCCTTTTTAAGGCTGAATAATATTCCATGGTATATATAATATATACCACATTTTGCGTGTCCATGTATCCATCAATAGACATTTGTGTTGTTTCCATCTCTTAGCCATTGTGAATAGTACTGCTAGGAACACAGGTGTACAAGTGGCTCTTTAAGACCCTGCTTTCAGGTCGAACGCGGTGGCTTAAGCCTGTTATCCCAGCACTTTGGGAGGCTGAGGTGGGCAGGTCACCTGAGGTCAGGAGTTCAAGACCAGCCTGGTCAACATGGTGAAACACCGTCTCTACTAAAAATACAAACATTAGCCAGGCATGATGGGTGCCTGTCATCCCAGCTACTCAGGAGGCTAAGGCAGTAGAATTGCTTGAACCTGGGATGCGGAGGTTGCAGTGAGTCGAGATCGCACCACTGCCCTCCAGCCTCGACGACAGAGTGAGACTCTGTCTCAAAAGAAAAAAAAAGACCCCGCTTTCAAATCTTTTGGATATACACACAGAAGTGGAATTGCTGGATCATATGGTAGTTCAATTTTTATTTTTATTTATTTATTTATCTCTGAGATGGCGTTTCACTCTTGTTGCCCAGGCTAGATTGTAGTGGTGAGATCTTGGCTCATTGAAACCTCCACCTCCCAGGTTCAAGCAACCTGCCTCAACCTCCCAAGTAGTTGGGATTACGGGCGTGGTTTTTTTTTGTATATTTTTAGTAGGGACAGGGTTTCGCCATGTTGGCCAGGCTGGTCTCAAACTCCTGACCTCTGGTGATTCGCCCTCCTCGGCCTCCTAAAGTGCTGGGATTACAGGCATGAGGCACCGCACCTGGTCAAGGTATTTCTATTTTTAATTATTTAAAAACTTTTTTACATTTTTTACTTTATTATTATTTTTAGGAGTGGAATCATCACTCTGTCTACCCAGGCAAGAGTGCAGTAGCACCATCTTAGCTTACTGCGGCCTTTAATTCTTGGGCTTAAGTAATCCTTCTGCCTCAGCCTTTCAAGTAGCTGGGACTACAGGTGTTTGCCACCATACCCAGCTAAGTTTTTAAATTTTTTTTTTTTTTGAGATGGAGTCTTGCTCTTGTTGCCCAGGCTGGAGTGCAATGGCGCGATCTCAGCTCACTGTAACCTCCACCTCCCAGTTCAAGCGATTCTCCTGCTTCAGCCTCCTGAGTAGCTGGGATTACAGGTGTGTGCCACCACACCTGGCTAATAGTGGACACGGGGTTTCACCGTGTTGGCCAGGCTGGTCTCGAGCTCCTGATATCAGGTAATCCACCTCTCTCAGCCTCCCAAAGTGCTGGGATTATAAGCATGAGCCACTATGCCCAGCAAGTTTTTAAATTTTTTGTAGAAATGTGGTCTCACTCTGTTGCTGAGACTGGTCTCCAACTCCTGCCCTCAAGAGATCCTCCTACTTTGGCCTCCCAAAGTGCTTAGATTACAAGCATGAGCCACCCTGCGTGGCCTATTTTTATTTATTTATTTATTTATTTTAGACAGAGTCTCAGTGTGTTGCCCAAGCTGGAGTACCGTAGCACGATCTTGCCTCACTGCAACCTCTGCCTCCTGGGTTCAAGTGATTTTCCTCCCTTAGACTCCTGAGTAGCTGGGATTACAGGTATGTGCCATCACGTCTGGCTAATTTTTGTAGTTTTAGTAGAGACAGGGTTTTACCATGTTGGCCAGGCTGGTTTCAAACTCCTGTCCTCAGGCGATCAGCCCACCTCAGCCTCCCAAAGTGCTGGGATTACAGGTGTGAGCCACCATGCCTGGCCCTATTTTTAATTTTTTGAGAAACTTCCATATGTTTTTCCATAGTGGCTGTACCATTTCACATTTCCACTGACAGTATACAAAGCTTCCAGTTTCTACACATCCTTGCTAACTCTTGTTATTTTCTGTTTGTTTTGATACTAGCCATCCTAATGTGTGTGAGGTGAATAAATGTGTTCTTTTTTTGGTTTTTCAAGACAGAGTCTCCCTCTATCACCCAGGCTGGAGTGCAATCACGATCTCAGCTCACTGCAACCTCTGCCTCCCAGGTTCAAGCGATTCTCCTCCCTCAGCTTCCTGAGTAGCTGGGATTACAGGCGTGTGCCACCACACCTGGCTAATTTTTGTATTTTTAGTAGAGACGGGGTTTCACCATGTTGGCCAGGCTGGCCTCAAACTCCTGACCTCAAGTGATCTGCTTGCCTCGGCCTCCCAAAGTGCTGGGATTACAGGTGTGAGCCACCGTGCCTGGCCAATATGTTGTTTTAATGCAATTCTAGGGGGAACATTTAAAGTACTCAAAGGAACTAACCTTCCTTATTGATAATCTAGAAGCATGGATTTTTTCTCTTTTTTTCTTTTCTTTTTTTTTTTTTTTGACATGGAGTCTTGCTTCGTCACCCAGGCTGGAGTGCAGTGGCGAGATCTTGGCTCATTGCAACCTCTGCCTCCCAGGTTCAAGCAATTGTCCTGTCTCAGCCTCCCAAGTAGCTGGGACTACAGGCACATGCCACCATGCCCGGCTAATTTTTTTGTATTTTTAGTAGAGACGGGGTTTCATCTTGTTGGTCAGACTGGTCTTGAACTCCTGACCTCAGGTGATCCACACACCCCAGCCTCCCAAAGTGCTGGGATTACAGGTGTGAGCCACTGCGCCCGGCTAGAATTTTTCTTTTTATGTATAAATGACTAAAAAATTGTTCTGCAACTTAGCAAATTTCATCTCATTAAACATCTTCTGATATGTGGATTAGCCTTTCCCACCTCCACCACTCCTAATTTGAAGGACAGTGATTAGTTCTGTAATGCTGCAGCAGGTCAACACTTGGTACTTGCTTTCTCCTCAAAACCGTCTTCCCCAAGCTTCTGCTCTCTCTCTCTCTTTGATCTCCTCTGATATTCCCGGTTCCCTGCCCCTGCCCCTCCTTGTGAATGAGCTGTCCTCATTGTTTCAGCTTTCCAGCTCTGCTCTAACCGCCCCTCCTCAGTCCTCCCCTTCATAGTCCCTGAACATTCCCCTAGCTTCACTCCTACTGCTGGTTCTGGAGAACTCTCAGATCCTTGTCTTCATCTCCGGACCCTCAGTTAACCTCCTCCAGGAATCTAACAATGGGAGGCCCTTTAGGTTCTGTGGGCCTCCCTAAGACAAACAGAATGGGTCAGAAGCACAGCATAGACACATCTAAGTCACACACCCTCGGCTCCACGATCTGATGGACATAGACACAGTATGGCAAACCATGCATGTGTGGGATACTGGGTGCTGCCATTCCCTTAGCAGTCTTGGATCCCAGAGGTGTGTCTCACCACACTGAATATCGCCTTATTGTAGAGCTAGCTGTACATTCCTTTTCTCACAACCTGAGCCCTACACACCAGCCAGCATCTTAATCTGGACCCTCAGAAGAAACAGGTAAAGCTGGGTGCGGTGGCTCATGCCTGTAACTTTGGGAGGCTGAAGTGGATGGATCACCTGAGGTCAGGAGTTCGAGACCAGCCTGGCCAACATGATGAAACCTCATCTCTACTAAAAACACAAAAATTAGCCGGATTTGGCAGCACATGCCTGTAATCCCAGCTACTCTGGAGGCTGAGGCAGGAGAATCGTTTGAACCTGGGAGGCGGAGGTTGCAGTGAACCAAGATCGCACCACTGTACTCCAGACTGGGAGAGAGAGTGAGACTGTCTCAAAAAAAAAAAAAAGAAGAAACAGCAGGCTGTTACAGCAATGCCCATAGACTGCTGACTCCATTATCATGATTTTCTGAGGGCTTTTCTTGAGGCTTTAGACCATATGTTATTTTTCATCCAAAATGCTGATCCCCTTATGAGATAGGACACAGATGTACCATTTTACTATTTTAAAAAATGGAGTTAGCTGGGCATAATGGCTCATGCCTGTAATCCCAGCACTTTGGGAGGCTGAGGCAGGAGAATTTCTTGAGCTCAAGAGGTCAAGGCTACAGTAAGCTATGATCATGCCACTGCACTCCAGCCTGGATAAGAAAGAAAGACTCTGTCTTAGAAAACAGAAACATAAAACAAAAATAAATAAATAAATAAAAATTGGCCGGGCGCGGTGGCTCAAGCCTGTAATCCCAGCACTTTGGGAGGCCGAGATGGGCGGATCACGAGGTCAGGAGATCGAGACCATCCTGGCTAACACGGTGAAACCCCGTCTCTACTAAAAAATACAAAAAACTAGCTGGGCGAGGTGGCGGGCGCCTGTAGTCCCAGCTACTTGGGAGGCTGAGGCAGGAGAATGGCATGAACCCGGGAGGCGGAGCTTGCAGTGAGCTGAGATCCGGCCACTGCACTCCAGCCTGGGCGACACAGCGAGACTCCGTCTCAAAAAAAAAAAAAAAAAAACAACAACAACAACAACAACAAAAAATTGAGCTAAATTTACAATAATATACTAGACAGTTTTTTTTGTTGTTGTTGTTTGTTTGTTTTTGTTTTTGTTTTGAGATGGAGTCTTGCTCTGTCACCCAGGCTAGAGTGCAGTGGTGTAATCTGTGTTCACTGCAACTCTGCCTCCCGGGTTCAAGCAATTCTTCTGCCTCAGCCTCCTGAGTAGCTGGGACTACAGGCGTGTGCCACCATGCCCAGCTAATTTTTTGTATTTTTGGTAGAGATGAGGTTTCACCGTGTTGGCCAGGCTGGTGTGAAACTCCTGACCTCAGATAATCCGCCCACCTCAGACTCCCAAAGTGCTGGGATTACAGGCATGAGCCACCGCGCCAAGGACTGGACAGATTTTAAGTATACATTTCAATGACTTTTGACAAACGTAAACCCCTATGAATTACAGGATTTGGACACACAAGTAGCTTATTTAGAGTAATTGCAAGATGCAATAGAACTGTTGGAAAAAGCATGAAATTTGGAGTCAAATGATCTGCTTACCCATTCAAACCTCTGCACTAAACAGCTGTGTGATTTTAGGCAAGTCCCTTCCCCTCTCTGGGCCTTGGCTTCTGATTTGTACAATGAGAAGGCTGCCTCCCCTCCCCCAACCTTCTGCCCCAGCCCCCGGTCCTCATGTCAGAGCAGGTCTTCAGCAAAGGTCACCCAAGATCTCCTGAAATTATGAAGAGTTACTGTGTCCTGCTGGCCTTTGCAAAGTGAATGCAGCTCACCTGGATCCTTCCAATCAAATTCTTGGAGAAACTGGAGAAATAATAACTTTAACAATAAACCAGATGGCAGGAAACCAAACCAAGACTTGTATCCTTTAGGAATGTACCTAAATGTTTGTAATCAAACCCTTCTCAATTTTTTTTTTTAACTCTAGTACATAAATAAAAGAAGATTCTAAAGGGATTTGCTTCAAATTCACAGCAAGTACCAAAAGCACATGATCTGCCAAGTAGGTTGAGTTTAGCTATTTTTGTTGTGTGGAAGCTGATTTGCCTTGCTAAAAGTGGTAAGGGCTTCTCCAACAAAATGAGATTAATTCCTCACGTTTATGTAGTATTTTTCACTTCAAAGTCTTCCTGTCCATTTCTCGTTTGATCTACACATTGGTTCTATTATGACATTAAATTTTTTTTGTAGACACAGGGTCTTGCTATGTTGACAGGCTGATCTCACACTCCTGGCCTCAAGTAATCCTCCTACCTCAGCCTCAGCCAGGTCAAAGTGCTGGAATTATAGGCGTGAGCCACCATACCCAGCTACATTGGCTAAATGTCAGGAAGGAAGCAGGACAGGAAATATTCTTTCTCTTTATTCAGATGAGGATCCTAAGGCTCTGAAAGACAAAGTGAAGGTTCTCACAGTCAACAGTGAGCCACCCCTCTGAATTTCCAGCCCTGAGTTTGGGCTGGGATCTATTATCTCCTTCGCAAACAAAGCAATCCAGAGAACCTGAGTCTAAGAGGTTTTAAAACCAACAAGCAAGGTGTGGTGGCTCATGCCTGTCATCCAGCACTTCAGGAGGCTGAGGCAGGAGGGTAGCTTGAGGCCAGGAGTTGGAGACCAGACCAGGCAACATAGTGAGACCTTGTCTCTAAAAAAGCCATGTCCGTCCCGGCCCCAAGAAAAAACACACCACACACACAAACATAAAAAAAATTAAATTACCACCACCAACACTCAGTAGGTAGCAATTAACGGTAATCTACATTTATTGCTCTCCTACTATCAATTAACACTTTGTAATTCTCCCAACAGCCCAGTGAGGATTCTCCCTGTTTTATACTACAGGAAGCAGAGACACAGAGAGGTTTTATGGCTTGCTGAAGCTCACACAGCAAGTCTGCTGCAGAGCTGGAATTCCACCCAGGCAGCCTGGCTGGAAGCCCAGGCCTTTCACCCCTATGCTACACTGCCTTGCGTTACACCATGCTGCTGATTAAAGAACTTTTTAAACAAATCCATTCATTGGTGAGATGAGCAGCTCTGAAAGGCACTGAGGCCCCTATTCTGAGCACTTCAAGTGGAATCATGGTGGAGGCATCTTTAGAAGACAGTTAGGTTTAAGGCAAAGGGCTGGGCCAAGCATCCCTTTTAATCCAGAAATGAGGGGATCTGATGGATCTCTTGTGGATTCTAGCCTTTCAGGTCAGGACAGTGACAAGTCCTCCTTGCCCCTGGGCTTCCAGATCGAAAATGTTTTCCCAGCCTGCCCACCATCCTCTCCTCAGGGGCACTGGGATCGAGTGAGCTGGGAGAACAGGTGGCTGTGCATGGATCATCCTGGAAATCTGACAGCACAGTCCCCAGTCCAGGGACTGAGGAGGAGGAACAACAGAACACTAAATTACAGGGTGTTTGCTGCTTGATTAAATCAGTGCACTCTGTGCAGCACTGTGGAGATGCAACACGCCGGGCTCACTCCTGGGCTGGAGGCCCAGATGTTATTCACAGAGCTGCAGTCAGAGCGCCAAGGGCTCTCAGTAACACCTATTTTAACCACTTCATTTCACTCATAGGCCTACAGAGTCCCAGAGAGGGAAAGCAGCTTGTCAGAGGCCACGCAGCATTCTTTCAATACATACTGAGTGCCTACTGATTGCCTACTAAAGGTGAATAAAATAGCCACATGCTCCAATGTCATGGAGCTTACATGTTAGTGGAGGCAATGGACAAAAAGCAGATAAACACATGAAATCAGAGGTTGTGATCTGTGCTATGGAGAACATAGAGTACTTCAACCAGGCTGATCAAGGGTGGTCCCTCTGAGAAGGGGCCATTTAAGCTGAGTCTTGAAGAATGCGAAATATCGAGTGTTTGTGTGTGGGTGGGGGGAGTGGGAATGCAGTGGGAACACTATGCCCTAGGGGCCCGCAGGCTGGGATGAGTTTCCATGTGTTTGTGGGACTGGCACAGAGCAAGGCCAGGGACAAGAAACAGGGAAAATCTGGAAGTAAATGGGTTCTGGAGCATAGAGGGTACGTGGGCCAAAGTGAGAGGTCTAGAGTTTATTCTTGTAATAGAAAGTTATGGAGGGTTGTTTGTTTGTTTGTTTTTAAGAGAGTGGCAGACATACTGCAACATTTCCTGCTTTTCCTAAGTGAGGGACTCCTGGGAAGTTTACAAAAAACACAGAAGGCAATGATACCCATGCAAAATTAGCCCAGCCCAGCTTTTCCTTGTCTTTATCTAGAATCTCTATGCATTTTGTCCACATTAGGTAATTAGGCCATTCATATTCCTTCTAACGAACCTAGAGATATGTCTCAAATTGACCTAAAGATCCAAGTCCTGTGCAAATTGGCCAACCTCTCTGATCCATGCCTGTTGTTGGGACAGGCAGTTAGGCAGCCCCATCAACTTGCCACAGCCTTTCTGCACCTCACTCCTGTGATCATCCTTTTTTCCACAGAGGTAGGAAATGTTAGAAACCATCAAGATTGCTAGAATTGGAGCCTGGGCACAAGACAAACCTGGGCAACATGATGAAACCCTTTCTCTACAAAAAATACAAAAAAGTGGCTGGGCACGGCGGCTCACGCCTGTAATCCCAGCATCTTGGGAGGCCAAGGCAGGTGGATCACTTGAGGCCAGGGGTTCGAGACCAGCCTGGCTAACATGATGAAACCCTGTCTCTATTAAAAATAAAATTAGTCAGGCATAGTGTCACATGCCTGTAATCCCAGCTATTCAGGAGGCTGAGGCATGAAAATCTCTTGAACTAGGAGGCAAAGGTTGCAGTGAGCCATGATCATGCCACTGCACTCCAACCTGGGCAACAGAGCAAGACCCTGTCTCAAAAAAATGTATATATACAAAAAATTAGATGGGTGAGGTGGCTTGTACCTGTAGTTCCAGCTATTCAGGAGTCTGAGGTGAAATAATTGCTTGAGTCAAGGAAGTTGAGGCTGCAGTGAGCCATGATCATGCCACTGTACTCCAGCCTGGGCAACAGAGTGAGACCCTGTCTCAAAAAAAAAAAGAAAAGAAAAGAAAAGAAAAAAGAAAAAAATAGTTTCTAGTTTAATTTAACATTGCTTAACCCAATGTTTCCCAGAATGATTTGATGATGGACTACATCTTCGCGTATATTTATTCATATTCTGGGAAACGCTCCTTGAAAAGTGCCACCCTTAACAAAAAAATCCACTATCCACTATCATAATGGTGTAATAAGTGCTAGCTATTGTCATTATCATTATTTTATTATTAACGGCAAGGGCTATAGTTTATTATTTTTATTTACTTTTTTGAAACGGAGTTTCACTCTTGTTGCCCAGGCTGGAGTGCAATGGTGCAATCTCAGCTCACTGCAACCTCCGCTTTCCAAATTCAAGCGATTTTCCTGCCTCAGCCTCCCGAATAGCTGGGATTACAGGTGCCCGCCACCATGCCCAGCTAATGTTTCCATTTTTAGTAGAGATAGGGTTTCACCAGGTTGTCCAGGCTGGGCTCGAACTCCTGACCTCAGGTGATCCACCCACCTTGGCCTCCCAAAGTGCTGGGATTACAGGAGTGAGCCACTGCTTCTGGTCTATAGTTTGTTTGTTTGTTTGTTTGTTTGTTTAGAGACAGAGTCGCACTCTGTTGCCCAAGCTGGAGTATAGTGGCATGATCTGGGCTTACTGCAACCTCTGCCTCCCAGGTTCAAGCGATTCTCCTGCCTCAGCCTCCCAAGTAGCTGGGATTACAGGCGCCCACCACCACGCTCAGTTAATATTTGTATTTTTAATAGAAATGGAATTTCACCATGTTGGCCAGGCTGGTCTCCAACTCCCCCTCTCCAGTGAATCTCCTGCCTCAGCCTCCCAAAGTGCTGGGATTACAAGCATGAGCCACCACACCCAGCCAGGGCTATAGTTTATACTTTGGCTCATGTGATTTCAGCTTTCTCCAAGTGCCTTGCACAGTGCTGAGTCCTCAGAGATGATGGCACAGACCAATTAATCAACAAACAATGACAATTTGTATTGATTCTGGATCTCCTAGGTCACATGGCCTCAACTGAGATAAAGGGCAGCTCATTTGTTTTCTGTCCTCTACCAAAGGAAAGGCCTGGGGGAAGCCTTGGCAGGGGAGGATCATAAACATATCCGAAGGTCACCAAATGCTAAAACAATCTGCCCTATCTCCTGCCCTCCTTTTTAATCTCAGCAAATCCTACTTCCCAGTTTTAAGTCCTAATTGAAATCCAGGTACCTCCAGGAAGGCTTCCCTGACTACCTCTTTCCTCCCACTCTCACCTATGATACTCTCTGCCTCTTCTTTAGTCTCCTGAACTTGTCTGTTCCATATATTAATGACTGGTATGGCATTAGTTTGTGCAGGTATCTAAACGAGGGTAGTGTGCTGGGAGTAACACCAGAGGAGGAGTGGGGCCTGAGGCTTACTAGTGTTTGCTGGGCCCATCTAATCACATTTAAATTCAATTTAAAAAATACTGTGTGGACCAAACAAAATTTGCCTGTGGGCTGAAATTGGCCAGAGGACTGACAGGTTGCAACAGCTGGAATATTATCTGCAGGGGAAAGGGTATTGGACATGCAATTTTTTTTTTTTTTTTTGAGACGGAGTCTTGCTCTGTCACCAGACTGGAGTGCAGTGGCACCATCTCAGCTCACTGCAACCTCCGCCTCGCCGGTTCAAGCGATTTTCCTGCCTCAGCCTCCCTCATAGCTCGAACTACAGGCAGCACGCCACCACTCCCAGCTCATTTTTGTATTTTTAGTAGAGACAGGGTTTCACCGTGTTAGCCAGGATGGCCTCGATCTCCTGACCTCATGATCTGCCCACCTCGGCCTCCCAAAGTGCTGGGATTACAGGTGTGAGCCACCGCACCTGGCCTTTTGGATATGCAATCTTTTTTTTTTTTTTTTTTTTTGAGACGGAGTCTCACTCTGTCGCCCAGGCTGGAGTGCAGTGGCCGGATCTCAGCTCACTGCAAGCTCCACCTCCCGGGTTCACGCCATTCTCCTGTCTCAGCCTCCCGAGTAGCTGGGACTACAGGCGCCCGCCTCGTCGCCCGGCTAGTTTTTTGTATTTTTTTAGTAGAGACGGGGTTTCACCGTATTAGCCAGGATGGTCTCGATCTCCTGACCTCGTGATCCGCCCGTCTCGGCCTCCCAAAGTGCTGGGATTACAGGCTTGAGCCACCGCGCCCGGCTGGATATGCAATCTTTACAAGCCCTGGAGTTTCCACCAACTAGCAGTATGACTTCAGATAAAACACCTCATCTTTCTGAGCCTCAGTGTCCTCATCTTTAAAATGGGGTGACACTTCTCCCACCTTCTTTGTGAGATTTGACGAATACTTCTCCTGACTGTATGCCAGTGACCACTACCCCCGAGTACTCACTATATATCAAGCACTGTTCTGAGTACTTTGGGTGTATTAATTCAATCCCTACAGTAATCCTCAGGGGTTCGGGGTAGGTGCTATAATCATCATTTTACACAGGAGAAAACTGAGGCAGAGAGACACAAAGGAATTTGTCCAAGGTTACAAAGCTGGTAGGTGGCAGAGCTGAGACTATTGAACACTTTCATAAATATTGGCTCATTTAATCCTCTCAAAGACATAATGAATTTTACCCAGCAATTCCCTTTCTGACATTTTACAGATGGAGACACTGAAACTCAGAGAAACAAAGTGACTTGGCTGAGGTCATGTAGCTAGGAAGTGGGCAAAGCTGGGCCTAAACCCAACTTCTTTTTTTTTTTTTTTTTTTTGAGGCAGAGTCTCACTCTGTTACTAGGCTATAGTGCAATGGTGCGATTTCGGCTCACTGCAACCTCTGAATCCCTGGTTCAAGCGATTCTTCTGCCTTAGCCTTCCAAGTACCTGGGATTACAGGCACGTACCACCATGCCCACCTAATTTTGGTATTTTTAGTAAAGATGGGGTTTCACCATGTTGGCCAGCCAGGATGGTCTCAATCTCCTGACTTCGTGATCTGCCCACCTTGGCCTCCCAAAGTGCTGGGATTACAGGCATCAGCCACCACACCCGGCCTAAACCCAGCTCTTTTGACATCAAACCCTTTCCCCATTTTTCTGTGCCACATGTGAAGGACAGGCAAATGGTCTGTGAGGAGAACAATGTGCTGGTGTAGGGAGTTTTGTTTCCAGGTGGAGGGACCCTGTCTTGTCCTTTATTGTTTCCACACTAGTCTCTAGGGCTGGGCCCTTCTGTCTTGGAGCTTGGCTCCCATGTTTGACTGAGTGACGGTTCTCTCAGCCAGTCTCACCGTGGGACTAGTTATGCTTATGTTACGAAGAAATTTCCTTATGCCGTCATTTTGGCTTCTGATTTCCACTTGTCTCCATGAACTTGGATGTTTCTTGACCATGGAATGCTTAAACATGGTTACCTGAGTTCGTCCAACTGTATGGTTTTTGCGTTTTCTATGAGTACTAGCTGTGTCTCTTGTGATGTGGTGTCACGATCTGGAATGGGAGGGGTGATACCTGGGTTCTGATCTTGATTCTGCTGCCTTGGCACCCTGGAGCAAGTCACTTAACTTCTGTAGGCCTCAGTTCTTCAGCTGCCAACCAAAGATAATCATGTCTATCCTGTGTCCATGAAAGCCCTTTGGAAAATATAGGGTGATCCAAACAGCAAGTGGGTTACTGGCTGGGCACTGTGACTTATGCCTGTAAGCCCAGCACTTTGGGAAGCCAAGGCATGAGGATCACTCAATTCAAGTCCAGCCTGGATAAAATAGAGTATCTCTACTAAAAAACTGAATTAAAAAAAATGGGCCAGATGCAGTGGCTCATACCTGTAATCCCTGCACTTTGGGAAGCTGTGGTGGGGCAGATCACTTGAGGTCAGGAGGTCGAGACCAGCCTGGCCAACATGGTGAAAACCTGTCTCTACTGAAAATACAAAAATTACCTGGGCGTTTGGGCACCTGTAATCTCAGCTGCTCGGGAAGCTGAGGCAGAGAATTGCTTGAATCCGGGAGGTAGAGGTTGCAGTGAGCCGAGATTGTGCCACTGCACTCCAGCCTGGGCGACAGGGCGAGACTCCGTCTCAAAACAAACAAACAAACAAAAAAAACAGAAATTAACCCGGCAAGGTGGCAGGCACCTGTAATCCCAGCTACTTGGGAGACTGAAGCAGGAGAATCATTTCAACGCGGGAGGCAGAGGTTGCAGTGAGTTGACATGGTGCCATTGCACTCTAGCCTGGTTGACAGAGCAAGACTGTCTTTAAAAAAAAAAAAAAAAAGATGGCCATAGTGGATCACCTGAGGTCAGGAGTTTGAGACCAGCCTGCAAAACCCTGTCTCTACTAAAAATACAAAAATTAGGCCAGGTGCGGTGGCTCATGTTTGTAATCCCAGCATTTTGGGACACTGAGTCGCGTGGATCACCTGAGGTCAGGAGTTGGAGACCAGCCTGACCAACATGACGAAACCCCATCTCTACTAAAAATACAAAATTAGCTGGGCGTGTTGGCGGGCACCTGTAATCCCACCTATTCGGGAGACTGAGGCAGGAGAACCGCTTGAACCTGGGAGGCGGAGGTTGTGGTGGTGAGCCGAGATTGTGCCATTGCACTTCAGCCTGAGCAACAAAAGTGAAACTCCATCTCAAAAAAAGCAAAAATTAGCCAGGCATGGTTATGCATGCCTGTAATCCCAGCTACTTGGGAGGCTGAGGCAGAATAGCTTGAACCAGGGAGACGGAGACTGCAGTGAGCTGAGATCATGCCACTGCACTCCAGCCTGGGCGACAGAGCGAGACTCCGTCTCAAAAAAAAAAAAAAGAAAGAAAAGAAAAGAAAAAGACACAGTGTCTCCCTCTGTCACCCAGGTTGGAGTGCAATGGCATGATCAATGGCTCACTGCAACCTCAAACTCTTGGGCTCAAGCCATCCTTCTGTCTCAGTCTTGCCCTACAGATATGCGGCACCACACTCAGGTAATTTCTTTTTTATTTTTCTTAAAGACGGGGTCTTAGTATATTGTCCAGGCTTGTCCTGAACTCCTGGTCTCAAGGGATTTCCGATCCTTGGCCTCCCAAAGTGCTGTGATTACAGTTATGAGCCATTGTGCCCAGCCTAAAAACATTTTCCAGTTTGCTAAAGTTAGCCTGTTTTATTTTTATATTATATTTTATCATTTACAAAAGACATATATATATAAATATAATTTAGCACTTGACCCTTGACAGTGTTGCTCTGGTTGCCAAAACATTGATGCAATCAGGAGTGATCCTGTATTCATTCATTTATTCTTTTGTTCAGAAAAGACTGAGGGCCTGTTCGTGACCATTGATAAGTACTCCAAGGAACACTAAGATGAATAAGGTATAATCCCTGCCTTATGGTTACTTATGAACAAGGCATTCTCATAAGTAACCATAACTGAGTAGAGAAAATGAAAAATACATGTTTTGGCCGGGCGCGGTGGCTCAAGCCTGTAATCCCAGCACTTTGGGAGGCCGAGACGGGCGGATCACAAGGTCAGGAGATCGAGACCATCCTGGCTAATACGGTGAAACCCCGTCTCTACTAAAGAATACAAAAAACTAGCCGGGCGACGAGGCGGGCGCCTGTAGTCCCAGCTACTTGGGAGGCGGAGGCAGGAGAATGGCTTGAACCTGGGAGGCGGAGCTTGCAGTGAGCTGAGATCCGGCCACCGCACTCCAGCCTGGGCGACAGAGCCAGACTCCGTCTCAAAAAAAAAAAAAAAAAAAAAAGAAAAAGATATGTTTTAGGAAAACTGCCACTAGGAGATAAGAGTTCAGAGAAATCTACTTTAACTATGGAGATTAAATAAGATTTTGTGAAGAAGTTCACATTTGGTGCTGAGAGCCTTGAAGGACAAGTAGAATTCAGGACAAGTGGAAATGGAAAGGTGTTATCAGTAATAATAAAAGTAATGAAAGGGAATATTACTTAGCATATACTCTGCTATAAATGTCATTGTGCTATTAAACACATCTCACTTAAGGCTCACTGAAAGCTCTATGAGATAAGTAGAATTATCATCTCCAATTTACAGATGGGGAAACTGAGGCTTAGAGAGAAGTTAAATATTTACCTAAAGTCACAAGGTAGTTGAGCCAGGATTCAGAGTCATGACCTCACTATTAATAGCTATGTTATATGAATGGAGGTAGGAAAACATGGAGCCCACGGGGGTTTACATGGGAAACTTCTGGGAAGTAGGGAACATGTCTGTCTTGCTCACTTTTCTATGTTCAGGGCCTAGCAGTATCTGGTACATTGTAGATGCTCAATACATATTTCCCGAGTTAAAGAAGAAGTAAGTAGTCCCCTGTTGCTGGAGTGTAGGGTGTGTGCTGGAAGGCAGTAGGACAGGAAGGTTAGTTAGGGTCAGGGTGTGCTGGGTGTGAATGTGGAGATTCAAAGCAGAGGCGGGGTCTGAGTCCATCATAGAGCCAGAGAGCTGACACAGGCAAGTGTGGTAGACTGGATCACAGTGGGAGTACAGTTAGTGAGGAAGCCCATCACGGGACAACTTGGGAAGTACAAAACTCCAGGGAGGGTAGTGGGGATGGGAGAAGAGGCTGCATAGGTAGAACTGACGAGAAGAGGCTGAGATGGTGCTTGTTTCCAACTCAGAGGGGTGAGTGTGTTAAAAGTTATTTATCAGACCTTCTTCATTGCAAACCCTCCTCCTCATTGACCACCCCTCTTCCTCTGAGCCTCCTTTCTCATCTGTAAAGTGGGGATAGTCATGGAAAAGGATTGGTCTGGGGGTTAAATGAGGAATTATGGAAATAGTCAGTCTCTACCCCACGTCCTCCTTGTATGTTAGCTATTGCCGTTTACATCTACTTCACAAGAGGAGATCCTGGCTGAGCCTCTTCCCAAGAACTGAAATAATTATGTGATGTGTGCCAGAAGGCCCAAGAGTCTTCAGGATCTTGAAAAACACTCCCCAGCTGGCACTGTTTTGGCCAAGGCCCCTCCCTATGCTAACCCCACTCACGTTGTGTCAGTGTAAGAGGCTTCATACCCAAGGGGCCCCATAGCAGAAGTAAGTGATTAGCCCAAGCTCTTCCAGAAACACAAGGCTCTTTGGAAAACCAAACTCAAAGGGAATAAAACTAGTACATATCCAAGCATGTTAAATTTTCCTTTATAATAAGCACAGATAAGGAACCATTCCTCCTTTCTTTACCTATTCACTGCTCCCCCTCCAATGGAATAAAATTTCATGTAAATTTTGTATTTTCTTCCTGTTCATAAGCCAGATGGGCAGATATGCTTCCTGTTTCGCGGATGGAAGGCTCAGGAGGCTGCCCAAAGTCATTCAGCAAACTTGGAGATGGGACCCAGGTTATAAATCAATTCCCCCAGCTCTCTAGTCTCTCACGCAGCCTGCTCTCTCTTTAGGAAGTTGTTTGCACAAGGAGCAAACAAGCATATAATTAATTACAAATAGGTTTTTGTTTTGTTTTGTTTTTGAGACAGGGTCTCACTGGGTTCCCCAGGCTGGGGTACAGTGGCGCAATCATGGCTCACTGCAGTCTCAATTTCCCAGGCTCAGGTTATCTTCCCACCTCAACCTCCCCAGTAGCTGGGACTCCAGGTGTATGCCACCATGCCCAGATAATTTTTTTTTTTTTTTTGAGATGGAGTCTCACTCTGTCACCCAGGCTGGAGTGCAGTGGCGCGATCTCAGCTCACTGCAAGCTCCATCTCCCGGGTTCACACCATTCTCCTGCCTCAGCCTCCGGAGTAGCTGGGACTACAGGCGCCAGCTACCAAGCCGGGCTGATTTTTTTTGTGTTTTTAGTAGAGACGGGGTTTCACCATGTTAGCCAGGATAGTCTTGATCTCCTGACCTCGTGATCCGCCCGCCTCGGCCTCCCAAAGTGCTGGGAATGTTTTGTGTTTTTCTGTAGAGATGGTGTTTCGTCATGTTGCTCAGACCTACTTTGAACTCCTGGGCTCAAGAGATCCACCTGCTTTGGCCTCCCAAAGTGTTGGGATTACAGGCATGAGCCACCACGGCCCAGTCCAAATACGTATTTGGACCCATTTCATTAATTTGGTGGGTTTCATTTTTTGAGACAAGGTCTGGTCTCGCTTTGTTGCCTAGGCTAGGATGCAGTGATGTAATCACAGCTCACTGCAGCCTCTACCTCCCAGGCTCAAGCAATCCTCCCACCAAAGCCTCCTGAGTAGCTTAGACTACAAGCATGTGCCACCACACCTGATTTATTTATTTATTTATTTATTTATAGAGACAGGGTCTCACTATGTTGCCCAGGTGGGTCTCAAATTCCTGGACTCAAGCAATTCTCCCACCTCTGCCTCCCAAAGTGCTGGGATTACAGGCGTGATACATAGCACCTGGCCTAGTGTTTAAGCACATGATGTGTTTAAACTCTAGGCACAAGTTAGCCTGATCTTTGTCACTTTCTGCCTAAAGCATATTTTGTCTCTTTTTTTGGCCTCTCTTTTTTTTTGGCCGCAGGTTAAATATTGCTCAATTATTTGATTCCTCTAATTAGAGTTTACCCTTTAGAGAGATAGGATTCAACTTGTTTGGTATCTTCCTGAGGCCTAAGTATTTGAGGGATTCTCCATAAATACTTATGGATATGGCAACGGAGGGAAGAGAGGTAGGCTGTACAGAGTGGTGCAGTGAGTAAGAACAAGGCCTGGAGATATAGAACACCCTGAAACACCCCACTCTGATAGTTAGCTGCTGCCTGTGACGCTGAGCACCCACCTTTCTTTTCTGAATTTCAAATGCCTTCCTTTGTAATTTGAAGACAATAACCATTCCAGCACCTAGCCTGTAGAGCCTGGCACATAGTAGGGGCTCAGTAGACATTTAGGGAAATAATAACTATCCCACTGGGTTATCATGAGGATTAAATGAGATAGTGAATGTCAAGTATTTCCCATAGAACCTATTGTATACTAGTTAATAAAAGTAGCTATTCCTATTTGATCATGACTAGTATAGTAGTCCCCTCTTATCTGTGATTTGCTTCCTGATGTTTCAGTTACCTGTGGTTAACTGTAGTCAGAAAATATTATATACAATAAGATGTTTTGAGAGAGAAAGAGCACAGTTACATAAATTTTATTTATTTATTTTTATTTTTATTTTTGAGACAGAGCCTCGCTCTGTCACCCAGGCTGGAGTGCAGTGGCGTGATCTTGGCTCACTGCAAACTCCACCTCCCAGGTTCATGCCATTCTCCAGCCTCAGCCTCCCGAGTGGCTGGGACTACGGGCGCCCACCACGCCCAGCTAATTTTTTTATATTTTTAGTAGAGACGGGTTTTCACCGTGTTGGCCAGGATGGTCTCGATCTCCTGACCTCGTGATCCGCCTGCCTTGGCCTCTCAAAGTGCTGAGATTACAGGCGTGAGCCACTGCACCCAGCCATAAATTTGATTACAGTCTATTGTTATAATTGTTCTATTTTATTATTATTGTTTATTTCTTACTGTGCCTAATTTATATATAAACTTTATTATAGGTATGTATATATAGGAAAAACATAGTATATATAGAGTTTGGTACTATTTGGGGTTTCAGGCATACACTAGGATAAGGGAGGATGACTGTATTTAGAAATATATGCATATAGAATACTATAGTTGGTTAGGAATCAAAAAAACCTGAATTCAAATCCCAATTCTATCTTTTTTTTTTTTTTTTTTGAGACAGAGTCTCGCTCTGTCGCCCAGGCTGGGGTGCAGTGGCGCAATCTCGGCTCACTGCAAGCTCCACCTCCTGGGTTCAGGTGATTCTCCTGCCTCAGCCTCCCGAGTAGCTGGGACTACAAGCGCCCGCCACAACACCCGGCTAATTTTTAAAATATTTTTAGTAGAGACGGGGTTTCACCGTGTTAGCCAGGATGGTCTTGATCTCCTGACCTCGTGATCCACCCGCCTCGGCCTCCCAAAGTGCTGGGATTATAGGCGTGAGCCACCGCACCCGGCCTCATCTTTTTTTTATTAAAAGTTTAAAAGAAATAGAGATAGGGTCTCACTGTGTTGTCCAGGCTGGTCTCTAACTCCTGGGTTCAGGCGATCCTCCTGCTTTGGCCTTTCAAAGTGTTGGGATTACAAGTGTGAGTCACTGTGCCCAGACCCAGTTTCATTATTTTAATGTAGAAAAAGCTACTAGATTTAGGATAAAGAGATTCAGGTATGACACCTGGCTCTGTCAGGCTCTGCTGTGTGACTTTGGATAAGGAACTTTACTTTTCTTTTTTTTTTTTCTTTTTGAGATGGAGTTTTGTTCTGTCACCCAGGCTGGAGTGCAGTGGGGGTAGTCTCGGTTTACTGCAAGCTCTGCCTCCTGGGTTCAAGCAATTTTTGTGCCTCAGCCTCCTGAGTAGCTTGGATTACAGGTGTGCGCCACCACGCCCACCTAATTTTTGTATTTTTAGTAGAGACGGGGTTTCACTATGTTGACCAGGCTGGTCTCGAACTCATGACCTCAGGTGATGTGCCCGCCTCAGCCTCCCAAAGTGCTGGGATTACAGGTTTGAGCCACCGTGCCCAGGCGGGAACTTTACTTTTCTGAACTTTGGTTTCTTCATCTGCAAAACAAGGAAAATGAGTTATCATTATGATTCCTTTTTCCAGTTCTAACAGCTTCTAAGCGTAAGATGTTGTCTCGGCCAGGCATGGTGGCTAACGCTTGTAATTCCAGCACTTTGGGAGGCTGAGTTGGGCAGATCACCTGAGGTCAGGAGTTTCAGACCAGCCTGGCCATTATGGTAAAATCCCGTTGCTACTAAAAATACAAAAATTAGCCAGGTGTAGTGGCAGGCGCCTGTAATTCCAGCTACTCAGGAGGCTGAGGCAGGAGAATTGCTTGAACCCGGGAGGCGGAGGTTGCAGTGAGCTGAGATCCCGCCACTGCACTCCAGCCCGGACGACAGAATGAGAGTCAAAAAAAAAAAAAAAAAAAAAAGATGTTTCACACAGGTCTGTTACTTTCTCTGGCCCTAGTTCGCCTCTCTCTGGGGCAGGCCCAGGGTAGGCAGATCTCAATACCCCTCCACTCTGTACACAGCAGGGCCTGGCCATGCTTGTTCAACCCTGTCTCTGACTGCTGAGTAGCATGAATGAGTTTCTTGTCCACATAGTGCCCTCGTACCCTCACAAGTTCTCAGGGGTCGGGGAGGGTACTTCTCTACCTCCAATTACAAAAAGAACGACCAACAATAATAATTATGTCCCCTATTAACAAAGTTTAGAGAGGGTCTAGAGTGAATAATCTCTTCAGGTAATATTTATCAATAAATTTTAAAAAATAAAGCTGTGCATGGTGGCACGTGCCTGTGGTCCTAGCTACTTCGGAGGCTGAGGTAGGAGGATAGCTTGAGCCCAGGAGTTTGAGGCTGCAGTAAGCCATGATCACACCACTGCACTCCAGCCTGGGTGACAGACCTTATCTCTTCAAATAAATAAATAGTGCATTCCAGTGGCAATGTGCAATAATTTACCTTCTGATTAAGAGTACATGTAATGCACTTAGTAGATTCCCGGTGTAATTCATTGAGTAACATTACCTTCCTTGGTAGCTCTTTTGAAGTGCTGGCTTGTCTATAAAATTTACACAGCGCCTTGACTAACATTGTCTCACTTGACCCTTCACAGGAGCTCAGAGGGTGGAAGCAAGTCAGGCATTATTTACCCCCATTTTTCCACCAGGAGAGGGGTCCAGGGAAGTGCGGCTAGCTGGCCAAGGTTTGGAGGCTGAATAACCCAAGAGTTGGAATTAGACATGGCGTTACCTGGCTATCCCTACCAGTACTTCTCCCCCATACAGGTTACAACAATCCTACAGCTCAGCCTTGCTGGCTGGGGCAGTTCCAAGAGGCTTTTCATTCAGTCGTCTCCTAGATCCAGCAGGTCGTGTGCTCTAATTCTTGTTTTGGAGATGGCCAACATTCCAGGCTGTTATGTTATGTGAGCACGTGGGATCACAGCCAGTCAGAAGCCAGGATTTCTCTAAGTGAAGTCATAAGCACCAAAGGTATCTTGCTAGACACGCAGATTTCTGGGTCCAGTCCCAGACCGAGCCTGATTCCTAATACTTTGGCATGTGCGTTCAAAGAAGTCTTTCCTTATCACCCAAACAAAAGTAGCCCATCTAGTTTAACTGATTACCACAGTTTAACTATTGTCTTCATAGATACTAGACAATAATTTATCACTTTTTTATTGTCTCTTTCCCCACCTTAGAATAAATTCCATGAGGATAGGGACTTCATTAGCCTGGTTTATACCAAACCCGTTTCCTAGAACCCTGCAAGGCCCCCACAGTACGAGGTAAGTATTTATTGAATAGAATGTACATTGAAGTTTGAAACTGCTGTCATACGTTGTTCCTTCATTTTACAATAGTGAAACTGAGGCCCACGAGGCTGGAAGTCACTGCTGCAGATGGTAAGGGGCAGGGCCAGGATAAAATCTCAGATCTCAGAAGTCCCAATCCAGGGACGGTTCAACTCCGCCCAAAGCAATTCTTGAGGAAAAAAACAACATCCACTTAAAAGAAAAGACATTTCCTGCCCATAAATACAAGGTTTCGCGGTGGGGAGAAGGGCCTGGTCTGGGTGAGGGCTTTGGTAATTCCGTTCCCACTTCCTAGGCTCCCGCTGCCCTCAAGGGCTAAAGAATCGCCTTCCAGGCCCGGAGTCGAACCCATCTGCGGGTAGCGTCGAGGCCAGGCCTGGCGGCGGCGAAGCGCGGAGCACAACCCGCAGAGGTGCGGACAGCTCACCCAACCAAGGTCACCCGGGCGGGGACCGAAGGGGCCAGGCCCGCCGCGCACAGGGGAGGGGGCAGCGTTGGTGCATCCTCGGGGCGGATGAGGGTCCTCCCTTCAGTCTCCCGGAAGTCAGGAATGACACTAATGGATCCTTCCCCTGAATCTGACACCCAGCCTAAAGAGCGCGAGCAGGCCCGGCCACCCGCGTGGCCCGGTCCCATGTGCTCCACCTGAAGCCGCTCTCACACGCTGGCCCTTTAAGACACCTCCCCTCCTCGCCCAGCCTTCTCTCCTATCCCCCTCAGCGCCCCCACCGACAACTCCCGAATTGCATCAGGCACGTGCTCGCCCCCGTCCGGTCTGAGCGTCCCTACCCCCAGCCCGGGAGGTGCTCTGAGGAATCGGAGACGAGGGGCGGGGCTAGGGGGCAGGACCGCGGAGCCGTGCGCGCGCGCTCCCGCCGCCTCCTGCCCGCCCGTCGCCTAGGGCCCGGCCGGCGGGCGCGCCCCCGCTGCGCCGTCCCCCCTCGCCCGCCGCGTCGTGAGGCGCGCGCCCGCCCGCCGCCTGCCGCGGATCGCGTGGTCGGCTCGGCTCGCCGCGCCTCTCCCCCGTCCGTCCATATTGCTGCAGCCCCCGAGCCGGGAAGCCCGGGCCGCCCCGGGGGCGGGGGGGAGGGAGGGACGGGACTAGAAGCCTGCCGGGCTCGGGGTGGGGGCGTCTTGCGAGGAACGGGCGGGGGGGGACGCACGCCAAGGAGGCCTGGACCGCAGAGTGGGGGGCCTTCCTCCCCCCCCGCCCCGCTAGTGGGCCTCGGATTTACGGCGGCTGCATCTAACTGGGAGGGGGCCGCACCTCGCGTGAACCCCGACCCTTCTCCGCAGGGACTGGGGCCCGGCGCCCCGGAGGAAGGCGTCGCGGGCGCCCTGCTAGCCAAGTTCGAGGCGGGGGAGGCAGCTTCGGGCGCGCCCGGCTTCTCCGGGGGGGCGGGCGCGCAGATGGCCACTCAGGTGGAGCCGCTCCTGCCTGGGGGCGCCCCGCTCTTGCAGGCCGAAGAGCACGGGGGGCTGGTGAGGAAGAAGCCGCCGCCGGCGCCCGAGGGCAAGGGCGAGCCCGGGGCGAACGACGTCCGCGGGGGGGAGCCGGACAGCGGCGCTCGGAGACCCCGGCCGCCCTGCGCCAAGCCGCTCAAGGAGGGCACCGGGCAGCAGGAGCGCGAGAGCCCGCGGCCGCTGCAGCTGCCCGGCGCCGAAGGCCCGGCCGTCAGCGACGGGGAGGAGGGCGGCGGCGAGCCAGGCGCTGGCGGAGGAGCTGCCGGAGCCGCGGGCGCGGGGCGCCGGGACTTCGTGGAAGCCCCCCCGCCCAAGGTGAACCCGTGGACTAAGAACGCATTGCAGCCGGTCCTGACCACCGTGAACGGACAGTCCCCCCCAGGTGGGTTTCCCTCTTTGCCCTCCTGGGCCCGGGGGCCTCTTCCGGGGACATGGGAGTCCCCTCCCCCAGCACCTCCAGGGCCCCGGGGTCCGCTACCGGTCATGGTGACTCGGGACTTTTTTAAATTGCCTCCTGGTTGATCCTGGTCGCTGCGCCCTCCCCCCCACCGCACACTCAGGGATCTGCCCCTGCCCGAGGGCCCGGCCTCCGGGAGGCTACGGCCACCGCCTGGGCCTCATCGGTTAGTGGGCAACGGTGTGATCCGGGCCTACCTCGTCGGCAGAGGGTGGGCGCTGGTTTCAGTGAAACGATCCCCACTGCATGCTGGTGTAGGAGACGGTTTCTGTTTTGAACCTTCCTTGGGAAGCCCCTCTTCCCACCCCGCCCGGCGCTCCCCGTTTTGGTAGCGTTGCGAGCCTCCCCATGTTGTAAATGTTTAGTGAGCATATGTCACGGGCAACCCAGTGCCCGGCGCGGAGTACATGCCGGCCGCACGGATTCGGGGATTAAAAGTTAACAAGTTTTGTTCTCGGGGAGAGGATATTGGGCGGTAGAATCGCCATTTGGAGACGGGTTGAGGGGTCAGTTATGGGGAGAAGAAACCCATCGTGTTACCGAATTCGGTGGTTTCCCTCCCCGATCCCGGGCACCTTCCGCCTTAAGAAGGAGCCCGACGGCGAGTGTGCTGGGGGAGCCAGTTAGGAGGTTGGCGGAAAATGTGAGGCGGGTGAGGGGCCTGCGGCGACTTGAGGGGCGTGTGGCGGCGGGGGAGGGAGTGGCCCGGCTGGGCGGGCGGGTGACAGTTGGGCGCCATGCGCCGCGCCGGCGTCCCGCGGGTCGCTCGGCCTCGGCGTTCGGCGCGGGCCGCAGCGCTGGGGGTGGCAGGCGGGTGCGGGCCCGCGGCGCCGAGTGTGCGTGTGCGCGGCGCGGGTGTGTGCGCGTCCCCTCTTCCCGGCATTCCTCTGCAGCCGGGACAACGTGGTGCCTCCCCGCGCGGGGAGCGGCATGTGACTGCCGACCGGCGCTCCGCGAGTCCTCCCTCTCCCTCCTCCGCGTTTTGGTCCTTTTGGACCGTGCCCCTTTCCAGGGGGAGGTAAGGGTTGCAGGAAATCCCAGCAGAGCCGTGTCAGCGTGGGGAGAGAGGCGGTGCAGAATATGGAGTCTGCTCCTGGCCTGCCTTTGCCGAGAATAGATCGTCGGCTTGGGTGGGGGGGCGCGCCCACTCTTTTCCTCGGCCGGCGCATAGGGCGGGTCTCCATTCTTTGGTTTTGGGTCCGTTGGAGGTGGGTCGGTTTGGAACTGTCTTGTAGTTAGAATGATGGCCTCTGGTCGTAGCCCTGGTGCTTTTGAAAAAAAAAAAACTCCTCTCCTGCCGTAGCTGATTGAGGCTAACTGGTTTAAACCATTAAAAATAAAGGGGGTGCTTAATGCCTTCACAGTCAAAGAAGTAGAAGCACTGCTAGTCCTAGAGAAGCCAGAATAGCCAGTCCTGAAAACAGCATGTTGCAATTTTTATTTCTTTTCAGGTTGCTTCATTTGGAGGAGAGGACATTGGGGGTTTACTAACAGTCCCTCAAACTGTGTTCTCTTCCTTCACCCCTCCTTCCCTTCCCCCCTTTCCCTTCCAGAGCCCTCTTATGCAAAAGACAGTGCTGAAACCTCCGTTTTCTTTCACATCCCTCCTATCCACCCACAGAATGAGGGAAAACAACTTTAGAACACTCTTTGGTCCTTCTCCACTCTTTAAACTCAAAAGGGTATAATCATCCTCGGGAGAGAGCACTCCTTTTAAATGGGGCTACTCATCCTGGCTACTGCTTGGCTAATGGTGAATCTGCCTTGTGGGTTTTAAATCAGCCATGACATCAGGTGGTATTGGGTGCCTGAGCTGGCATTTTGTGTAAGTCCAGGAGCCCTTGATAGTGTGTGTCACTGGGGTTATTGATCGTGGGAAGAAGACAGCTTGGCTGGCATCTCACCTTTTCCTCTGAGCGGAGAAGCTGACTTGCTTTAAGTGCCCAAAGCAAAATTCTCAGTAAGAGTAGATTTGCTCTGTTATTGTTTTTTGGAATCTTAAGGTAAGAGAGTGTCTACTCGTTGGTTTAGAACCTTTGGAATAGGTTTTGACAGCCTAACTCAGGTTAATCCCGTAGCTTCTCTCTCTAAGCTTGTTGTTAGGCTTGTGTGTATTTTGAGAGAGAATTCTGTGATTGGGCTGTCAGTCTGATAAGGCTAGATGGTGGCCCTTTCTCTGGAGCCTACATGAATCTCTGAAGTGCTTTTCCAGCCCTGGTTTTATTTACAGCTTTGACAAATTTAAATGTTGTGACACTAGTGGAGTGGCTGTGTGGTCTTGGGAATTTTTGTGTTCTGTGATGCATGTGTTTTTGGAAGTCTACAGAAATGAGTACCTCATAAGCAAACTAAAAGCTTTCCAAAGCTTGCTGTAAATGCCTATTTTTAGCCTTGCTTTTGGCTCAGATGTTGGTGTTTTAGTTCTTTAAGGGACACATGCAGTAACTAGTAATAAAATATGTTTTGTGATATCTCTCCTTTCTTGTGGGGTTCTGTATTCTGCTTTAAGCATCCAAGTCTTACATTTGTAGTTTTAAGTCTTGGGATTTGCATTTTGGTTTTTTAGATCTCCCTCCCTCCCCAGAGTATTTTTAAATGTTTAAAATTTTTGCCTTATCCTAGCCATATCCCTTCTAAGTATAAGGTCCAAGATATCTAAGTTAAGAGATGATATATAGCGAAAGTTCTGGGGTCAAACTGCGTGGGTTCAAATGCCAGCTCTACCACTTGTTAGCTGTGCCTCCTTGGGCAAGTTATTTAACCATTCTGTGCCTCACCTTCTTAATTTGTGTAATAGGTATTTATGATTTACCTGCCTCATGGGGGTATTACAAGCATTCATTATTATGATAAATGTATTTAGCCCAGTGCCTGGCAGGTAGAAGTTGTTACTCTGGGTCTTGGTGGGACTTTTCTCTGGATCTCTGCTTTTCTCTACCTGTAATATGATGGGGTTGCTGAATGCAGATCTTTCCTTTTCTTTTGTTATATCAGTATTCCATGATATGTATGGGATCTGTCTCTTAAAACTTGACTTTTGCTTATCCACAGACATGAAGGGCATGGGATGGATAATTTAAAGGTTGGTGACTCTTAAGAATTAGCTGTTTTTTGCTTCGGAATGTGGTGAGATGAATTTTTAAAAAATAAATTTTAACTTTTTAATTTGCCTTTTGTGAAGATTTTCTTTGGGGGGAGTTGCACGTGTGCTGTCAGGGATATGAGGAAAAGTCAGCCTAACTGGACTGAAAGTTTGCTGTGGCTGGTGCACGTGTAGTGCCGTGAGACTTGAGAGTACAGATAGTCTCCAACTTATGATGGTTCAATTTATGATTTTTTGACTGTATGTTGATGAGAAAGTGATACTCATTTATTGGAAACTGTACTTCAGGTACCCATACAACCATGGTTTTTCACTTGCAGTATAGTATTCAATAAATTAATTACATGAGAGATTCAACACTTAAAATAGGCTTTATGTTAGATGCTTTGGGCATCTGTAGGCTAATATAAGTGTTCTGAGTGCATTTAAGATAGGCTAGGCTAAGTTGTTATTTTTTTTATTATTATTATTATTTTTTGAGACAGTCTTGCTCTGTCGCCCAGGCTTGAGTGCAGTGGTGTGATCTTGGCCCACTCCAACCTCTGCCTCCCGGCTTCAAGCGATTCTCCTGCCTCAGCCTCCTAAGTAGCTAGGACTACAGGTGTGCACCACCATGCCCAGCTAATTTTTGTATTTTTAGTAGAGACGGGGTTTCACCACGTTAACCAGGCTGGTCTTGAACTCCTGACCTTAGGCAGTCCGCCCACCTTGGGCTCCCAAAATGCTGGGATTACAGGCATGAGCCATGGTACCTGGTGCTAGGCTAAGCTTTGATGTTCAGTAGGTAGGTGTATTAAATGCATTTTCAATTTAATTATATTTATTTTTTAGACAGGGTCTCACTGTCACCTAGGCTGGAGTGTAGTGGCACAATCATAGCTCACTGCAGTCTCAAACTCCTGGGCTCAAAGGATCCTCCTAGTTTAGCCTCCCTAGTAGCTGAGACTACAGGTGCATGCCACCACACTGGCTAATTTTTTTCTGTATTTTTTATAGAGATGGGGTTCTGCCGTGTTGCCCAGGCTGGTGTCCAACTCCTGGGCTCAAGTGATCTGCTGGCCTAGGCCTCCTGAAGTGCTGGGATTACAGATGTGAGCCACCATGGCTGGCCTTATGGTATTTTCAGGATGTAACCCCATCTTAAGTCGATAAGTGTCTGTATATCATTTCCACAAGCCCGCGTCCACCGTAGCCGGGGTAGTCAGTAGGTTTGTTTTGTGTACACCTCTAACTTGATGTGTAGTAAGAAACCTAGTGCTGAAGTTTGGAACAAGGTCTGAGACTTAAATGTTTATGTTCTGAGCATCATTTTTTTCTGTGTCCCTTTGAAATGCAACCAACTGGCCCAAAATTTAAAAAGATTATAATTCAGCAATCCCGTGGTGCCCCAGAGATCCTCTGCTGCACTGAACTGGGCCCATGTAAACCTCTCTGCTTTGCTTCCTGGGTGTGGGCCCTTCCCCAGATTGCCCTGGTTGTACTAGCTGGGTGTCTGTGTGGATCTAGGGCATCACCATGACCTTGCAGTGTCAAAGCTACTTCACCGTTATTAGGAGCTACTTTTTTTTTTTTTTTGGAGATGGAGTTTTGCACTTGTTGCCCAGGTTGGAGTGCAATGGCACGATCTCAGCTCACCACAACTTCTACCTCCCAGGTTCAAGCGATTCTCCTGCCTCAGCCTCGCGAGTAACTGGGATTACAGGCATGCGCCACCATGCCCGGCTAATTTTGTATTTTTAGTAGAACAGGGTTTCTCCGTGTTGGTCAGGCTGGTCTCAAACTCCTGACCTCAGGTGATCCACCCGCCTCAGCCTGCCAAAGTGCTGGGTTGGGATTACAGGCATGAGCGATCGTGCCTGGCCCTAGGAGCTACTTCTGATCATGCTCATGACCAGCAATGTGGACGCCGGCAAACCCTTTGCTTTCTCTGTGCCTCTGTTTCTTCATCTGTAAAATCAGCGTATTAGACTAGGTCTAAATGTCTTAAAAGTTTTCTAGTATCAAAACTTTTTTTCTAAAACTCCCTTCCCACAAAAGAAAGAAACCAAAGTATAGCTTTATATATATGTAGCTTTATATTTGCATCATGATTAAGAATCCAAGCTCTCTGGAGGCTGGAGAAACTCTTCTGGTTTCAGGAGCCTAAGTCGATGGCTTGAGGGTGTATAATGGAGCAGCCAGACGTTATGTGCCTTACAGCGTCTGAAAGCCTGAAAATTTCCTCCGCCAATAAAAACTGAACCTAAATCTAACAGAACCATAGATCTAACTGCCAGTTTGTAGGGAAATGGGGCTACAGGAACAGACTAATTAGCCATGAGGTAGGCAGTTATTCAGTTTCTAAATGTGAGAAATTCTACAAGACACACTATTTCCAATAGATAAATGGCATTTTTAAAAAGGAAGAACTGTTACAGATGAAGAGAGTTGAGACACCAGTCGTGCGTTGTTGTGAATCTTGTTTGGATCTTGATTCTTGACCAAATGTCCAAAGATGTTTTGATGACAACTGAGGAAATTTGACTATTTTAAGATAAGAAATTATCTTATTTTGTCAGGGATGATAATGGTATTATGATTATTTTTAACTGTGTAACTGGATATATTGTGCACCCCCAGCTAAAAACTGCTTGGTTAGTCTATTCAATGAGACTTAAGGCTTTTTCCTATCGTGCACTTGATCTTAGCCAAAAGGCCAAGAAGCAATATAGTGTGAATCACTTTCTCTTCTTCTAAGGAGAGGTCACAATTAGGACACCCTTTGAAGGGGAGAGTGGGAGGCAGCTTTCATCGGGAGCCTTCAGCTGGCCTGGCCCCTTCCCTTCTGGACAGGTAGTTTGCATTTCATACTGACCCGGAAGTGAGTGCCTGCCAGGTAGGGGAAGGTTTTTAGGAGGTGGGGCCCTTTGGGAGGTAGAGGATAGTCACAAATCTTCTTGAACTCTGAACCTCCTGAGGGATGGGGTCTTTTTGCTGACCCACCCACTGTCTAGCAGTGGGACCTGAACTGGAGTAAGCAATCTAATAGTTATTACTGAGCACCCATTCCCTTTTCTGGGAGGTGGGCAGGGGAGGAGGAGGAGGAGAAGGAGGAGCCGGCCTGAAACCACAAAAACCTCTTTAAAATGAAGAGCTTGGCAGATGGGAGTGCCCCTGTTTGCAAAACCCAAGACAGCTCAAAGGGAGTAATTAGGGTGTTGGGGCCACTGGAGGTTCAGCAGGTGCCTCAGTCCAGACTCACAAACCTCCCTGGCTGGTCCAGAGTGATCTAAGGGAGTGGCCAGGAGAAAGGATGGCCTTACCTTGCCTGGGATTCAAGGAAAGAAGTAAGTGTTTGATACCTTGCTAGTGAAAACATGGGAAACAGCACATCAATGTGAAGGGGGACGGTGATGGAATTTAAATTAGAACATGAGCAGGGTACTTCTCTCTACTCTCACTTTGTGACTTTAGATTGTTTGTCTAACCTCTGTTTTCCTTATTCACAGAATGGGGCTAATCCTGGTGCTGAGGTTGTTTAGAGGGTCAAATTGCTGTTAAGTACGGGGCAGCACAGGTGCGGTGGTTCACACCTGTAATCCTAGCACTTTGGGAGGCTGAGGCAGGCGGATCATGAGGTCAGGAGTTTAAGACCAGTCTGGCCAGCATAGTGAAACCTCATCTCTACTAAAAATACAAAAAAATTAGCCAGGCATGGCGGCCTGCACCTGTAGTCCCAGCTACTCAGGAGGCTGAGGCAGGAAAATTGCTTGAACCTGGGAGGGGGAGGTTGCAGTGAGCTGAGATCGTGCCACTGCACTCCAGCCTAGGTGACAGAGCAAGACTCCGTCTGAAAAATAAACATCCTACACAGATGTAAGATGTAAGTTTTTTTAATTTCAGAAGATTGCATTCCAAAGCCAGATATTGGTAATTACTCTGAGGGTTTATCTGTGCCTTTCCTCAACTGAGTGGATAATCAGGAGTTAGCTGAATTTTCAAGAAGGGCTATTTGTGATAGTTACCAGGGGCAAGTGACCAACTTCCCATGGCTAATAGCCTGGGATGTCTCCCTGAAAGATTTTCCCAGAATCAAGGACAGTCCTATTGTGGCACCTTTTTTTTCTTGGCTGAACCTTTAGACTGGCAAAGCCCTAGGTATGGGGAGGGGACGAGTGTGGGTCTTCATAGATGAATTTTGTAAAGCCAGCCTGGTAAATCTGTCATACATGGTGTGGGGCTTCTCCATCTCAGTTTGATGTGCTGTTAGTAAACCTAGATGATTCCTCCATGACAGGCCTTGTTTACAGGCCACTTTGTAATTACTCTCCAAACTAGTGGTAACAACCTTACTCTCAAGACATACATTCCGGCCACTCAAGTTGTCTTTTCTCTTTGCCTTAGAATGGAGTTGCAAGCTTCTCAGAGGAACTTAAGTCCCACAGTATCCAGGAGCCATCTAGATAAATGATCTGATAGAGATAGGACTCTATGGTTTTTGCTCTGCTTTTCACTTAAACTAATTTATTTAGGCTCCTGATAATTCAGAGATAGGTAATAGTGGTATAATAGTCACCATTTACTGAGTGTCTCACCTGTTCTAGCCCAAGTGATCTGCTGAGCAGAGGCTTTTTTTTTTTTAAATTGAGAAAGAGTTTCGCTCTTGTTGCCCAGGCTGGAGTGCAATGCGCGCAATCTCGGCTCACAGCAACCTCTGACTCCCGGGTTCAAGCGATTCACCTGCCTCAGCCTCCCAAGTAGCTGGGATTATGGCCATGCGCCACCACCCCCGGCTAATTTTTTGTGTTTTTAGTAGAGACGGGATTTCTCCATGTTGGTCAGGCTGGTCTCGAACTCCTGACCTCAGATGATCTGCCCACCTTGGCCTCCCAAAGTGCTGGGATTACAGGTATGAGCCACTGCGCCTGGCCCAGCAGATGCTCTTTTTATTCCCATTTCACAGATGAGGAAAGTGAGACTCAGGAGACGTTAAGCATTTCTATCCTTCTAATTGTTCAGACTAAAGACCTTAAGATCATCCTTGCCACCTCTTTTTTTTTTTTTTTTTTTTTTTGAGACGGAGTCTCGCTCTGTCGGCTGGGCGGGAAGTGCAGTGGCCAGATCTCAGCTCACTGCAAGCTCTGCTTCCCGGGTTTACGCCATTCTCCTGCCTCAGCCTCCCGAGTAGCTGGGACTACAGGCGCCCACCACCTCGCCCGGCTAGATTTTTTTATTTTTTTAGTAGAGACGGGGTTTCACTGTGTTAGCCAGGATGGTCTCGATCTCCTGACCTCGTGATCCACCCGTCTCGGCCTCCCAAAGTGCTGGGATTACAGGCTTGAGCCACCGCGCCCGGCGCCACCTCTCTTTTTTTCTGGCTGGTTGCAGTGGCTCACACCTGTAATCCCAGCACTTTGGGAGGCCGAGATGGTAGGATCATGTGAACCCAGGAGTTCAAGGTTGCAAGTGAACTGTGATTGTGCCACTGTACTCCAGCCTGGGCGACAGAGTGAGACCTTGTCTCTAAAAAGTAAATGTCTTTTGGTGACCCCACATGTAATGTGCTAGTACATCCTTTGACTCTTAAAAACTGTGTCCTGGCTGGGCACAGTGCCTCATGCCTGTAACCCCAGCACTTTGGGTGGGAGGCCAAGGTGGGCAGATTGCTTGAGTCTAGAAGCTTGAGACCAACCTGGGTAACATAGGGATACCCCATCTCTTAAAAAAAAAAAAAATTGGCCGGGCGCGGTGGCTCAAGCCTGTAATCCCAGCACTTTGGGAGGCCGAGACGGGCGGATCACGAGGTCAGGAGATCGAGACCATCCTGGCTAACACGGTGAAACCCTGTCTCTACTTAAAAATACAAAAAACTAGCCGGGCGACGAGGCGGGCGCCTGTAGTCCCAGCTACTCGGGAGGCTGAGGCAGGAGAATGGCATAAACCCGGGAGGCGGAGCTTGCAGTGAGCTGAGATCCGGCCACTGCACTCCAGCCTGGGTGGCAGAGCAAGACTCCGTCTCAAAAAAAAAAAAAAAAAAAAAAAAAAAAATTAGTTGGGCATGGTGGTATGTGCCTGTAATCCCAGCTCCTGGGGAGGCTGAGGTGGGTGGATCACTTGAGCCTTGGGAGGTAAAGGCTGCAGTGAAAGATGAGTGTGTCACTGCACTCACTCCATCCTGGGCAACAGGGCAAGACTATCTCAAAAAGAAAAAGCTCCCTGGGCGCGGTGGCTCACACCTGTACTCGTAGCACTTTGGGAGGCCAAGGGGGGGTGGGGATCACCTGAGGTCAGGAGTTCAAGACCAGCCTGGCCAACACAGTGAAACCCTGCCTCTACTAAAAATCCAAAAATTAGCCGGGCGTGGTGGCACACACCTGTAATCCTAGCTACTCTTGAGGCTGAGGCAGGAGAATCGCTTGAACCTGGGAGGCAGAGGTTACAGTGAGCTGAGATTGTGTTATTGCACTCCAGCCTGGGTGACAGAGCAAGACTCCATCTCAAAAGAAAAATAAAAAAAAAACTGCGTCCAGGTTGGGTGTGGTGGCTCACACATGGCATCCCAGCACTTTGGGAGGCTGAGGTGAGAGGATCACTTGAGCCCAGGAGTTTGAGACCAGCCTGGGCAACATAGTGAGACTCCATCTCTTTTTTAAAAGAAATTAACTGGGTGTGGTGGTGCACTCCTGTAGGGTCTCACCTACTCTGGAGGCTGAGGTGGGAGGATTGCTTGAGCCCAGGAGGTCGAGGCTATGTTGAGCTATGATTGTGCTGCTGCACTCCAGCCTAGGCAATGCAGTGAGACCATGTCTCAAAAAAAAAAAAACCAAAACAAAAGTGGCTGGGCGTGGTGGCTCCCACCTGTAATCCCAGCACTTTGGGAGGCTGAGGCGGGAGGGTCACTTGAAGTCAGGAGTTTGAGACCAGCCTGGCCAACATGGTGAAACCCAGTCTCTACTAAAAATAAAAAGTAGCTGGGTGTCGTGGTGCACACCTGTAATCCCAGCTACTTGGAAAGCTGAGGCACAAGAATCGCTTGAACCTGGGATGCAGAGGTTGCAATGAGCCGAGATCATGCCACTGCACTCCAGCCTGGGCAACAGAGCAAGACTCCATCTCCAAAAACAACAACAACAACAACAACAAAAACTAGGTCCAAATCTACATGCTTTTACCACCTCATCTCTTGCTGGCCTGGACCATACATCATCATTTCTCATGTAGATTTTTGCAGCAGCCTCTTAACTGGTCTCTTATCACTCCTACTTAAAGCCCTCTGGTAACTTCTCAGCAGAGTAAAATCCAGAGTCTTCAGGGTGTTCTCTAAGACTGTACTTGATCTGGTCTCCCTCCATCTAACCTCTGACCTCATCTTTGATCACTTGCTCCCTCTTCACTCATTCCCTTCCAACATCAGTCCTCACTTCCTGAAACATGTCATGTACTCTTTGCTTCAGATCTTTTGTTTTGTAGTGCTCTTCCTGCACATCACTGCGGTGGAAATGCCTTCCCAGACCCTCCTATATAGACTAGCAAGCCCTGACCTTGGATTCCCTATCTCCATCCCTCTTACCCTGCTTCATTTTTCTTTTTAGCTTTTTTTTTCCCCCCAAGGCAGGGTCTGAGTCTGTCACCCAGCCTGCAGTACAGCAGTGCGATCACGGCTCACTGCAGACTCAGCCTCCCAAGCTCAAGCAATCCTCCCACCTCAGCCTCCAGAGCAGTAGCTGAGACTACAAGCACACGCCACCACGCCTGGCCAGTTTTTAAATTTTTTGTAGGAATAGGGTCTCACTGTGTTGCCCAGGCTGGTCTTAAACTCCCAGGCTCAAGCAGTCCTTCCACCTCGGTTTCCCAACGTGCCAGGATTACAAGCATGAGCCACAGCACCTGGCTATTTTTCTTCTTAGCTCTTACCACCACTGGGTCAGAGACTTTGATACTTGACTACTTTGTATTCCCAGCACCTGCAGCAGTGCCTGGCACAATGTAGTAGGCAGCTTGGTGAACACTTAGTGAAAGAATGAATTAATTGCATATTTTTAATGGCATTCATTCATTACATTTTGAGTGCTTACCATGTGTCAGATATAGGGGATACTGCAGTGCATAATAAAAAGTCTCTGCAAGAAACACATGCACTCAAAATTCAGTATGGAATGTGCTGTGTAGGGAATCCCAAAGCATGGAATTCTTTGGCAGTGTAGCAGGGACACCCAATTCAGTATAGGTCAGAGAAGTCTTCTAGAAATGGGAAGGATGAGTAGCAGTCATCTGAGAAGAAGCCTGGAACGAGAACTCATGTTTGTTTGAGGGAAGGTCCTGGTGTTCCGGGAACTGAGTTCCTTGTGGTTCTAGTGTGGATGATTAGAAAGTAAGGTAAAGATTACCTTGTAATCTGTGCTGAATTCTAATTTTAGCTGGAAGGAGTGGAGAGATATTGAAGATTGTATGTGAGGGGAGTAGCATGGTCAGATTTTTCCTTTTGAAAGATGACTGTGGCCACATGGCAGAACCTCTTGGGTTAAGAATAGGTGATTTGGGGTTTCCCATTTGATCCTTTAGGGCAAGGTTCCCAGATTACAAAATGGAGCAAGTTTCCAAGTCATTCCTGAAATGTGGATCTTGGGCAATTATTAACTGTCATCATTTAGGGGTAGAGAGTGGCTGGGATTTATGGGATATCTCAGACCCTTCAGAAGGCTGCATTATCCAGAATGCATCTCAGTTGCTGGAAGAAGCACAATTGCTGATGAACTGGTTGAGCTCATGCTTGCCTGCTTGCCCCTGCTGCAGCTCACTGGGTGGGAAGAACAAGAGACCCTGAAAGTTGTAGAAGGGGCAGTGGGGCAGGCTTCCAGGTGGCAATAGCGCCCCCTTCTCCTGGGGAGGTCCACATGGCTAGGCTTCTAACCATCAGCTGGTTTTACAGCTATGCTGAGAACAGTGGGTTTGCATTTACCCACAGATAGGCTGCTACCCTGAGTTCTTGAGAACACTAGGCTATAGTTAGGCTTACCCAGCCCAGTTTCCTAGTTGTCAGCACTGTCTCCATTGCTGTGCCCTCAGGGCCTTGGTTTTCCCTTCCTCCTTTCAGAGAAGAGGGAATATTTGGAACTGGAAGGGCCTCAGAGGTCAATCTAAACCTCTCATTTACAGGTTGGGTACTTCAAGCCCAGAAAGGAAATAGGAGTTGTTCAGGATTCCAGTGAATTCAAAGCAAGGCTGAGACTTGAACCTGCTCCCACTATAGTTCTGTTTTTATTCTGCCTCTGGAGGAAGAAGTAAAATGGGGTAGATAAGCATGAGCTTGGGACAGTCAGTCACGGTTAGCCCAGCCATTTGCCAACTGAGTGCCCTCGGATAGGTTGCTAACTTCTGGGCTTCAGTAAATGGGGCTATAGCTGGAGTGCCCACGTACTAGGATCATTGTTGAATGTGAGCTAGGTGAATATATAAAAACACTCAGCTGGAGCCTGGCACATAGTGATATGTGGTAATGGTAAGAATGTTGAATGTTCTTTTGAGGCCCTGAGTTTGGCCCAGGTCTTCAGTTTGCTTAACAGAAGTCAGGTGCTATAACTGGTCTTCCTCTGTTGTCCTGGGTCCTCTGCCCCTTGATTGCTGCAGTTTGGTTCTGAGTATACACAGAAAGGTAGCCTACATGAACTCTCAGAGCCAGTTTTTCTGACCTTGCTCTAGGCTGGCTCATGCAACTCCATATTGAAGTGGAATTTGAGGACTCACTGGGGACCATAATCTTGACAGTGAGAAGCTCAAGTTGTGGTGCTTGAGAATGCCCTAGAGTTAGAATGTCAGAGATGAGCTCAGGTGTTTTGCAGTAAAACTCTCCCACTCTCTCATGGCTTTCTGCAGCTTGGAGTTTGAAGAAGCAGAGCTCTCTCTGATTTTTCTGTTCTGTATATGTATTTCCTGTTCTGCGTGTATATTAACAGTGATAGGAGGAAGAGACAGCAATTACATGGACGGAATAGCCTGGTTTTGGAGCCCAGTGTAGGGGTGGGGTTTGGAAATGGTGAGTGCAAGGTTGGGTATGAGAGACTGGATGCTGCTTCTAGGAATGTGGGAGACAGGAAATCAGGAACACCTAGAAGAATTGGCTCACTGGGCTGCATGCCTCCTTCTGTGAAGGAGTGGTTGAAGAACTAGGGTTATTTTGCCCAGGGAATCAAAGCTTGGGGGGTGCGGTGGGAAATGCTGCTTGTCTTGAAATACAGAATTTTGATAGATCTTTTGCACTTGGCCTAAAGCTCTGATGGCAGGTGAAAGATGAAAGGTTAGTAGGTTTTGCCTATAGTCAAGTAGTAACTTTTAACAGTGCCCCTAAATGGATTCAGTTGTCACAGGAGATACTGAGTTTCTTGACATGGTAATATTTGGGATAGTTTAGAGCATGATTTGTTGTAGGGTTCTGCAGCTACAAGTTGGCAAAATACCTTTCAGATTTGTTCATTCAGAAAGTAGTGAATACTGTATCTGTTAGGTGTCAGGCCCTGAGATTCAGAGTTGTAAACAAGACACATTGCGGCCATGGTGGGGCTTACATTTTAAAAGGCAGAAGTCACCTGTCAGTCCAGCCTACTGACAAGCTTTGATTGACTTGCATTTAGAAACACTTTAATCATCTTGTATTTAAAAATCAAGAAAATTATCTGGAAACCTAGGGAATTCTAGCTTTAAAAAAAATCAGTCAATAAGCAACCACTGAATTATGTACCTTACTTTTTATTTATTTATTTTTATTTATTTATTTTGAGACAAAGTCTCACTCTGTTGCCCAATCCAGAGTGCAGTGGCGCGATCTTGGCTCACTGCAACCTCCACCTCCCAGGTTCAAGTGATTCTTCTGCCTCAGCCTCCTGAGTAGCTGGGACTACAGGCGTGCGCCACCATGCCCAGCTAATTTTTGTATTTTTAGTAGAAATTGGGTTTCACTGTGTTGGCCAGGCTGGTCTTGAACTTCTGACTTCGTGATTCGCCTGCCTCGGCCTCCCAAAGTGCTGTAATTACAGGCGTGAGCCACCTTGCCCAGCCGTATTTTACTTTTTTTTTTTTTTTTTTTTTTGCCTGATCTAAGCTCACTGCAACCTCCACCTGCCGAGTTCGAGCGATTCTCCTGCGTCAGCCTCCCAAGTAGTGGGATTACAGGTGCCTATCACGCCTGGCTAATTTTTTGTATTTTTAGTAGAGACTGCGTTTTGCCATGTTGGCCAGTCTGGTCTTGAATTCCTGACCTCAGGTGATTCGCCCACCTCGGCCTCTCTAAGTGCAGGAGTTAAAGGTATGAGCCACCACGCCTGGCCAAATTGTGTACTTTAAATGGATGGGTTGCATGGTATGTACATTATGTCAATAAAGCTATTATGGGGGAAAAAATGAGAAGACTTAGCCACTCTGGGCCTCTCATGACTGCTGTCTGATGGCAGGGCCCAGCCTCCCTTTAGGTGAAGAGTGCCACAGCTTGGCTCTTGTAGGCCCTTGAGTTTGCCATCTTTTATCCAGGCTTCCCTCCAGCATGAGGTCTATGGACCCAGACTTTGTGTATTTCATCATAAAAATGAGAAAGGACAGCAGACTGCCTAGCTCACAAACAGAGGAACATCCTCATGGAAGAAGAATGAGAGGAGGCGTTGGGGAAGACTTTAAGGCCTTAGGGTAGGAGTTGCACTCAGTAGAGGTGAGGTGGGGGAGTGAGTGTGATGGAGAGATAGGACTCACCTAGCTTTGTGGCCAGAGGCCCTGGAGCACCAATAGAAAGTTAAGGGATGAGAGTTAAGGGATGGGCTTGCCAGGTGAAACTGAGTTATGTTAGGCCCCAGTGAGACTTTGCTTCCCTCCCCTCATCTGCAAAATGAGTATAGCATCTTGGATCTCAACCTCTAAGGCTCTGTTAAGCACAAACACCCTGTAAGTGTGATCAATCTCAGAGTATAAAGGAGAAAGATGTAGCTAGAGACCTTGTGACAGTAGCTGGGGCAGCTTCAGTCAAAGTGTTAGGGAGTACCTCTCACGGTGAGCCAAGATGGGATTGATAAGGTGACTGGTGGTGAACCTTCTGGAGGAATAACAAGTACCAGGTGATAATGAGTTTAGAGTTCTCCAAGGAACAAGGCCTGTATGAATGAGGAGAGAGAGACACAAAGAATCAGAAACAGGAGGCCTTTGGAGGCCAGCTTAGGGAGTCTGGATCCTGTTCTGAAAGCATCGGAAGAGGTGATACCACCTGATTTCTGCTTTAGGATTACTCAGTTCTGTGGAAAATGGACGGAGGAGGTAGGAGGAGGAGGCAAGGCGGAAGCAAGGAGACTCCTTAGGAGACTACTTCTGTAGTAGTTCAGGAAAAAGATGGAGAGTAGGGGGATGATGGCATAGTGACTTGGGCCAGATTTTTTTTTTTTTAACTAGTTGTTTTCTCCTGAGACTAGACCACTTAAAGAGGAAGCTTTCTGATTGCTGTTTCCTATTTCCTCCTCACTTCTTGCTCTGTCTAGAAGCTGAATTAGTTGCACTGTCTCCTGATCAGAAGAGTAGTTTAGGCAGGCATTTTCCCCCTGGTTTTGGATCTCTTGGCCCCAAAGCCAGGCTAAGGACAGGTGCTTCCCTGCCTAGGCTACCTCTTCCGGCCTGTCCCTGGCTCCCTCCCTGCCCCAGGGTAGGGGTGGAATGAGGATGTGAGAGAATAGCCCGAGACACAGTCAAGGGCATGGTTGGGAGGGCAGTCCAGGAGGTGGGACACTGATCTTGGTCCTGAGTCTGTGTGTCATGGTTTTCTCTTCCTGACTTCTTGTCAGAAACTGCTGTGGGTTTTTGATTTCAGGTAAGATCCTTAGGGCAGAGTCAGAGCAAGCTGCTGGAGTACAGTTCAGACTGGAGTTCTGATTTTTGTCCCATTCTCTAGTTTCTCCTGGCTAGAACTTCATTTCTCACAACTTTTATAAAAGGATTGGATCCTGACCGGGCATGGTAGCTCACGCCTGTAATCCCAGCACTTTGGGAGGCTGAGGCAGGTGGATCACCTGAGGTCAGGAGTTCAAGACCAGCCTGCCCAATGTGGTGAAACCCCGTCTCTACAAAAAAAAAGTAGCCAGGTGTGGCAGCAGGCCCCCATAATCCCAGCTACTTGGGAGGCTGAGGTGAGAGAATCTCTTGAACGCAGGAGGTGGAGGTTGCTGTGAGCCAAGATCACGCCACTGCCCTCCAGCCTGGGCGACAGAGTGAGACTCTGTCTCAAAAAAAAAGGGGGGGATTGGATCCTGTGCTGTCAAGTGCAGTGCTTATCAGTGAGTAATAGCTTTTGTCATGTCCCTGGGCTTAGCCAGGTGTCCTAGAATCTGCCTTATGGGTAGCTTGCTTTGGTGAGGACAGATGCCCCAGGAAGCCAGGCCAGAGTTCCTGGAGGACCCTCTGCTAATCTCATGATTATTGAACTTCCAAGCTACCACACACTCCTATTCACTGTCACCATTCATTTTCACAGTAACCCTATGGGATCTAACTACAGTGACAGTCCTCATTTTACAGATGAGAAAACAGGTGCTCATAGAGGTTCACTAATTTGCTCAAGGCTCCACAGTAGTTAGTAAGTAGCTGGGGTTTGAGCCCATGGCACACTGACTCCAGAGTTCATACTGTACACATCATCTGGCTTTGCATTCTCCCAGACCACAGAATTGTACATATCCTGCCAGGAAAACTGTTCAGGGAGAGAGAGGACTTGCACAGATCTTGAGATGCTGATATCTGTATAGGGCTCTTATGGCCCAGCCTAGACGCTTCAGCTCTGCCTCCGCTGGCAGGGTGGGCTCTGGGGACATAAGCCAAGTGGGTATAAGCCAGGCACTGATCCTGCTGGGGAGTCCTGACTCTTCTTCCCCTAGAGATGTTCCTCTTCAGCTCTGTGGGGCCACATGCAGGTCTGCTGGAAAGACCTTGCGGGTTTTCAGGCATGGCCTTAGGGTCAGTAGGAAAGGTTGGGGGTGGGGTTCTCTACAGGCTTTGGGAGGCTCTCTTTGTGTTACCAAAGAGGATGGAAAATACCCTATGTGTTGGGCCTTTTAACTTCTTTTGAAGGGGAAATCTTCAGGTTGCTCAAGCAACACCAATTCGTTGTAGAAAAATGTCCAAATATATTTTAGCAAAAAGAAAAACAACCTCTTGGTAATCTGTCCCACTAAATATCCAACCCCCATGAACATAAATACACATGTAACTATAATAAGCCTTGATGGGATTGTATATCTTTCTAGACCAGTGCTAGCCACATACATTAAAATTTTCTAGTAGTCATATTTTTTTAAAAAGTAAAAACGGAGGCTGGGCGCAGTGGCTCAAGCCTGTAATCCCAGTACTTTGGGAGGCCGAGGCGGGCGGATCATGAGGTCAGGAGATCGAGACCATCCTGGCTAATACGGTGAAACCCCGTTTCTACTAAAAAAAAAAATACAAAAAACTAGCCGGGCGAGATGGCAGGCACCTGTAGTCCCAGCTACTCGGGAGGCTGAGGCAGGAGAATGGCGTAAACCTGGGAGGTGGAGCTTGCGGTGAGCTGAGATCCGGCCACTGCACTCCAGCCTGGGCGACAGAAAAAAAGTAAAAATGGGAATTCAGTTTTAATAATCTATTCAAAATGCTGTTTTAACATAATGTAAAAATAATGAAATGTACATTCTTACTAAGTTTTTGAAATTTGATGTCTTTCACACTTAAACTTCTCGATTTGGACTAGGAACATTTCAAGTGCTCAGTATCCACATTTTGTGGCTCGTGACTATGGTATTGGATAGCATATTTCAAGTGTGTGTGAGAGTATACATATATATACACCTTTTAATAAAAAGACAAAATGGGATCATAGTATAGTAGCCTTCCCCTTGTCCATGGGGGATACATTTCAAGACCCTCCAGTAGATGCTTGAAACTTAAGCTAGTACTAAACCTATGTGTTTTTTCCTGTACGTACATAACTATGATAAAGGTTAATTTGTAAATGAGGCACAATATATAATAATAAAAGTTATGTGAATGTGGTCTCTTTCTCAAAATACCTTTTTTTTTGTGTTCTGTTTTTTGAGATGGAGTTTTGCTCTTGTTGCCCAGGCTGGAGTGCAGTGGCATGGTATCAGGTCACCACAACCTCTGCCTCCAGGTTCAAGCAATTCTCCTGCCTCAGCCTCTGGAGTAGCTGGGATTACAGGCATGCACTGTCACGCCCTGCTAATTTTGTATTTTTAGTAGAGACAGAGTTTTTCCATGTTGGTCAGTCTGGTCTCGAACTCCGGACCTCAGGTGATCCGCCTGCCTCCCGAAGTGCTGGGATTACAGGCGTGAGCCAACGCACCTGGCTTTTTTTTTTTTTTTAAAGACCTTGCTGTTCTATCCTTTGAGTTACTGTTGGGTCAGCTGGGAAGAAGGAGGAGTTGAGATAAACAACGAGGAAGACTCCATGACTGGAAGTTTAGTCCACCCAGTTTTTGTACTGGAAGGGCTTGTTGCTGATTTCATTAAGAAAACGTATGAACAGGGGCTTCTGTCACCTCACTATATCTTATGGTACTGTACTCTCCTATTTTGGGGCCTCAGTTGACCATGGGTTACAAACTATGGCTGGTGGGACGGGGATCCACTGTATTGTAAGCTATATATTTTTTCCATTTAGAAACATAGGCTTTCAAGGGGACTTAATCTTTTGTAACCCTCAAAGCCACCTTGGGAAGGAAGGTAGCAGTTTCCTGTTGAGAGAAAGGCTAAGGAACTGTTGCTGTGCAGGCACATACCCAGCTGCTACCTGTGAGCCCTCCACTCTTTCCCTGCCCTTTACAGGCATGCTGGGGTTGAGGCCTCTGAGCCGGGGCCACCATTCACATGCATACATGTGTAAGTGCATGTTACCACACAGCACTGTGCTGGGGGAAGCAGGCCCAGATAGGGGAAGATACCGAGCTGCAACACAGGGATAGGATATTTAAAACACAAGCACTCTGAACTCCCAGTCCAATGTTTTTTCCACTCATCTGCCAGATTCTGAGAGCTTCCTGCCTGGTTTTGGAACTACCTGAAGTACAAAGGGGAAACTAATGGAGGGTGAGCAGAGACCTTCCACTTGGTTTGTGTGGGAGTGCCCCCAAGTCTACAGCCCACCCCGCTGGTGGAAGCAGGCCAGCGCTGGCCTGTCTCATGGGGAGAACAAATGTGGATAGGCAATGGGAAAAAGACCAGTTGGGCCAGAGTGGTTGCAGAAAGGGACGTGGCTTGACTTGAGTCAGGTTGGGACTTAGACATCTCTAAATAATTGGTTTGTCCAACAATGCTGCACCCCAGTGTGGGCACAAGTGCCTCACACTAGGCCACTTTGTGACAAGAACGTCATGCAGGTTTGAGATTTCTAGGAGCCTGGTTTCATTTTTTTGTTGTTTTTTTGTTTGTTTGTTTCTCCACACCCAAACCTGTGCCTGAGTTTTTCAGCCTGTAAAATTGGGCTGCCTCTTAGGTGTGCCATTGGCCTGCTGCTGGCCTCCTCTGCCCCTTTGGAGGAGGGTTGAAGATGAGCAGCTGACTTGGGTTAGCCCTCAGATGAAAAGGAGCAGAGTACTGATGATTGGGAGTTTAAAGACTGGATGGAGTTTAAATACTTGATGGATCCAGGGAGGCCAGCTCTCCTCTACATCACTGCATCCCTGCCCCATGCTTGTTTGCACTGCAGGAAATGGCAGCTATGGCACCCAGCAGCCCTGTGCCAAGTCTCCAGGCTGGGGAGGGCCTGCTCCAGGGAGTGAGGGGGTGCCTTGGTTTGCACTCCTCTGTGAGCCAAATTGCCTCGAAGTGGGATATTGCTCAAGATGGCATTTGCCAGAGCTAAGGAGTCTAAGGCACCATCTTTTGATTTCTCCTGGGATCTAGTCTTATTACTCAAACCCTTGGATTGAAAGGGTTGGTACTACCTTTGGAAAGACTTCATCTCTTGCATTTCCTCTGAGGTGGGATTGGAGAGGCAGTAAAGGTCCCTATTGGCTGTTGCTGGGCTTGTAGTTGCTCTGGGATGTTCTCCGCTATCCCTGCCCCAGGCCTTTTCTGCCCACATATCATCACTGCCATTGCCCCCTGAGGTGGCAGATCTTTGGAGATCCTAGACTTGAAGCATGTCGGAATCTAAAAGGGCTTTGGTCGCTAAGAAGCCATCTGGTTACTTCTAATTTTACAGAAAACCAAGTCTGTATCTTGGACAAAGTGTCTCAGGTGGCACCAGGGGGGATCACAGTGCCTGCATTAGGATTTCCAGACTTTGTTGCCTTGAGGAAAGAAACAGTTGAAACTCAGTAATTTCAGGGAAAAAAAGAAAAACAGGAGGCCCCTTTGAATAGTCAGTGCTGCCAGAGTGGAGATTAGAAGAAGACTAGGGCTGGATATGGTGGCTCACACCTGTAATCCCAGCACTTTGGGAGGCCAAGGCGAGAGGATCGCTTGAGCCTAGGAGTTTCAGTCTAGCTTGGACAAGATGGCGAGACTGTCTCTACAAAAATTAAAATTAGCTGGGTATCACAGCTAATTTAGTCCCAGCTACTTGGGTGGCTGATCCAGGAAGATCGTCTGAGTTCAGGAGCTTGAGGCTGCAGTGAGCTAGGATTCTGCCACTGCACTCCAGCCTGGGTGACAGAGCGAGACCTCGTATCTAAAAAACATAATACGGGCCGGGCGTGGTGGCTCAAGCCTGTAATCCCAGCACTTTGGGAGGCCGAGACGGGCGGATCACGAGGTCAGGAGATCGAGACCATCCTGGCTAACACGGTGAAACCCCGTCTCTACTAAAAACTACAAAAAACTAGGCGGGCGAGGTGGTGGCGCCTGTAGTCCCAGCTACCCGGGAGGCTGAGGCAGGAGAATGGTGTGAACCCGGGAGGCGGAGCTTGCAGTGAGCTGAGATCCGGCCACAGCACTCCAACCTGGGTGACAGAGCGAGACTCTGTCTCAAAAAATAAATAAATAAATAAATAAAAAACATAATACAAACAAGAACTTCAAATAGAAAAATTAGTTGGGTGTGATGGCAAGCACCTATAGTCCCAGCTACTCAGGGGACTAAGGTGGAAGGATCACCTGAACCCAGGGAGGTCGAAGCTGCAGTGAACTGTGATCACGCCACTGCATTCCAGTCTGGGTAACAAAGTGAGACCCTCCCTCAAAAAAAAAAAAAGCAACTCCCCTGGGGCTTTGGTGCTTGCCGGAGCCCAGGCCTTCAGGTTGCAGGTGGCACTAGAGCATTGCCTTTGCAATAAACAGTCTTTTTGATTCTTGACTGTGTTTACTCACATCATTCCCTTTTCTGAGTTGCATTATCCCCACTTGGCAGGTGAACTAACAGGCTCAAGAGGAGTGGATTCTGGTGGCCTCAGTCCCCTGTAGGGCCTACAGGCTTGATCTGGAGCCCTTTGGGGACAAGAACCTAATGTTTGTTTCCTGCAGTGCTGAGAGGGGTTTGTTTCCTGCAGTGCTGAGAGGGGCCTGGGATTTCATATCCTTGGGGTCAGATACCTTCTCACGGGGTGACCTTTGGCTAACAACTTAGCTGCTTTGAGTCTTCTAAAACTGGGATAATAGTCCCTCCATTGTGAGGACTGAAAAACTTACTGCACAAAAGGCCCACGGCAGGAGGCCTGGTTTCCTGCGGTAAATGCCTAGTAAGTGGTGGCCATTATGACTATTATTAATATTTTAAAATAAATATGGCTGGGCTTGGTGTCTTACACCTGTAACCCCAGCACTTTGGGAGGCCAAGGTGAGAGTATCCCTTGAGCCCAGGAATTCAAGACCAGCCTGGGCAGCATAGCAAGACCCAGTATCTATTTTATTTTGTATAGAGTCAGGGCATTGGATGAGCAAACAGTTAAGATTTTTAGGGTAAGAGAAGCTGTTTGGCTGTGAGGTAAAAAAGCAGGTGGACAATTTCCTTCAGAACCTTCATTATTCTGACACAGCCAAGTTTTGGAGCTTAAACCCCAGCCCAGACTGGTCCCTTGTGACCTCATATCTGTCAGCACACTCATCATGTGGCTTCTTGGATCAGTGTTGGTTCCTGGTGCTGGAGATTGGACTGGTGGGTAAAGGAAGAGTACCTCCTGCACCTTTCTTCTGTCTGCTGTTTATATGTGTAATTGAAACTACCTGCTCTTGTGAACCAATGAAGTTCTGTCTATACAAGTGAGACCCTGCACTGCGGTTTGGAGACCAGGGTTCCTTCCTGGCAGTCTCACTCATTGGCAGCTCAGTTCTCAAACATTAATCTGCCATGAGCATTGCACAGGAAGCATACAGCTGCAGGTGTTCAATTTCTGCCCACCTTCCTAAATTGATTTCTGGAGTTTATAGAGGGAGTCAAGAATCTGCATTTCACCCAAGCCAACCCCTCTTCGCAGGTGCTCTGTAGACCACAGAAGTGGTACTGCAAGCCTGCTAGCTCACTGATCTACAGTTTCTACAACTGTGAAGTGACTGTTTTTCAAACTGCCTTCTGCTCAGGAACTCCTGCTGAATGGGAGTCACTCAGTTTAGTAACATTTCTTTTGGAACAGCTCTGCTATTTTATTTTTCTTTTCAAGAAATTTAAGTGTTTAATCCATACTAAAGAATATAAATGTAAAATAACAAAACAATAACCCAAATACAGTCTTGTGTCACTTAACAACAGGGATACATTCTGAGAAATGTGTCATTAGTTGATTTTGTCATCGTGTGAACCTGGAGTGTACTTACACAAACAAATGGCACAGCATACTATGGACTTTGGGTGTATGATATAACCTGTTGCTCCTGGGCTACAAATCTGTGCAGCATGTTCCTATACTGAATACTATAGGAATTGTAATACAATGTTAAGTATTTGTGTATCTAAACATAGAAAAAGTATTGTAGGCTGGGTGCAGTGGCTCATGCCTGTAATCCCAGCACTTTGGGAGGCCGAGGCAGGCAGATCGCCTGAGGTCAGGAGTTCAAGACCAGCCTGGCCAATGTGGTGAAACACCATCTCTACTAAAAAAAAAAAAAAGCAAAAATTAGCTGAGCGTGGTGGCAGACACCTGTAATCCCAGCTACTGGGGAGGCTGAGGTGGGAGAATTGCCTAAATCCAGGAGACGGAGGTTGCAGTGAGCAGAGATCATGCCACTGCACTCCAGCCTGGGTGACAGAGCGAGACTCTGTCTCAAAAAGAAAAAGTACTGTAAAAATACGGTATAAATACGGAATAAAAAGTGTTCCTTCTTCATACCCACTGCTTCACTTTACTAGCCTTAAAATGTTTAAAGATTTTTAAAAATGGCACACTGACTATAGTCAGCAACAATTTATTGTACATTTAAAAATAACAAAGTGTAACTGGATTGTTTGTAACACAAAGGATAAATGCTGGAGATGATTTATACCCCATTTACCCTGATGTGATTATTATACCTGTATCAAAGTATCTCATCTACCCCATAAATATATAAACCTACTATATACCTACACAAATTAAAAATTAAAAAATACATATAACAAAGTGGCACACTGGCATAGGGCAGCTCCATTATAATCTTACGGGACCAACTGTCATGTTTGTGGGTGGGGATGTCATTATTTGGCTCATGACTATACTTACTGCTGGTTTAAGAAGTGCAGCTCTGATTTAAAAATATTAAATATGGTATTGTGGTTTTGGGTAACCCCTGTCAATTTAACAGTTGAAATTCACTAGGTTAAATCAAAATAACTTAAGTATGTACAGAGAAAAACCTACCTTAGAATTACCTAGCAGATTCCTGACTCCACCATTGCTGAGCAAAAAATCTGAAGGATGGGACCCGGGAATCTATATTTTGACAAGCTCCTCACATGGTAATTCGAATGCATGCCAAAATCTTAACAGCGTGTCCTGGAAAGCTGGCTGCATTTATGGAGATCAGTGGGTGTAAGGACAGAATCACAAGATGTTAGGACTGGAAGGACTGTAGATGATAGGATTCTGCCCACCCCTACCACAGGCCTCTGAATAGAGAGACTGAAGACACTGGAGGGCAATTCTTGCCAGGCATCCATAGCAAGAGCTCTGGTGTCTGAGCCAGGACTGTCAACCAGTCTCTTGACTTCTAGCCCAGGGCTCTGGTCACAATTCCACTTTAAGTTTGGAACATGGGGCAACAGTCCTTCCTTACTATGGTATCCAGATGTAACTAAAAATATAGGGGACACCCAGTTAAATTTGAATTTTAGATAAATCAAATGTTAGTATAAGTATGTCCCAGTACTGCAGAGGACATATTTAGTCTATAAAATTACTATTTATCTGAAATTTAGATTTAGCAGTTTCCTGAATTGCTGTTTGCTAAATCTGGCAACCATATTCTCTCCCCACTTGCCCCACCTTTTTTTGGGCACCAGACAGGTTCAAGAATTGCCCTAAATAAATGAAAAATAATTACCATACATTTATGATACTATTGCTTCATTTAATCTGTTAATCCTGTGAGTTGGCTGTCATGGACCCCATTCATGGTTCAGGAAAGTGAGAGGTTAAATCTGACTCCTGGGATCATCTCTGTAAGCTGTCTTTTTGCTTCCTCATGAACCTAGTTGCTTGGCTCTCATTGATGTGTGGCCCATTTAATGCCTATCAAGTTACAAGCAGCATGAGAGATTGCTCAGTTTTGACTCATCTGTCCCTGGCCTTGTGAGTTACTTAATTGATGGCGGCTCTTGGTTAGTACATCCAAGAATGGACTCCAAAGTCCACGCTGTTAACTGCTGCTCTAACCTGTCTCTTAACCCAGTGGCATAGTAAATTGTTGGTAGGGTGGCTTTGGGATAGGGATTGGACAACTTTTACATTCCCTTTTTTTTGTTTGTTTTTGAGACAGAGTTTTGCTGTTGTTGCCCAGGCTGGAGTGCAATGGCACAATCTCGGCTCACTGCAACCTCTACCTCCTGGGTTCAAATGATTCTCCTGCCTCAGCCTCCTGATTAGCTGGGAATATAGGCATGTGCCACCACATCTAGCTAATTTTGTATTTTTTAGTAGAGATTGGGTTTCTCCATGTTGGTCTGTCTGGTCTCAAACTCCCGACCTCAGATGATCCGCCTGCCTCAGCCTCCCAAAGTGCTGGGATTACAGGCGTGAGCCACTGCGCCTGGCCCCCCTCTACATTCTCTAAAGGGGTGTGCTGGTGCCTTGAGAGCATCCGTGTGCAGGGTTGGGGAGTCTGCAGGTGGAGCAGCACCCCAGCTGCTAAGCCTGTACTGTCTCCATGTTCATGGCATCCCAGGGCTCAACTCTTTTCCAATTGGGGTGTAGCATATGACACTGAAGGAGCCTGTAGGCCAGTCTGAACTCACCAAGAGAGGCAAATTAGCACCTCCTGGGAAGCAAGGCTGCCTGGCCAGGCTGACCTGGATTGGGGGAACTAGTTGCTATTCGAGAACTCCAGCTTCCTATCTGCTTTTGGGATGACCCTCCCTGGAAAGTCCCTCCCATTGCTGTGGAATTTTCAGGCTACCAGATGTGCCCAGCCTGCCTCTCAGGACAGACAGACAGAGAGTGAGAAAAAGATCTCCAGGGCCCACCAGGTCTTCCAGAGGGAGCTGAGAAATTCAGCCTTCCCTGGCAGGGCTCAAAGAGGAAAAAAGGGATTGGAAATGGGGCCCCTCCCAGAGGCACTTCAAAGTACTCTCCCCTGTGGTCATGTATTTCAGTTCCATGTGAGTAGTTTTTCTTGACAGTATGGGTAGTTTTGGGGAACAGTTCCTGTGACACTTTGGGTCCCTAAGGCCCTGCCCCGACCCTGTGAGTGGATATAGTTGGGCACAGAGTATATTTTGTTGAGGAGGAGATGTTCGCTTCCCCGTTTGCCAAAGAGCTCTAGATTGGGAGACAAGGCCTTGATGTTCCAGTGCCAGCTCTACAGCAAATCACTGGTTACTTTGGCCTCTCCTGGTCCTCAGTTTTTCTGTATGTACTATGAGATTCTCAAGTCTTTCCAGCCCTGACTGGGTCTGGGATCAGCCTCTCCACTCCAATAATGGGAATAATCCAAAGTAATTTTTTGGGGATTCAGAAGCCTCTTCCAACAAAGGATGCCCTGAGATTGGAAGGACAATAAAAATGAGTTTGTGGGCCGGGCGTGGTGGCTCATACCTGTAAGCCCAGTACCTTGGGAGGCTCAGGTGGGTGGATCACTTGAGGTAGGAGTTCAAGACCAGCCTGGCCAACATGGTAAAACCTCGTCTCTACTAAAAATAGAAAAAGTTAGCCAGGTGTGGTGGCTCGCGCCTGTAGTCCCAGCTACTCGGGAGGCTGAGGCAGTAGAATCGCTTGAACCTGGGAGGTGGAGGTGGCAGTGAACCTAGATTGTGCCACCCCACTGCACTCCAGCCTGGGTGACAGAGTGAGACTCCATCTCAAAAAATCAAAAAATGAGTTAGTGTTACCTGACGTGGTGGTTGACCACCAAGGACAGGAAGAAAACCTCTGAGGTTGGCAGCCTCCCACATCAGGGTAATGGAGTCAGATGTGCATGGAGTTGTGCGTGCCTGGCAACCTGCCTGAGAGGATTGGCTTCTGAAGTCCAGGGCCTAGGAGAGCCCATGGGAGCCCCACAAACTGGTTACGCATAGCTCATTTGTTTAACTGGGAATCGTCATCATACCTACCTTCCAGGCTCACACCTGTAATCCCAGCACTTTGGGAGGCTGAGGCAGGTGGATCACGAGTTTAGGAGATCGAGACCATCCTGGCTAACGTGGTGAAACCCTGTCTCTACTAAAAATACAAAAAAATTAGCCGGGTGCGGTGGCACACACCTGTAGTCCCAGCTACTGGGGAGGCTGAGGCAGGAGACTGGTGTGAACCCGGGAGGCAGAGCTTGCAGTGAGTCGAGATGGCGCCACTGCACTCCAGCCTGGGTGATAGAGCAAGACTCCATCTCAAAAAAAAAAAAAAAAAAAGAAAAATAAATGAGCTACTACATATAAAAAACTTTGGCACCATGCAAAGACGTAGTAAGGCAAGCTTGTCCAAAGGACGGCTTTGAATGCGTCTTGACACAAATTTGTACTTTCTTAAAACATTGAGATTTTCTTGCAATTTTTGTTCTTTAGGCTTATCAGCTGTCATTAGTGTTAGTGTGTTTTACATGTGGTCCAAGACAATGATTCTTCCATTGTGGCTCAGGGAAGGCAAAAAGATTGGACACCTCTGTAGAGAGCGCTCATTAATTGATTGTAGTCTAGTGGAGTTGAGATACACAGAGGCAACCATTTCAGGCTGCAGTGAGTGCCCTGAAGACCTTAAATTGTAGACTGAATTAGAACTTGATCCAGAGTTGCTGGTTTTGTAGCACTTTACATTGGGCAGTCAGGAAGCTTCCTGAAGAGAATTTATATTGAGATCTGTGACTAGGCCTGAGGAATCAGTCATCTTGCTCTTCAACATTGTGACCTTGGGCGAGTCCCTTCCTTCAGTGTCATTTTCTGGACAACTGGAATAATTGTGTCTTTTTGAGATGATTAAGTGAAATCATACATAGACAGCAACTTAGATCAGTTTTTGGTACTTAGTCAGTATGCAGTAAAAGGTGATTTTTATTACTGTTCTAACTAGAACCAAATGTGCTCGTTAGAAAAGGCTGGGTTAGAGAGCTGGCACGTGGAGGCCAGGAGCTTTAGTGGCCACTGATATATTTCAGCTGTGTTGATTATTGATCAGCTTTGGACCAGGATTTCAGGGACTCGTACCAGCAGTGGGAGTGGCCACAGCCACCCGAGGGTGGCTGGGTCCACATCTGGGCAGGGAGAGTGGGAGCACTGGGCCACCTGGGTCACCACAGGCTAAAGATAGTCAGCTGGGGCTGGGCCTGGGCTGGGCCAGGCTGGCCAGCATCATGTGACTGGAGCCTGGCCCACCCTTGCCCCTCCTCCCAGTCCAGCAGCTCCTGAGCTGACTGGTGGCCTGCAGCTTCCTTTCAGTGGGAACTCAAGATGGTCTGACCTTCTGAACATTTCTCTCCTTCCCTTTCTCTGCCCACTCCTCTCCCTAAGAATGTCCTTCCTGCCCCTCCTGCATTTCATCTGCAGGTCTAGGGGAAATTTGGGTGGGAGGACTGGGCAGAGAGGCCTCTGAGAGATGGTACCGACAGCAGCAGCTGGTGACCAAGGTGAGGAGGGCTAACATGGCATTCTCTTTACTCGATAGAAGAATGTTCCTGCTTGGGGGGTGCTGGGATCAGTCAGCATAGGAGGAAAGGCCTGCGGGTCTCCAGGCTCCCTTCCATGACTCCACCCTATCCCCAGGATGAGTGACAGCTGAAAGCCAGGCTTTTCAGATAATCTGCCCCCAGGCTGGCCTGGGAGGGACAGGTACAGGTGGGTAGTATAACCCAGGCACTCTTTCCTGCCTGCCTCACCCTCCAGATGGTATTGCTGCCTTCCACAGTCAGGGTCCCTGGACAAAGGCTCAGGGAGATAGTGGTGGCCTTCCTCATATCTGGGGGCTGAGGGAGGGGCACAATCCATGTCAGCTGGATCCCCCTGAGCAGCCTCTGGGAGAACTGGGAGGAACTGGGAGGTGGGTCTGGAAGGAATGTCTCTTTCCTCATAGGGCTGCTAGTGCCAGAGTTCTGGAGTTAGACTCAAGCTAGGTGTGCTTGATGGTGGTTTCTCTTGCCTCTCTGGGTAGGGAAACTAGGCACTTCCAACCACTGAAGTGCCACTTGCCCAGCTGTTAGCTTGTGTTTCCCTGCAACAGGCTTTGGTTTTCTCCAATATGTAGAATGATGCCCGGGCATCCCTGCTGTTGAGAAACTGTCCTGTTGGCTACAATAAGGTGGTAACTTATACTCCTTAGCTTCTCTTCCACCTCCTTTTAGCGGTTAAGAGCATAGGTTTTAGAGTCGGACTGCTTGACTCCAAATCCTGTTCCGCTCTTTGCTGGCTGTTATCTTGGCAAATAACCTTTCCACCATGTGTCTTGGGTTCCCCATTTTAAAATGGGACCAATGAAAGAAACTAATTCAGCATGATCAAGATTAAGAGAATCCATGCCAAGAATTTAGAGCAGTGTGTGGTGTCTAGTAAATGCTCACTACATATTGTTTACACTTGTCATTAATTGTGCATCTATGATTGGCTGCTAGCATTTCTTGTGCTTTGGTGAGAAATCTAAGTGGTTGAGATCTGTCTTTCTGTCCTCACACCTGTAGACCCAATATTAGTAAGGAGGGTGATGCTGGGGTAGAATGGTAGGTAATGCTCCCAGGGGTTATACAACTGGTGAGTGTTGCATTCTGGACTGAGGCACAGCACTGATGCCAGGCAGTTGGGTTGCCTGTGAGTCAAAGCTGGGCTAGGGCCTGCGTTCCTCTGGGAGCCAGCAGTTTCTAGGACACTAGCAGTTTCTCTGTACTTGGGAGGGCCCCAGCTGAAGGCTAAGGGTTGAGGCTGTAACCTCAGGAATTAGCACTTGACAAGCAAAGCCTTTTCTGGTGTGAAGTCACCATTCATTAAACAAGTGTCTGCTGTGTTGCCAGGCCCTGAGCTAGACACTGGGTTAGTGCTGTGAAAGCAGCCCTGTGGTCCCTACCCTCAGGGAACGGGCAGATAAGTAACCAACCAGTTAACATTTACAGTACCGTGGGAGCACATAGCAGGGTACTTCACCACACTTGAAGTCTGGGAGGTCTCCCCCAAGGAGGTCGACCTAATGGCCAGGTGTATGGTAGCAGATTGGTGAGTGTGAATGTAACACAGCCCCTAAACCCAAGATTACCTTGTTCCTCAAGGTAGTAGTTCTTAGCTCTGGTAAACTCAGCCTTTTCAGATGCCAATCTCCAAGAGATGATACCAGTCCCCAAATAAGCATTTGGTCTTCTTAATTTTCCTGGCAGTGCTCAGGCCTGAAATCTGGTAGTCCTTCTAGTCACCCACTCTGGGTACTGAAGGCTTTCTTTGGATAGCTCTGCCTTTTTTCACCTTTCACGCACCGATCTCTCAGTTTTAATTCTAACTTCTTCCTGCCTCTTACCAGCTTTTTTTTACTGTGACCTATGAGTTTGAATCACCCATGTGCTTTCTACCTGTTGGTTGAACCAAGTTCTTGCTCCTCAGACCTTCACATCTGGAACCTCTGGGTAGCTTTTGTTTCAAAAGTTCAGCAGCCTTAGGATCTTTTGAGAACAAGACAGTAGTGAAAATACCTTTAAATCCTTTTACCTGACTGTATACTGGCCAGAGTTACGGGTTTAGTAAGCTGAGAGAGACTCCTTGAGCCTGGGCTGTTTTCTTTTTCTATACTGAGTAAAAAGTGGAATGACCAAATTTCAACTGAAAGGGAACTCTCTCAGCCTTCTCCATGTTCTTCCTTCCTCCCTAACAAAGCAGGGCTTTATGTCAAAGCACCCCTGGGGGACCTGTGGTTAAATTCCCCCATCTTTCTTTCCCCATTTTAAACTACAAAGTTCGGAAGCTTCCTTTCCTGGGGAAACTTGCCCTGGGGCCCAGGTGCCTCCTGTCTCTGGAGGGCAATGTGGTGGTGTGGTGTCCCCACCCAGTGGGCATGGATTACCACTCAGAAGAGCCAGGTGAGGCAGGTGGCTTCATTTGCAGTCTGGACTGGATGAATTGAACCAGTTGATCCCCAAGAGAAATTTTTCCCATACGTTCTGATTCTTTCATTTTGAGAGATGATTTGGTGTATCTCCCCGCCATCCCCATCTCTATCTCAGAGTGAGGGTGGTGATTGCTTGGAAATAGTAAGCTTCCTTTGTGAATTGTAGTATTAGCATTTGTTGGGCATTTGTTGTGTGCTAGGTACTCTTACTATGCGCTGTTCATTTAACTGTTCCAGCAGCCATGTAACTATGACTTCAATTTTACAGAGGAAGGTGAAGTTCAGAGGGACCCTGTGAGGAACAGAGTAGGTAGGGACTCCACCCTAAGTCCATCCCATAGCAAAGTCCATGTGCTTAATGGGGCCCTCTGACTTTCCTAGGTGGTCTTTGAATGAGGGGGTGTTAGACACACTTGAAAATAGAGGCTCGGCCGGGCGCGGTGGCTCAAGCCTGTAATCCCAGCACTTTGGGAGGCCGAGACGGGCGGATCACGAGGTCAGGAAATCGAGACCATCCTGGCTAACACGGTGAAACCCCATCTCTACTAAAAATACAAAAAACTAGCCGGGCGAGGTGGCGGGCGCCTGTAGTCCCAGCTACTCGGGAGGCTGAGGCAGGAGAATGGCGTAAACCCGGGAGGCGGAGCTTGCAGTGAGCTGAGATCTGGCCACTGCACTCCAGCCTGGGCGACAGAGCCAGACTCTGTCTCAAAAAAAAAAAAAAAAATAGAGGCTCAAAGAATCTAATCTCAGGGTTAGACAGTCAAGGTCATGTGGTCATCAAGCACTCACTCCACTTTACAGAGGAGCCGCCATCCCTACTCCAACCATCCCAGTTAGTAATTCCTCTCTGTCCTGCCATTCCTTAGCACCCACCTTCTACCCCTCATTACTCTTCATCCTTCATTAGCAGTAGTAGCTTTAGCTCCCTGCTTTACACTCAAAATAACCTTAAGTAATCCAAGTGAAAATAGTGGGTTTGCCATGCAGATAGTTGCCAGAAAAGCCCTCTAGTGTCCTCATGACCATCACATTCAGATTGCTTCTTGCACATAGCAATTTTGGTATGCTTCACTTTTATTTTATTTTATTTTTTTTGAGATGGAGTTTCGCTCTTGTCACCCAAGCTGGAGTGCAGTGGTGCGATCTCAGCTCACTGCAACCTCCGCCTTCCGGGTTCAAGCGATTCTCCTGCCTCAGCCTCCTGATTAGCTGGGAATACAGGTGCATGCCACCACGCCTGGCTAATTTTTTGTATTTTTAGTTACAGGCGGCGTTTCACCATGTTGGCCAGGTCAGTCTGAAACTCCTGACCTCAGGTAATCTGCCAGCCTCGGCCTCCCAAAGTGCTGGGATTATAGTCGTGGGCCATTGCACCCGGCCACTATGCTTCATTTTTTTTTTTTTTTTTTTTTTTTTTGAGACGGAGTCTTGCTCTGCCGCCCAGGCTAGAGTGCGGTGGCCAGATCTCAGCTCACTGCAAGCTCCGCCTCCCGGGTTCCCGCCATTCTCCTGTCTCAGCCTCCCGAGTAGCTGGGACTACAGGCGCCCGCCTCATCGCCCGGCTAGTTTTTTGTATTTTTTAGTAGAGACGGGGTTTCACCGTATTAGCCAGGATGGTCTCGATCTCCTGACCTCGTGATCCACCCGTCTCGGCCTCCCAAAGTGCTGGGATTACAGGCTTGAGCCACCGCGCCCGGCTGTGCTTCATTTTTAACAAAGGCATGTGTGTATTTAAGAAGCCCCTGGACCCCCTGGAGCTAGAATTACCAGAATTAGTACTGACTCCTGGCTATAGTCCTTTGGGACAGAAGATGGTTTTCCTTCTCTTCCAGATACCCTTTAGGCTCTGGTTTGCCTTAGTTGAGGAAGAAGACCCTCCTAGGGACTCTGTGTGCCATCCTCCCTCCTACAATCTGGGCCTCAGAGACCTGTGGGTGGATAAGCTGCTGGGCCCAGTCATCAGTAACTGTTTACTCAGAAAAACCAGGGAAGTGCTCTTAGATTAAGAAGGTTTTTTACCCATTCCTCACCAGTAGACACATGGAAACCACTGGGCTTCATGGAATTTCTGGTGAGCTGTGGAGGAGCTTTGGCAAGGGAGTCAAGATTTATAGCTTCTCATCTTAGCTTTGCAGCTAGTCTTGAGGAATTCCCTTCCCTTTTTCTGGCCTCAGTTCCCTATCTACAAATTGAGTGGATTGGAACTATGGTCCTGTCATTCTATAATTGTTTTCTTCTTTTTTTTTGAGACGGAATTTCACTCATGTTGCCCAGGCTGGAGTGCAGTGGTGCAGTCTCTGCTCACCACAACCTCCTGCCTCCCGGGTTCAAGCGATTCTTCCACCTCAGCCTCCCAAGTAGCTGGAATTACAGGCATGTGCCATCACACCTGGCTAATTTTGTAATTTTAGTAGAGACGGGGGTTTCTCCATGTTGCTCAGGCTGGTCTCGAACTCCCGACCTCAGGTGATCCGCCCACCTCGGCCTCCCAAAGTGCTGGGATTACAGGCATGAGCCACTGTGCCCAGCTATAACTGTTTTCTTGACCAAGTGAATGGTGTTTCCTGACTGGGCGTTGGGTCAGTGGCAGCAGGCATACAGGTTTCAGAATGCAGGGTTAGAAGGAGAATTATCCCCTGATTTGGTTGGGATGGTGCTAGACATGGGGATTGGTGCCTGTGCAAAGGATTGGTTTGCATTGGCAGCCATTACAGATGCCAGGCCCAGCTGAACCTGTATATTCTGTGTGTGCACACCTGCTCTAGTGGGTTACCTGGTGAGGGTTGGTGGCTGAGATGGATAATTGAAGTCATCAGAAAGCCTAGTCTTCTTTCTGGTCTCCTGCAGGGCCTGACAGCAGCTCATCTGAACCCTTCTGGGTTTCCTTGAAGCCCAATAGGATTTTAACAAATCTGTGAAATTTAGATTTTAAAGGCAGAAGTGACTCTTGCTCCCCAGTGGATTTTTCTGCCTTTCTGGGGGCTTTTTTCTACTTGTCAGGGGCAACCTGAAGCCCCACCTGGGAGCAGAGAAAGAATGGCACCATGGGTTTTCAGGAGAGAGGAATCTGGGGATGGACCTTTTTCAACAAACTCACACGGGACTAATTTAAGAATATTCATGTGTATGCTCAGACTGTATTCTCATCAGCTTGGGATTGGTGGCAGAGTAGGGAATTGGTGAGGTCTTTTCATGGCAGGAGGGCTCTTGAAACGTTGATTGGAGGCTGAGCTTTCTATACTTTACCATCTCCTTTTGTGATCAAACAATGATCTGACTTTGCCTCACCTTTTTAAGGAAAAGTCTTCAGGAATACCTTGCCCTCTGCACCTGATTCCTCTTTATAACATCCTGTTAGTGAAGTTGGTGGTGGTGGTACACAGGCCCTTTGGCCTGCTCTCCTGGTAGCGTGCACACAGTGTTGCTGGGTACTGGGAGAAGTGATTACCAGCCATAGTGCAGGTATACATGAACCTGGTCCTGGTTTGAAGCAGACAAAGATTTTATCAGGGGACTAGATGGTATTAGGCTCATCCAGGCTAACCCAGAAGTTGCAGGAGTATGGGTGCAGAATGGCCCGTTGGGCCTAAGAACTCTATCCTCTTGGGATTGAGATTTTCTGGTTCACCATTGCCCTGCACTAGGGGTGTGGGATGCTGTTGGCTGGGTTCCACAACTCCAGCTCTCGAAGGCACGTGGGGTATCTTGAGGGGGTAGTGGCTCTGGTAGGGAGTGGAAGCCCATGTCTGTCTTTGTTGAAAAACTGAAGTCCCTGTAAATGTTATATTTAATTCCTGGTAGTTCTTACATGCCCTTCTAGAGTTTGTACTGTATGTGTGTGCATGTGCACATTTTTGTTTTACAAGAAGAATTTTTTAAAAACTTCAGCCAGGCGTGGTGGCTCACGCCTGTAATCCCAGCACTTTGGGAGGCTGAGGCAGGCAGGTTACTTGAGGTCAGGCATTTGAGACCGGCCTGGCCAACATGGTGAAACCCATCTCTACTTAAAAAACAAAAGTGAACCGGGCATGGTGGTGCGCACTTGTAGTCCCAGCTACTTGGGAGGCTGAGACAGGAGAATCGCTTGAACCTCGGAGGTGGAGGTTGTACTGAGCCGAGATGGCACCAGTGCACTCCAGCCTGGGCAACAGAGTGAGACTCTGTCTCAAAACAAACACTTTTTTTTTTTTTTTTTTTTTTGAGACAGTCTTGCTCTGTCGCCCAGGCTGGAGTGCAATGGTGCGATCTCGGCTCACTGCAACCCCTGCCTCCCAGGTTCAAGTGATTCTCCTGCCTCAGTCTCCCAAGTGCTGGGATTACAGGTGCCCAACACCATGCCCAGCTAATTTTTTGTATTTTTAATAGAGTAGAGACAGGGGGTTCGCCATGTTGGCCAGGCTGGTCTCGAACTCCTGACCTCAGGTGATCCACCTGCTTTGGCCCCCCGGAAGTGCTGGGATTACAGGCATGAGCCACCGCACCTGGCCACAAACAAAGTTTTCATTTATTGTGTCTGTCTGTTTATATTAGTAGAGATCATTGTCTTTTTAATGACTTTTCTAAAAATGGATGAACTTTAGTCAGTCCGCTATTTGGGGGTATATAGGTTGTTTTCCATTTTTTGCAGTTATAGATAATATTTTAGTAGGACATCTCTGTACGTAACTCTTGTCTAATTTGTATCATTAGGATAAATTCTTAGAGGTAGGACTGTTGAGTCAAGTGGGAGTCCACTTGTTCATTGGAAACTGAGGAGACAAAAATCATTCCTGACCAACTGGCCCTGGTGTGGTCCCTAGATTTCTTGATGGCTCACTTAGGGTTTTTACTTTGCCTTCCCAGTGATCACTAGTCCTGGTCTGCTCCCATCAGACTTCCAGAATATTAGGGCCAGAAATGATCTTTCAGACATCTGCCATGAATCAGGAACCCTGAATTATAGTGCTGACTTTGGTGACATGGACTTCTTTCTTCAGGCCTCAGTTTCTGTTAAAGAACTATTCTCTCTAAGGGCCTCCCACCTGAATCTGGACTCCTAGGGTTTTGGCTGCTGGCTGCTGCTGCTGGCTGCTGGCTCCTGGCTCTTTGCATGATCTTGCTTTCTATGACTTCTTTAGGAATGGGCTGGTAAAATTGTTATTGGTGTTTGCGCATATGTCTTTCCCCTCTCTACTGTGTCTTTCTCTTTTGGGAACTTGCAGGTTGCTTGGTGGAGTGAGGGCAGTGATGAGGGTGAGGAGCTGGTAGTAGCCCCATCACATGGGCTTTGCATTACTAACTCTCCCTTCTTGTTCCCGTAGAACACTCTGCTCCAGCCAAAGTGGTGAGGGCAGCTGTTCCTAAACAGCGCAAAGGCAGCAAGGTAAGGAATCAGAGTGGGCAACCCAAGGGGATTTTCTGGAGGTGGTGGCCTCTTTCCTGTTCTAGTGAATGCTCCTGGACTGCCGACAAGTTCTGGGTTATCTGTGAATTGCAGGGGAGCTCCTTCTGGGTATCCATTGTGAGTGGTCCTGGTGAACAGACCTGGTGTGGCCTCTGATCTCTTGATGAAGCTTGGGTCGGGGGCTGAATAGCAAAGGCAGGATCACTCCTGGGGCCCTCATAGTGTATGTTCCCTGCAGGTTGGTGACTTTGGAGATGCAATCAACTGGCCCACACCTGGAGAGATAGCCCACAAGAGTGTTCAGGTGAGTCTTTGTGGAAGGATAGACAGGTTTGAACTCTGTTGACATACACACATTTAGCTCCTCAAGCTTCCAGAGAGCCTTAGCTCTAACCTTTCTCAGTTTTCTTTTTTTTTTCTCCCCCCTAGGCCCCCCCCGGCCCCGACAGAGTTTCACTCTTTTTGCCCAGGTTGGAGTGCAGTGGCGCAGTCTCGGCTCACTGCAACTTCTACCTCCTGGGTTCAAGTGATTCTCCTGCCTCAGCCTCCCAAGTAGCTGTGATTACAGGCACTCACCACCACGACTGGCTAATTTTGTATTTTTAGCAGAGACAAGGTTTCACCATGTTGGCCAGGCTGGTATTGAACTCCTGACCTCAAGTGATCTGCCTGCCTCAGCCTCCCAAAGTGGTGGGATTATAGGTATGAGCCACCATGCCTCCTGGCCTCTCAGTTTTCTTTTCTTTTCTTTTCTTTTTTTTTTTTTTTTTTGAGATGGAGTCTCGCTCAGTCACCAGGCTTGAGTGCAATAGTATGATCTTAGCTCACTGCAACCTCCACCTCCCAGGTTCAAGCAATTCTCCTGCCTCAGCCTCCCGAGTAGCTGGGATTACAGGCACCTACCGTCATGCCTGGCTAATTTTTGTATTTTTTAGAGACGGGGTTTCACCATGTTGGCTAGGCTGGTCTTGAACTCCTGACCTCAGGTGATCTGCCCGCCTCAGCTTCCCAAAGTGCTGGGATTACAGGTGTAAAGCCACAGTGCCCAGTCCGCCAGCCTCTCAGTTTTCTAAATGGAGTGGTTAATACAATCTGAGCAACATTGAAATAGCTAAGAACTGTCATTATTTGAACCTTTGCTTTGTGTCAGAGGCTGCCAAGTACAGTTTTCCTTTGTTATACATGGCGGCGCTGGTGGCAGGTGTTGGTTCCAGGACCCCTGTGTATGCTAAAATCTTTGCATACTCAAGTCCTGCAGTTGGCCCTGCAGCACCTACATATATGAAAAGTTGGCCTTCTGTGTATGCAGGTTTCACATCCTGCTAATATAGTATTTTTGATCTGCGTTTGGTTTTTAAAAGTCCTGCATATAAGTGGACCCACACAGTTCAAAGCCATTTTATTCAAGGGTCGCCTGAATTGCCTGTTCGTCATCTCATCTGACCCTCACAGTGACTCTGAGATAGGTCCTTTTATGATTCCCATTTTACAGATGAAGCTGCTGAGACTTGCAGAGGTTAATTACTAGTCCTTGATGGCCAAGTGGGGATTGGAAGTCAGGTGTATTGTATTATTCCCCAGCCTGTGTTCTCCATCACTACGCTTGGGTTTTCTGAGTGCAGTAGGAGAGTTAGGCCAAGCGCCGACCTCCAGACCACATGTCTTGGGGAAGCTTATAAAATTCTCTTGGGCCCTAGCAAAGAGAGGACTCCTAGTCAGTTCTCTTCTTCCCAGCACTTTTCTGGGCCAGTGGCTTAGAGTCTTTACTCACTGGCTGTGGCCGCTTTTACTTCACAGAGTTGTTGATAGGCCAGAGGGCATCTCTTCCTTCCCACAGATGACCTAGACAACATGGCCCTGTTGCAGGAATAATTTTGCCCCCATGAGCCTCAGCACTGCTGTCCTGAAGGTTGTCTCTGTCACTTAGACTTGGAAGCTGGAGAGATAAGTTGCCTTTCCACTTTCTGGCCTATTTGACCATGCTTCCCGGTGAAACCATCTCAGGTGTGAAAATGACCTTAGAATACATCCTGTCCAGCCTGCCATTGCATGCTGTGGCTCCTGCCTGCCTTTCTAGTGACAGGGAGTGCCTTCCCTCCTATACCATGAGGCACTCACACTCACCTCCCTGTTACTTTACTTCCTGCTGTAGCCACAGTCCCACAAGCCTCAGCCTGCCCGTAAACTGCCACCCAAGAAGGACATGAAGGAACAGGAGAAAGGAGAAGGGAGTGATAGTAAGGAGAGTCCAAAAACCAAATCGGACGAATCAGGGGAGGAAAAGAATGGAGATGAGGATTGCCAGCGAGGCGGACAGAAGAAGAAAGGTGAGTGACTGGGAGCAGAACTTGGGAGAAGGTGGCAGGGTAGAACTGTGAAATGTTAGGACTCCAGGAGACTGCTGGAGGAGTTTCAGGTACCCCCTCTGAAAAGTCAGAGGGGAACTGATGGATGTAGGCTGGTGAGACAGCAGTCTTCAACCATCTGTCATTAATCAGTCCCTCCTCTCAAACACAAGAGTTTTCAAGAAACCTGCTGAAATTTTGACTTCTCTAATGCTGATCTAGAGTAACCATGGTTTAAACAAGATAAAACTTTCTTTGATGTAACAGCTTGCTGTAAATATGCCAGGCCTGGTATGACAATTCCTAAATCCCTTCAGCTTGCTGTGGTGCACTGGCTCTTCATATGATCACTGATGGCTTCCTATTTCCTTCTCCTTCTAGCTAGGAGGAAAGGAAGAGAGAAGGATGGCCCCTTTCCTTTTAGGGACTCAACCTGGAGTTGGTTACTTCAGCTTAACTCTCACAGGCAGTGTTTTGGCACCTGTCTAGAGGGAGTCTGGAAAGCATGGTCTTCATTCTGGGCTGCCATGTGTCTGACTCCTGAAGGGGATTCTGTGGCCATGGAGACACTGATCTTAGGAGTTAACGAGGAGTCTCTAACACACTGAGGGCCACTGACCAGCTTATTTTAGAGATGAAAAAGAGGGCTAATGTGTGGGAAAGGGATCTGCCCAAGGTAACCAGATTGTGATTTGGGCCCAAGTACAGGGCAGAAGAGGAGGAGTGGGCAGAGCTGGCTAGGAGTGGCCTCTCCCTCAAGCTTTTCTCATGTGCCCATGCTGTCTCCCAGGAAACAAACACAAGTGGGTTCCGTTACAAATAGACATGAAGCCTGAAGCACCCAGAGAGAAACTGGCTTCACGCCCCACTCGCCCGCCGGAACCTAGACACATACCTGCCAGTCGTGGAGATATCAAAGGTATGCACTACCCACTATGGAGGGCCTGGACTTGGGAGACACCCTCAGGCCTGACCTGGTACCCCTCTCCCCATAGGGTCTGAGTCTGCCACCTACGTGCCTGTGGCCCCCCCCACCCCAGCCTGGCAACCAGAGATCAAACCGGAGCCTGCCTGGCACGACCAGGATGAGACATCGAGTGTGAAGAGTGATGGGGCTGGTGGGGCGCGGGCTTCCTTCCGTGGCCGTGGACGGGGGCGTGGTCGCGGCCGGGGACGTGGCCGGGGTGGCACTCGAAGTACGTGAGGCCCCTTTGGGCTCCGGGATGTCCAAGGGTGTGCAGCGGGGGTGGTGGGCAGGAATCTCCTCTCCCTCATGGCACCCGTTTCCCCCATAGCCCATTTTGACTACCAGTTTGGCTACCGAAAGTTTGATGGTGTGGAGGGGCCTCGTACACCCAAGTACATGAACAATATCACCTACTACTTTGACAATGTCAGCAGCACTGAGCTTTACAGCGTGGATCAGGAACTGCTCAAAGACTACATCAAGCGCCAGATGTGAGTGTGCGGAAGTCTTCTTACCCTGGAGAAATGAGTGAGAGGTTAGGGGTTGCTAGAGTGTAGTAGCTGGGCAGGCCCTTCTGGTGCTTAGCAGCAGTTTCAGGCTCAGGCTGAAAAGATAGCTTTTCTCATTGTTTATTACAGAAGTGATACCACATTCTCATTGTTTATTACAGAAGTAGTACAACATTTACCTTAAGAAAATTAGAAACTACACCGTTACAAAAAGGAAGGAAAATATTTAGAATCTAACCCCTTCTGTGCTTCCATTTGTAATGACAACATTGACAGAAGACTAACGAACATTTATTGGATCGTTACTATCGGCCAGCCTCAATGTTAAGTGTTTTAGAAGCATTGTCTTAGTCCTGCAATTCTTATCTGTTGAATTCCTGTGAGCTGAGTCTTTTAGCCCCAATTTATAGACAAGCATACTGGCCCAGTGATTTGCACAGAATCTCACAGCTAGTAAGTAACAAAGCACAGATTTAAATCCTTTTCTGTCCTATTATAGAACCTTTGTTCTTAATCACTCCGATACATTGTCTCTCAGTCCAGTAAGGAAGTCATAGAAGAAAATAAATGGTTGTAATAGAGTGTTAGTAAGTGTTTTAGGAGCAGAAGAGAAAGTGACCAACAATATTTGGACTGGAATTTAAAGGAGGATGAGGAGTTTGACAGGCATGCCAAGGGGCTTAGGGCAGAGGGAGTGATTTGACCCAAGCAAGGTAGGGTGCCATGAAGGGATCACGTCATTTCTTTTCGGCCCTCAATACTGTTGGTATATAGGATAGCGATGGGCTAGGTCAGAGGCTGTGTGAGATTGCTGGGATGTGTAGCAGAAAAAGGAAGGCATTCTCATAAAACTGATGCAACAATCTCTTGGTGATAACTACTTCTTCCCTCCACTTAGTGAATACTACTTCAGTGTGGACAATTTAGAGCGAGACTTCTTCCTGCGAAGGAAAATGGATGCTGATGGTTTCCTACCATCACCCTTATTGCTTCCTTCCACCGAGTGCAGGCCCTTACCACTGACATTTCACTCATCTTTGCGGTATGTCTTCCTCCCTGGAACTGGGATGCAGGGGAAAGAAAGGTCCTTAGGGAGCTGGAGTTTGGGCCAAGGCAGAAAGCCCTGAAAGAGTCATGATCTGATGACTTCTGCTGAAGTCTCAAGGCTTGGCTAGTCTCCTCCTCTCCCTCCTTCCTTCCTCTCTCTCTCTCGCTCATTATGGAAAATGTCATAGACACTTACACAAGTAGAGTAGTATATGAGCCCATCATCAGCTTCAGCAAGTATCAGTTTATGGCTAATCTTATTCCATCTGTACCCTCATCTGTTTATTCTCACATACTACATTGAAGAAAATCCTAGAAAACGTGGCATTTTGTTCACAAATATTTCAGTATAGATTTCTAAAAGATAGACTTGTTAAAAGAAAATAGCCACGATATCATTATACCTAAAAATATTAACAGTTCCTTAGTATCATCAAATATTTAGTCAGTTCCAATTCACCCCAATTGGCTATATATATATGTGTGTGTATATATATATGTTTTATATATAGTTTGTGAGAATCAGAATCCAAATAAGACCTATAGGCTGGGTGCAGTGGCTCACACCTAATAATGCCAGCACTTGGGGAGGTCAAGGGGAGGGTCATATGAGCCCAGGAGTTCAAGATCAGCCTGGGTAACATAGCAGGACCCCGTCTCTACAAAAAAACAAACAAGACCTGTGTATTGTCTTACTAAGTGTCCTCGTGCCTCTATTTTTCTTTTTCTTTGCTGTTTATTATTTGAATAGACTAAGTTGTACATCCTGTAGAATTTTCCACAGGGCACAGGGGTGTCATTTTAACGTGTTCATCTGTACTCCAAGTGTTTTGTAAATTGATGATCTAGAGGCCTGATGAGATTCACATTTTGAAGTTTTTTGCCCTCCTTGTCAAGAATACTTTATCATAATGATATATTTTCTCTCAGGTGGCACATAACATTTCATTTGATTGTCTCTTGTGATATAAGCTGCCAGCAGTGCCCTTAGGATTGCAAAATGATAATATACTAATTATATCAGTTGATCTTCATTTATTAGGTGGGATACCTCTTCAAGAAGTAACTTTGCCTCAGCTGTTCAGTTACCAAGAGGTATAGTTTGTACAGGATGGGCAGATTAATGTTTGATCTTCCTCCCTTTGTTAGCCATATTTATTTCGGTCCATTGCAGTTAATGGATTGGATCAAATTGTCCCATCTTTGGTCAGTGGGACCCTCCACATTTCCTGCCCCAGATCTGCAATTGGCCACTTTTAAAAGGAACTCTAGTTCCTTTCTTTTGGGAAATGGTATTTAGATACCAGTCTGGGTTATAGGGGTGCTTTGTTGCTACTTGGTTGGCCATTCTTTCTAGATGATTTTTTTGTTTTTTTGGTGAGATAAAATACATTATGGGGTTATTCTGGTATTTTCTTTCTTTCTTTCTTTCTCTCTTTCTCTCTTTCTCTCTCTCTTTCTCTCTTTCTCCCTCTCTTTCTCCCTCTTTCTTTCTTTCTTTCTCTCTCTCTTCCTTTCTCTCTCTTTCTTTCACAGAGTTTCACTGTTGTTGCCCAGGCTAGAGTGCAGTGGCACAGTCTCAGCTCACTGCAACCTCCACTTCCCGGGTTTAAGCAATTCTCCTGCCTCAACCTTCCAAGTAGCTGGTATTACAAGCATGCGCCACCACACCCAACTTATTTTGTATTTCTCGTAGAGATGGGGTTTCACCATGTTGGCCAGGTCTCGAACTACTGACCTCCGGTGATCCACCCACCTCGGCCTCCCAAAGTGCTGGGATTACAGGCAGGAGCTACTGCGCCCGGCCTTTTCTGGTATTTTCTATTAAAGGGTCGTTACTTAACCTTGTGGGTGTTTTATTTTACCTACTTCTTTATCCCATGCCCATAATATTAATTCCTAATGATATCAACATAATTACTCATTTTGTTTTATTTCACAGTATGTCTACAGTCTTTTTTGTGGTCTTTTTCCCCCCCCCCCCCCCCCTTTTTTAAAGAGATAGGGTCTTGCTCTCACAGGCTGGATTGCAGTGGTGTGATCATGGCTTACTGCAGCCTCAACTGCCTGAAATCAGGCAATCCTCTTGCCTCAGCCTCCTGAATAGCTAGGATTACAGGTGCACACCACCATGCATGGCTAATTTTTAGATTTTTTGTAGAGATGGGGTCTTGCTGTGTTGTTGCCCAGGCTGGTCTCAAATTCCTGGGCTTAAGCCATCCTCTCACTTCGGCTTCCAAAGTGTTGGCATTACAGGCGTGAGCCATTGTGCCAACCTCTACATTATTCTTACAGTACCTCCACTACCACTGAAAACAGTTTTTCCACTTATACAGTCGAATAACTGTATCTTCAAGTCATTTGAAAGAATCTTTGTGTGGTTACACATTTAAATTTATATATATTAGTTTTATTTTGCTCCCAAGTTTTAGAGATTGTTTTCTCCCTACTCCTATAATTTTCTAAGTTGTTTTACATTTGTGTAAAACATTTACACCGTTCTAGAGTTTCCGCATGGTATAGTCATAGAAGTCTGACTTAAATTCTATCAGGCCGGGCGCGGTGGCTCACTTCAGTAATCCCAGCACTTTGGAGGCCAAGACAGGCTGATCACGAGGTCAGGAGATGGAGACCATCCTGGCTAACACGGTGAAACCCCGTCTCTACTAAAATACAAAAAAAATTAGCCGGGCGTGGTGGCGGACGCCTGTAGTCCAGTCCCAGCTACTCCGGAGGCTGAGGCAGGAGAATGGTGTGAACCTGGGAGGCGGAGCTTACATTGAGCCGAGATTGTGCCACTGCACTCCAGCCTGGGTGACAGAGCAAAACTCTGTCTCAAAAAAAAAAAAAAAAAAAAAAATTCTGTCAAGTACACCCTTTCTTTTCTTGTAGGCATACTTTTTAGAATGTTTCCATTTAAGAAAAAAGCAAATGCTTCTATATGTATTTGTATCCTCATTCTTTCTTAGGTAAATGGAAATATACAACACATGCATTTCTTCAGTTCTTTTTTGTCTTCACTGAATGTATCTGGGAGCTAACTGCAAAGTAGCAGTATATAATAGAAAGATATTCCTCGTTCCTGTGTACAGTTGCATAGTTCACCATTGTGTAGAATGCTTCATGGTTTTTTCAACTGCTGCTCCTATAGATGAGTGTTTTGGTTGTTTTTTTGAGACTGGGTCTTGCTCTTTTGCCCAGGCTGGAGTTAGTACAGTGGTGTGATCAAAGCTCACTGCAGCCTCAACCACCCAGGCTTCCAAGTAGCTGGGACCACAGATACGTGCCAGCCACCATGCCCAGCTGATTTTTTTACTATTTGTAGTAATGGAGTCTCACTATTTTGCTCAGGCTGGTCTTGAACTCCTTTGCTCAAGCGATGTTCCCACCTTGACCTCCCAAAATGTTGGGATTACAGGTGTGAGCCACTGTACCTAGTCTACTTTTTTGATTAATGTTTTGTGAGCTTATCCACCTCAGCATGTGTAAAGTTGGTTGGCTTTTGTTTGTTTGTTCTTTTTTTGAGGCAGAATCTTGCTCTGTCGCCTAGGCTGGAATGCAGTGGCACCATCTCGGCTCACTGCAAACTCCTTCTGGGTTCAAGCCATTCTCCTGCCTCAACCTCTTGAATAGCTAGGACTATAGGCGTGTGCCACCACACCCAGCTAATTTTTGTATTTTTAGTAGAGATGAGGTTTCACCATGTTGGCCAGGATGTTCTCGATCTCTTGGACCTTGTGATCCGCCCACCTTGGCCTCCTAAAGTGCAGGATTATAGATGTGAGCCACCGTGCCCGACCTATAAAGTTTTTTAATGTCTGAGAAGTGTTCCATCAAATGCATATGCTGTAAATATTTAAATTGCCTATGGGATGGCAAGTTAGATATTTTCCAGTTATTTTCTTACTCTAGTGTTACTGTGAATGGCTTTTTGTGCAAATATTATACATACTGCTGCCTGTTTGTGTAAGTGTTCTCTAGGGTAGATTACTGGAAGTAGGATTGCAGGCTCAAAGAGTAAAAGGGCAGGTGTATTTTTTATGCTGGTACCTCCTACAAGTTTGAACATCTCACATGTCTACCAGTCGTGGAAGATGGTGCAAATTGTCTTATATTACTGCTAGCATTGGACTCATACCAAGCTCAGGGGAACCCAGTTGTCCACCATTTCCTAGATCTTTCTGCCCGAGATTTTCTTCTTAATTCCTTGTTCCTCCTCCCCTGCAGGCCCTAAAAGACAGCAAGGTGGTGGAGATCGTTGATGAGAAAGTTCGTAGGAGGGAAGAACCAGAAAAGTGGCCTCTTCCTGGTCCCCCAATAGTGGATTATTCACAGACTGATTTCTCCCAGCTTCTCAACTGCCCTGAATTTGTCCCCCGTCAGCACTACCAAAAGGAGACAGGTAGGTCCTGCTGGCATGAGGATTGCACTTGTCCTCCGGGCAACAGTCCTCCTCAGGGCTGGCAAAAGGAGGAGGACTGGAGGGATGAGGACTTCACCTTTCCACTCTTTAGAGTCAGCACCTGGCTCTCCTCGTGCAGTCACCCCAGTGCCAACCAAAACAGAGGAGGTCAGCAACCTAAAGACACTACCCAAGGGCTTGTCTGCCAGCCTGCCTGACCTGGATTCCGAGAACTGGATTGAAGTGAAGAAGAGGCCTCGGCCGTCCCCAGCACGGCCCAAGGTGGGTGAGGCCTTGTCCTTTGCCTTGGTTTTAGCACTCTGAGCTAGGGTGCTTGAAGGGGATAACACATGGGCACAGCATTCTAGCTCTGAGGGGCCAGCAGGAAATCTCAGTAGTTCAGGATCATAGTGTGAGCTGAAGTTACCAGTAGTGGCTGCAGAAAGGTTGATTTGGCCTGTTTCCATTTCCTGTAGGGAACCATCCTTTAGGGTACCCTACTGTGTGAGTTCCTCAGTGACATTTTTCATAAGGGATCATGCAGCATCTGGCAGTGATATTTCAGGCTTCTTGATTCTTGGCTCTTCTTTTTGCTCCATCTAAATTTCTGGGGCTACATTTTCAGTGTCTTTTCCTTGAGTGTGTCCCCACTATCACATATGTAAGCCCCTTAGGTCCTCAGAAGAAGGAAGGGAGAGGGAGCAGATGCATAGCCCAAGTATGGAGTTAGTCTACACAGGTCTGCTGCACTAATGGCAAGCTGAGCTTGGGAAGCCTGTTTCATACCTGAAGGCTTCAGTTTCCCCATCTTCAGATGAAAGGAAGGAGAGGGTAGACTATTCTAGAAATAGTTTATATACATAAACAGATGAAGTTCACTGTTAAAGAAGTATTACAATCTCTAACTCAAATTACTACTTCCTTTTTAAGTGCTGAATTTTTCTCCACATACCTGCTCACCCTCACACACTTTGGAGACCTCTGGCCTGGGGCTTGTGAGGAGACTTCAGAATTGACCTTGAACTTTGGGTCTGTGGAATTCTATACTCCCTTATCTGTTTTCCCACAGTGACTACCTCTCGTCTCCTTTCTCTCGCCTGCCTGTTCATACGCAGAATTCCCCACAGTTGCGGCTTCAGCCCTTAAAAAGTGTTGGAGATCCAGCCAGAGACATGAGGAGAAAGGTAGTAAGTGGATAAGGGTCTTACAGAGTCCAGGCCTACAAAGTTTTCTTTGAAACAGGGGCCAGACTTAGCTCCCATTCCAGCATTAGAGCCACTACTCCGACCTGGTCTATCTTAAACCTTAAAAAAAGAGAGGTTTAGATTTTTTGTGGGAAGCTCTTGGCACAGCAGGGAATCTACTTTTGAATAAATACTGTGAGTTTAGACAAATGCTTCTCTCTCAGCGTCTCATATTCAGTCTATCAAAACAAATAGTTTCTCTTTGCTGAAGGCACCCTGTTTTTTCTTGCCTTTGGAACAATGGTGTTCTTTCTGCCTAGCATACTCTGTCCCTATCTTCATCTGGCTTACTTATGTTCATTCTGTGGTAGTCACTTCTTGAAGGAGGCCTTCCCTAACCATTCTTAGTCACAGTTGACTAAGCTCCTTTCACTGTGTGCTTCCACAAACCTGCTTATAGCCTTTACCATACAACAATGCACTTGGCTGTTTGGTTGACTTTCTCCCACTGAGCTCCCTAAGTAACAGGGACCTTGTCTTATTATTCTGCTTTTAGGTTTTCATACAGAGCTTAGGACTAATGGGTATTCCCTCATTTATTATATAATTGAACATCTGCTATTACCAGATCCCCATCTAGGTACTGAGTATATAATGGAAAGCAAGGCAACTGTGGATCATGGAGCTTCCAGTTTATTGTGAGATTTTGAGTAGATGGATAAAAGGATGAATCAACCCCATGAACTACTGTGTGTCCACTCCTAGGCTAGGTGCTATGTAGGATATAAAGGTAAATGAGAGCACAGTTCCTGCCTATAGAGAACTCATCATCTAGTTGTTTGTGCATGACTGTGATATGAGCTGTGAGTGGAGGAACCTGGACTTCCATGAGACATCCTTTATCATAGTCATAAAGCTGACTCCCAGGATGACACTTGTGACCTGCTAGTGTTACCGGGTCTTGAACAGTCTCATGCTGAGGGGCTAGAGCCTCCCTCTCATGGAATAGCTACAGAATCTGGGCCAAGGACCTCAGGTGATTCCTTTTCCCCTTCATCTGTCCTATTTTAGAAGTCAGAGGAGCCCAGATTTGCCCACCTGACCTCTCTGCCTCAGCAGCTGCCCTCCCAGCAGCTGATGTCCAAGGATCAGGATGAGCAAGAGGAACTGGATTTTCTGTTTGACGAGGAGATGGAGCAGATGGATGGGCGGAAGAACACCTTCACCGCCTGGTCTGATGAGGAATCTGACTATGAGATTGATGACAGGGATGTCAACAAGATCCTCATTGTCACCCAGACACCACATTACATGCGCCGGCACCCAGGGGGGGACCGCACAGGCAATCACACCTCGCGTGCCAAGATGAGTGCCGAGCTGGCCAAGGTCATTAATGATGGCCTCTTCTACTATGAGCAGGACCTGTGGGCTGAGAAGTTTGAACCTGAGTATTCCCAGATCAAGGTGAGGCTTGGACATAGCAGTGAGTGTGGAGCCTGGGGTGCCTGTAGTGTACAGAGAAGAGGAAGATTGATTAGCTGTGCAACTTGAGGCAGGTCCTTATAATTCAGAGTCTCAGAATTTTTATATATGGGAAGGGGATGGTGACTGGTGTCTAGCTTGGACGTTAGGAGTGAGGGGTGATGTGTAAACACTGCAAACTCTTCAAGTGAGGCAGGGGTGATTATTATCCTATCTGTGGATCCATAGTTAATATTATGACAGTTGGCTAGACACTTCTGTGGGGAATAGAATAAGGGCTTAGATTGTTATTTCTAGTCTTAAATATTTAGGCATCTAAAAATTTAGAAGCCTTTTAAGAAGCTTGTGTTGAGTATGGAAAATGGAGAAGAGATAGGTCTTTTGAAAAATTGCTGCTGCCTGGAAACAGTCAAAACATCTTTGTTGTAGGATTTTACAGAGTGGGTATGTTTGATGGTAGGTTGTCCTAGGGTGAGCCCGTGTAACAAGTAGCAGTGCATTTACTGGAAGGAAGGAGAGTTGCCCAGCCACTGTGTGATAAGGCAGTAGCAGAAAGAGAGATGGGGAAACACTGGAGCTTTCAAGGGAGAGTCTGTAGTGAGTTCCTGAGGAACTCCTGTAAGCCTGATCTCAGTCTTACTACAGGGAGGGCAGGGCAAGTACTGTCTTTTTCTGGGCTAGCACACTTGTGCCAAGGTACCTGGGGTGAGGAATGGTGACTGGGCAGCTGAGAGCCTGGGGACCAGAATTCCATGTATGTCGATGTGGGAGTTGCCCTCTCCAACTTCCTGCCAGTCTTGATTCCTTAAACAGGCTGGAACAGCTTGCTTACTTACATCTTTCCCCACCCATCTCATAACCTCTGCAGCAAGAAGTCGAGAACTTCAAAAAAGTCAATATGATCAGCCGGGAGCAGTTTGACACACTGACCCCTGAGCCCCCTGTGGATCCCAACCAGGAAGTTCCTCCTGGGCCACCTCGGTTCCAGCAAGGTGAGAAGCAGACACCTGAGATCCTGACATGGGTGAGAGGGTCTGGGGCCTTGGACCAGGGGCTATCCAGGGGTGGATGCTAAGGCCTTTCCCTGCTTTCTGACTCCTCTCTCTGCCACTGCAGTTCCCACGGATGCCCTGGCCAACAAGTTGTTTGGTGCTCCTGAGCCCTCCACCATCGCCCGCTCTCTACCAACCACTGTCCCAGAGTCACCAAACTACCGCAACACCAGGACCCCCCGTACTCCCCGGACACCACAGCTCAAAGACTCAAGCCAGACATCACGGTTTTACCCAGTAGTGAAAGAAGGACGGACACTGGATGCCAAGGTGAGGCATTCCTGTCAGGCTGCTCAGAGTCTTGGGCCTACTTCATTGCATTTCAGTGCTTTGCTTCTCTCCTTTGCCTTGTCTGAGCCAAGGAAGTGCCAAATCCTTCACCTGCTCTGTGTTCTGAGGCTGATGGGCTCGCCTAGGATTAGGTGGCCACATCTGCAAAATATACTGGGTGTGGGAGTGGTTGCCCCATGTAGAAAGGCCTAAGGAGGATTGACCAGGTATGAGTCCTTGGGCAAATCACTTTATTCCCAAACCTTGATTTCTTCACCTGTTTGAAATAGGCATACTAGTTCCTAGCTCACTGCTGTGAACATTATAAGAGAATGAATATGAAAATGCTGTTGTAAAATGTGAGAGATCATGCCCATCTTAGTCCTACAAGTGCTTGATGCTCCTCAGAGTTGTAGGAGTACAAATAGTAACAAACCCTGGGCTAACCTTTGCAGATGCCTCGAAAAAGAAAGACAAGACACAGTTCAAACCCACCCTTGGAGAGCCATGTGGGCTGGGTGATGGATTCCCGTGAGCACAGGCCCCGTACTGCTTCCATCAGGTACCTGGGGCAGTGGGGGAAGAGTGATCAGGCTGCCTGTGGAATGAGTGGGCAAGCATGAAATTGACTGGACCAAGAAGATTGGTCTGAAAATTAAAGGGACCCTCATTTAAGAGATTTTCAAAAAACCAGTGGTGTGGAAAGTTAAGCCCAGGACCTGGGAATGAGGTGGAGGCTTTTTTTCCTAAAGAAGTGGTGTGGCAGTCACATGAGACCAGATTTTCATACATGCAGAGAGAAAATCTCTGAATTGGTTTCCAAGCCTGGGTGTCTACTTTGTACCTGAGGAAGGATAGCCAGGTAGTTGAATAAACAGATTTCTGGGAGTCTCTCTGAGCCTACTGTGTCTTGGGAGGCTACCTGAAAAGTTTTAAAAATTTAAAAAATACATATTTATTGGCCCCAACCTGTATCTACTGACCCTGCTTCTTGGGGTAGGATCCATGCTCTTTATTTATTTATTTCAGTAAGATGGCCCCAGTACATGTTTCCTGTTTCCCAAAGCAAGCTTTGAGAGCCACCTACCTATGCTCTCTACTCCCTGCAGAGATGGCACAGACTGCAAATAGGCATGCTTTTGAAGAAAATAACAATTTATCTTTGAACAATGAAGGACCTGGGGTGCCCACCCCGCACACAGTTGAAAATCCATATATAACTTTTGACTCTCCAAAAGCCTGCTGTTAACCAGAAGCCTTACCAATAACATATAGTGAATTAGCACGTTTTGCATATTATATGTATTGCATACTGTATTCTTACAATAAACTGAAGAAAAAATGTTACTAAGAAAATCACAAGGGAACAAGCAGACACTGGGGCCTACTTGGGGGTGGGGAGAGGGAGAAGAGTGAGGTGCAATTTGCCTACGTAACAAACGTACGCACATACCTCCAAACCTAAAATAAAAGTTAAAATCATAAGAGAAAATGTTTACTTCATCCTCGTGGTCTTCACGTTGAGCAGGCTGAGAAGGAGGGGTTGGTCTTGCTGTCTCAAGAGTAGCAAAGGTGGAAGAAATCTGCGTATGAGTGGACCCATGCATTTCAAACCCATGTTGTTCAAGGCTTCACTATAGATGGGTTGACCCATGATGGCTCATTAAAGAAGGTTAAATGCTTAAAAGTTAATAAATGAGCCGGGCGCGGTGGCTTAAGCCTGTAATCCCAGCACTTTGGGAGGCCAAGACGGGTGGATCACGAGGTCAGGAGATCGAGACCATCCTGGCTAACACTGTGAAACCCCGTCTCTACTAAAAAAAAAGCTAGCCGGGCGAGGTGGCGGGCGCCTGTAGTCCCAGCTACTCGGGAGGCTGAGGCAGGAGAATGGCGTAAACCCGGGAGGCAGAGCTTGCAGTGAGCTGAGATCTGGCCACTGCACTCCAGCCTGGGCGACAGAGCGAGACTCCGTCTCAACAACAACGACAACAAAAAAAGGTTAATAAATGGTTAAAAGCTCAAGTTTTATCATTGGACACTTTTCTGCCATTAAATAGTCTTATGACCCTGGATGAGTCTCCTAATCTCTGTAAGCCTCAGTATCCTCTGTAAAACCCTTTGAGAGTTAGTGCAGAGTTAATCAGTCCCATGGATATAAGTTAAAGGCCCGTAACTCGGCCTCCTTGTTTGATACTCTGTGAGAGGATGGATCTTGGCTGATAGAACGAATCAGAGGGATCCCTCCTAACCTTATGGTGGGGCTGCTGTGGGGAACCTGGTGACAGTATTTTTTGTGGTTTCTGTAGCTCCAGCCCCTCAGAAGGGACGCCTACAGTTGGCAGCTATGGCTGTACCCCTCAGTCATTGCCCAAGTTCCAGCATCCTTCCCATGAACTGCTCAAGGAAAATGGCTTCACGCAACATGTCTACCATAAGTATCGTAGGCGCTGCCTTAATGGTAAGAAGTGAGGGGGGCAGGGGGCGATCCTCTGGGCCGCTTATTTAGACCCAGAGTGTAAGGATTGGGGGATATGGGGATAGGTGACTCTTTTCTCTGACTTCAGAGCAAAAAAAGACGTGACATTATAGCAAGAAGGACTGAAGTTAGACTCGGGCCAGATAGTTTTAAACTGTAGGAAGCTAGGGGAATATGGCACTCACAACATTTGTGTTCCTTGATCTTCCTCTAATGATTATTAAAACTGTCAAGTATTTCTGTATCTCTGGCAAGATTACTGACTCAGCCATTGTCAGGTCTAGTCCACTGTCCATCACAAAAGGGTATGTAAGAGGTGGTATATGCTCTCTAGAACAAAGGTTGCCAAACTGTGGTTTGTGAGTCAAATCCAGCCAATAGTCTGTTTTCATGTGGCGTTGGAGCTAAGGACAGTTTTTACATTTTTGAGGGGTTGTAAGAAGAAAAGATTTGTGACAGAGACTATGTCATCTATAAAGCCTGAAATATTTGTTCTCTGTCCCTTTACAGAAGTAGTTTGCTGATCCCCCCTGCAGATGATAGTGTAAGGAAAGAGCCTGTCTAGATGCTTTTGTCTGTCCCCCTCTTAGCATTCTGATTGGTTTTGTGCATCTTTACAGCCAACCTATCTTGTCACCTGTAGTTACTAACTCACTCATCTCCTTTCATTCAACAAAACATGGCTGCTAAATTCTTGATCCATCCACTTCAGTTCTCTCTTTCCTACTTTGTGTGTAATAACAGCTTTATTGCATTATAATTTACATATGATGTAACATACCCAAAGTATGCAATGTAATAGCTCTTAAGTATATTCATATAGTTGTGTGCCCATCACCAGAATCAATTTTAGAACATTTTCATTACCCCCCAAAATGCTATGCCCCTTACCAGTCATACTCATTATACATGCAAACTACTCCCCACCCCCAAAATCCTGCCAGTCCTATGAAACTACTAATCTACTTTCTGTCTCTGAGGATTTGCCTATTCTGGACATTTCACATAAATTATACTGTATGTAGTCCTTTGTTACTGGCTTCTTCCCCTTAGTATATTTGGTATACTGACAAATACACAGCAAGGTTCATGTCATAGCATGCATCAGTACTTTATTCTTTTTATTGCCAAATCGTATTCCATCATATGGATGTATCACATTTTGTGTATCCATTCATCAGTTGTTTGGCATTTGGGTTGTTTCTACTTTTTGTCTATTGTGAATAATGCTACTGGGCACATTCACATATAGGTTTCCTGTAGACGTAGCTTCTCCTTTATTTTGGATGAAAGAATATTATTTCTGGGTCATGGGGTAACCATGTTTAACCCTTTGACAAAATTAAACACTTTTCCAGAGTGGAGATTTTGGAATTTTATATTGAAGTATAAAATTTTATATTGAAAGATAAAATTTTCATTTTATATTTCTAAAAGCAGTATGTGAGGCTTCTGGTTTTTCACATCCTTCCAACACTTGTTATTGTTTGTCTATTTTTATTTACTTTTATTAGCATTTATTTTTGAGACAGGGTTTTGCTCTGTCACCCAGGCTGGAATGCAGTGATTCAATTATAGTCCACTGCAGTCTCGAATTACCGGACTCAAGCAATCCTCCTGCCTCAGCCTCCTGAGTAGCTGGGACTACAGGCGTGTGCCACCATACCTATCTAATTACTGAAAGTTTTCTGTAGAGACAGCAGTCTCACTGTGTTGACCACGGTGGTCTTGAACTCCTGGCCTTACGCAGTCCTCCCTCCTCAGCCTCACAAAGTGCTGGAATTACAGACATGAGCAACCTTGCCCAGCCAAGATCCTTTTTTAACTGGATTGTTTTCCTAATTATTAAGTTGTAGGAATTCCTTTATCAGATACATGATTTGCAAATATTTTCTCTGATTCTACGGGTTATCTTTTCACTTTTTTGATGCGCAAAAATTTTTCATTTTAATGATACTCATTTTCTGTTTTGTTGCTTGTGCTTTTGGTGTTGTGTATTTTTTTATATTACTGTTGTATACTTGTGAATATTGTAGGACTCTTGAGGTAAATATTGGTAATGAGCCAAATACAGTTTGTTAGAATTTACAGACAATTTGTTCATGCCTTGTCTTGTCTCGACGGCACTTGAAAGCAGTACCAGTTGAGGTGAAGAGCTAGACTGCCAGCCTGGTTCAGAAGCTGCTGCCACCTGCTCCTGGAAAAGTACAGGCCCAGTTCCCAGCATCAGGGCCTGTTGCAGAGTGGTTAGTGCTCAATAAACATCTGCTGAATGATTGAGTGGCAGATGATGAGTGAGGGAATTTGGAGATATAAGAGAAAGGACCACGTCTTAAGTTCCAGAATCCTTTGTCCCTGAAGCAAGGGCAGCCTGAACCTGAGACATGTCTTTCCTCCTTTCCCATCAGAGCGGAAACGCTTGGGCATTGGCCAGTCTCAGGAGATGAACACACTCTTCCGCTTCTGGTCCTTCTTCCTCCGAGATCACTTCAACAAAAAGATGTATGAGGAGTTCAAGCAGCTGGCTCTGGAGGACGCCAAAGAAGGCTACAGGTGAGCAGGTTTGGGGTGGGGGACTTTGGCTGGTGCTTAGGGATGGTGTGGGATCCCTACTTGGTCTGCTTCCAGAACTGTAGTTGGAAATTCCTTGCATGTGTATTTTCATTCATATACTTGATGAAAAATTTGGTTTTAAATGAGCAGTATATTCACATGGTTTAAATTTCAAACAGTTTAAAAGGTTATATAATGAAGAGTCATCTCATCCCTGTCGCCCACCCATCTGGTGTCTTTCCCCACAGACAACCAGTATTAGAATCCTGTGGGTCCTTTATAAAGGACCCTGTGTAAGTAAGTAGGTATCTGTGTGGTCTTCTATGCCACTACCACTCCTTTTGTTTACATAAAAGCTGGCCTATGTTATAATATTTTCTGCACCTTGCGTTTGTTTTTGTTTAATACTATATTTTGGAGATCATTCTATATCTGTACATAATTAACTTTTCTTGTTTTTTTTTATAGGCTGTAATATGGTCTTATACTATATGGATGTACCATGATTTATTTAGTCAGTCTGCTATTAATAGATACTTAGGTTGTTTCCAATATTTTGCTATTAAACCTTAAGAGTCCTTTTTTCCTGGCTGGGTGGCTCACGCCTATAATCCCTGCACTTTGGGAGGCCAAGACAGAAGGATCACTTGAGCCCAGCCTGGGCTTAAGTGATCGTTCTGCCATAGCAAGACCCTGTATCTATTAAGTTTAAAAAAAAAAAAAAAAAAAAAGACCTCCCCATGCCCCCACCCCTTCCCCGATTTTCAATGTAAAATGTGCTGTCTGTAAACTACATGAAAAAAGACAAGTTTGGAAAAGCTGATGAAAACATCCATCATTCCAGAGACAGCAAGTGTTATTCTGCCATTAAGCTTCCTAGTTTCTTCTTGGCATATTTAATGTATTTAGCTCACCCTGTAAAGTTTGTGCTCTTCCAGACTTTGTATGCAAGTGTAGTTGTAAAATATACATATTTGTTTACAAAAATTGACTTATGGGATCATTCTACGTCTAACATGTTCAAACATGTCTTTTCCATTTGATAATATATTGTAAGCATTCTTCAGTATCCTTAAGTATACATTTATGCTATTAATTTCTAATAGCTTATATTACCCTATTGTATAGATTTACCATGATTTTTCTTAATTACATCTCTCTTCGTTGACATTTGTATTTTGCTTAATAATGCTGCTGCAAACAGTTTTGTACATCTGTTAAGATCTAAATCTGGGCTGGGTGCGGTGGCTCACACCTTTAATCCCAGCACTTTGGGAGGGCGACGCAGGCAGATCACTCAAGGTCAGGAGTTTAGGACCAGCCTGGCCAACATGGTGAAGCCCCATGTCTACTAAAAATACAAAAATTAGCTGGGTGTGGTGGCACATGCCTGTAGTCCCAGCTACATGGGAAGCTGAGCCAGGAGAATGGCTTGAACCCAGGAGGCAGAGGTTACAGTGAGTCAAGATGGTGCCACTGCACTCCAGCCTGGATGACTGAGTGATACTTTGTCTCAAAAAAAAACAAAAGATCTAAATCTGCAGTTTTGGCCATTTCCTTGGCATGTATCTTTTTTTTTTTTTTGGAGACGGAGTCTTGCTCTGTCGCCCGGGCTGGAGTGCAGTGGCCGGATCTCAGCTCACTGCAAGCTCCGCCTCCCGGGTTTACACCATTCTCCTGCCTCAGCCTCCCGAGTAGCTGGGACTACAGGCGCCGCCACCACGCCCGGATAGTTTTTTTTTGTATTTTTAGTAGAGACGGGGTTTCACGGTGTTAGCTAGGATGGTCTCGATCTCCTGACCTCGTGATCCACCCGTCTCGGCCTCCCAAAGTGCTGGGATTACAGGCTTGAGCCACCGCGCCTGGCCGGAGATGAGTCTTAACTCTGTCGCCCAGGCTGGAGTGCAGTGGCACGATCTTGGCTCACTGCAACCTCCGCCTCCCGGATTCAAGCGATTCTTGTGCCTCAGCCTCCCTAGTAGCTGAGATTACAGGCACCCACCACCACACCTGGCTAATTTTTGTATTTTAGTAGAGATGGGGTTTCACCATGCTGGCCGGGCTGGTCTCGAACTCCGGTCCTCAAGTGATCCAAGTGCCTTGGCCTCCCAAAGTGCTCGGATTATAGACGTGAGCCACTGTGCCTGACTGCATGTGTTCCTTGAAGTGAAATTTCTGAGTCAGATAAATGAACAGACCTACTAATTGGCATGATTAAATGGCTTTGCAGAGTTCTTATACCAGGGATTGGCCAACTTTTTCTGGAAAGAGTCAGTAAATACTTTAGGCTTTGTTGGCCATAAGGTCTTTGTCATAACTACTCAATTCCGTTCACTCTGTTACTGTAGCAGAAAGCAACCACAGACACTTCATAAAAGGAGTAAACAAATGTCTGTGGCAGGGGGCTGTGTTTGTTGACCCCAGGAAAGCTCTGAACATTTTATGCTGGACCCACTTAGACTAGCATTCTTAAAGCATATATGCCGTTTTTTCAATACAGAAATAACACATTGTTTAAACTGTTTCATAGTTCCTCTGTTATACAGGCACATTTCCCATTTTACAGATGAAGAAACTGTGCCCTGATTTCACTGACTTGTGTTCTACAGATATGGTTTGGAGTGCCTTTTTCGATACTACAGTTATGGCCTGGAAAAGAAGTTCCGGCTGGACATATTCAAGGATTTTCAGGAGGAAACGGTGAAGGACTATGAAGCTGGTAAGAGCCAGAGTTGGATCTGAGTGAGGCTTGGTCATGTAGGCCTCCTCTTCCCCAGTTCTACCTGGGTCTTTCTGTGTATTACACAACACCTCCCTCTCCTCTGAGCGTCTTTATCCTCACCAGCTCAGCTTTTATGTACCTCTCCCTACAGGCCAACTGTATGGGCTGGAGAAGTTCTGGGCCTTCTTAAAATATTCCAAAGCCAAAAATTTGGACATTGACCCCAAACTGCAAGAATACCTCGGCAAATTCCGACGTCTTGAAGACTTCCGAGTAGATGTAAGTGAAACTCTTTCTCTCACCCTACTTGTCCTGGAAAGAAAACTGGACCAAGAATCAGGATACTTGGATTCTGGTCCAGCTGTGCCCCTAGCCCAAGAACCCCTCTCCCTGCTCCCCACAATTTGGGCTTTAGTCTTTTTTCACCTTTAAAATGGAGAGTGGCCAATGAAGGCTAGTTGGAGATAGTTGTATGGTTGCTCCTGCTTCCCTCTTCTGTAGTACCATCATAATGCTCTCTCTCTCCTGTCTCACCACCCTCCTTGCTATTGTGCCCAAGTTAGCCACTACTAGTTGGTCAGGATGGGTATCCAAGATACACACATTTGTTCTTTTTGGAAAAGGCCAATTCCAACCCCAGTTTATAAATGAATGCCCAGGTCTCTATGTTCTTGGAGCAGCGCCTCAACGGTGACATCCAGTGGCAGGGCTGGGTTATTGCTGCTGGGTATATCAAGGGAAGATGGAGTGATTTAATTGATTCAGCAGATACTGATTGGATGTCTCTGTGCTCAGTGCTTTAGAGATAAGGGAAAGAGACTCAGTTTTTCCTTCTGAGAGTTTATAATGTAGTAGAAATGTCTGTTTGTCTTATTCCCTTCAAACCTTTTAGCAAAAAGGCAAATGCAAGTAAATGACAATACTAGCCCTTACATTTTGTATTAGTCTGTTCTCACTCTGCTAATAAAGACATACACAAGACTGGGTGATTTATAAGGGAAAGAGGTTTAATTGACTCACAGTTCTGCAGGGCCGGGGAGGCCTCAGGAAACTTAAAATCTTGGCAGAAGGGGAAGCAAATACATCCTTCTTTACATGGTGGCAGCAAGGAGAAGTGCAGAGTGAAGGGGGGTAAAAGCCCCCCCCCCTTTTTTTGAGATGAAGTCTTGCTCTGTCACCCAGGCTGGAGTGCAGTGGCACGATCTTGGCTCACTGCAACCTCTGCCTCCTGGGTTCAAGTGATTCTCTTGCTTTAGCCTCCTGAGTAGCTGGGATTATAGGCGCACACCACCACGTCTGGCTAATTTTTGTATTTTTAGCAGAGATGGGGTTTCACCATATTGGCCAGGCTGGTCTCGAACTCCTGACCTCGTGATCCACCCGCCTTGGCCTCCCAAAGTGCTGGGATTACAGGTGTGAGCCACCACACTTGGCCCAAAAGCCCCTTATAAAAGCATCAGATCTTGTGAGAACTCACTCATGATGAGAACAAGATGGGGGAAACTGCCCCCATGATGCAGTTATCTCCACCTGGTCTCTCACACAACATGTGGGGATTATGGGAACTACAATTCAAGATCTAGATTTGGATGGAGACACAGCCAAACCATATCCAATGCATTATTTTAAAACTGCCATTTATTGGGTGTTTATTATGTGCCAGGTACTTTACATTGACCTTATTTAACCCTTATGTGGTGATGCAGACAGGACTTATTAGATAGGGTAACTGAAGTTCGTGGCCATCCAGTGACATAATGGCAGAGCCACTCATGTCTCTCAATATAAAGACAAACCTGTTTTCTTTCATTCTTAAGCATTTCCACCCTTGGGGAGGAGAGGGAAGGGGAACAGGTTACAAGTTACAGAGAACCCTTGTGATTTCTCTGGGTGGAACAAGGACTCAGTTTTGGTTACCAAAATGGGAAGGAAACGTCTGTCTTCGGGGTTATAGGACCTTTGTTAGTGCTAAGGCCAGGCTGGAGCATGGTCTGAGTCTTAGTTCAGGATCCTCTGGACATTGAAGAGAATGAGGTGATCCTCGGAAGGATCTGGGCCTTCTGAGCTGAGACATCGCAGCATACTGCATGCCACATTCCACATTTCTGAGCAAGAGATCCCTTCTTGGAAGGGAAGCAGAAATGAGATTGGCTAAAAGCCTGGCCTTTTGGGGCAGATAGACCTAAATTTTGTCTTTATCAGTTACCAGCTGTGAGACCCTGGGGAAGTTACTTTTTTCTGCTTCAGTTTTCTCATCTATAAAATCAGATGTCCATGGGTCCACATCAAAGGGTGATGCTGACTTCATAGGAGAATGTGCATAAAACAGCACAAGGTGTGGCATGGAGAAACGCTTAATAACTGATAATTTATTTTTAAGGTTAATTATCTATTCATTATCTATATTTGGAGGTAGAAAGTAGAAAGTGTCTAGACGGGCCTGGCAAGGAAGAGGGCGTAGATAGTGCCTCCGATCACCTGTGACTCCTTCCTCTGTTGCAGCCCCCCATGGGTGAGGAGGGCAACCACAAGCGACACTCAGTGGTAGCAGGAGGTGGCGGCGGTGAGGGCAGGAAGCGGTGCCCCTCCCAGTCTTCCAGCAGGTCTGCTGCCGTGATCAGCCAACCCCCTACACCACCCACCGGCCAGCCCGTCCGGGAAGATGCCAAATGGACAAGCCAGCACTCGAACACACAGACTTTGGGAAAGTGAAAAGCTCCTTAGCCCTGGGGCTTGAGGGGGGAAAGGGGGTAGGGTGGGTAAGAGTCCATGGGGGTGCCCAGTCCCAGGAGAGGGGACAATGAAGGGACAGGCCTGGAGTTACTAGGACAGGCCTTTGTGCTGAGTAGCAATGTGTACACCATTTGGGCTATCAGAGGTACCCCTGGGCAGGAGCCTCTACATCCCCTTCCCCTTCCTCTCTCCATGACTCTTGACATCCTAGCTTCTTCTAAGGGGGGAGGGAAAGGGGGGAAATTTTTATATATATATATACATATATATATATCAAGTTTTAAATTATTGATAGTTCATCTGGATTACCAAAATCACTCTGCAGCCCTGCCCGCGGCTAGTAGGCTGCAACCCTGGTCCCCACTCCTAGCCTCCTCTTGCTCCCCTTCAAGCCAACTATGCAGCCCACAAGAAGGCCCTGCGGGCCCCCCATAGCCCAGCACTGTCCCATAGAAGGCTCTGGCGGCACCTCTGGGCCCCAGGAGCATCAGCCCCTTGATCATCTGGGGTTTGTCATCACCATGTTTTCTCCCTGCTGTCCCCACCCTGCCCTTCTGCCATCTTCTGGGAGAAGGAAACCAAAGGATCTAAAACTGGGGTTTGGGGGAAGGTTTCAGCCTCTCCCCACTCCCCTTGCCCCACACCCTTTACTCCCCAGCCCAGAGAGACGCTGCTTTTACCAGGAAAGACTATTGAAAGATGATTTATTTTATTTTTCTCTGACCTTTCCATCCTCGAGAAAATGGGGAAAAAAAAAAAAAAAAAAGACAAAATCAACCATAAAAGACCAAAAAAAAAAAAAATCAGATAAACCCCCACCTAATCCACAGAAAATGATGTCTTTCCCCTCCCCTTGGAATTTTTGTTTTGTTTTTGGAAATAATATTTTTTTAAAAGTTGCCTTATTGTGGAGCGGGAATCTGAAATACCCAAATGCCTGTTTTCCTCGGTGGAGTCAACTTGAAGAGCTCCCACCTTCTCTGGATGTGCCTGGGCTTGGACTGGCTAGAATCTTTCTCTGGACTGTTGCATGTACAGTGCCTCCATCCTGGAGGCAAGAGAGTTGGGAGTGGCTCGAATCAGAGCCGTGCCCAAGATATCCCTGCTGTTGCATCGTTTGAAGCTGACGTCCTGTGTCTGTACACTGCTGCCACTGTTGTGTCCTCGCTCTGCTTGCTGTTGCCTCACGCCAGGCCCCGTCCTGCCGTGACACCCTTCATCCTACCCTTGGAACCCCAAGGCCAAGTTTGCTTCAAACTGTTGGAGAACAGAGTTGGCCTGCATCTGGAACACACTTGTCCTCAGCTTGACCGTCTCCCCACACCCCAGAGTGGAAAGGTGAACACCTGCAGCTGAGGCTTGGAAACATTTCTTGTGTTGCTCTGAAAAATCTCTGAGACCTCAGGGAGGCTCTGTCTCTCTTAAAAGGTGGAGAAAGATGCCATTCTCTTCCTAAGGTCTGGTGGAGTCTCCCCATCTTGCATACCCTTCTGCAAGCCATCTATCTCTGCTCACTCTCCAATTGACCCGCCTGGAAACAAGGGATGAGGAGGAGTTGGGGGCTGGGGGGAATCCTGCCAGTTGGTGAAGCCTTGTGGCAGGAAGGTATATGTGGACATAGAGTATACCTGATTCTCTTCTTCAGCCACTTGACTGTTTGGGTTGGGCTGTGAATGACAGTGGAATGGCTGGAGTCTGCTGTTGTCAGAAGGCAGGGAGGGTGATGAAGGACTGACCCACATGGACTGGGATGTGTGTCGGTTATGGGCATGAGTGCACATTCACTCTCGGTGGGATCTGGGCAACACGGAGGAGTTTATGGTCCTGTTGCTTGCTTACTGCAATGTCTTTGGCCCTCCTTTTCAACTGGTTCCTCTGTTGGGCCCAAAGGTGGGGAGTAGGAGACAGTATCCCAGGCTAACAAGGCCTTGCCCTTTACCTTGGGCACCTTGTTAATTTTTAGCCTGTGCCCTTCCCCACCTTTGCCCTCCCAGCGGTTGGTGTGTGGGAAGCCCATCTCAGTTCTGTGACTTCATGTCTCAAACCAAGGATGAGCGTCTGGTCTCTACTATGATGGTGGTATCTGAGGCCTTTTCCTGCCCAGTCTGGTGCCTGCCCCACATTGTACCAGACACTGGATTCCTGGACCCCCTTCTCCTTTCCTTTCCTTTCCTTCAGGTCACGCAGCCCTGTACTGTATCCAGCACCACAGAAACCTCAGTGTTTTTCGTCTGCTGGTTTGGGGCACAAGGAAGCCTTAGGGTATGGGGAAAGGCTGTTATTACTTAGAGTTTACTCCCGGGCCAGGGGGCTGCCATCTTTTTCACAGACATCCCTGAAAGGAAGCCCCTTTGGGGCAGGGAGGCAAGGACTTCATCTCAACATAGGCTGGTGGTTGGTAGGGGAGCTTTTTCTTTTTTTTCTTTTCTTTTTTTTTTTTTTTTTTTTGGTAACATGTTAGGAGTTAATATTGCAAAGAGTAGTTTACATCTTCACTTTCTGAAGACACTTGAATTTAGGACCGATGTATCTGTGACAAGCATGCCAGAAGTGGCAGGGGCCATCAGGGCTAACCACTTCACACCCACCATCCTCCCATGGGGATCCAAGACCTGAGATAAAGCAACAGCCTGCCCAGATCCCTCTGTTCATTCTATCCCTTCCAAGGTTGGTCCATGCCAACATAACCTCTGGGCATCAGACATCAGCAGTTCTGTGTGCCTCAGCCCTGTTAAGGGGAAGGTTTCTCTTTCGCCCTCTTCCTACACCTGGGAGCAAAGGCACTACCAGTAGAGAAGGGCCATCCGGCCCTGCCCCAGCCTGGACCCCTGGGGCTCAGATAGAGGTGCTGAGCCCTTATGTCAAAAGTTGCTAAATGTTTTTGTTTTGTTCCATTGTAGCTCTTTTTTTTTTTCCCCCCCGCTTTCCTGGTGATTGATTTTACAAAAGAAAGTAAGCTGCTTAGAAGGCCCTGGAAGGGAAGTGAGGAGGAGGGACAAGGAAGATGACTAGTTACGGAGGGTAGGGTTGTTTTTTGCCAAAAAAGCCTAGGTAGAGTGATCTGAATTATCTGGCACCCTCCTGAATGGAACCCCAGAGTACCTCCTGTGTGGAAGGGTCCCTGGATTTTCCCTAACACCCACCCTCTCCCCCTTCAGCCATGCTGATGGCAGAGAAGATAAGAACTTGGAGCCCATTTCTCACTGGAGAGGAAAACTTGTCATCTGGCTTTGCGGAGAAGGTTCCACCTTACGCTCGTAGTACATTATCTTTACTATGTGCTAGGATATCATATTTAAAAGGACAAAAAAATGTAAAATACTTGAATGAGCTTGTATTATAACATTAATATTATTGAGAGTATCTGCTTTCCAGGCTGAAGTGATTCATTCATTATTCTAGTCCTGCTTTAGTCCTTTGTAATTTGTGGTAATTATGCTTTTCTTTTTAATACAAAAAAATGTATAAAAATAAACACTTGAAAAGGCAAAATACTGGCTGGTCTTCCATCTAGGGTACTGTTATTTGGTGTGAAGGATGGGTTTCTGGTAGGGTTCCCCCAGATCCGGAGGAACCCTGCACTTAGTGTGCACATGAAACCTCAGCAGGGGTTCTGCCATTGTGCTTTGAGGAGTCTGCCTAAGGCAGGAGCTTCTACAAGCCTTGAATTCATGTCCACCCGGTGTCTTAAGTGAGACGTGACAGTCATAGCCAGTGCCACAAAACAACAGTCCAGCATAATGCCAGGATTTCAGTGCACTTGTCAGCTTCCAAGTTTTCCATCCCCTGGCTGTGGCCTGCATTGTGTTATGAGACAGCCAAGAAGAAAAAGGTTGATGAGGCTCCTTCTGGAGGGTTGCCACAACCCCTCTATGAACAGACTTCTACGGGGGTGAAGGAGGAATGATCCAGCACCATGTGGCCTTACGGAATCCTGGTCAGCCCCTGAACCCTGAGATGTGATGCTGGGGAGGGATGGAACAATGAGTCCCCCATTCCCCGTATGAATTACAAAACTAAAAATCAGGCATGGCCTTATTTACGTGTTCATCTGACAACTGTCTCCCATACCTGACTTGGGAAAATGGTTTTTCTAGAGAGTTCTTTTTCACTGTTCTTGAGGTGGGCAGGTGCTTCAGTACCACCAGTGACCTCCACAGGCCAAAGGAAAGTTTAGGAGATAGTGTCCAGGGATGATGCAGACTGGTACTTTGAGAACAGAAAGATGAATTAATTGAACCTTACTTCACACATTATCGTTAGGAATGCCCACGGAAGCTTAATTTTACAGCCTGAGCTTCCAAATGTTATGTCTGAAGTATTAGAAGTCTGGTAGTAAACACCCCCGTTCAAGAAAAAAAAAATCCACCGGAATTCATGAAGACCAGTTTATTTTACATGCTTGTTTTCACGTCCTTTACTGGGAATTTAAGGCCTTTTTTCAGCCTTGTATACCAACCTCAAGGATTTTGTTTCATACTGAAAAGGACAGGGCTGGGCCCTTCTGCCAAGGACTGATCACCTGCCTGCCAAAAGGAAGAGGGAATGACAGCCTTTTGTCCTTCTAGGCCCCTTACAGTACCTCAAAATCTAAAGGCCTTAAAGGGGAAAAAAAGCGTATCTGTTCTTTCTCTTCATCTCCTACCCTTCTCTTTAAGCATACTGAAGATGGACTTTTTTCCAAATGTTTATTTGTAGGAAGAGGTGATGGGTGCAGGCCAGCAGCTGAGAACTTACAGCTTTGATGCACCAGGAGCTGTATTCACGCTGAGGGCACAAGCCTCCTAGGGAGGGAGCCAGGTCCACCAAGGCCAGAGACAGGCAGGCAAGACTGGAAAGCCAGGGAGATGCTGCCTGGTAAGTGCTTAGCTGGCCTATTGGGCAAGTCCTCTGGGCTTCTAGAGCTGATAGGAAGGAGGAGTTCATTTTGATAGTCCTGCCTGGAGACTTGGACCTATCTGATGATAAAGTATTTCATAAAGCTACAGTGGATGTTTTTCTTAAGAGAACTGAAAGTTGGAAAAGGTGCAAATATATATAAAAATTTAGTAAAATAATGGTGGTCTTTCAAATCAAAGAGTGATCTTTAAATTGTTCTTGGGAACCACAGGGTTCCTGGCTATGTCTGGCGGCTGAGGGGAGGCCAGGATGGGGACTTCAACCCAAGCAGCTGTGGTTTTGCTTTTGATAAGGTCCCTGGTAAAAATCATTTTGAATAAATGTTGCTGAGAAAGTGGTAAAGCATTCGGGGCAGAAAGGATTTTGCCCTTTGCTCCGCCATGTTTTTCCAGGCTCTTTCTTTGGGGAGAAAGAGGGTTCTAACCTCTGGTACTCATTCAGATGGGCTAATTAGGGGTCTCGGGTGTCCCCAAAGGGCAGCAATTTTGATCCTTCCCCTTGTGGGTAAAAAGGATTTTCAGTTTCTCAGCAGTTGGTTTTTGGTTTCCACATAAGGCTAAAGGTGTTAAAAGTTTGGTCTGTACCTCTTTGCTTTTAATCCAGGGAAGAGCTCCTGGAATCCCGCCCCCCCCCCCCCCCGCCCACAGAGGGAGGGAGGAAGACCTTTTGTTTGCAGTGTGCCAGAGTTAAAATGGGGCCTTTACCACTCACTTAGTGTTTGGTATGTGTATGTTTGTGTGTGTGTTGGGTGAAGTGGCGACTGGCATCTGGTATGTCATGAATTGAGACCTATAGTGGTTTGCCAGGGTGTCTTGGCTCTCGCCTGAGGTAGGGTATGTGAAAGCCTTTTGGGGCAGGAAGGGGCAAAGCAATACATGGCCCTCCCACCCCCTGGTCCCAGAAGAAGCTCTCCCTGGAGCCAGGCAGCTTCCAGTCCCCCTCCTTTCAGCTTTGTCATTCTCTGCATCCTGCCCAGGCCACAAAGGAGTTATCTGGGGCCGAACCCCTCCTTCCACAGCAGAGGACCAGGGGTCTCCTCCCTCTGACCAGCTTCCAGTCTGGGGAGCTGTGTTTTCCTTTTTCTTAAGCTAACTCCTGATCCCATTGAGGGACATCAAGGGCAGTAGTTTGGAGAAAGCCTCATCCTTAGCCCTGCTTTTCTGGGAAGCCCACCTTCCCTCTACCCTGGTGCCACACATTTGGGAGTGTGGCCAAAGGAGGCAAATTGTTAGGAGCAATCAGGAAGCCGCATCTGTATCCCATGGCTGAGGGACAGCCAGGATGACACTTGGGCCCTCTCTCACTCCATCCTCTTTGGGGAGTCTGGGATGCTCTCAGAGAGCGGAGTGAAGCCCAGCAGGAGGACATGTCTCTCGTAGGCCTTGGTCTGCTTGAACATGATGTCAGTCCCATGGAGGTGGTCCAGCACACCCAGCACACCATAGCACTGGTTGAACCTAGAAGAGAGAAGACAGTGCTGCAGTGCTGGAGGCCTCTGTCCAGATCCCATTTCATTTGTGCCAGCCTCACACATTTCTCAGCCCTCCTACCCCACACCTGTCACCACCATCCTGACTGTCTGCATCAGAATAAGCTGGGCAGTTGCTACAAATGCACCTTCTGGGGGGCACTCCAAACCTGCAATTTGCAGTATCTGCAGTCTTCCTTTGAAAAGCTTGCTGTGTGATTCTGATGCCCACAGTCTGAGGATCTCTAGCAGAACTAGTCTTCTTCGGGCATGAGATCACCAGCATCAAAATCCCCTGGAACACTTACTAAAATGCAGGTGTCCAGGCCCTGCTCCCCCAGATACCTTAGTTCAGCATATTTGGAGTGGAATCCAGGAGCCTAAATTTTAAACAAGCATCTCAGGTGATTCTGGTATAGGAGGTTTGTAGACTACACTTGAAAAAGTCTGGGGCTTTCAGACAGTATATGACTTCCTTGTGATTGCATGCAGGAGTTTTATGCATACATGTACTTTTCTAAAGAGAATGTCCAGAGCTTATTCAAAGGGCCCAGAGCCCAAATAAAGGTTTAAAATCCCCAGTTGGAGGAGGACCCAATTTCAGAAAGAAAAGAGTAAGGTCATCCCAGTGTGGTTATTATTTTCCTGACCATCAGACCTCTTCCCCAACTAGCATTCACGTGTAAACTGAGACACCAGTGTCTGCTATCAGAAGCTTAAGGAGGAAGGGTGATGGTTATTGCCCAGGGACCCATTATGGGGAGAGGGTCCTTACTTGAGATGGTGGTAGTCGTGGAATTCAGGCGAAGGCAGGAAGGGAAGGTGGTAGCCACAGTGGGAGATGGTGGTGATGATGAGGGCCAAGGAAAACCACACGGTGATGGAGGACAAGTGGGAGCCCATTACTAATGGGCCCACTATCGCAGGTAGCATGTTGGAGACCTGCAAGGGGAGGGATGATGAAGGGACTTAGTTGGGTGTACACTTAGCCCCAAGGTGGTACCAGAGGCAAACTTCATTGACCCAGATCTGGAGAAGGTGAGAATTTCAGGACTTTGATTTGTTGAAGGCATTCACCTTTGTAACTTGGGACAAATTACGCAGTTTGAGCCTCAATTTTCTTGTTTGCAAAATTAAGATTAAAAAGGTTGTTGGAGGAGCCAGGTGTGGTGGTTCATGCCTGTAATCCCAGCAATTTGGGAGGCAGAGGTGGGAGGATTGCTTGAGGCCAGAGGTTCCAGCCAGCCTGGGCAAAATAGCAGGATCCCGACTCTACAAAAAATTTAAAAATTAGCCAGATGTGACTGGGCGCAGTGGCTCACTCCTATAATCCCAGAATTTTGGGAGGCCAAGGCGGGTGGATCATGAGGTCAGGAGTTTAAGACCAGCCTGACCAATGTGGTGAAACCCTGTCTCTACTAAAAATACAAAAATTAGCCAGGCGTGGTGGCACACACCTGTAATCCCAGCTACTCGGCAGGCTGAGACAGAATTGCTTGAACCCAGGAGGCGGGGTGTTGCAGTGAGCCGAGATCATGCCATTGCACTCCAGCCTGGAAGACACAGTGAGACTCTATCTAAAAAAAAAAAAAAAGCCAGGTGTGGTGGTGTACACCTGTGGTCTCAGCTATTTGGAAGACTGAAGCTAGAGGATCACATGCGCCCAGGAGTTGGAGGCTGCAGTGAGCTATGATCACACCATTGCACTCCAACCTGGGTGACAGAGCAAGACCCTGTCTCAAAAAGAAAAAAAAAAGAGGTTGTTGGGATGATTAAATGAGACAACTGTGTTAGGCACTTAACATAGCCTGGCATATGGAAGGCTGACAATAAATGGTAACTATTTTTTTTTTTTTTGGAGACGGAATCTCGCTCTGTCGCCCGGACTGGAGTGCAGTGGCCAGATCTCAGCTCACTTCAAGCTCCGCCTCCAGGGTTTACGCCATTCTCCTGCCTCAGCCTCCCCAGTAGCTGGGACTACAGGTGCCCCGCCACCTCGCCCGGCTAGATTTTTGTATTTTTTTAGTAGACACGGGGTTTCACCGTGTTAGCCAGGATGGTCTCGATCTCCTGACCTCGTGACCCGCCCGTCTCAGCCTCCCACAGTGCTGGGATTACACGCTTGAGCCACTGTGCCCGGCCAATGGTAGCTATTTTTAAATGGGAAGTAAAAGGGCCAGTGTGGTCTAAGTTCTCTGCAGGAGAGCTTCAGGAAGGTGGTTAGGGCCGTCTGCCCTTTGCTATGGGGAGAGTAGAGCTCTACTCACCACATGCTCTATAGGATGGGCATAGAGAGAGATCACGCCAATGGGAGCTGTCCACTCATGGTGTTTCTTGTGGATTTTCTTGTAGAATGTTGGGTGGTGAAGAAGCCTGGGGAAATAGTTAATAGTTAATAACCTGCTGATTCCTCTTTCTCCTTCCCCAACCAGTATATGAGAAGCCAAAAATAGGAACTAGGGGTTACATCCATGGAGCAAAGCTAAAAACACCCAGACCTGCTTCAAATTTCAACCCCAGCCCTTATACTGCATAGTTTGGGAGTGGGTTGCTTTGCCCCTCTACCCCAGTTGTATTTGCTATAAAATGGGATGCTCCCCAGAAAGGACTGAATAAGGAAATGGATGGGAAACGCCCTGGCCCCCACACAATCGGAGAGGCCTTTTCTCTTCTGGACATTCATTCCTCACTTGTCCCAAGTTGTCAGTTATGAGACAACTGTTAGTCTTCCTGTTAACCGTTTAATGGGAGACTTGAGGCCAGGAAGTATTTTATTGGCCTACACTCAATTCAGAAGCCTGTTTCCTTTTATTTTTTTTTTTCTTTGAGACAAGGTCTTGCTTTTTCGCCCAGGCTGGAGTGCAATGGTGTGATCACAGCTCACTACAGCCTTGACCTCCCGGGCTCATGTGATCCTCCCACCTCAATCTCCCGAGTAGCCAGGACTACAAGTACACACCACCATGCCTGGCTAATTTTTAAAAATTTTTTTGTAGAGACGGTCTCCTGACATTCCCCAGGCTAGTCTCAAACTCCTGGGCTCAAGTGATCCGCCCAACTCAGCCTCCCAAAGTACCAGGATTACAAGCGTGAGTCACTGCACCTGGCCTTAGTTTCCCTGTTGATCAGTGAGCCCTAGACAGGGTGAGGAGCCAGCTGTGCCTCAGGCAGGGACTGCTCACCGGTGTGAATAGTAGAACAAGACTTCCTCGATCAGCGTGAAGATGGCCAGCTCCAGGAGGAACCAGTGGAAGGTGGGTAGCTCACGGCGGCAGGGGTCTCCCCACCATTTGAGGAAGGGATAGAGGAAGACCACCATAGGGAAAGATACCATGCACTGGTTGAAAAGAACTGTGCGGATAGACTGGCGCAGTTTCACAGGATCCACCTGCCCAAGGGAAGGGAGGAGATGGACAAGAGTGTGAGAAGTAGGCTCCACCGTGACCTACTTACAGGAGGCCCTCACTCCGGTTGGATTCTGGGAGAGATGTTGGGACACAGCCAGCAGCTCCTGACTGCAACCCAGCTCCGGGCCTGGAAACGTTGCAGAATAAGGCCCTGGCTGCTAGGCAGGTGAGTAATACCCCTGTCCTTGGAAACTTCAGCAGCCTTCAGTCTGTGCTGGAACCTGCCTCCTGCCTGGTTCTGCACATTATCACCACTGCCCTCCCCATTTCTCTGGCCAGGCCCCATGTATTTACAGGTAACTTGGGTAGCCTCCATGGTGCTTGGAGAAGGCTGTGACTTTCTGACTGACACCCCATTTCAGCCATTTAGCCCCTCTTTGTCAGAGAACCTTGTCCATGATTGGATGCAGAGATCAAGGTCATCTGCCTCCTCACATGGTCCAGCCTCACTGCAGTAGGCCCAGAGCAAAGCAGCAGGTAAGCCAAGGAGCTGCTTATTCAGCTTCTTGACCAACTTCCTGGTTTTCACAGTGACGCTGTGAAGATGGGGGCCTGCCCAAACATTTCCACCACGGTCCACTGTACAGAGCTGGCCCCAAGTGTCCAAACTCCATTTGGCCTCAATACTACATCCAGTATTTTCCCCCAGAATCAGCAACTCTTTGACTCTTCCTTTTGTTAGATCTCTGGGGCTCCAGGGAACAGTCCTGTGACCATAGAAAGTTCCTGGATCCTGATGAACTTGTTTGGTTAGAAAGGATTTCTCCAAGCACCCTCTGTGAGCTGGAGGGATTTCTGCCCCAAAGCGAGACAGGGGCTCAGAACGGTCCCCAGCTTGAGGCCTGCCTCTTCCTCCAGCCTGGAATTCCAGGCACTGCATGCATTAACTGATTTCAGAATTCACTCTTTGTTTACTTCCATCCCCTTGTGAGACCAGGTCTCGCCAGCCTGTTGTGAGAGGACATGTTAGGTGAGGCCATTACACCTTCTGGAAACCTTGACCAAGAGGTGGGGAATCACATCTGTCTATTCATTTATTTATTTAACTGATATTTATTGAGCATCCACTATGTAGCACTCAGTGTTCTGGGTGTTGAAAATAAAGCAATGAGCAAAACAAAGATTCCTGCCCCCATGGAATTTATATTCCAGTGAGAAAGGTAGACTAAACACAACAAATATAAAAACATATATATCAGGCTAGGCATGGTGGCTCACACCTGTAATCCCAGCACTTTGGGAGGTGGAGGTGGGAGGATCACTTGAGGCCAGGAATTTGAGAGCAGCCTTGGCAACATAACAAAACCCCATCAAATTTTTTTTAAAAAGCTGGGTGTGGTGGTGTGCACCTGTCGTCCCAGCTATTCAGGAGGCTGGGGTGGAAGGATCATGTGAGTCCAGGAGTTTAAGGCACTCCAGCCTGCATGAGAGGGTGAGACCCAATCTCTTGAAAAAAAAAAAAAAGGCCAGACGCTGTGGCTTACGCCTGTAATCCCAACACTTTGGGAAGCCAAGGTGGGCAGATCATGAGGTCAGGAAATTGAGACCATCCTGGCTAACACGGTGAAACCTCATCTCTACTAAAAATACAAAAATTTAGCTGGGCATGGTGACATGTGCTTGTAGTCCCAGCTACTTGGGAGGCTGAGGCAGGAGAATCACTTGAACCCGGGAGGCGGAGGTTGTAGTGAGCCACCGAGATTGTGCCACTGCACTCCAGCCTCGGTGACAGACCAAGACTCCGTCTCAAAAAAAAAAAAAAAAAAAAGGCGCCGGGCGCAGTGGCTCAAGCCTGTAATCCCAGCACTGTGGCAGGCCGAGACGGGCGGATCACGAGGTCAGGAGATCGAGACCATGCTGGCTAACACGGTGAAACCCCGTGTCTACTAAAAATATACAAAAAACTAGCCGGGCGAGGTGGCAGGCGCCTGTAGTCCCAGCTACTCGGGAGGCTGAGGCAGGAGAATGGCGTAAACCCGGGAGGCGGAGCTTGCAGTGAGCTGAGATCCGGCCACTGCACTCCTGCCTGGGCGACAGAGCGAGACTCCGTCTCAAAAAAAAAAAAAAAAAAAAAAAAAGGGCAAAAAAGGCAGGCCGGGCACTGTGGCTCACTTTGTAATCCCAGCACTTTGGGAGGCTGAGGCAGGCAGATCACGAGGTCAGGAGTTTGAGACCAGCGTAACCAATATGGTGAAACCCTGTCTCTACTAAAAATACAAAAATTAGCTGGGCATGGTAGCATGCGCCTGTAATCCCAGCTACTCAGGAGGCTGAGGCAGGAGAATCACTTGAACCCAGCAGGCAGAGGTTGCAGTGAGTCAAGATTGCTCCATTGCAGTTCAGCCTGGGTGACAGAGTGAGACTTCATCTCAAAAAAAAAAAACAAAGCAATAATACAGACAAGAGATGATGGTGAATTGGACAAGGGTAATAGTGATGGAAGTGACGAGAAGTGGTAAGAAGTGATTGGATTCTGAATTTGTTTCGGAAATAGAGTTAATAGGGTTCCCGGATAGATTGGATGTGGAGTATGAAGGAAAGAGAGTAGTCAAGAATGACTCCAAAGTTTTTGGCCTGAGCAACTAGAGGATTGGAATTGCCATCCCCTCAGATTGGGGAAGCTATGGGTAGTAAGTAAAGGCTTTGGCAGGACAATCAGAAATGCTCTTTTGGACATCATGAATTGGCAATTTCTATTAGTATCCATGTGGAGATGTCAAGGAGGGAGTTGGATATTTCAGGTTGGAATTCAGTAGAGAGTTCTGGGCTAGAGAGATAAATGTGTGTGCTGTCGGCCCATGGATGGTATTTAAAGTCATGGCACTGAAGAGATAACTGGGAGAATGAATACAGAGAAGAAGACCAAGGCGAGAACCCATGGAACATTCAACACAAAGAGGTTGGAGAGAAGAGAAGGAATCAGGAAAGCGACAGTGAAGAAGTGAACAATCAGATGTGACGGGGAGCCGGGTGTGGTGGCTCATGCCTGTAATCCCAGCAGTTTGTGAGGCCAAGGTGGATGGATCACCTGAGGTCAGGAGTTCAAGATCAGCCTGGGGAACTTGGTGAAACCCTGTCTCTACTAAAAATACAAATAATTAGCTGGGCATGGTGGCAGGTGCCTGTAATCCCAGCTACTTGGGAGGCTGAGGCAGGAGAATCGCTTGAACCCGGGAGACAGAGGTTGCAGTGAGCCAAGATCGTGCCATTGCACTCCACCTGGGCAACAGAGTGAGACTGTCTCTTAAAAAAAAAAAAATTAAAGGGGTACCTAGAAAGCACATTGTACTGGAAGCCAAGTGAAAAAAATATTTCAAAGCTGAGGGAGTCAGCAGCTGTGGAAATGTCTCTGCTGCTCTAATGAAACCATATCATTGGTGAACTTGCCAAAAGAAATGTTGGTAGAGCCTTTTTCTAGGTGTGACACCTGATTCGGAGGTTTGTAAAGAAAATGAGACAATGCTTTTGTGATTAGGAGAGATGCAGGCTGAAGGATTTAGGGGTCAAGTTTTATGATGTCTCAAACTTAACTTTGTAATAGGAAAAATTTATAGATGCATATATATTTATATTTTTATATATAAAGCAAAAATAAAATGTTTAAAATTGGTGAATCTAAGTGATATGTAAATGCATAATTCTTACATTATTTTTCAACTTTCTGTATGTATTTTTAACGTTTTTCATAATTACAAAATGTTGGTGAAAAGAGTAGACAGATGGCTGGGCGTGGTGGCTCACGCCTTTTATCCCAGCACTTTGGGAGTCTGAGGCTAGTGGATCACCTAAGGTCAGGAGTTCGAGACCAGCCTGGCAAACATGGTGAAACCCCATCTCTACTGAAAATACAAAAATTACCCAGGCGTGGTGGTACATGCCTGTAATCCCAGCTACTTGGAAGGCTGAGGCAGAAGAATTGCTTGAACCCAGGAAGTAGAGTTTACAGTGAGCCAAGACTGCAGTGCCACTGCATTCCAGCCTGGGTGACAGAGGGAGACTGTCTCAAAAAAAACAAACAACAAAACCCAAGTAAGAGTGGACAGAGAGGAATTGGAAACTATATAGATAACTCTTTCAAAGAACTTTGCTAGTTAAGGGTTGTTTTTTTCTGTTACTCTGGTTTGTGTGTGCATGTGTGTGTGTGTATGTCTGTTTTTTGTGAGACAGGGTCTCACTCTGTCACCCAGGCTGGAGTGCACTCTTTGTTTACTTCCATCCCATCACGAGGCCAGGTCTCACCAGCCTGTTGTGAGAGGACATATTAGGTGACGCCATTACACCTAACTACAGCTCACTGCAGCCTCAACCTCCTACGCTCAAGCAATCCTCCCACCTCAGCCTCCCAAGTAGCTAGGACTACAGGCGTGCACTGTCACACCCAGCTAATTTTTGTATTTTTTGTAGAGACATTGTTGGGTGGGGTGTTTCGTCATGTTGCCCAGACTGGTCTCAAACACCTGAGCTTAGGCATTCCTCCTGCCTCGGCCTTACAAAGTGGTAGGATTACAGGTGTGAACCACTCCACCTGGCCTGTTTTTTTCCTTTTCAAGTCAGTGTCTTGCTCTGTCACCCAGGTTAGAGTGTAGTGGTATGATCATAGCTCACTGTAACCTCAACCTCCTGGGCTCAAGCAGTCCTCCCGCCTCAGCTTCCCAAGTAGCTGGGACTACAGGCGCATTCCACCTCGCTTGCCTAGTTAAAATTTTTTTTGTGGAGATGGGATCTCGTTCTGTCGCTTGGGCTGGTCTCAAACTCCTAGGCGCAAGTGATTCTCCTGCCTCAGACTCCCAAATTCTGGGATTACAGGTGTGAGCCACCACACCTGGCCTGTTTTATTATTTATTTTTCTTTTTGAGTCAGGCTCTCACTCTGTCACCCAGGCTGATCTCAAACTCCTGGGCTCAAGCAATTCTTCTGGCTCAGCCTCCCAAAGTCTGGGATTACAGTAGTGAGCACACACTTGGTGGGGTTTTTTTTTTTTTTTTAGGTGGAAAACAATTACTGCATGTTTGTAATAATCTAGAGAGGAATAATGAGAGAAAGAGAAGGAAAAGAAGATACAAGAAAGCAAAGAGAGAATTACTGCAGCCATTTCCTGGATGTAGTACACAGATAGGGGAGGAATCACCCACAGACAGGAGCAAGGAGAGTTCACCTGTGGTGTGAGGTGGGCAGGAAGAGCATGTGGGTGCAGGTGCTGATCGCTGGCCAATGTGGTGTGCATCTATAAAACTCTTCTACTTGCTTTGGTTTTTTTTTTTTTTTTCCTAGAGACAGTGTCTCCCTCTGTCTCCAAGGCTTGGAGTGCAGTGGCACAATCATGGCTCACTTCAGCCTTGAACTCCTGGGTTCAAGTGATCCTCCTGCCTCGGCCTCCTGACTAGCCGAGACTACAGACACACACCACTGTGCCCGGCTAATTAAAATAAAATTTTTTTTGTAGAGACAGGGATCTCACTATGTTGCCCAGACTGGTCTTGAACTCCTGGCATCAAGCAATCCTTCTGTCTCAGCCTCCCAAAGTGCTGAGATCACAAGCCTGAGTCACCGTGCCCCAGCCTGCTTAAATTTTCTTTTTCTTTTTCTTTTCTTTTTTTTTGAGACAGAGTCTTGCTGTGTCACTCAGGCTGGAGTGCAGTGGTGCAATCTCGGCTCACTGCAACCTGTGCCTCCCAGGTTCAAGCGATTCTTCTCCAGGCATGTGCCACCACGCCCAGCTAATTTTTGTATTTTTAGCAGAGGCAGGATTTTGCCATGTTGCCCAGGCTAGTCTTGAACTCCGGAGCTCAAGTGATTTGCCCACCTCAGTCTCCCAAAGTGCTGGGATTACAGGCATGAACCACCACGCCCAGCCTTAAATTTTCTTAGTGAAATGGGAAGCATGGCCTTCCCTCTGCCAGCGGTTAGGGGAGGAGGTGTTAGAGAGGTGTGAAGTAGCCATTCAGGCAGTGGGAGAGTAAACAGAGCAGGGATGGATCATAGGAACACCAGGTAGCATTCAGCTCCCACTTGAGGATCTGTTTCTGATGTCTTGGTTCAGGGCCCAGTCCTTCCTGGAAACAGCCAAAGATTAAATGGCCTCGTGAGGTTCTTTCCTACTTCTGTGCCCACCTGAGGGTGCACGTGGTACAGGAGCACTGGACTTGGTGTCAGATGGGATGAGCCCTGGCTCTGTTTCCTAGTAGCAATCTGATCTTGAACTAGTCACTGGACATTTCTGAACCTCAGCTTCCGCAGAATGCAGTGAGATCTTCCAATGTAGCTCTGTAGTCGTTGTGTAGACTATAAGGTCGTACAGGCGGCAGGTAATATTCTGGAGAGCTGATTAAGAATGTGAGCCCTGAAGTCAAAAAGCCTGAGTTTGAATCATAGTTTACCCATGTAACACCTGTTTCCTCATCTGAATAGTGAAGGTTCTTGGCCTCAGTTGAAGATGTGAGCATTAGTCAATGGTGCTACAACAGCCATGGTTGACAGATGAAGGGTTCTTGAGGACCAAGCATAGGGTTTGACACTTTAGGCTCTGATTCATGTCCTGCCAAGCTGGGCCTGGAGGAAGCCCCCGAGCCTGGCTGGCAGCTGTTGTCCCAAGCGAAGGGGATGGTAAGCCAGGCCAACAGCTCCAGTTCAGGAAGGTGCCCATTTCAAAGGAGTGGGTCAAGAGCACTGTTTGCCTTTCTGGAGAGCTGGGCTGGGACAGAAGGACCTGAGAGCTGAGGTGGTTCACCCAGACACCTGGGCAGATTACTAAAAGATGATTGTCTTGTCTGGGAAAGAAGCCAGGATGTGGTTTGGGTGGAGTTGGGGAAAGAACCTGAGTTTCAGAATCAACTTCTTCCTTATTGTGTAAGAAAAGGCGAGCCAGACTCAGGGAACAGTGGGACCCACTTCCTGGCACTGTGCAAGTCGGAGTGCCTTGTAAGCAGGGTCTGGGCCTCACTTATGGATTTACCCTGGTGCCTTGCACTATTGGTGGAATTGAGTATTTAGGAAGGAGGACTTGTTTAAAAGACAGCCACCGCCCACACATTCAGAATCCATACTATCCACATATTATAGTGGGGTTATCCATTGTTTTTGCAGCTGTCTCCCTCTCTCACAACAACAGCTGTTACCCATATTCTAGCATCCAGCATTGCTGTCTCCATTCCTGTGGGTAAAGTGGAGTTGCCTGCCTTCTCAGTGCCAGGCTGACTACAGTCCCATGGAGCACCACAGGCAGGTCCAGATCCTGGGCCAGGAATCAGGAGACCAGAACATTGGTCTTGACTGGCTACTAGCTGAGTGACTCTGAGATTGTGGGCAAATTATTTCCTCTCTTTAACCTTCTAACCTGGGGGAGCCTTGTTGCTAATAACTTGGCTCACACTGGCCAGGTCTCTCCTGGGCCAGTGGTGAAAATTCTGAGTGTGGCTTTAGCTCTTGCTTTCTGTGCTTTGACAAGGAGAAGTTGCAATAATACTTACAGGTTCATTCTTGCCGATCTGAATTCGGTAGCGAGAGATGAAGTTAGGTTTTCCTGTTGTGTCAACCACCAGTAGAAGTCCATTGAAGCTCCAGAAGAACAGACAAGGCACTTGGATGGCACCTGAGATTGGGGAACAGAAACAGTCAGGGCGACTTTGGGTTCTCGCAGCACATAGACTAAAGGAACACACTTTTTTATGGTGACTGAGGCTTCATTCTAGACATTTCTTTGGCAGGGAGGTCTTAGGGCTTGGGACCAAGGGGTTACCTGTAGTCTTGGGTAGGAACTGGGACAGTCCACTTAAGGAGTGTCTCCATTCATTTTCTTAGCCGTAAAATGAGGACAACAACCTTCAAGATGGTTGGTGGTTTTCATGTAAATACATATGAAAGTATGTTAAGATATATAATACACTCTAAAATAGAAATTAATTCAGGTTGACATTTGGGAGTCTCGCCCACTGAACCCTTTATGAATTGCCAAGGAAGGAGAAGCAAAGGAAGTACTCTGTATGGTATGGGTCACAGTGAGCCCTGGGCTAGGAGTCAGTCAGGAAACGTAATCCCTGTCATCCTACTAACTGACCAGCAGAACCTCAAGTGTCATCTAGTCAGTATCTCCCCAAATGGAAAACTCATCTTTCTTTCTTTCTTTCTTTTTTTTTTTGAGACAAAGCCTTGCTCTGTCACCCAAGCTGGAAGTGCAGTTGTGCGATCATGGCTCACTGTAGCCTCGACCTGCCAAGCTCAAGTGATCCTCTTGCTTCAGCCTCCTGAATAGCTGGGACTATCAGCACCTGCCACCATGCCCAGCTAGGACTAGGCTTTGCTTAATTCCATGTCTGTGCCCCTCCGCCAGCACCCTTCATGCTCCATCAACCAAAGTATCTGTGGCAGCTGGGACTTGGAAAATACTTGCCAGCACTGTAGGGGAGTAGGATTGGTACAAACTTTCTAGAGGGCAATTTGGCAGTATCTGAAGTAATACAGTGAGAGAGTCAGAAAGCCAAGACAGAAAGGGAGAAAGAAGAAAAGGAGACACATCTATTCGTATGCATAAATGTCCATCACAGCATAAAAAAAAAAAAAAAAAAATTTAAAGCAGCCTAAATACCCATCAGTAGGGAATGGACTAAATAGATTAGAGTATTTCCATATAATGGAATAGAATGGGAAGGCTAGAGTATTAAGTAAGGCTACATTAATAGGCATGGAAAGATACCTACAATCTATTCAATGAAAAAAAGATTTTAAAATAGTTGATATCTCATAAGTACAACTATATACCCAATATATAAAAGATGTACGCTAATATATAAACAGTGGTTATTTCTTGAAGGTAAGAGAGAGGGTGATTTTCACACTTTCTATGCTTATTTGAATTGCCTGATTTTTCTTTTTAACAATGAGCACATATTTTATACCCAGAAAAAGTAAACTATTTTTTACTTTGGAAAAAAAAGGTTGGTGGTTACCCAGTGGGCCAGCCAAGGTGTCTACCTACTTGGAACTCCAAAGGCTGCCTGAGGAATACAGATGAAAAGCACACCATAAGATGATCTTGAGCTTCTAGCTCTAACACTTAAAATTGGAAACATTTTCTCCCTCTCATATTGGCTTATCACCTAGGTAATAGGTACTTTTCACAGGATTGTACCTAAAGTATATACAATATTTGGGGTTTTTTTTTTTTAGATTGCAGCTTCAAGCTAATAAAGTTTTTCTACCACTTTCCCCATATACATAGGTAATCTGCATTGTTCAATGACTGCTTAAGATCCCATTAAATCTGTCATATTTAATGTTCAACCCATTGTCAGAGTTATCCTTCTAGTTGAAAACAATCCTCAGGGGCATTTTGCTTTGTGGCAACGGACACTTTTTATCTTCCCTTCTAGACTGTGACATCGTTTTTTAATGGGGGAGGGAAACATTTCATTTAAATATTTCTTTTTGTGTTGTTTTTTGAGACAGAGTCTTGCTCTGTCACCCAGGCTGGAGTGCAGTGGCGCTGTCTCAGCTCTCTGCAACCTCTGCCTCCCGAGTTCAAGCGATTCTTGTGCCTCAGCCTCCCGAGTAGCTGGGATTACAGGCATGCGCCACCATGCCTGGCTCATTTTTTGTATTTTTAGTAGAGATAAGTTTCACCATGTTGGCCAGGATGGTCTCGAACTTCTGGCCTCAAGTGATCTGCCTGCCTCGGCCTCCCAAAGTGCTGGGATTACAGGTGTGAGCCACCAATCTTGGCCCATCTTAATTTTTTTTTTTTTTTTTTTTGAGGCAGAGTCTTGCTCTATTGCACAGGCTGGAGTGTAGTGGCACCATCTAGGCTGACTGCAACCTCTGCCTCCCAGGTTCAACAGCAATTCTCATGCCTCAGCCTCCAGAGTAGCTGACATTATAGGCACATACCACCACGCCCAGCTAATTTGTGTGTATGTTTTTTGTGAAAAAGGGGTTTTGCCATATTGGCCAGGCTGGTCTTGAACCCCTGACTTCAAGTGATCCGCCTGCCTTGGCCTCCCAAAGTGTTGGGATTACAGGCGTGAGCCACTGTGCCCAGCCCCATCTTAAATACTTCTTTCTTTTTTGTTTTTTTTTTTTTGAGATGAAGCCTCACACTTGCCTGGCTAGAGTGCAGTGGTGCAATCTTGGCTTACTGCAACCCCCATCCCAAGTTCAAGCGATTCTCCCTGCCTTAGCCTCCCAAATAGCTGGGATTACAGGAGCCTGCCACCACGCCCAGCTAATTTTTTTGTATTTTTAGTAGAAACGGGCTTTCACTATGTTGGCCAGGCTGGTCTTGAACTCCTAACCTTGTGATCCACCTGCCTCAGCCTCCCAAAGTGCTAGGATTACAGGCGTCAGCCACTGTGCCTGACCTCCCATCTTAAATATTTCTATATCTTCCACACAAGTTTAGCACATAGTAACATTATATATCATATTAATAATATAAATAAATGTATGTTACGGCCGGGCGCGGTGGCTCAAGCCTGTAATCCCAGCACTTTGGGAGGCCGAGGCGGGCGGATCACGAGGTCAGGAGATCGAGACCATCCTGGCTAACATGGTGAAACCCCGTCTCTACTAAAAAATACAAAAAAAAAAACTAGCTGGGCGAGGTGGCGGGCGCCTGTAGTCCCAGCTACTCCGGAGGCTGAGGCAGGAGAATGGCGTGAACCCGGGAGGCGGAGCTTGCAGTGAGCTGAGATCCGGCCACTGCACTCCAGCCTGGGCGACAGAGCGAGACTCCGTCTCCAAAAAAAAAAAATAAAAAAAAATAAATGTATGTTACATATAATTTATATTAAATTGTGTATAATTATGATTTGAGTGAATGTATGATTGAGGACAATCACTATTATAGATAATGCTATTATAAATATCTATGTTTACATGGCTTTTCCTTCCATTTATTTACTTAGGCTTGTTTGGAGCCATTTAAGCTGTCGGTAAATATTTATTGACTGGCCACGTGCTGTCAAGTACTGACTGTACCAGGTACAGGGTACATAGTCTCAGACAAGACAGGGCAGCCCTCTGTGCTTGTGGAATTACATGTAGAAACAGGATTATTAATGAAGTGTGCATTCATTTTTACATAAAATATTTCTTATTTTTCTATATTTTGGGAGGAGTCTCAACTTCTCAGCTTCTTTTTTTAGACATCCTGTTTCCAGACTGCCCACAAGTTTAGTATTCTTTGGGACTACCACTTTTTTGAACTCAAGTCCTCATCCCTTGGAATAATAAACTGAAAATTCCCAAAGTAGAGAACAAAACAATAGAAAAAGAATTAAGTTATAATCATGCACCCACACACTAGGTGCTGGTGGTCTGGGAACCTCACCTATAAAGAAGAGGATCCACTCCTTCCCTTCAAATGTAGTCAGCAGTCTCTCCCACTGGGCTTGCCAAAAGTAGCCAGAAGCACCCCAAAATCTCTGAAGATGCCTTGGAAGAAAAACCATTCAGGTTTCTGGGTGAAGACTAGTGGGTGGACAGCTCCTTCCCCTATGATCTACCCCCCCCCCAACCACCACACTGCACCCTAGCTGGGTGGAGCCAACTTACCATGTTACTGAGTTCCAGAAGGCCACAAATGAGAGAAGTCCAGAGCCCAGGATGAAAGCTGTCCTCCTCATAGAGCCCCAGATGTGTCCCTCCTGGAGGAGGGCAAGGAAATGTCAAACCCCAGCAAGCCTCTTGCCTTTATACCCAGCTCACTGCTGAGGCACAGCGGGAATGCTGTAGGATCAGGGTCTCAACAAACCAGGAAGGCACGTCTGACCTTTTCCCAGCTTCTGTGGGAGCCTCTTCCTTATCAGGAGCTCTCAGGCTGTACATGGGTGTGTTTATGAAAATTAGAGTTCAAGTTGGGGGAGGGAAGGGAATTAGCCTGACTCCAGAGAAACTAGCAGGCAATTCTGTCAGTCAGAGGACAGGCAAACCTCTGTTCAGCCATAGGATTTCATCACCAGTCCTCTTGGCAAATAGAGCTACCCATTATCTGCACATTGGAATCACCTGGGAGCTTAAAAAAGTCCCAATACCCAGGGTCCCCTCCAATCCAATTACATAAGAGTCCCTGGGGGTGGGACCTGGGCTCCCCAGGCAATTCCAATGGGCAGGCAAGGTTGAGATATCATAGCAGCATCTGCCAAAACCATGATGAGGAAATCCTTTCCCGGTCATACGGGCTTCACTGTGTCCATAGGCCAGGCCTATTTTTTCCATCCCTACCCTCCTCTTGCTTTGGGAGAAAAGAGTGAATTGTATACCTTTTCTGACTTTTTTTTTTGAGGCAGAGTGTTGCTCTGTCACCCAGGCTGGAGTGCAGTGTCACCACCTCGGCTCACTGCAACCTCTGCCTCCAGGGTTCAAGCGATTCTTCTGCCCCAGCTTCCTGAGTAGCTGGGATTACAGATGCCTGCCACCATGCCCAGCTAATTTTTGTATTTTTAGTAGAGAAGTTAGCTAGGGTTTCGCCATGTTGGCCAGGCTGGCCTAGAATTCTAAACTTCAAGCGATTCACCCGCCTCAGTCTCCCAAAGTGCTGGGATTACAGGCACGAGCCACTGTGCCCGGCCACTTTCTGACTTTTTTTTTTTTTTTTTTTTTTGAGACGGAGTCTCGCTCTGTCGCCCAGGCTGGAGTGCAGTGGCTGGATCTCAGCTCACTACAATCTCCGCCTCGCGGTTTCACGCCATTCTCCTGCCTCAGCCTCCCGAGCAGCTGGGACTACAGGCGCCCGCCACCTCGCCCAGCTAGTTTTTTGTATTTTTAGTAGAGATGGGGTTTCACCGTGTTAGCCAGGATGGTCTCGATCTCCTGACCTTGTGATCCACCCGTCTCGGCCTCCCAAAGTGCTGGGATTACAGGCTTGAGCCACTGCGCCCGGCCCACTTTCTGACTTTTAATAACCCCTCTCTGCCTTCCAGCAAGATTAGCCCAGTCTGCCAGCTGGACAAGACGACTAGCCATTCTGTGGGTCAAGGAGAGACCACTGGAAATCACTGGGAGGTCCTTATATATTCCCCTCCAAAAGGTTCTCCTCTAAACCAGAAGTCATTGTGAGCTCGATGACCAAAAAATGCCCCAGATTCAGGGAGGGAAAACACCAGCTGCCAGGTGTATCACCAGTTTCCATTGTACCACAGACAGGAATTACAAATGACCACTCATATTCTGTTTCTAAATTCAGATTGGGGTCTGCTCATATTCTTTCATAGGAAATAACTGGAGGTGGTGGTCCCTACAGTGTGTGTACCTGGGGCTCACCTGCAATTAGCTAATGGGGCCATGTACAGGGTGTCAGAGGGGGTGCTGGAGGAGCTGATCTAATAGGACACTACTTTTTTTTTTTTTTTTTGAGACAATCTTACTCTGTTGCCCAGGCTGGAGTGCAGTATAATCTCGGCTCACTGCAACCTCTACCTCCCAAGTTCAAGCGATTCTCCTGCCTCAGCCTCTGGAGTAGCTGGGATTACAGGCGCCTGCCACCATGCCTAGCTAATTTTTGGATTTTTAGTAGAGATGGGGTTTTGCCATGTTGGCAAGGCTGATCTTGAACTCCTGACATCAGGTGATCTGCCTGCTTCACCTCTGAGGGCTATTTTCAGTAACTTTTCTAGACTCGTTGGAAGTTTTAATCTTCTGAGTTTCATCAAACCAAATTAAGTCAGATTAAAACCTCAGTTTCACATACAGAATTAGATATTTGTTTGGGGATGTTGGATTTTTTCATCTCTCTAGCAGCCCAGATGAAGGAAATATAAACAGGACAAAGGTCCTCCGTGATGTGCAGGAAAACGCAGTGCAGGAGTTAGCTGGGGTCAAGAGCCAGTTCTCAGCTACCCCCAGAAAGCCTCTGTTGTCCCCAGGAAAGTTATAGAAAGGGGTTTTCCAAAGGCCTGAGGCATAGGGCATGCCAAGGGCTATAGGCAGGAGAGCCAAGAGAAGAAGGGAGGACAGTTACAACGCTTTTCAATTCCATAACGCACATTTGCACTCTGCATTCAGGCAAAGGGGTTGTGGGTAAAAGGCAGTTTGGAGTCAAGAGGACTCTGCTCAGTTACTGAAATGAAGACATTACCATCTGTCAGCCACCCCGAACCCTTGGGGGAGATGTTGGATGCATAGCAAGTGCAGCTATGGCAAGAGCCACTGACTACATTCTCACCAGTTTGGGGGCGAGGTGCTGGCATTTACCTGCTTTGACTTCTCATTGTGTAGCATATGTCCAGCCTCTCCCTTCATCTGGAATGAGAAAGCACAGGCAAGCCGGGGAGTTATTTTCATAAACATCTAAGGAAGTAGGGAGTGGAGAAAATCAAAGTGTATGGCTAGCAGTGATTTTTGAAAAAAAAAAAAAAACAATAAGTTGGTTGTTCTTCCTGAAACCAGACAAATTGATTTGAAAACTTACATGGAAAGATAAATGTACAAGAATTAGCTAGAAAAATGCCAGAAAAGAAAAAGAGTGATGGAAGGGAGGGAACTGCTAGGTCTACCAACTACAAACATGTATGATAATGCTTTTTTAAGAGGCAGGGTACCACTACGTTACGCAGGCTGGTCTCGAACTCCTGGACTCAAGCTATCCTTCTGCCTTGGCCTCCCAAAGTGCTGGAATTACAGGCATGAGCCACTACACCCCGCCAAAAATGTATTCTAATGCTTTTTTGAAAAATTTATTTATGCTCTCTTCGTTTCTCCCTTTTATTAGAGAGCTTTTGCTGTAAGAGAAAAAAAATGAACTTACTCAGAACGCAAAGAGTAGGTCTAGCAAGTTCGTTTGGTTTGTTCTTTAGTATTACTTGTTGGTTGGTTTAAAAACATGAACCAAGGTTTTTCTGAAACCAATCAACAGTTCTATGGAAAAGAAAAAGGATATGAATATCAGGCATTAACCTCATTTAAAAATGCAGCCTAACAACAATTGGCTAGAAGGACAATCATTAGAAATATGTCTGAGGGCTGGGCACGGGTGGCTCACATCTGTAATCCCAGCACTTTGGGAGGCCAAGGTGGGTGGATCACCTGAGATCGATCAGGAGTTCAAGACCAGCCTTGCCAACATGGCAAAACCCCATCTCTACTAAAAACACAAAAATTAGCCAGGTATGGTGGTGCATACCTGTTGTCCCAGCTACTCAGGAGGCTGAGGCAAGAGAATCGCTTGAACCCGGGACGTAGAGGTTGCAGTGAGCCGAGATTGCACCACTGCACTCCAGCCTGGGCAACAGAGCAACTCTTTGTCTCAAAAAAAGAAAAAAGAGATACGTCTGAGGCTAGGTGCAGTGGCCCACATCTGTATTCCCAACACTTGGGGAGGCCAAGGCAAGAGGATCATTTGAGTCCAGGAGTTCAAGACCAGCCTGGGCAAACATAGAGACACCCTGTCTCTACAAAAAATAAAAAACAATTAGCCAGCTGTGGTAGCACATGCCTATGGTCCCAGCTACCTGAGAGGCTGAACTGGGAAGATCACTTGAGCTTGGGAGACGGAGACTGCAATGAGCCATGATCACACCACTGATCCAGCCTGGACGACAGAGTGAGACCCTGTCTCAAAAAAAAAAAAAAAAAAAAAACCAATACTGGCAATAATATTTTCTGTTTTTATATGGTTGAAATTTTGGACCATATGAATGTACTAGTTGTTCAAAAATTTTAAATTTAAATAACAGTAATTGAAACTTAGATGACGAATTCTCCTCCGTCACTCTGTCATCCCTGGTAGACAGCACCTGTCATTCCCAGCATCTTTCACCCGAGCCTAACTAACCTCACAGACCCAACCACAGCATTCAAGGCAGGCATACCAGTCCAGAGAAGCTAGCACGTTATCCCATTGGCCTTCCCTATTAGATAGTGTCATAACCTGGCTGGAGAGGAGCACTACAGATCATCTGGTCCCGCCATGTTACAAGGATGAAAGAATCTAGACAAGAAGAGGCAGGTGACCTCCCAGAGTCTATAGATGATAAGTAGCAGAGCCAGGCTTAGGACCCAGGTTCCAAACTGGACTTTGTGCCACTTATTTCCATCTCTGCGGACGTTTTATTGTTTTGTATATGATCGTACTTGGTTTTATTATTCTAAATGCATGTTTATCACCTATGACCTTAGGAAATAACTGCTCCCCTTTGACCCATATTTTTTTTAATTTTTATTTTAACAATTAGGAGATGGGGGTCTTGCTTTGTTGCCCAGGGTGGTCTTGAACTCCTGGCTTCAAGCAATCCTCTTGCCTCAGCCCTCCAAAGTGTTGAAATTACAGGCATGAACCATTTTTTTTAATTGATTTTTTTTTTTTTTTTTTTTTTTGAGACGGAGTCTTGCTCTGTCGCCCAGGCTGGAGTACAGTGGCTGGATCTCAGCTCACTGCAAGCTCCACCTCCCGGGTTTATGCCATTCTCCTGCCTCAGCCTCCCGAGTAGCTGGGACTACAGGCGCCCGCCACCTTGCCCAGCTAGTTTTTTTTTGTATTTTTTAGTAGAGACGGGGTTTCACCGTGTTAGCCAGGATGGTCTCGATCTCCTGACCTCGTGATCCGCCCGTCTTGGCCTCCCAAAGTGCTGGGATTACAGGCTTGAGCCACCGCGCCCGGCCAAAATTGATTTTTTTTTAGGAGATGGGGTCTCACTATGGTGTCTAAGCTGGACTCGAACTCCTGGGCTCAAGGGATCCTCCTGCCTCAGCCTTCTGAGTAGCTGGGACTACAGGTGTACACCACCATGCCCAGCCTCATTCACATTTCTTTTTTTTTTTTTTTTTTTTTGAGACAGGGTCTTGCTCTGTTGTCCAGGCTGGAGTGCAGTAGCCTGATCATGGCTCACTGCAACCTCTGCCTTCCAGCCTCAAGCCCCCCAGACTTAAGCAATTCTCCCACTTCAGCTTTCTGAGTAGCTGGGAATACAGACTACAGGCACAAACCACCATACCCAGCTAATTTTCGTATTTTTTGTAGAGACAGGGTCTCACTACATTGCCCAGACTGATCTCAAACTCGTGAGCTCAAGCGATCCTCCCACCTTGGCCTCCCAAAGTGCCAGGATTACAGGCATGAGCCACTGTGCCCAGCCCACATTTTTTACAGATTACTTAGGCTGAAGAAAGGAAGAGGGAATGGTGACCTATAAAGTGTCTTTCAGTGTTCGAGGAGTTAGGACACCAGGAGGTGATAAGCAAGCTGCTTATCATTACTACTGTGAGTCCCACTACAGTAGGAGGGGTGCAGTTAGCTTGGAGGAAGAGCCTCTCAGGGCGAAATACCAAGACATCTGATACCTGTCAGGGAGACAGCGTCTGACTTGAGAGAGGGCGCCAGGATGTTTGGTGTGTCGTGCGCCTAACCCCCACCTGGAGGCAGGGGAATGGGTTTCAGACACTCTAGATAATACAGGGCCCTGTCCACACTCCTAGGCCTGCTTTACCTATGCTCCCTTCCCCTGCTCCCTTCCCAGACATTGCCTGACTGACAGCAAGGGAAGCTACTGTGGCTTGTAAGTATGCAGTTTCTGCCTCAATGCAAGTTCTGGGAAAACCAGAAAAAGAAAAGTTAGTAGAGTGCAGCTGCAAGCATTCCTTCACTCCAGGTTCTGATACTGAATGGCGGCTTGGATTCCTTTGTGGACTTGGGGGTTAGAGGGTGCTCTGTAGTCATATTCTGCCCCGCCTGAGCTTCCAGGACAGCTGAGCAAGCATTTCAGGATGGTAAGTCTCAGCCTAAACCTATGTAAACACCCCTGCCCCACAACTAGGACAACAGATGTTAGTTAATAAATTGGGCTTATGAAGATTCCAAATAATTATTCTTTAAATAATTATTTTCTTCACCCTCATTGTCCTAAGCAGTTCCTGTGGCTCAATTCTGAGTTTGGCCTGCATCTCCAATGTGGATAAGGGTCCCTTCAGAGAAGCTGCCCTTCACACAGTGCTAGGATTCTGGAATGAGGCAAGGTCATATTCTTTTTTTTTTTTTTTTTTGAGGCAGTCTCACTCTGTCACCCAGGCTGGAGTGCAGTGGTACAATCTTGGGTCACTGCAACCTCCACTTCCCTGGTACAAGCGATTATCCTGCCTCGGCCTCCCAAGTACCTGGGATTACAGGGGCCTGCCACCACGCACCGATAATTTTTTGTATTTTTAATAGAGTCGGGGTTTTGCCATGTTGGCCAGGCCAGTCTCGAACTCCTGACCTCAGGTGATCCACCTGCCTCGGCCTTCCAAAGTGCTGGGATTACAGGCATGAGCCACTGTGCCTGGCTTAGGTCATTTTCAGCCTGACACTTTGTTTGCTGTCCGGAGTCCCAAAAAGCATGGACCATTAAGCACAAAAGAGGTAGTGGTGTTAGGTACTTTTAGGGCTAAACCTATCAAATGTTTCATTTCTCCCACGCTTTTTGTTTGTTTGTGTCCTTTTTTTTTTTGAGATGGAGTCTCACTCTTTCACCTAGGCTGGAGCGTAGCAGCGCGATCTCGGCTCACTGCAACCTCCTCCTCCTGGGTTCTTGCAGTTCTTCTGCCTCAGTAGCTGAGATTACAGGCATGCCACCATGCCCAGCTAATTTTTTTGTATTTTTTTTTTTTTTTTTTTTGAGACGGAGTCTTGCTCTGTCGCCCAGGCTGGAGTGCAGTGGCCGGATCTCAGCTCACTGCAAGCTCCGCCTCCCGGGTTCACGCCATTCTCCTGCCTTAGCCTCCCAAGTAGCTGGGACTACAGGCACCCGCCACCATGCCCGGCTAGTTTTTTGTATTTTTTAGTAGAGACGGGGTTTCACCGTGTTAGCCAGGATGGTCTCGATCTCCTGACCTCATGATCCGCCCGTCTCGGCCTCCCAAAGTACTGGGATTACAGGCTTGAGACACCGCGCCAGGCCTTGTATTTTTTTTAAGTAGAGATGGGGTTTCACCATATTGGCCAGGCTGGTCTCGAACTCCTGACTGTGTGATCCACCCGCCTCAACCTCCCAAAGTGCTGAGATTACAGGCGTGAGCCACTGTGTCCAGCCGTTTGTGGTTTTTTTTTTTTTTTTTATTTTTTTTGAGATGGAGTCTTGCTCTGTCACTCTTGCTGGAGTGCAGTGGTAGCATCTCGGCTCACTGCAACCTCTGCCTCCCAGGTTCAGGCAATTCTCCTGCCTCAGCCTCCCAAGTAGCTGGGATTATAGGCACGCACCACCATGCCCAGCTAATTTTTTTTTTTTTTTTTAGATGGAGTCTGGCACTGTCCCTCAGGCTGGAGTGCAGTGGCCGGATCTCGGCTCACTGCAAGCTCCACCTCCCGGGTTTACGCTATTCTCCTGCCTCAGCCTCCCCAGTAGCTGGGACTACAGGCACCCGACACCTCGCCTGGCTAGTTTTTTGTATTTTTTAGTAGAGACGGGGTTTCACCGGGTTAGCCAGGATGGTCTCAATCTGCTGACCTCGTGATCCACCCGTCTCGGCCTCCCAAAGTGCTGGGATTACAGGCTTGAGCCACCGCACCCGGCCGTTTTTTCTGTTTTTGGTTTTTTTTTTTTTTATTTTACTAGAGATGGGGTTTCACCATTTTTGCCAGGATGGTCTCGATCTCCTACCTCATGATCTGCCTGCCTTGGCCTTCCAAAGTGCTGCGATTACAGGTGTGAGCCACTGCGCCCGGCCCTCTTTAAAAAAAAAAAAAAAAAAAAAAAATAGAGATGGGGTCTTGCTATGTTGCTGAGGCTAGTCTCTAACTCCTGGGCTTAAGAGATCCTCCTGCCTCAGTCTCCCAAGCACTGGGATTACAGGCTTGAACCACCAGGCCCAGCTCAAATATTTTGATGACAAGGAACCAAGTGTCAAAAGAAACACCTCAACTTGGGAAATACTTGGGAGATCTAAATGTCTGCAAACCATCTGCAAACAGGCAGAGCCTTTTTGTCAATGTGGATTTCCCTCTTCAGTGTAGAAGTATAAAATGTTCTGTTGACCCTGTTGGGATAACTATCCTGTTTGGGAAGGAAGTAGAGAGGAACTGGGGTTGGTTTGCTTGCTTTTCAAGCTTATAGAACTCTTTCTGCTATGCCATGCCACAGGGAACTTCACTTACAATTCCAAGTCTCCTAGCCTTTTCCCTGTCTTATCAACTCCATTATCTTTGCTAAGAGCTTGCAAAGCAAATGAGACATGGCCTTTGATCTTTAGGAGCTCATCCATTCCTTCCAAAAACATTTATGAACTTACTATGTGCAAAGAGCTGTAGAAATTGCCAGAGATGCAAAAATGAGAAACTCTCAGTCTGGACACATATTCATCATTCCGAAATTTATATCCAAAGTACTGGGCTAGAGGTCTGGGCCAGAGCTAAGAAACTACTAGACAGGCAGGAGATCTGGTACACCAAGAAATCTCTGTAGGAAGACAGTGTCCAGGCTTTCTTCATGCTCTTGGATACATGGTCTCCAACTTCAAAACTGAACTTTCTTCCCAGACTGCATTTTAGCTTATCCGAAGAATGCTGTTTTTAGTCAGACCACAGTTAAACAAACAAGATAGATAGAAGAGAAAAAAATATTTAACAGTCTGCCACATGAATACCAAAATAGCCATTGAAGACATTCCCTATTCCATTATTTAGTTGTTAAGAAGAAAGAGTATACTTTTTATGAGGATACAGATGATGATTCCAATAAAGAAATAAGTATGGTCGGGCAGGGTGGCTCATGCCTGTATTCCCAGCACTTTGGGAGGCCAAGGCAGGAGGATTGCTTAAACCTGGGAGTTCAAGACCAGTCTGGGGTCGGGTGCAGTGGCTCATGCCTGTAATCTGAGCACTTTGGAGGCCGAGGTGGGTGGATTGTTTGAGGTTAGGAGTTCAAGACTAGCCTGGCCAACATGGCAAAACCCTACCTATACTAAAAATACAAAACTTAGCTGGGCATGGTGGCGGGCACCTGTAATCCCAGCTACTGGGAGGCTGAGACAGGAAAATTGCTTGAACCTGGGAAGTGGAGGCTGTAGTGAGTTGAGATTACGCCACTGCACTCCAGCCTGGGCAACAGAGTGAAACTGTGTCTCAAAAAAAAAAAAAACAAACACCCGCCTGGACAACATAGTGAGAACCTGTCTCTTCAAAAAATTAAAAAAGATTAGGTGGGAAGATCACTTGAGCTGGGGAGGTGGAGGTTGCAATGAGCTGTGATTGCATCACTGCACTCCTGCCTGGATGACAGAGCAAGACTCTGCCTCCAAAAAAAAAAAAAAAAAAAAAGAAACAAGTACACATAGAGACTGAGTCAGATAAAGACCAAAAAGAAATAAGTGCACAGAAGTTTTTCTTCTTTGGAAGAAGTGGTATGCTTTCTTATGGTGTGCAAAGAAAACTGGATAATCCATTTTTACCCCTCTTTTTAAAGCACCTGTTTATTTTCTCTACAAATCACACCTTCCCCACCAAAATGATATAGGTTATTGTCTGATGGTTTCTTATCAGTTTTTATTTATTTGAAGCTGTTCTATATATCCTTTTATTGGAAACTACCTCAAATCCTTTTGACATACAGGCTGGGTATAAAGTATAAAGAAACAGAATCAGATATTGCAATTAAAAACAAAAACCAAGAGGAACTAGATGACTGTCAGTACAATAAGATCTTGGCTCTGGAAGAAGGCAGCTCTGGTTCACTCTACAGGGCAGAGTGCTGATCACGCCCACTGTGTCCATGTTATGGACACTGGGTATTGCTGAGATGGAGTGATTAGGGGCTGATAAGTATGTTTAACATTGGACTCCTATGCTCCACGTACGCCTTCTGGCCAAAGGGAAAATGATTGCTTACTTTCTGGTGGTGGGAATGCTTCTTGGCTGTAAGAGCAGCAGCATTTATCTGTTGACATCTCATTTCATTAGAACCAACGAAGCATTTCCTGACATGTCATTTATTCTTTAGTTACGCCAATATGGCCATATGCCATCTCCAGAGATAACTTACCTAGGTACTGAGTCCTCCAACTGTATTGTTCTGCTGAATATTTTATGCCAAAGCAGCTTGCTTTCTGTGCCTCTCTGCCTGCCTGAGGATATGTTTTCAGTTTTACATGAACATGGTCAGTCAGAAAGGTTCTAGGGGAAACCTCAAACATGGTAGGCAGATGGGTCTTCACCCAAAGAAGCTCCTTAACACTGTTTGCTAATGATAATGTTCAAGTTAGAAATTTTGGCAATAAAATTAGCAACAACATTTACTAATACACTGAAGTACCATAGTCATTACTTTCTCTGACTTGACTAATTCTTTTCTTCTACCTTTTGAAGTGTGCTGTCTTAAGAACTAGAAGTTGGACTGGGCATGGTGGCTCACGCCTGTCATCCCAGCACTTTGAGAGGCTGAAGCAGGAGGATTGCTTGAGTCAGTCTAGGAAACATAGGGAGCTCTGTATCCACAACATATTAATATTAAAAAAAATTAGCCAGATGTGGTGGCTTATGCTGCAACCTGGGCCACAGAGCAAGACTCTAAAAAAAAAAAAAAAAACAAACAAAAAACTGGAAGTCTTATTACAGCTCATCTATTCAGATGCCTCCATTACCTATCTGAAGAAGTGGAGGTGCAGAGATATTCAGTATTTGGCTTCCAACTGAACACCTATTTTTTTTTTTTTTTAAGATGTAGTCTTACTCTGTCGGCAGGCTGGAGTGCAGTGGCATGATCTTGGCTCACTGCATCCTCCGCCTCCTGGGTTCAAGCAATTCTCCTGCTTCAGCCTCCTGAGTAGCCGGGATTACAGGCACGCATCACCATGTCCAGCTAATTTTTTTTTTTTTTTAGTAGAGACGTGGTTTCTCCGTGTTGGCCAGGATGGTCTCAATCTTTTGACCTCACGATCTGCCTGCCTCGGCTTCCCAAAGTGTTGGGATTACAGGCGTGAGCCACTGCGCCTGGCCTGGACACATATTTAGTGGCAGAACTTGAATTCCGTGCTCATTATACCAACTGAGACTACAAAAGTATAGAATACATTGATGTTGATGAACACAGGGTAAGTGTCAGGGATTGAAAGGGACACAAAGGAATGAGATTGGCTTGTATTAGCCATGAATAGTGAACTAGATTGTGTGTGTGTGCACGCATGTGTGTGTGTGTTTTAATACCAAAGGACAGGTTTTCTCTAAAATACTAATTATTCTTTCAAGAAATATTTATCAAATGCCAGAGACAATGCTAGGCACAGGGGATAGAAAGATGAATAAGACATGTTTTTTGCCCTATTTTATAAAATCGTATAACTTTGATTTTCCAGAGAAAGGAGGATAATGGCATACTTATTTTAGAATGGAATACATTCTAAAATGTATTCCATTGCTTCAATCCAGAGACAGAAAGAAATGAAGTGCACTAAAAGTAAAGATTTTTAAAACATTTTTTTTTTTTAATTTTTAGAGACGGGGTCTCACTATTTTGCCCAGGCTGGTATCAAACTCCTGGGTTCAAGTGATGTTCCCACCTCAGCCTCCCAAAGTGTTGGGATTATAGACATGAGCCACCATGCCTGGACAAAGATTCTAATATTTTATAACAATGAATAGATACTCCCTTAATGTGAATTTGATATCTATTGTGAGTGTATCCAAATTTTATTTATTTATTTATTTTGAGACAGGGTTTCACTCGGTTACCCAGGCTGGAGTGCAGTGACCCAGTCATGACTCACTGCAGCCTCGACTTCCTGGGGTCAGGTGATCCTCCTGCCTCAGCCTCCCTAGTAGCAAATTAGATGCTTTTTAGTGTGGTTCTGGTTTTTTGTTTGTTTGTTTGTTTTTTAGTGTGAACCAAGGATTTTATTTATTTTTTAGAGATAGCATCTTGCTCTGTTGCCCAGACTGAAGTGCAATGGCTCAATCATAGCTCACTGCAGCCTCAATCTGCTATGCTCCAGGGATCCTCCCACCTCAGTCCCCTGAGTAATTGGGACTACAGGTCTGTGCCACCATGTCGGCGGTGAATTTTTTAAAAACGTTTGTAAAGATGGGATCTCCCTATGTTGCCCAAGCTGGTCTTGGACTCCTGGGCTCAAGCGATCTTGGTCTCCCAAAGTTCTGGGATTCCAGGCGTGAGCCACTCTGTCCTGCCTATGTGGTTTTGTTGAAAGCAGATGATTCTCAGTATGCAGGCTTTTTATTAAGGAATCCCCAATCTAGATAAATGACACAGTGAAGCTATAGCTAATGTTTACAACCTCAAGAATCTAAGTAAAGGACATAGGAATAAGGTGAGGCTGGAAGGAATACAGATGGTTTAATCTTGAGTTTTATTTATCTACAGCCCAACTCTTTCAGATTTTCTTTTCTTTTCTTTTCTTTTCTTTTTTTTTTTTTTTTTTTTTTTTTGAGATGGAGTCTCACTCATGTTGCCCAGGCTGGAGTGCAATGGCATGACCTTGGCTCACTGCAGCCTCCGCCTCCCGGGTTCAAGCAATTCTGCCTCAGCCTCCCAAGTAGCTGGGATTACAGGCACCCACCCCCACAACGCCTGGCTAATTTTTTGTATTTTTAGTAGAGACGGGGTTTCACCATGTTGGCCAGGCTGGTCTAGAACTCCTGACCTCAGGTGATATGCCCACCTTGTCCTCCCAAAGTGCTGGGATTACAGGCATAAGCTACCGCGCCCGACCCAGATTTTCTTTCATATTCTTGTTTCCTGGATATTCTTCATGATTGATGAATGTTCCTATTTTATAAATATAAATGCATCACCTTTATGTGAATGTGTATTATTTTGTAAATAACTTGTAAAATTATTGAGACAATTTACTCTTAAAGGTGGAAAAAAAAGACCTCATGTTCATCTGTCTTACCCCTTCCATTTTATAAGCTAAGGAGGAAGCCCTAGATAGTAGAAGTGACTTGCTCCAAACTCCACATGGTTTCTGGCAAAATCTAGGCTTCTTAACACTTTGCCTAGTGCTGTATGTATTTTGGGAATAGCATAAATTCTATTTCATAAGAAATGACACAGGGAGAGGGCAACTGTCCCAAAGATTAGAACTCCCCTTACTTCAGCCTCTGCTCTCGGACTGTATGCTAGGAAAACGCTGAGCAGTCAGCCTCCAGGGCTGAGAGTGACCTGTAATGTAATTACACAGCTTAAAGCCTCTGGTGAAGAGGGTTTTGAGAAGCTGCTATGACTCAACATCTGTACTAATCTGAGGCTTATATAGAAGATAGAGTGGCCGATATTCATTTAAGAAGATGAAATGCGGCTGGGAGCAGTGGCTCACATATGTAATCCCAGCATTTTGGAAGGCCGAGGTGGGCGGATCACCTGAGGTCAGGAGTTTGAGACCAGCCTGGCCAACATGGTGAAACTCTGTCTCTACTAAAATACAAAAATTAGCTGGGTGTGGTGGTGCTCACCTGTAATCCCAGCTACTCTGGAGGTTGAGACAGGAGAATCACTTGAACCTGGGAGGCGGAGGTTGCAGTGAGCCAAGATCACACCACTGCACTCCAGCCTGGGCGCCAGAGCGAGAGTCTGTTTCCGAAAAAGAAAAAACAAACAAAAAAAACAAAGATTAAATGCAGCTGGGCACGTTGGCTCATGCCTGTAATCTCAGCACTTTGGGAGGCCGAGGTGGGTGGATCACCTGAGGTCAGGAGTTGGAGACCAGCCTAGCCAACATGGTGAAACCCCATCTCTACTAAAAATACAAAAATTAGCCGGGTGTGGTGGCGGGCACCTGTAATCCCAGCTACTTGGGGGGCTGAGGCAGGAGAATCGTTTGAACCCAGGAGGTAGAGGTTGCAGTGAGCCAAAATCGCGCCACTGCACTCCAGCCTGGGTGACAGAGTGAGACTCCATCTCAAAAAGCAAAAAACAAAAACAAAAACAGAAGATGAAATGCATGAAAGGAAAGGTTAGAAATTATTCCTGTGTGCCAGTTTTAGTATACTCTCTTCACTCCTTTTGCTGCATGATACTCGCATCCTTTGAGCTTACTGTTCTGCTTGATTGCATGTCCATGAGGCCGAGAACCTGCCTGTCTTGTTTACCATGAGATCCACAGAATCAAGCCCAAGCCTGGCATGTAGCAGATACTCAAGAAGGATTTGCCGAATAAGAGATACACGAATCAAAAGCATTGCTTTTTGCCCTCAAAAAGTGTCCAACTTTTGCTACTGAACATTTCAGCGTCATTCCTTTGTGCTAATTACTTTCCTAAGTAAAGTTAGAAGCTGATGCTCAGTGCATTTGTGTTTTAGCAAATTGAATTGAATCTGTATATCCCACTCAAAGAAATTTAATTGGAATTGCACATTAAACTGAAGCAACCCCCAAATCAGCATCTTATCTTGCTTGCCTTAAGCCCCAAAGGGCCTATGAGGAGCACCCGGAAAGCCACTGTTCTATTGTTCATCTCCATCTACACACCTTACTGTATGCCCTTTACCCAATAACCTTCGTGGAGTGTTTCCATAGGTACTATCAAGCCACTAACGATGGAGTTACTGTCAACTAACAACTGGAGTTACTGTCAGTAAATCCAAGTATGTTGCATGAAAAGAGTTACGACCTACTTGTCTAGCTCATAACCCACACATCTATCCAGAGACTTTAAAACTGTTATATTTTGCCCCCTACCTTCCACATGATGGCAGATGAGAGGTGAGAAGCAATTAGGCAGCAGTTGCTTCCCAACAGTCTCTTCCAGTTTGTTCTGTCTCTCATTTGAGTTCTGACTTAGGAGTTGCTCCTTTACATGGTTTTAAAGTCAAACAATTACTTGTCCATTACAATCACCTGTCAATTGCTAGCAAAATTAGACTACTGAGGAGGTAGATGGTACAAACACAGGCAGAGGATGCAGACATTAGTAAGAGACGAGGCGACTGCACTACAAAAATGTCCTAGGACACTGTCTGGAGGCAAATCTAACCCTGACATAAGTAGAGAGGACAGGGTGGTGGTGGAGGTGGGAAGAGTGTGTTTTGCCCTTACTTTAAGTGAACTTGGACATGTCCTGACCTTTGCAAACACCACCCCTCCCCCGTAGTTCCCACTTACCTCTGCAGTGGGCTGTGTCCAGGCTCCTCTGTGGTCCTTGCACAGGTCAAATCTAAGTTCTCTTCCCTTTCAGCCCCTGCTTTGGTGGCTGCTGCTGCTGCTGTGCTGCCGGCTAACCTTGTTTTTGCTCGGGTGGGAGGTTGGCCATGGTGATCTCATTACAGAGCTGCGTACTGGCTTGGGCCAGGCACGTGATGAAAAAAGTTTGGTTCTGTGTGGGCTGGAAACAAAACACCCTTCTTTCCAGAGGGCATGTCCTTAAAGCGGAAAGGAAATCTAAGCTCAAGCAAGAACTTGAAAAAAGTGCATTTCGCCAAACTCTGGGCTTCCCTCCCCCTGCCCCCTTTTTTTCTTTAAAATTTTTTTCTCCATCGTCTGCAACTTAAGAAAATGTTGCTGTCCCATAGGAGGAGGCAGATTCAAGAAAAGATGTGGGTGTCAGATAATGGCAGGTAGTACAAGTTGATAAAAAGGTGACAGAGACCAGAGGATCTCATTTTCTTTTTTTTCATTGCTTCTCTTCCTGTGGAGGGCAGACAAGGGAGGAGAGATACATCAGCTATTTCTAGTGAGTCTAGATGCAGGAAAGGCACGCCTATGAAGGGTGAATTTGCACTGTGATTGAAATAGGGGAACTTAGGATACAGGACCCACGACATGAAGTGAGGAGCACTTTGGAAAAAGAGCTGCTTTTAAATTTCTGAAAACTATTTTTAAATAAATGTGCAAATGATATAAAATACAATAGGGTCAAAAGAATGTACCATGAAAAGTCTTTTTTTATTTCTCCTCAGTCCCCATTTTTTCCTCCCAAGAGGCAACCCCTGTGACCAGATTTTTGTATATCCTTCCAGAGCTTACATATGTAAATAAAAACATGTGTAGGTCTTGTGCTTCTCCTTTAGCAACAGCTCCATAGTATGTTTGTTGTGCACTTTGCTTTTTCCACTTATCAAACATGGAGATTGGCTGGGCATGGTGGTGCTCACCTGTAGTCCCAGCTATTTGGGAGATTGAGGTCGGAGGATCGCTTGAGCCCAGGTATTTGAGACCAGCCTGGGCAACACAGGAAGACTCCTTTCTAAATAAACAAAACTCAGAAACTTGGCTGGGCACGGCAGCTCCTGCATATAATCTCAGCACTTTGGAAGACCAAGACGGGAGGATCACTTGAGGCCAGGAGTTTGAGACCAGCCTGGGCAACATAGCAAAACCCCATTTCTACTACGTACACAAAAAATTAGCTTACTGGCGCATGTCTGTTATCCCAGCTACTCAGGAGGCTGAGGTGGGCGAATGGCTTGAGCCCATGAGTTGGAGTCTGCAGTGAGCTATGATTGTGCCACCGCACTCCAACCTGAGTGACAGAGTGGGACCCTGCCTGTCTCTAAAAAACAAAACAAAAGAAAATGCTTGGTGCAGTGACTCATGCCTGTAATCTCAGCAATCTTTGGAAGGCTGAGGCAAGAGGATTTCTTTTTTTTAATTTTTTGAGACGGAGTCTCGCTCTGTCACCCAGGCTGGAGTGCAATGGCATGATCATGGCTAACTGCAACCTCCACCTCCCGGGTTCAAGTGATTCTTCTGCCTCAGCCTCCTGAGTAGTGCCACTACGCCCGGCTAATTTTTGTATTTTTTTTTTTTTAGTTGAGACGGGGTTTCACCGTATTGGCCAGGCTGGTCTTAAACTCCTGACCTCGTGATCTGCCCGCCTCGGTCTCCCAAAGTGCTGGGACTATAGGCATAAACCACTGTGCCTGACCTGACAGGAGGATTTCTTAAGCCCAGGAGCTAGGGACTAGCCTGGGCAACATAATGAGGCCCTGTCTCTAAAATAAATAAAATAAAACTGCCAACAACAAAACATGGAGACTGCTCCATATAGTACCCTTAAGAACTGCCATGTTCTGTTTAATGGCTGCCTCCTGTCCCATTGTATAGATGTGTCATACTTTATTTGCCCAATAAAGGTCCATGTCTTCCTCATTTTCCTTGCCTGATTCATTGCACAAAGCAAGGGCTCAGTAAACATTTAATGCTTGCTCACAAATTAATTACATTTTGTACAACTCATTCATGTTTTTCCTCATCTCTCCTTTCAGAGATGCTAATTTTTTTTCAATATTCCAGATATTATAGAATGTCTATATTTTCCAGCTGACCAAGTCTGTCTTGTGCACTGAACAAACCTGTGCACTGAACAAACCTGTGCTACTAGACTTCCAAGACTCACTTTAGTTTGGCTCCTCTCAGATGATATTCTTTCCTATTCCCTCCTACTTTCTATTTTTTAAATTTTTTTTTTTTTTGAGATGGAGTCTCATTCTGTCACCCAGGCTAGAGTGTAGTAGCACGATCTCGGTTCACTGCAACCTCCGCCTCCTGGGTTTAAGCGATTCTCCTGCCTTAGCCTCCAGAGTGGCTGGGACTACAGGCACCTGCTACCATGCCTGGTTAATTTTGTGTATGTGTGTGTGTTTTTAGAAGACACGGGGTTTCACCATGTTGGCCAGGCTGGTCTCGAACTCCGACCTCAGGTGATCTGCCCGCCTTGACCTCCCAAAGTGCTGGGATTACAGGTGTGAGCCACTGCACCTGGCCTAAGTTTAAAAATTTCTTGGCTGGGCGTGGTGGCTCACGCCTGTAATCCCAGCACTTTGAGAGGCTGAGGAGGGCAGACCACGAGGTCAGGAGATTGGGACCATCCTGGCTAGCACGGTGAAACCCCATCTCTACCAAAAATACAAAAATTAGCCAGGCGTGATGACGGGCGCCTGTAGTCTCAGCTACTTGGGAGGCTGAGGCAGGAGAATCGCTTGAACCCAGGAGGCAGAGGTTGCAGTGAGCCGAGATTGCGCCACTGCACTCCAGCCTGGGTGACCAACAGAGCGAGACTCTGTCTCAAAAAAAAAGAAAATTTCTTTAGACACAGGGTTTCACTCTGTCACCCAGGCTGGAGTGCAATGGCTCAACTATGGCTCACTGCAGTCTCAACTTTCTGGCCTCAGATCCTCCCGCCTCAGCCTCCCAAGCAGTTGGACTACAGGAACACACCACCATGCCCCACTAATTAAAAAAAAATTTTTTTGTAGAGACAGAGTCTGGCTATGTTGCCCAGGCTGGGGCTTGAACTTCTGACTCAAGCAATCCTCCCGCCTCAGTCTCCCAAATTGCTGGATTACAGGTATGATTCACTGTGCCTAGCTTCCTTCCTACTTTCTAATGCCAAGCATCACTGTCATGTGCAAACATTTATTTTTCACTTACTATGATGTGCAGAAACTTTTTTTCCTATCTCCTATTGTCTCTATGTCCATATCTTTGCTTACGCTAATCCTCTCACCCAGAATTTCCTTCCTGTTCCTGTCAAGTATTGTGTCTCCAGTTCTTCTCTCTCTCTCTCTCTCTCTCTCTTTTTTAAGAGATGGGGTGTTGCTCTGTTGTCCAGTCTTGTCCCAAAATCCTGGCCTCAAGTGATCCTCCTGCCTCAGCCTTCCAAAGTGCTTTAGCCTCCCAAAGTGCTAAGATTACAGGTGTGAGCCATTGTGCCCAGCCTAATTCTTTTCTTCTTGAACCTTTTTAGCTTAAGTGGTCAACACTCCCCGGAGTAGTAGGTACTTTTTTTCCTGCAATAAGTTTCATATAGGGTCTTTATGTATTTCCATGGCAGTAATAACTCTGGCACTAATAACACTGGTCTTCAGTAAATAGTTGGTTGCTGAGCAAGCCTTAGAGAGAAGAGCATCTCTCTAGTGAGAAAGTCTGCAGTCTTCCTGGGTGTTCTCTCCATCCTATCTTTTTTTTTTTGTTTTTTGAAATGGAGTCTGGCTCTGTTGCCCAGGCTGTAGTGCAATGGTGTGATCTTGACCCACTGCAAACTCCACATCCCGGTTTCAAGCGACTGTCTTGCCTCAGCCTCCTGAGTAGCTGGAATTACAGGCACCTGCCATCATGCCTGGCTAATTTTTGTATTTTTGTAGAGACTGGGTTTCACCATGTTGGCCGGGGTGGTTTATGAACTCCTGTCCTCAGGAGATCCAGCCTCCTTGGCCTCCCAAAGTGCTGGGATTACAGGCATGAGCCACCGCCCCCGGCCTCTCCATCCTATCTTCAAGGAATTGCTCAATCCTCCTGGTTGATCTCCTTGAAACGAAGTGTTCCTGAGGAGAGACCTTGAGAGCCTGGGAGAATGCAGATCTGAGTTGGGAATAATGGGAAAGCTTGATTGGTCTTCCTGTTATCAGACATCAGCTGTTTTTTTTTGTTTTTTTTTTTTTTTTAGACAGAGTCTGGCACTGCCACCCAGACTGGAGTGCAGTGGCATGATCTCAGCTCACTGCAAGCTCCGCCTCCTGGGTTCACACCATTCTCCTGCCTCAGCCTCCGGAGTAGCTGGGACTACAGGCGCCTGCCACCATGCCTGGCTAATTTTGTGTATTTTTAGTAGAGACGCGGTTTCACCGTGTTAGCCAGGATGGTCTCAATCTCCTGACCTCATGATCCGCCCGCCTCGCAGACGTGAGCCAGCGTGCCTGGCCAACTGCGTGGTTCTTAAGGGGTCCCATTCATTTTATAACTAGTGTTTGTCAATTTTCTTTTTTTCGAGACGGAATCTCGCTCTCTGTAGCCAGGCTGGAGTGCAGCGGCGCAATCTCAGCTCACTGCAACCTCCACCTCCCAGGTTCAAGCGATTCTCTTGCCTCAGCCTCCCGAGTAGCTGGGATTATAGGCGTGCGCCACCACACCCAGCTAATTTTTTTGTATTTTTAGTAGAGAAGGGGTTTCACCATGGTCTCTATCTTCTGACCTCGTGATCCGCCCACCTTGGCCTCCCAAAGTGCTGGGATTACAGGCCTGAGCCGCTGCACTGGGCAGGAGAGTATAAATTAAGAAAATTGAGAAGATCTGGCGCGGTGGCGCATGCCTGTAATCTCAGCTACTTGGAGGCTGAGGCAGGAGAATCGCTTGAACTCGGGAGGCAGAGGTTGTGGTGAGCCGAGATCGGGCCATTGCACTCCAGCCTGGGAAACAAGAGTGAAACTCATCTCAAAAAACAAACAAACAAAAAAACCAAAAAACCAAAAAACAAAAACGTATACTCTCCCAAATGAGATTTGTTGGAACCTGACTTTCTATAGTTTGCAGCTCAAAAACAGTAGGGGCCAGGAGCAGTGGCATGCACCTGTAAACCCAGGTACTCAGGAGGCTGAGTGGGGAGGATTACTTGAGCCTGGGTGCCCAGGGATTCAAGACCAGCCTGAATAACGTGGCAAGACCCTCATCTCAAAAAGCAATAGAGTTTTCTTCTCAAATATGAAATGATATCACTGAATATATTCTTTTCCAACTACTGTCTCATTCATTTGGGGCCTCCTTCCGACTGGGAAGCAGTGACTTCTGGAAAATTATTCTAAGTTTGCGATATCCATGAGTACAGCATCATATCCAATGTTCAAAACGTAACACTCTAGGCCGGGCACGGTGGCTCACGCCTGTAATCCCAGCACTTTGGGAGGCTAAGGCGGGTGGATCACTAGGCCAGGAGATCGAGACCATCCTGGCCAACATGGTGAAACCCCTTTTCTACTAAAAAAAAAAAAAAAAAATTAGCCAGGCGCCGTGGCGGGCGCCTGTGGTTCTAGCTACTCTGGAGGCTGAGGCAGAATGGCGTGAACCCGGGAGGCGGAGCTTGCAGTGAGCAGAGATTGCACCACTGCACTCCACTCTGGGTGACAGAGCGAGACTCTTGTCTAAAAAATAAAATAACATTCCAGCTCCTCCTAAAATACAATCCATCTATGCTTGCTTTATATTTGTTTTCAATAATTTGAGAAAAGAGCACCCAGTTCTGGGTGAGGGGTGGTGGTGGGCTGGACACGGTGTTTCCTGTTTGTTTTAACACACACCAGGCACAGTGCCACAGGAAAAAACAAAATTTCAAGAAAGGACTGGGGAGGCCACTTTTCATCTGACTACTGCCTACCTGTCAGCGCTAGCCTCTCCTGACTCTAATTACAAGTGGGCGAAAGCACGTTAGAAACCCACAGAACTAACTGGTGAATGGGAAACTTGCCTGCCTTCTTGATCAGTGTATTCCTCAACCGAATCACTGTTTATTATTTTTTTGAGACAGTCTTGCTCTGTTGCCCAGGCTGGAGTGCAGTGGCGCAATCTAGGCTCACTGCAACCTCCGCCTCCTAGGTTCAAGCAATTCTCCCTGCCTGAGCCTCCCTAGTAGCTGGGATTACAGGTGCCCTCCACCACGCCCAGCTAATTTTTGTATTATTTAGTAGAGACAGGGTTTTATCATGTTGGCCAGGCTAGTGTTGAACTCCTGACCTCAGATGATCCGTCCGCCTCCGCCTCCCCAAGTGCTGGGATTACAGGCTCAGGGAGTCACCGCGCCTGGCCCCAAACGACTGTTTTAGAGCGAGCAAACTGAGACATGCCGTTTATCGAACGCTCTTTTATATCTTCCTTGGTGCGGGGTGTTTTTCCAATTATTAACTATTTAATCTTCACAAGCTCATGAGAGCCATTGGTATCCTAATTTTGCAGATAAGGAGCTAAACACTCATTTGGAGGGGAGAAGAGGAGGACTGCAGTTCAGAAAGTGCATTTGATGCTCTTATCCTGGAGGCTGGAGCTAGGAGTTCACCTCCCTGGAGAATAGCTTTTGGGAATCCCGTTTGAAATTGACGCTCAAGGCCAGCTCGGCATCCAGTCTAGGAATTGGAAGGATTCTGGAGAATCCCCTAGGAAGAAATGTTTAAAAGTGCAAAGTGAATAGTAGAAGCCCACTAGGGGTACATCTGCCGTTCTTTTATCAACAGCCCCTCAAGTAGAAGCATCTGGGACAAGGACTAGAACCGTGCCTGGGGCAGCCCCCACGTCCTCTCGGGAACAGGGGTGGAGCGTTGGCCTGAGTGGCTGAGGGCGGCCCGCCGCCGACGCTGTGTGCAGGAAGCCGGCGCTTTGTCTTCTCTCCCGCGGAGAACACGAGGTGGAGGCGCGCCCCAACTGGTCACACGCTCTCCAAGGCGGGCGTCGGTCAAGAGCCCAGTCTCCAAGCAGGATTAAAAGGGAACCAAAGGGCTGGCAGAGGGGCCTCAGAAGCTCCTGGGCGAGGCCTGAGCCCGTGGGTCTCGACACTAAAATCTGGCGAGCTCCCTGCGCGTCCGCAAAGGTTTTGGAGCTCTTAAGAGCCCGGCGACGCCTGCGCTGGCCAGGCGCCGTGCCCACGGGAGGCGCCGTCCTCTTTGTAACTGGAGCAGACCCTGGCAGGCCAGTTGCTATGGCAATATTCCTCGCTCGGCTGGGTGAGGCCCTGAGGTAGGCGGGCCTTGGCGGATGTCACCCACCCTCGGCTTTCGGGAGCCGCCCCACCCCCAACTAATTGTTTGCCAGAAAGGAACCGTAAGATAGATGCTTTGTAAGTGAGGCATCTAGGGGGGCCATATTAGAACAGAAAACCAGGACAGCCTTTTTCTCCGTCAACCTCGCCACAAATCCCTTCGTGCCAACGATTTTAACGGTCCTTCAAAGCCAGAGGGAGGGGCGTGGTAATTCGGGGTGGGGGTTTGTTCGAAGGACCACGCCCTTTCCTCGGCCTTTGGATTTTTCCAGGCCGCGCCCACGGCGGGAGGGGTTGTTCTAGACCACGCCCCTTCCTTGTCGCACGGAAAGAGAACCAAAATGGAGGAGTAATAATCATGATTAAATTGAGCGAGCGCAACTAATCACGCGAAGAGGGTCGCGGGAGGGCCGCCTTCCGCAAGCGTGCTTCGAGGCCTCCGCTTCCCACCTATTCGGCGGCGCCCTGTTGTTTCTGCGCCTGCGCGCTGCTTCCCGCGAGCTCACGGGCAGAGCGAACACGCACAGAGTCGCAGGGGCGCGCAAAGGGGGAGGAGCGGGCGTGATCAGGCGCGCGCGCGTCTGGAGTGACTCTAGAGAGCAGGCGAGTCGGGCGGATCGGGTGGGTAGAGTGGTGCCGTCCGGTTGTTTGGTGGGAGGTACGTAAGGCCGCTCTGGGCACGTGGGCGCCCATTTCACTGGCTCGTTCGGTTCTAGGAGCAGATCCGGGTTAGAGGGAAGAGAGCTCCGGGTCAGGGGTTGCTGTAGCCGCCGCCGTCCGGGAGTCAGCCCGCCAGCCCGCCATCCAGCGCTTCGCGGGCCCTGCCGTTCACGGTAAGCGGGCCTGCGCTTACCGGAAAGAGGAGCGTAAGATGGAAGAGTGTGAGAGACCATTGGGGGTCTGTGGGGGAAGGGTGTGTGAGGAGAGAAACCCCAGCAAAGAGTAGTAATAATGGCCACCGCCACACGGTAATATTCGAGTGATATGTGCGGGGAGTTTACAAAGTACCTCATATGCTTCATTTTAACTTCTACTCCAATCGTCCAAGGTGCGTACTATTATCAAACCCATTTTACAAGATAGGAAAACTGAGGCACGAAATAGGTTAAGTAGCTTATGCAGGGACGCACACAACTACTACGTGGCTTGGCCTGGCTTCGAACTTAGTTCTCTTAGTCCTAAGGCCCGTAATTTTAACTTTGCTTTACCAAACAAACAAAAACAGAAGAAGAATAGCGTGTCAGAAGGAGGAGGACCGAGTGTGGTTTGAAGTGGAAAGATGATGATAAACGAGAAAAGAATGATGATGGGAGACAGAGTAGTGGGGAGGAGGACCTGAATTTGGAATCTTGCGGGCCTCCCCCTTCTAAGTCGCCGCCTCCTCTTCAGTTCTTGAGGCCCCACAACTTTTTCTTGGTGTTCTATGGCTTTAGGAATGGAGGAGCCAACTCACAGACCTGGGCCGTTCGGGTGGTTTTAAGAAGTTTGAACTGCGGTTCAGTCCAGGACAGTGCCTTGAGACACTGTTTGGAGGTAGGGGAGGGTCAGAGGATCCTCTGAAACGCTGCTGCTATTTATTTCTTCAAACGTGCCACTTCCTTTTCTGTCTTATCTATGCACGGCAAAGCCTTTGTTCAGTCCTCTCGAATAGGGAAGTGATGTTTATTGTTTCCTTGTACACTTGGGCTTAAACAAACAAAATCAGACTCAACATTTCTTTTCCCGAGCAAGGCCTTGATTGCTTGCAGAGAAAACGTTCCGGTGGCTTTATCATTAGTTGCCCTTCAGAGCTTTCTTGTGTAAATAAGGAGTTATGTTTTGGAGAAGTTTACACTGTAGATCAACGGGAGCCATCTGAACATACTGCCTTGCAGGTCAGCACAGGGCAAGGACTTCAGTGATTCATAGCGGTGTGTGTGTTTGTGAAAACCTTTCCCACTTGCACAGTTTTCTATGTAGCTCATGTGGGAGTCAAGTTTTTAAGTCAGCCCGTGAGGCAAACATTGTATGTAATAAAAATTAATCCTTAAAAATTCCTTAGGAAGGTTTCAACGCTTGAGATTAGCATCCTGTTTGTGACTACATGCTGGACAGTTTTTTCTTCAGTTTTTAAACTTGTTACTGCTGCTTTGGTTGTAACCCAGATGAGTAATTAGGTGACCTTTAGGGGCTGTGTTGTGGAAATAAGCGTATTTGAAAGCCATAGAGTTTGATGTGCTGTGAGATGCTTGCACTGAGGAGGCTTAAAAGGAGGAAGACAAACCCCTATCTTAGGCTCATTTTGGAGCATGTGCTTACGAAGTGGAAAGTGGCAGGCTGAATTGCTGGTATGATGATGATGATGATGATGATTTTTTTGAAACATGCTCTTGCTCAGTCGCTGAGGCTGGAATGCAGTGGCGTAATCACAGCTCACTGCTGCAGCCTCGACTTCCTGGGGCTCAAGTGATCCTCCCAGCTCAGTCTCCTGAGTAACTGGGACTACAGACGCACACTACCGTGCCTGGCTAAGTTTTTGTACTTTTTGTAGAGACGGGGATCTCACTTTGTTGCCCAGGCTGGTCTCGAACTCCTGGGTTCAAGTGATTCTGCAACCTCAGCCTCTCAAAAGTGCTGGGATTACAGGTGTGAGCCACTGCCCTCGTCCTGCTGGTATTTAAGTTGCTATTTTATTTTATTTATTTATTTATTTATTTTTTGAGACGGAGTCTCGCTCTGTCCCCCAGGCTGGAGTGCAGTGGCCGGATCTCAGCTCACTGCAAGCTCCGCCTCCCGGGTTCACGCCATTCTCCTGCCTCAGCCTCCCGGAGTAGCTGGGACTACAGGCGCCCGCTACCTCGCCCGGCTAGTTTTTTGTATTTTTTTAGTAGAGACGGGGTTTCACCGTGTTCGCCAGGATGGTCTCGATCTCCTGACCTCGTGATCCGCCCGTCTCGGCCTCCCAAAGTGCTGGGATTACAGGCTTGAGCCACCGCGCCCGGCCGCTATTTTATTTTTTGGCCAGCATATGTCAGTAATTTGACTTGCTAAATTAAATGTGCATAGTGTGATTCCTCTTTAATTTTTGAGTGGCATTGCATTCAGGGGCTTGCAAGCTATTGTTTACTTCCCCACAGATCCTAGCTAACTTTGGAGCAAAAATGGCTTACATATTTTTGCCACCTGTCTGGCTTTTGCAGTCCCCATATATATGCCAGATATGTATAAGAGTGGTTAACTTTTTAAAAACCAGTTCTCTTTTAAATGGAGGTTAAAGGCATCTTTTGGTTGTGTGGGTTTTTTTGTTGGTGGTGTTGCTTTTTTTTTTTTTTTTTTGAGACGGAGTCTCGCTCTGTTGCCCAGGCTGGAGTGCAGTGGCCGGATCTCAGCTCACTGCAAGCTCTGCCTCCCGGGTTTACGCCATTCTCCTGCCTCAACCTCCCGAGTAGCTGGGACTACAGGCGCCTGCCACCTCGCCCGGCTAGTTTTTTGTATTTTTTAGTAGAGACGGGGTTTCACCATCTTAGCCAGGATGGTCTCGATCTCCTGACCTCGTGATCCGCCCATCTCGGCCTCCCAAAGTGCTGGGATTACAGGCTTGAGCCACCACGCCCGGCCTGTTGCTTTTGCTTTTATGGAAACATCTCCCAAAAACTCGGGAGTGATACACCCACTTCCTCCAAAGTAGTTATGGTTATGTTTGAAATGACACCAAAAATGAAGGATATTATTTCAGTTAGGGAAATAAGGAGGTACCACTCATTTAACATTATATGGGTATAGAAAATGGTTTTAAGGCCTTTTGCAGGGGAGAAATCTTAAGCCAGTTTAGGAATCTAAAATTCTGAGTCGGAATATTTTCTGAATTATGGTCAGATAGTGGAATTTACTCCACATTCATTCTGAACTTCTCTCTTTTCCTGATCTTTATTGTTCTTTTGCAAGCCTGTAATAGAACAAAAACAAGAGAAGAAATATATCCTGGCTTTAAGAAGTTTCTACTATGTTTTTGGGGGGAGATACCACATAGTCTACTTAAGTTTAACTACTATAATTACAGAGAAAAATCTGTAGAAGTATAGGATACCTTGAATAAATGGAATCTTCAAGGATTGCTGGCAAACCAACAGTTTGATTGCTCAGAAGTTTCTTAGAGAAATGATGCCAGTTTTGTTTTGCTCAAGATTCTCATTGTTGCATCTGCCAATCTTGAAAGTAGGAAGCAAAGATTTTCCTTGCTCTGTCCTTTGGGAACCACTTACATTCGTTTTACTGTTTCTAGGAAATTTTCTTTAAATATATACATTAGAGCCCACTATTGTGTTGTGGATCCATGCAGTGGGCTTGCCTTAGAAGTAAATGCCTTTATTTTTTGTTGTTTGTTTGTTTGTTTTTTTTTTGGAGACTTAGTCTTGCTCTGTCGTCCAGGCTGGATTGTGGTGGTACTTCTTGTCTCAGTGCAACCTCCGCCTCCTGGGTTCAAGCAATTCTCCTGCCTCAGCCTCCGGAGTAGCTGGGACTGCAGGCGCGTGACATCACAGCCAGCCAATGTTTTGTATTTTTAGTAGAGACGGAGTTTCACCGTGTTAGCCAGGATGGTCTCGATCTCCTGACTTTGTGATCCGCCCGTCTTGGACTTCCAAAGTGCTGAGATTACAGGCGTGAGCCACCACACCCGACTTTTTTGTATTTTTATAACCAGGCCTCGTATGTTGTTTGCCATAATAATAACAGCATTAGTGAGACACCCAATCATGATGAATTTTTTTCTCACAGAATACTTTCCCCTCCCTAATTTTTCTCTTGGAAAATATACCATGAATCATTCTGTTTCTGGCTGAATGTTTTATACCAGCCATCTTTAGTCCTACTGTTGAATTGCTGCATAGTTTCTTTTTAATTTATGTGTTTAAAAGTAAATACTGGCCAGTGGATCACGAGGTCAGGAGTTCAAGACCAGCCTGGCCAGTATAATGAAACCGCATCTCTACTAAAATACAAAAATTAGCTGGGCGTGGTGACACACACCTGTAGTCCCAGCTACTCGGGTAGCTGAGGCAGGAGAATCGCACCCAGGAGGCAGAGGTTGCAGTGAGCCAGGAGTGTACCACTGTACGCCAGCCTGGGCGAGTAGAGCGAGACTCCATCTCAGAAAAAAAAAAAAGTAAATACTAACTCAAATTCTGATTTTGGTTGTGGTTTTTAGGGTTCAGATTAGCAAGTGGGATTGTTTTCTACCACTTAAATCCCTCACTTCATGCTCTGCACAAATCTAAAGAGGCACTGGTATATCTAAAGAGACGCTGGTATTGTTAATTGCCTCTAGTTATATTTGACTTTTGGATTGTAGAGAAAAATAATTTCCTTTTGTGGGTTGGGGGAAGAATCCCATGCCAGTATTCATCATATGGGTACAAAGGCTTGAGTGTGAGAGTTTAGGTCCACATTCTTTCAGGCTTTCAGAGATCTCAGGTACATTGAAAATGGCTAAGGTGATTCCTTTAGGACTGTTTGCATGATTTGGTCTCTGTACAAAGTGATATGAAAGTCATGGATAAGGGCATATTTGTGGTAACTGGGGATTATTTTGGTCTAGTCTACAGAGAGCTGAAAAACTAGGGTAGTGGTTTCACTTCTGTGGCAGAGGACTGCTGGGCAGAAGTTTCAGTAACTTCAGTTTCTTCAAGAAAGAACCGTGTGTGTGTGTGCGTGTGTGTGCGTGTGTATGCATGTGTTTGTGTGTGTTGACAAGAGTTTCCCCATCATAAAATGGAGAATAAATATACTCTTAATGTTTTAAACTAATGAAGTGATTGTAAAATATTATTTTGATGTCTTTGTTTTGTTGACATCTTATGTGTATATAAACTTACATGATTTTAAAATGTTTTAAAATCTAGATCAGATCAAACATTGTCTGGCTTGCACTGTAAAACTAGTTAGCTGAAGACGACTTCTCAGGTTTCTTCAGGATGCCTGCAGCACTTGTGGAGAATAGCCAGGTTATCTGTGAAGTATGGGCCAGTAATCTAGAAGAAGAGATGAGGAAGATCCGAGAAATCGTGCTCAGTTACAGTTATATTGCCATGGTAAGGAGCTCTACTTTGACTCACCTTCTTGTTTACTCTTAGAGATGGGGTCTTGCTCTGTTGCCCAGGCTGGAGTACAGTGGCTCTTCACAGATGCAATCAATCATAGCTCACTGCAGCCTTGAACTCCTGTGCTCAAGCAGTCTTCCCACCTCACCTTTCCAGGTTGCTGGGACTGCAAGCTCATACCACCATGCCCAGCTTGACTCACCTTCTTATATGGATGGGTTGAGGGAATGTTTAATTTGAGATTTTGAAAAGAATGAGTATGTTCCACTAAAGCCATTGTGAGTTAAACCTGACGGAAGGTTGTGTTGCTTTATGAAATATCAAGGTAGCCAGTGTCTCTGAGAAGGATGTAACCTCTAGTATCTTAGATTTTTTGTGACATTATTCTGTTTGAAAGTCTTTAAAGCAGAAGTTACATCAACCCCCAGGGCCCATCTGTTCCACAGATATGGTGAATTTGACTATACAATGTTCATTCAAAATTTAAAAAATTTATTGCCAGCATTTAAAAGTCAATAGAACTCAGTTGAATTCCAGATTTCTGGCATCTCTGAAAAAAAATAGGAAGACCTGGCAATATATGTTATCTACTCCTGCCTGACACTGGCTGGAGAAAGAGATGAGTATTGTGGTAATATTAAGAGCCTCCTGTAGAGGGGCATGTGCTCTCTGTTTTACTTTATTTCATACTGAAGTAACAACTTCAGTATGAAAATGTTACTTGTACCATTTTCATACCTAGCTGACTTTACTCCTTTACATTAGCTGCTTGGAATTTGTGACTCCTGCTTTAGAAATTATAGAGTTAAGTCTGTAGCTTGGTATTCAGAGCTCCTTCCAGTCTTTTCACTCAAGCTAAGCCTGTCTCTTTATATTTTTTTCTGAATAGCTGTTTCACTTCCCTGTATTTGTATTTTTATTCATATATTGTTCTCAACCTAGAATGTTCTTAGCTGACTGCATACTACCTGTAGTTACTCAGCTGTTTCTGTTGACATTCTGCTTATTTAGGATCAAGTTGTTGTGTGAAGCTTCATGATTCTAGTGCTTCTTTAGTAGATATCAACAAGATCAGTATTTTAAGATAGGATTTTGGCTGGTCGTATTGGCTAATGCCTGTAATCTGTGCACTTTGGGAGGCCGAGGCAGGTGGATCACTTGAGACCAGCCTGGGCAACATGGTGAAACCCCATCTCTACAGAAAATACAATAATTAGCTGGGTGTGGTAGTGCGGACCTGTAGTTCCAGCTACTTAGTGAGGCTGAGGTAGGAGGATTAATTGCACTTGTGAGGTTGAGGCTGTAGTGAGCTGTGATTGTGCCACTGCCCTGCAGCCTGGGTGACAGAGACATATCAACCCTATCTCAAAAAAAAACACAAAAAGAATTTTGTGCCCAAGTTTGGGGCTTGTCACATAACTTTTATAAATGGAGGTAAAATTTTATTTATGAATTACCAATTCAGCATCCACTGTTTTCTGAAACCTTGTGATGAGAGACTTTTTCCTTTTCCAGGACACAGAATTTCCAGGTGTTGTGGTGCGACCAATTGGTGAATTTCGTAGTTCCATAGATTACCAGTATCAGCTTCTGCGGTGCAATGTTGACCTTTTAAAAATTATCCAGCTGGGCCTTACATTCACAAATGAGAAGGGAGAATATCCTTCTGGAATCAATACTTGGCAGTTCAATTTCAAATTTAACCTTACGTAAGTGATTTCTAAATAATTTTGTTAATTTTAAGTTTTGTTTTCACTGAATCCAGGTAGATGTTGGATAGAGCGGTCAAGCAGAGGATGGAATAGGGAATCTCAGCAAGTGAAGTCCTGCTTAAAGAACTGCAGCAGCTCAATAATGAAAAGATAAACAACCCAACTAAAAATGTGCAAAAGATCTGAATAGACTTCTTGAAAGATAATGTACAGATGGCCAGTAAGCACATGAAAAGATGCTCAACATCATTAGTCATGAGGGAAATGCAAATTAAACCCACATTGGGATACCACTTCACACCCACTAGAATGGCTGTAGTCAAAAAGACATAATAAGTGTTGTTGAAGGTATGGAGAAAATTGGAACCCTCATACATTGCTGCTGGGAATATAGAATTTTGGGGGAAATTCTGGAAAATAGTTTCGCAGTTCCTGAAAATGTTAAACATAAGAGTTGCCATATGAGCTAGCAATTCCACTCTTAGGCAGTGGAAGATTCCATGGTATGTATATACCACATTTTGTTTATTCATCTATTGATAGACACTTGGGTTTCTTCTACCTCTTGGCTGTTGTGAATATTGCCGCTATGAACATGGGTGTGCAAATATTTCTTCAAGGTCTTGCCTTCAGTTCTTTTGGATATATACCCAGGAATTTTAATTTTTTTTTTTTTATACCCAGGAATTTTAAAAGAAAATTTGGGGGAGACTGTCATTTTGCTTATTGCATAGTGATGTTAGTAGTGTACTTCCTATCATATCCTGCTTTGTTTAACTGGGCATCAGGAGTGTTTCATGACTTAGGAGTAATCTTTTTTTCCTGTGAAGACAGGGTCTTGCTTTGTCACCCAGGCTAGAGTGCAGTGGTGCGAACATGGCTTATTGCAGCCTCAATCTCCCAGGCTCAAGTGATTCTCCCACATCAGCCCCCCAAGTAGCTGGGACTACAGGTGCATGCCACCATGCCTGGCTAATTTTTTGTAGAAAGTGATCAGCCCGCTTTGACCTCCCAAAGTGCTGGGATTACAGGTGTGAGCCATTGTGCCTGCAAGGAACAACTTTTTTGTTGTTGTCGTATGTTTTGGAAATTTCCTTTGGATCCAAATTATGTTTTGGATAATTTTGGGAGATCATCTGGATCTTTCCTTTAGCTGCATTTTTTAGTTTATTGTCAAAGCCTGTAAAAAAAAAAAAAGCCTGTAAGTTTGTACCATAAAAATAATATAATACAAGGAAGAAAAATGAGTTTTTCAGAGTGGTTTGAGTATGTTTGGATTTAAAATAATGTTTACTTGCAGCTGGGTGTGGTGGCTCACACCTGTAATTCCAGCACTCTGGGAGGCTGAGGTGGGTGGATCAATGGATCACTTGAGGCCAGGAGTTCAAGACCAGCCTGCCCAGTGTGGTGAAACCCTATCTCTACTAAAAATACAAAAAGCCAGGTGTGCTGGTGGGTGCCTGTAATCCCAGCTACTTAGGAGGCTGAGGTGGGAGGATCACTTGAACCCAGGAGGCGGAGGCTGCAGTGAGTCGAGATAGTGCCACTGCATTCCATCCTAGGTGACAGAGTGAGACTGCCTCAATAAAAAGAAAAAAGAAATAATGTTTACTTGGGATTGAAGCCTAGTTATAATAAAACAAAAAAAAATGTTTTTATTTAAGTGGAAAAGAAACTTGTGATTCAACACTGGTTTTAATTTAGTGGAAAAAAATCAAGATTGCAGTGGTTTTCTTATTGTCTAACCCAAGTTTATATGAAAAGCAAGTGAAAGTCTAGTGGAACAGGATTTGTTTAGCTTATTTCCTTACTTTTGTGTTACATGGTATTATAAATAATTCATGTGGTTGAATTAATGGATATATCTTTACAGTGGAATATTATGCCAGTGTTACAATGAATGAGTACTAATTTGTAAAGATGGTCTGTGATGTAGAGATGTAAGAGATGTAGGTGTGTATGTGTAGATAGATAAAATAGTCTGGAAAGAGCTGTAAACGAAGGTGTTGTATCTATGGGGTAGCACTAGAAGAACATTAATTTTTTCAATTTTTTTCATAACAGAGTCTTTTAGATAATCATCTGTATACCAAGTAATAACATGTTACAAGTTATTTAATTCTGTCATCTAGTAATTTTGATTAAGAGAAACTAAAAGTAGCTCAAACAATTACACTGGTATTCATTGTTTGAACCATTAGCAGGAATAGACTACTTTAAGACTGGCTGTTGCTTCATATGGGTTACAAATAACTATTTGCTACTTTTTCATAGATAAAGCCCCTGACCTTCATGGAAGCATTAGGGAAAAAGAAAACTTAATTTCTTTCCTTCTTCAAAGAACTTTTTCCTTTCACTAGATATAAGAAAGAAAAAGTCAACAATGATACATGTGTTGCTTGAGCTAAAAGACATAGGAAAACAGACAACACATACCCATTACATTTCTATGAAATACGAGGTAAAGAGAAAATTTTTTTAATGTCCTTTTTAAAATATAAAAGCTTTAGTTGAGTTGTAAGTCTGTACAAAGAAGCTAGATTTGCTACTGTCCAAGAAGTGAAGGGACCTGCTGTGTAATATACAGAAATCTTTTACTTCCTTTTCTTTTCTTTATTTTTTTATTTTTATTTTTATTTTTATTTGAGACAGAGTCTTGCTCTGTCACCCAGGCTAGAGTGCAGTGGCACAATCTCAGCTCACTGCAACCTGTGCCTCCTGGGTGCAAGCAATTCTCCTGCCTCAGCCTCCCGAGTAGCTGGGATTACAGGCGTGCCCACCACCATGCCTGGCTAATTTTTTTTTTTTTTTTTTTAGTAGAGATGGGGTTTCACCATGTTGGCCAGGCTGGTCTTGAACTCCTGACCTTGTGATCCACCCGCTTGGCCTCCCAAAGTGCTGGGATTACAGGCGTGAGCCACCACACCCCACCTGTTTACTGCCTTTTCTTTTTTTCGTTTTTGGTTTTTTTTTTTTTTTTTTTTGAGATGGTGTCTCGCTTTGTCACCAGGCTGGAGTGCAGTGGCGCGATCTCGGCTCACTGCAACCTCTGCCTCCCAGGTTCAAGCAATTCTCTGCTTCAGCCTCCCGAGTAGCTGAGATTACAGGTTCCCACCACCATGCCTGGCTAATTTTTGTATTTTTAGTAGAGACGGGTTTCACCATCTTGGCCAGGCTGGTCTTTAACTCCTGACCCTTGTGATCCACCCACCCTGGCCTCCCAAAGTGCTAGGATTACAGGTGTGAGCCACCACACCCGACCTGTTTACTTCCTTTTCATAGGAATGTAACTTGAGCTTTGCCAAAGCTTTATGTTCCCTGAGGTCATCTAAAATGCCGGTTCATGGAACAGGCACTTCTTTCTCCCACTCCTTTCCATTTATGCTGTAGTTTTCATGGATTTCTGACCAGTGTCACAGAGGCCAAGAGGCTACCCAAGCCTTTTTCTGCCATAAGTAGGTCTGGAGGCTGGTCCTTTTCTGGGCTTCCTATGCCACTTGAGTGCCGCAGCTACTGGGATTCCAGGGCTGTGGCTTCCTTGACCTGGGCCGCTTCCTCTTTCTGCAGGTGGTACTGTTAAGTTTCATCCTCAGCTGCTCCTTTGATCTGCTTCAGCCTCTGGGTCTTTTGCTCACGCGCTTTGGATACCTTCTCAGTGGCACATTTCTCGGCCCACAGCAGCTGCTAGAACCCCTGAGACTGACTGGCCATGGTGGTGGTGACTCTGAGACTGAGGCAAGCAGCCTGAATCAGCTGGAAGGCGCATCGGGTCATCTTAGCTGGCTGCCCACCATCTGTGCCTCATTATTTCTTTGTTGGTTGATTTTTTTTTTTTTTTTTTTTTTTTTTTGAGATGGAGTTTCGCTCTTGTTGCCCAGGCTGGAGTGCAACGGCACTATTTCGGCTCACCGCAACCTCTGCCTCCCAGGTTCAAGTGATTCTCCCACCTCAGCATCCCGAGTAGCTGGGATTACAGGCATGTGCCACCACGCCCGGCTAATTTTGTATTTTTAGTAGAGACGGGCTTTCTCCACATTGGTCAGGCTGGTCTTGAACTCCCAGCCTCAGGTGATCTGCCCACCTTGGCCTCCCAAAGTGCTGGGATTATAGGTGTGAGCCACTGCACCCGGCCTTTTTTTTTTTTTTTTTAAGTTTGTTTGTTTGTTTATTTATTTATTTATTTTGTTGAGACAGAGTCTCACTCTGTCACCCAGGCTGGAGTGCAGTGGCCGGATCTCAGCTCACTGCAAGCTCCGCCTCCCGGGTTTACGCCATTCTCCTGCCTCAGCCTCCCGAGTAGCTGGGACTACAGGCCCCCGCCACCTTGCCCAGCTAGTTTTTTGTATTTTTTAGTAGAGACGGGGTTTCACCATGTTAGCCAGGATGGTCTCGATCTCGTGACCTCGTGATCCACCTGTCTTGGCCTCCCAAAGTGCTGGGATTACAGGCTTGAGCCACCGCGCCCAGCCTATTTATTTTTTTTTGAGACAGAGTCTTGTTCTGTTCCTTAGGCTGGAGTACAGTGGTGCCATCTTGGCTCACTGCAAACTTTGCCTCCTGGGTTTAGGTGATTCTTAGGCCTCAACTTCCTGAGTAGCTGGGATTACGGGGGCACACCACCACGTCCGACTAATTTTTGTTTTTTTTTTTTTTGAGATAGAGTCTCGCTCTGTCATCAGGCTGAAGCGCAGTGGTGTGACCTTGGCTCACTACAACCTCTGCCTCCTGGATTCAAGCGAGTCTCCTGCCTCAGGCTCCCAAGTAGCTGGGACTACAGGTGCATGCCACCATGCCCAGCTAATTTTTGTGGTTTTAGTAGACACAGGGTTTCACCATGTCAGCCAGGATGGTCTCGATCTCTTGACCTTGTGATCTGCCCACCTTGGCCTCCCAAAGTTCTGGGATTACTGGCATGAACCACTGTGCCCGGCCTAATTTTTGTATTTTTAATAGAGACAGGGTTTCACCATGTTGGCCAGGCTGGTTCGAACTTTTGGCCTCAAGTGATCCGCCTGTCTCAGCCTCCCAAAGTGCTGGTATTACAGGTGTGAGCTAACATGCCCAGCCTGTTTATTTTATTTTTGAGACAGGATCTTGCGCTGTCACCCAGACTAGAGTGCAGTGGTGTGAGCCCCCTCCAGTTCTTGACCTCAAGCAATCTTCTCACCTCAGCCTCCGGAGTAGTTGGGACTACAGGTGCATACCACCATGCCTGGCTAATCTTTGTGTGTGTGTGTGTGTGTGTGTGTGTGTGTGTGTGTGTGTGGTGGTGGTTTTTTTCTTTTCTTTTCTTTTTTTTGAGATGGAGTCTTGCTCTGTTGCCCAGGCTGGTCTGGAACTCCTGGCCTCAGGTGATCTTCCTGCCTTGGCCTTGCAGAGTGCTGGGATTACAGGTATGCACCACTGTGACTGGTCTTTTTTTTTTTTTTTTTTTTCAAATAATGAGCAAATATATACCTATTATAATTAGGAAATTTAGTTTATGGAAGAAAATCTCATTATCTGTCACAGAAAATGATGATCTACTCTGCATGCTTGTTTGAATGTTGGAAAGAGTGAATTGATCTATTAAGTTAGGAAAAGCATTTCAAAATTACTTGTACTATAAGTATAAGGTGGTGGTAATATTGTGGCCACTTCTGTTTCATTATTCACCAGTTAATAAATAAACACCTTGTTTTTTAGAGAGGACATGTACTCCCAGGATTCCATAGATCTCCTTGCTAACTCAGGACTACAGTTTCAGAAGCATGAAGAGGAAGGGATTGACACACTGCACTTTGCAGAACTGCTTATGACGTCAGGAGTGGTTCTCTGTGACAATGTCAAATGGCTTTCATTTCATAGGTCAGTCCTAGGGAATGTGTATCTCTCTCACTTTGGGCTGCACTGGAGCAGGGAACTGAATTCTTAGTCATTTTTGAAGTCCTAGTGACTGTTCTGTTCATCAGCAGCAGTCAGAAGTTGAATTGGTACTTGTCGCCCATGTTTCAGTTTTTCAGAAAATACTGGGGCTTATATACTGGTTTGTTTCACACGGTATTTGGCTTTATCATGTGGCTATCAGTGGGTTTAATTCCAAGTGGGAATATGGTGGGTGGAGAGGGTCACAGTACTTGGTTATCTTTTAAATGGCTGTTCCCAGAGTTTCTTAGGTACTTGAAAGCCAGATTCTCCTTATTTTAACTTCTCAGTACTTTTGGATTTTTGGTGAATCAAATCCACAGTTAAAACCTTTGGGTACTTTTTTATATCTCCCATATTAGTCTGTTAGGTTGTTATTAGAAAGTTCAGATTATAGGCCAGGCACAGTGGCTCACACCTGTAATTCCAGCAATTTGGGAGGCTGAGGCAGGCGGATCACCTAAGGTCAGGAGTTCGAGACCAGCCTGGCCACCATGGCAAAACCCTGTCTCTACTAAAAATACAAAAATTAGCCAGGCATGGTGGCGGGTGCCTGTAATCCCAGCTACTTGGGAGACTGAGGCAGGGATAATTGCTTGAACCCGGGAGGTGAAGGTTGCAGTGAGCCGAGATCGCGCCATTGTACTCCAGCCTGGGCGACAGAGCGAGACTCTGTCTCAAAAAAAAAAAAAAGAAAAATAAAGATTCAGATTATAGTATGAGAAACTACTCAGAAAAAGTGAAAGTTCTTAACACGAAGTAGCATTTACAAACTCTGAGAAATAAAATGGTTGAACACTGGGGCCTGGTAACTGCTGCTTTTTTAACCTCTGTGGTTTATTCTCTCCTTGTAGTGGCTATGATTTTGGCTATATGGTAAAGTTGCTTACAGATTCTCGTTTGCCAGAAGAGGAACATGAATTCTTTCATATTCTGAACCTTTTCTTCCCATCCATTTATGATGTGAAATACCTGATGAAGAGTTGCAAAAATCTTAAGGTATATGATGTTTTTCTTAATACCAGTAACAAAAATAAGGACAGAAAAAAAGCTGACTTTGCTTTATTGTTATGTGTTCAGCATGCATTATTGAGTACTAGATGCCAGTATAGTGGTAGACAGGGTATAATATAAAGCTGATTTGCACAGATATTTGTGTGGCCATGAAGGGAACCCTCTGCTTCTGTCATCTTAAGGCAGGCATTCTTCACTCGAGGCCCATGAACCTAATGAAAAGGTATAAATGCTGTTCGTTAGGGATGGGATCTGTGGTGTAACAGATTCTCAGAGGGGTTCTTAACTCTAGAAAGTTTTAGAACTTGGTACCCTAATAAATTGTTGACATAGAGCTTTGCTGTCTAGAATTAGAGTGAGATTTACTATTTTCTCAGCCTTGCAATTCTGATTTTAAAGGCAGAGGTCTGGCAAAATTAACAATATGGAAAGGAGCAAAATATAGGATGTAGCACAATATAGCATTTGGAAAAAGGGGAGAAAAGAGCTAAAAAGAGGTTACTAAGGCCTGTTAAATAAATGGCCTGTCCCCATTTCTTGCTAGAATTTAGTGAACTCATAACTGCACTTAGTTGACTCCAGTAGAGGCATGTTGGGTCTTTAATATTATCTTTGTTTTTCATATATCTCCAGGGAGGTCTTCAGGAAGTTGCTGATCAGTTGGATTTGCAGAGGATTGGAAGGCAGCACCAGGCAGGCTCAGACTCACTGCTGACAGGAATGGCTTTCTTTAGGATGAAAGAGGTAAACTTCCTCGAATGTGATCACAGGCCTCTTGGCAGTAACTTACTGAAGACTAAGGAGGTAGTGGATGGTCTGTTGTGTGGGCTGAGGTTTGCTGAACATGTTTTTTTAATTAATTAATTTATTTATTTATTTAAGATGAAGCCTTGCTCTGTCACCCAGGCCGGAGTGCAGTGGTGTGATCTCGACTCACTGCAATGTCCACCTCCCGGGTTCAAGCTTTTTTTCTGCCTCAGCCTCCTGAGTAGCTGGGATTATAGGTGCCCGCCACCGTGCTCTGCTAATTTTTGTATTTTTAGTAGACACGGGGTTTTGCCATGTTGGCCAGGCTGCTTCAAACTCCTGACCTCAGGTGACCCGTCTGCCTCGGCCTCCCAAAGTGCTGGGATTACAGGCGTGAGCCATGGTGACTGGCTGAATTTTTTGTATTTTTAGTAGACACAGGGTTTCACTATGCTGGCCAGGCTGGTCTCGAACCCCTGACCTCAGATGATCCGCCTGCCTTGGCCTCCCAAAGTGCTGGGATTACAGGCGTGAGCCACTGAGCCCGGTCACACTGATTGTTTTTTTAGCAAGTTGATGGCCACTTTGAAAATGGTTGTTTTTCGTTACGGTGTTCAGCATGTCACATGTTTGAGAGGCGAAAGCAGCATTTTGACATGAGAGCCACTTTCTAGTAACCAAGTATGCTTGAGCAAACCCAAGTCCAGAACTTGGTGTTCTTGGTAACTCTAAATCTTTTCAGTTATTTGCTTTGTTTTTGATTCCTGTATTACAAATATATTTGTTAGGCCACCCACTGACATTATGGTAAGTTCTGTCAATTATTATTAAATAAATACTATATTGAGTTTACTATAACCCTTTAGTAAAAAGACTCTTAATTTCTTCTTTTAGTTTCTTTACTCACTGACTCAGGTTTTAAAATGTATTTGAAGATGTAGAAGGAGTAAGACGCTGCTTTGAAAAATTAAAATGTCGATTTTGTTGACACTTTTGAGGAACGGATCAGGTTAATTGATCTGTAGACATGGATCTCCTTTTTAGAGCTAAGATTGTAGAGAGGGAGAGTACATTTCCTCTTTGTTACTCTTAATTATAAACAACTGTTACCATGTGTTGGTAAATGTTCTAGGTTAGTGGTTCTCAACTAGGGATGATTTTGCCCTGGAGGGTACATTTGTTAATATCTGTACATGAGTTTGGTTGTCACAATCTGGTGGGGGAGGGTGGTGTGCTACCTGTCAGGAATGCTGCTAAACATCCTATGATACACTGGACAAGTTCCCCCAAATAATTATCCTGCCCCAGTAGTGCCACAATAGAGAGATCTTGCTTTAAGTGCTTACTGTTTGTTATCTCATTCCTCATAATAACCCTATTGTCCTGTTTATAGATAGGGAACTATGGCTTAAAAGGAGTTTAAATGACTTTGCCAAGGTCAAGTGAGTCCGTCTGAATCCAGAGCCTAAGCTCTTAACCATTGCTTTGCTTATTAAAGACAAGGGAGCAGTTGCATTAAACAGCAGCAGCAGCAGCAGCAGAGATACTGGCAGTAAAAGAATACATGGAAAGTATGTCTGTTCAGATAGGAGAGCCTTTCTCCTGCAGAGAAAGGAGCATGAAAAGACTGCATTAAAAGGAAAGGTTTAGGCTGGGTATGGTGGCTCACACCTGTAATCCCAGCACTTTGGGAGGCGGAGGCAAGTGGATCACTTGAGGTCAGGAGTTCCAGACCAGCCTGACCAACATGGCGAAACCTGCCTCTATTAAAAGTACAAAAATTAGCCAGGTATGACATGCACCTGTAATCCCAGCTACTCGGGAGGCTGAGGCAAGGGAATCACTTGAGCCTGGGAGGCGGAGGTTGCAGTGAGTAAAACCATGTCTGCTTTTTTTTTTGAGATGGAGTCTTGCATTGTTCCCCAGGCTGGAGTACAGTGGCGCAATCTCAGTTCACTGCAACCTCTGCCTCCTGGGTTCAAGCAGTTCTCTGCCTCAGCCTCCCAAGTAGCTGGAATTACAGGTGCCCACCACCATGCCTGGCTGATTTTTTGTAATTTTAGTAGAGACGGGGTTTCACCATCTTGGCCAGGCTGGTCTTGAACTCTTGACCTCGTAATCCACCTGCTTTGGTACCCCAAAGTGCTCGTATTACAGGCGTGAGCCACTGTGCCCGGCTGAATCTTTCTTTGCTATTAGTTTTTTTTCTAGTTTGGTATATTTTCAGGGCTTTCGGAAGGCTGGGAGGTACTGATGTGGTAGTGGTTTTTCTCTTTTTTGAGATGGAATCTCACTGTGTTACCCAGGCTGGAGTGCAGTGGCACGATCTTGGCTCACTGCAGCCTCTGCCTCCTGGGTGCAAGTGATTCTTCCGCCTCACCCTCCCAGGTAGCTGGGATTACAGGCATGTGCCACCATGCCCGGCTCATTTTTGTAGTTTTAGTAGAGATAGGGTTTTGCCATGTTGGCCAGGCCGGTCTCGACCTCCTGACCCCAAGTGATCTGCCCGCCTCGGCCTCACAAAGTGCTGGGATTACAGGCATGAGCCATTGTGCCTGGCCAGGTGTGATAGTGTGTATACTTGTCATGACTCCTAGCATAATTCTTACCATGGTTCTCTGTCCCATTCTTCAGTTGTTTTTTGAGGACAGCATTGATGATGCCAAGTACTGTGGACGGCTCTATGGCTTAGGCACAGGAGTGGCCCAGAAGCAGAATGAGGATGTGGACTCTGCCCAGGAGAAGATGAGCATCCTGGCGATTATCAACAACATGCAGCAGTGATGGCGCCAGGCTCTGCAGGTTGGGCCTGATCCCAGAGTGGTGCTTACTGTGCTGACTGTGTACTTATCTTCCCCAAGAGAAAATGCTTCTTTTGAGCAAACTGTACCTACCATCTGCATTGAGCAGAAAGACTTTTGTTTTACTGAAGACAAAAGATGTCTTTATTTTAGACCCAGAAGAGAGGAGTTTGCTCTGAATTTGTAAATAAGTCTTCCCCATTCCTCATCCCCGAGCCTCTCCTCTCTGGTTGCCTCCTGCCACCAGCATCCATGGCTCATTTCACCTTTTTAAATATCCAGGACAAGTCTGAAACAAACTAGTAAAATGTATATAACTCTTACCTGTTATCATTCTTTTTCTTTTAAATTTGTTGCTAATCTCTGATAATGAAGATTCTTACTCTGATTCTCAGCTGAGCTGTGAGGGCTTCCAGGGAAAATGGAACAAAATGGTGTTCTTATGTAATGGGTTATAAATACTGAGTCTTCCTTTCCTTTTCTGACCCTTCTCGAGGACATTTGCTTTCCTCACACTTTTGTAGTCTTTCTTTTTTTTTTTTTCCTTTTTTTAAAAATTTTTTTATTTTTATTTTTTTTTTTGTAGTCTTTCTTTACATATTACTATATGAATTGCTCTGTGCTGAAATTTGAAGACCAGATAATGAAACTTAGAAGCAAACAATTTTACTGAATCTGTGTACCCTTCATTCATGAGAACTCCAGAATGAGTGTTGACCACTGAAACATCTTTTAAGTCTGTGTTCCATTGTGCCACTCAGGTTTGCCGTCACATACGCATCATCTGAAATCATTTGAAATTTTTGTACAATAAAATATCCTGGATTTGATCCCAAATGAAACTAGTAAGATCAGATTTTTGGGTCATGTCTGTTGTATTTTCAATAATGTGATTTCAGATAGTCATCTGGATTCTCCCACTTCTCTATTTTCTCTACTTTTCCTTCCAGCAAACCTGAAACGTTAGGGAGATGGTTTAATGTGAGTACCAGGAATGTCTTTAAAAAGCTAGAGTGGTTACGTTTAATCAGGCAGTAAGATAATTTGGGTTCTTGAGTTGTTTTGGAGTAATATCCCACAACTGGGGTAGGAAGCTCAGGACTTTTTTTTTTTTTTTCTTTTTTTTTTAAAGCTAGTCATTTCAAAAGTATGTTGTATTTTTTTGAATGACCACAGTATGGACAATTTTCAAAAACCAAAACCCCCTTTGGATTGGTGGAAATAAAAACTGGTAACTCACTCAGGTGAATGAATGGTCTTGCATTTTAAAAGCTTATGGGAAACTCAATTTGAAATGATTAAAAAATGTCAAGTATTATAAGCTGGTATTTAAGATGCTTGTAAATATTATTTATGTTTTTAATTTTGTAAAATAAAGATTTTTTTTTAACCACTGGCATTGAGGTTTGGTCTTTCATAGCTATGGATTGCTGGCTCTGGAAGATGGTCATTTGCCATCAGTGAAATAAGAGCATCTTGCCTCCATTGTCCCCAAGTTGGCTTACATACAGAATATCTCTTGGGGGGGTGGGGTGGGTGCGGGAATAAAAAAATATATATCACTTGGTAGGAAGCTTTTCATGAGCACCTGTGTAAATGGAATTGTCTCTTCATGTTCAAGATTGTTGGGTCTTAATATTATAGAATTAAACCAGTCTAATACTTCCTCACTCCATTATATATGGTGAATTAGCTTGTTAATTAGTGGGATTCTTTTAAACAGCCTGAACTTTGGATATCCTAGAGTTGGCTCAAGACTTTGTTAACAGCCATTTCTATTGACACAAAATGTGGGGTTTTAAGAAGTCTGCCACAGGGGCAGATACAGAATTGTGACGGGGAAGTTGACACAGCAAGAGATTTATCACTGTAATTTGTGGTGAAACAGCAGTCAGTGGTTCTCAACCAGGATGCCCTGACATGCTGGTGACTGAACCCTATGCAGATATCCTTCCAAATTTGAATTAAAACAGGGCATTTAATATTTTCTACCATTAAGGTCTTACGTGTCAGTAGAAATGCTGAGATAAAGAGTTGAGGAACTCAGTGTTGAGTGTGGGGTTTGGTCATTGCATGTGAGAGTTAAGAGCTTAGATTAGTGCTTTAGCAAGAAAGAGCACAAGTCTATTAGAACTGGCAAGAACTTTGCTTTGTGTGTATGAGTGTGTATAGGGCTATGTGAGTGCTCATCCTCAAAAAGTGATGGCACTGTAGGGTAACCAAGAGAATAACTTCTGGTGTAATTCTTTTGGGGTTTAGACAGGGTCTCGGTCATCCAGGCTGGAGTGCAGTGGCATGATCTTGGCTCACTGCACCCTCACCCTCCTGAGTAGCTGGGACTACTGGTGTGTGCCACCATGCCCAGCTAATTTATATATTTTTTAGTAGAGACGGGGTTTCACCATGTTGGGCAAGCTGGTCTCAAACTCCTGACCTCAAGTGATTTGCCTGCCTTGGCCTCCCAAAGTGCTTACAGGCATGAGCCACTGTGCTTGGCTTGTAATTCTTTTTTTTTTTTTGAGACAGAGTCTTGCTCCGTCACCCAGGCTGGAGTGCAATGGCGTGATCTTGGCTCACTGCAACCTCTGCCTCCCAGGTTCAAGCAGTTCTCCTGCCTCAGCCTCCCAAGTAGCTGGTGCCAGAAATAATCAGTTCCTCTTCAAACTTCTTTCTTTCAGCAACTAACGTCCTTTCACATTGCTAGAAAAGATAAATTCTTGTTTTCTAAACAAGCCTTTCCATCTTTGCCATGCCTAAACATGCCCAAACATGCCTTAATGGACAATCCCTCCCTCCCCTCCTTTCAAGTTACGCATTTAAAAGTTTCAGTTTACCCTATTTGGAAAAGTTTTACCACTGCTACCCCTTCTTCCCCATCTACCCTATTTAGAAACATTTCAAGTTTTAGCCAATTGGGTTAGCTTAAATTGTGTGATCTGACTCTAGCCAATGGGGAAGGGACACAAATAGAAGCTGCATTAGGGATGAAAACCCTTCTCTTCTCCTTTGTTCAGTGTGCTCTTGCGATTGTGACTGGTGCAGGCAGTACCCTTCTGCAGAAGTAAATTTGCCTTGCTGAGAAGTCTTTTGAGTGCTCGTTTTCTTTGCGACTCCAGGCTCTTATTTCCAACTATTTGGGGGCTCGTCTGGCATCCCATTCTCCTCCGGGGAAGGGTCTCTGATCACCTCTCATGAGGAGATGCGTCCCACTGCCTCACTGCGATGGCCTCAGGAGTAAGGAATTGAGACCCACCGGTGTGATGAATAAACCTGAACTCTCAGCAATGAAGGAAGAAAAGGCCTACAAATACCGCAGCGACCAGGTAACTGCACACACCAAGGTCAGAAAAGCTGTGGGGGTGGTGAAGTACTTCCTTGGTGGTCAGGACATCCTGGAGGTTGAAAGTGTGTGAATAAGATGCACAGTTGAGTGTGAGGTGAGTGTGGAGTCCGGATCTGTGGTTCCATGTCACCTCATATGGCTTAGGGCAGCTTTCCTGTTATGAGGCTTATACCAACCTGCCAATGCTAAGAACACCCCCTTAGTCATAACATCCCTGCAGCTGAACAAAAGTTTCTGGCCCAAGATCCTCAATGGAATAACAATGTAGCCCATCGAGGGAATATGAGAGATCTCAGAAATATGATAATTAAAAGGATTCAGGAATTAGTTCCTCAAACTCAGAATATACCAAAGCTTTTAATATACAGCAGGGAAAGGATAAAGGACTTATGGAATTCTTAGAGAGGCTTAAATTCCCGTGAGGGAAGTAGCCGGAGAAGGATGAAGTGAAAGTAGGGGAGTGCAAGAAACCTCCAGTGGGTGGGGAGGGGTTGAACCTCCAGAAAAAAGGGGGTAAGAAATCTCTGGTAAAAGAGGTTGAGCCACATAGACTCAGGAAACGCAGGGAAACACCTAAAACTTCCAGAATGGGAAGTACCTCAAGCAGGACAGGAAATAAAAAGGACAAGACAGACAATACAATTCCCTCTGATAGCCCTCTAGGTCTCATGTTAACATAGTGGAAGGATAATGAGAGGACCCAAGAGAAGAAAAAGCAATGAATGATAAAATACTGCTGTTTTATTTGGACCAAAGAATCTATCCTCAAACCTTCAGTCTTTTGGCCAAAAGTTTCAATCTAGTGAGGACTGGATTTGTCAACTTTTAATAGGGTATGTCAATAACACAAGTCCTGTGTCCCAGGAGGAAATAGACTATGCCCTGTGTTGGCGGCAGGGGCCTGTCCTCTATTCCCTAAAGGATACAGGAGATACGCCAGAAGCTACTTCTTCTCAAGAAATTAATATCCCTTACCCCAAAAAGTCAACCAACACGTGGGACCCCTTAGACCACCTTCCCTGCCAAACACCACTAACTTCCCTCCCCCTCCAGTAGATGCAACTTCCCCAGACCCTTCCCCAGCTCACTTTGTTTCTCCCCCTTATAATCCTGACTCTTGGGGTCTCTCCAGCCTGAATGCCCTCCCCCAGGAAGACTTCAATGTGAGATAGCACAATGTAAAAAAGATATCCAAAACTTCCCTTTCCCCACTACCTCCAGAGAATGTGCTCCAACGATCTTTCCTTTAAGGGAAGTGCCTCTAGGAGGAGGGGGCATTGGTTCCATCAACGTCCCTTTATCCAGTTCAGAAATCCAAAGCCTAGCAAGGGAACTCAAACCACTCTCAGACGATCCCTATGGAGTAGCAGATCAAACTGATCAATTTCTAGGACCCCAGTTGTATACTTGAGCTGAGTTAATGTCCATCCTAGGCATCCTCTTTTTGGGAGTGGAAAGCAGCATGATCCACAGGGCCACTATGACGGTTTGGGAACATGAATACCCCCTCAGTCCTGCAGCTGAACAAAAGTTCCCGGCTCACGCAGTGGCTCAAGCCTGTAATCCCAGCACTTTGGGAGGCCGAGACGGGCGGATCACGAGGTCAGGAGATCGAGACCATCCTGGCTAACACGGTGAAACCCCGTCTCTACTAAAAAAATACAAAAAACTAGCCGGGCGAGGTGGCGGGCGCCTGTAGTCCCAGCTGCTCCGGAGGCTGAGGCGGGACAATGGCGTAAACCCGGGAGGCGGAGCTTGCAGTGAGCTGAGATCCGGCCACTGCACTCCAGCCCGGGCGACAGAGCGAGACTCTGTCTCAAAAAAAAAAAAAAAGTTCCCAGCCCAAGATCCTCAATGGAATAACACCATCAATGGAATATGAGATGTCTCAGAGATATGATAATTAAAGGGATTCGGGAATCAGTTCCTCGAACTCCAAATATACCAAAGCTTTTAATATACAACAAGGAAAGGATAAAGGACCTATGGAATTCTTAGAGAGGCTTAAAGAGCAAATGAGGAAATATGATGGCCTAGAATTAGAAGACACCCTTGGATGAGGAATGTTAAAGCTCCACTTTGTCACCAGATATTACAAAGAAATTACAAAAGATAGAAAATTGGAAAGACTGCCCCATAGAAGAGCTTTTAAGAGAGGCCCAAAAGGTATATGTATGAAGGGATGAGGAAAGCCAAAAGCAAAAGGCAGAGAATTGGGTTTGAACAGATTGAAGGTATCATATCCCTACCTCTGCCAGAAACAAAACAAGAGCTCAGAAAATTTTGGGGATTGGTTGGATACTGTTGCCTATGAATTGACTCTTATGCCTTAGAAACAAAACCTTTGTACCAAAGACTCACCCAAGAAGAGCCAGACCCCCTTCTCTGGACTCTACCAGAAATCAAACAAGTAGAAAAGTAAAAACATTTACTAGTGACTGACCCTGTTCTAGCTTTACCCTCCCTAGAACAGCCATTCCATCTTTTTGTCAGTATAAGCAAAGGAGTGGCTTTAGGGGTACTTACCCAAGAGCATGGGGGCCACTGGCAGCCCGCAGCATTCCTGTCAAAAATTCTTGACCCCGTTACCCGTGGATGGCTCCAATGTGTCCAATCTGTAGCAGCAATAGCCTTGCTCAGTGAAGAAAGCAGAAAATTAACCTTTGGGGGAAAACTCATTGTTAGCACACCTCACAAAGTCAGAACTATCCTCAACTAAAAGGCAGAAAGGTGACTCGCTGATTCAAGAATTTTAAAATACGAAGCTATCCTGTTAGAGAGATGACCTGACAATAACCACTGACAATTCTCTAAATCCAGCTGCTTTTCTAACCGGGAATCCAAACCAAAAGGTAATAGGGAACCCACAACCAAAGGAACCTGAGCATAAATGTTTAGACCTAATTAGTTACCAAACCAAAGTTAAGACTAGACTTACGTGAAACTCCTTTTCAAACAGGGAAACATCTTTTTGTAGACAGTTCCTCTCGGGTAATAGAAGGAAAAAGGGATTACAGATACTCTGTAGTTGACAAAGATACCCTCACAGAAACAGAATCAGGAAGATTACTGAATGGTCCACACAGATGTGCGAGCTACTTGCTCTAAATCAAGTCTTAAAATTTTTACAAAATCAGGAGGGAACAATTTATACTGACTCCAAATATGCCTTTGGAGTACTACATACCTTTGGAAAAATCTGGACTGAATGAGGCCTATACTAACAGTAAAGGTCGAAACCTAGTCCAAAAGGCTGGGTGTGGTGGCTTGCGCCTGTAATCCCAGCACTTTGGGAGGCCAAGGCAGATGGATCATGAGGTCAGGAGATGGAGACCAGCCTGGCTAACACGGTGAAACCCCGTCCCTACTAAAGATACAAAAATTAGCCAGGCGTGGTGGCAGGCGCCTGTAGTCCCAGCTACTCAGGAGGCTGAGGCAGGAGAATGGCGTGAACCAGGGAGGCGGAGCTTGCAGTGAGCCGAGATCACACCACTGCACTCTAGCCTGGGCGACAGAGTGAGACTCTGTCTCTAAAAAAAAAAAAAAATCTAGTCTACAAAGAGTTACTAATACAAGTATTAGATAATCTCCAGCTTCCTGAGGAAATAGCTATTGTTCATGTCCCAGGACACCAAAAAAACCCTCTCCTTTGAAAGTTGGGGAAATAATCTAGGCAACCAAATAGCCAAACAGGCTGCCTCTTCCCAAGCTACACCCAGTTTTCATTTACCCCCTCATCTTCCCCCATGCAGACCAGGAAAAAGCTAAAGAAATTAGGAGCTGAGGAAAATTCAGAAGGAAAATGGGTATTACCAGATGGAAGAGAAATGTTATCCAAGCCTCTTAGGAGGGAAACACTGTCACTTCATCAAGGATCTCATTGGGGTCCTCGAGCTATGTGTGATGCAGTCCTTACAGTCTATGAATGCATAGGAATATATACCCTCACTAAGCAAGCAGTGGATGGTTGCATAGTGTGCAGAAAGACTAATAAGCAAACCTTAAAGAGGCAACCTCCAGGAGGAAGGAACCCACGGTTAGGGCCATTCCGAAGTGCCCAGGTTGACCATACTGAAATGCCCCCAATAGGCCACCTCCAGTATTTGCTAGTAATAGTAAACCACCTTACCCACTGGGTAGATGCCATCCCCTTCCCAAGCGCAATAGCCAGTAATGTGGTCAAAGCCCTGTTAGAACACATCATACCCAGGTTTGGACTAACAGAAAACATTGATTCAGACAATGGGACCCACTTCACTGCACGCATCATTAAAGGACTAACCTAGGCATTAGAAACTAAATGGGAATATGATATTCTTCGGCATCTGTCCTCATCAGGGTAAGTAGAAAGAATGAGTCAAACTTTAAAAAATCACTAATCAAGTAAATCCTGGAAACTCGGTTACCATGAACAAAATGTCTTCCCATTGCCTTACTCAAAATCCAGATTGCCCCTTGAAAGGACCTTGGCCTGTCCCCTTATGAAACGCTCTATGGGTTGCCTTACCTAAATTCCACTACTGGCCTTTCTACATTTGAAATGAAATATCAGTTTCTCAAAAACTTTGTATTTGGTCTGTCTTCCACCCTTTCCTCCCTCAGGATTCAAGGCTTCCTAGGGCAAACACTACCCCTCAAATTCCCAGTCCACCAATATCAACCCGGAGATCATGTCCTTGTCAAAATCTGGAAAGAGGGAAAGCTTGAGCCCACCTGAGAAGAACCTTACCTGGTGCTCCTAACAACTGAGACAGTAGTATGAACTGCTGAAAAGGGGTGCATCCACTGTACCCAAGTCAGAAAGTCGTTGCCCTCTCTGAAGCCATGGACCGTTGTCCCAGGGCCAACTCCCACCAGAGTAACATTAAAGAGAAAAGCCTAATCTCTTTTTCCTCTTCTCTTTCCCTTAGCTGCCTCTCATCTTATTATTAATGTAACTAGGTCAAGCTCACCCCAAACCCAAAGCATTACTTTCAATGCTTGTCTTGCCATGCCCTGCGGGGGTCTCCAAAGTCAGAGACAGCTAGCCTCCTAGAAAAGCTCTGCCCATCCACCCCTTCCAAACCCAGCACCACCTATAACCGTTGCAATCAACAACCATGAGCCTTCCAGGGGTTATGATATAGTTGGGAGATGTTATCTGGACTACCAAATATCAGGGATGGACCTCCTCAGAAGGCTGCACCACCCTAAAACCCTACCTCCACTTCACCAAAGGAACCACCCCCTCAAATTGCCAAATCCACCAGTGCAACTCAGTACTTCTCTCTATTCTTATCCCCACCTCCACTGACCCTCCACTTGTCTTTATGGCCTAGGAGTGGATGTCCCTGGAAAAGACCCCCTAGGCTCCTTTAAAATATATTTTGTTGGCTGGGTGTGGGGGCTCACACCTATAATCCCAGCACTTTGGGAGGCCGAGGCAGGTGGACCATAAGGTCAAGAGATTGAAACCATTCTGGCCACCATGGTGAAACCCCATCTCTATTAAAAACAAAAATTAGCTGGGCATAGTGGCACATGCCTGTAGTCCCAGCTACTTGGGAGGCTGAGGCAGGAGAATTGCTTGAACCTAGGAGGCCGAGGTTACAGTGAGCCGAGATCGTGCCACTGCACTCTAGCCTGGCGATAGACTCTGCCTCAAACAACAAGAAAACAAAAACAAAAACAAGTTTTAACCCTCTTCCATCTCCTACCAACTCGCCTCCCCTACGCCTACCACATCAAACCATTTTTTGTTTCTTACCTAATAATAAGAAAATAGCCACAGTAGAAGTCAAGGACCTAAAGCAAACCTTAGCCATAGAAACCAGATATCAAGATGTTAATGCCTGGCTGGAATGGATTAAATATTCTGTTCACACCCTAAATAAAAGCGATTGGTACACTTGTGCAACAGGCAGGCCAGAAACCCAAATTGCTCCCTTTCCACTTGGATGGACCTCCAACCAACAGGGCATGAGCTGTATGGTAGCTCTCTTCCAAAACCCCACAGCCTGGGGCAATAAGGCATGCTAAACTCTCGCACTGCTATTCTCGAAATTAAAGGCCCTGTATGTCAGCTCCGGTTAACGATGTAAATTTTACCTCATGTCTCTCACAACGGGAAAATTTGTCATTCCTTGGAAGTCTAATGGGATGCAGTGAGTCCAAGCCTTTTCAGGAGCTAACCAGTCTGCCCTTGTTCATCCCTGGGAGGATGTATGGTGGTATTGCGGTGGGCCACTACTGGATACTCTACCAAGTAACTGGAGGGACACTCACGCTCTAATCCCATTGGCCATCCCTTTCACCCTGGCGTTTCACCAAGCAAACAAAAAGAACAATTGTAAGAGCAGAAGTGCCCCTTACGGGTCCTTTGACCCTCACATTTATATAGATGCCATTGGAGTTCCATGAGGGGTACCAAATGAGTTTAAAGCCCAAAATCAAATAGCTGCAGTATTTGAATCTATATTGTTCTCGTGGGTAACTGCAAACAAAAATGTAGACTGGATAAATTACACTAACTATAATCAACAATGGTTTGTTAATTATACTAGGGATGCCATTAAAGGAATAGCTGAACAATTAGGCCCTACCAGCCAAATGGCCTGGGAAACTGAATAGCCCTGGACATGATATTAGCTGAGAAGGCTGGGGTCTGTATCATGATTGGAGTCTAATGCCGTACTTTCATCTGCAACAATATAGCCCCCAGTGGAACAATTACAAAAGCCCTATAAAAGGCCTTACCACCCTAGCAAACGAATTGGCCAAAAACTCTGGAGTAAATGACCCCTTCTCTAACCTCATGGAAAAATGGTTTGGAAAATGGAAGGGACTCATAACCTCAATCTTTACCCCCCTTGCGATTGTTATAGGTATACTTATTCTTGTAGGTTGCTGCATTATACCCTGTATTTGTGGATTAGTGCAAAGACTCATAGAAAACGCTCTCCCAAAACCCCTCTCGCTTCTCCCCTGCCCTACTCAGATAAGCTCCTATTCCTAAGTGAACAAGAGGAACAATAAAGTCAAGATATGTTAAGGAGACTTGAAGAGGAAGAACTACCAAGAGGGGGAAATTTGCCAAACAATCAATTCCTCTTCAAACTTCCTCTTTCCTTTTAGCAACTAATGTCCTTTCACATTGCTAGAAAGGATAAATTATTGTTCCCTAAACAAGCCTTTCCATCTTTGCCATGCCTAAACATGCCCAAACATGCCTTAATGGACAATCCCTCCCTCTCCTCCTTTCAAGTTACGTGTTTAAAGGTTTAAGTTTACCCTATTAGGAAAAGTTTTACCACTCCTACCCCTTCTCCCCTGTCTACCCTATTTGGAAAAATTTCAAGTTTTAGCCCATCAGGCTAGCTTAAATTGTGTGGTCCGACTTCAGCCAATGGGGAACGGACACAGAAACAGAAGTTGCATTAGGGATAAAAATCCTTCTTTCCTCTGTTAAGTGTGCTCTTGCGATTGTGACTGGTGCAGGCAGCACCCTTCTGCAGAAGTAAATTTGCCTTGCTGAGAAGTCTTTTGAGTGCCCGTTTTCTTTGCAACTCTGAGCTCTTATTTCCAACACTGGGATTACAGACATGTGCCACCACGCCCAGCTAATTTTTTTTTGAGATGGAGTCTCGCTGTGTCACCCAGGCTGGAGTGCAGTGGCCGGATCTCAGCTCATTGCAAGCTCCGCCTCCTGGGTTTTACGCCATTCTCCTGCCTCAGCCTCCCAAGTAGCTGGGACTACAGGTGCCCGCCACCTCGCCCGGCTAGTTTTTTGTATTTTTTAGTCGAGACGGGGTTTCACCGTGTTAGCCAGGATGGTCTCAATCTCCTGACCTCGTGATCCGCCCGTCTCGGCCTCCCAAAGTGCTGGGATTACAGGCTTGAGCCACTGCGCCCGGCCTAATTTTTGTTCTTTTTAGTAGAGATAGGGTTTCTCCATGTTGGCCAGGCTGGTTTTGAACTCCTGATCTCAGGTGATCTGCCTGCCTCAGCCTCCCAAAGTGCTAGGATTACAGGTATGAGCCACTGTGCCTGGCCATAATTCATTTAAAAAATTTTATTACTTATAGAGATGGGAGCGTGCTATGTTGCCCAGGTTGGCCCTGAACTCCTGGCTTCAAGCAATCTTCCTGCCTCAACCTCCATAGTATCTAGAGTATAGATTTGCACCATAGCACCAGGCAACTGAGTGCAATTCAGCCCCTCCATATATACTGCCAAATGTTGGTCTCAAATATATACTGCCTCCATATATACTGCCCAGCTGGTCTCAAACTCCAGTCCTCAAGTGATTCACTTGCCTTGGCCTCCCAAAGTGTTGGGATTACAGGCATGAGCCACCCCACCCGGACTCAAATAGTAAATCTTGTTCTTACCAAAGCAGTAACTGAGGAGTGAGCAGGACTCTTCTACCCACAGGTGATGCTTCCGACAGATCACAAAGGAATTTAGAATTCTAGTTTAACAATATCACTCTTTACTCAAGTGGAACAGGCTATATATTTTTTCTACCTCTGTAAGCAAAGTTCATTTTATCAGTTTGTAGAACTGGTGTCCAGTTTTCTACCTAGCCATGCCTATTTATATCTTTGCAATCAAGAAAGATTCTCCATCTCTAGTAACAAAGCATCATCTTCCTAAAGTTCACTTAACTGTATGAAGAACTGTGAGGATCTAAATTCTACAGTATTTCCCTTTGTAGAGTTTATTAAACTCTAATGCTAGGCACATACACATCTTTGAAAACTGCCTTAAATGTTTTCCTTCCTGGGACTCCCTGTAAATGAATTTCATTCTTACTGTCCCAATCCCAATCCTAGGAATTAACTGAAAAATAAATTACAAACGTGAGCAGAAAAGCCTTCACAATGAATCCTAAACAGTTCAATTACCTTAAAGGCGTATGCCTTCCCACACCCCTGCCAGACTCTGATTTTCCCATCCTGGCAACTGTGACATTACAGAAACCTCTGTTACTGACACTGTTCAACTGTTTAAATAACCAAGGAGGATAAAAAAAAGATTTACAATTAAATAGTATTTAGGGTCCCAATTGTCAGAGTCCAAAAATCCAAAGGTCATCTATGCAAAATTAGGAACATGCATTTTTCTCCAAAGAGTATCTTTGGCTTTAATCTGATTCTCAAAAGGATCCTATGATCCAAGAAAGTTTAAAAACCATTGAAACAGTAATTTATTCCTGAGCTATGTGGCTGCCATCGATCCATTTGTTATAAAACTGAAGGGAAAACACACATTTGAATCACTTCTTCTAAAGCTTTAGTAAGTGATCTGTTCAAATAAGCAATTACATAAAAAAATAAAACCAAATTTCCAACCTAAAATTCTGACAGGAGAGTCAACATGATGGTTAAGGCCTATTTCATATTCAAACTTCAATCTATGAAAGAGGAGAGAGAGAAGGGTCTCCTCTTTCAAATTAAATATTATGAAAACAATTTTAAAAAAGTATCAATAGTCCTAAAACGCAGCAACTCCATCTCAAAAAAGCATGACACATTTCTGATCAGATGAAGTATTTATAAAGGTAGCTTGTGTTTTAAGCATGTAACACTTTGGGTGATGACAGAAGTTTCTCCTCTTTGGATGAAATCTGCCTAAGGCTGTAGAGATGACTGACATTCTGCAGGTATTAGTTCCGAATAACTACTGCGGGCTTTACATGATCTTCCCTCCAGCAGGAGACCACAACTGAGTCTAAAGTCAGACCCACTGGGTCTGTGAGTAGGCAGGGTTGATTCAAACTTAATCCCCGTTTGTATTCATTTGGATTACCGCAAAAACAGCTAGGGACCAGAGTGAATGTCTGGTGAAGTGGAACTGCAGAGGTGAAAGGTGTCAAACATTTTCAATTCAGCAGTTTCTTCAAGGTGTGTAAAAATTCACGTGCAGAAGGTCTGGCAGTGTCTTTTGTAAGTTTTCGTGTTGCCGTATTTCTGAAGGAGCTCTAGGGCCTGCTGGTGCATTTCCTGGGCCAGACACCCAGGAAAGTGGGACCTGATGAGAAGCAGGACGAGGCAGCACTCCAGCACATCTGGGAAGGGCCAGGCCTGAAAGACGATGACATGAGGATGAATAAGGAAGCATTTGCAAAAGAGCCACAAACACTTTCACAGAAGGCACCGGTGACTCAGGTTCATCTATAGACACTTCTTGGACACAGCTGATCCAGCTCTCTCCTAAGGCAATGTCCTGTCTTTCTCTTCAATGGTTACTCCAAGGAGAAATGACACTCAAAACTGGGATGGCTACGGGGATGTCCTCAATGGCACAATCTCTTTCTATAGCACTATGCAAATCAACCCTTAAAAATGATGCTTCTATTACTATTTGGGCCCACAGCCAAAAAAGACCTGTCCATCTGTAAGCTGTCTAATACATGGCACCAATCTAAATTTTACTTCTTACCTATTACATTTATTTAGTTTCTCTGAAGACTGAGTTATAAAATTACTTGTGTGATCAATAATTCTACTCTCACAAAACATCCTAGCTAACCAAAGTAATCGGATTCTAAATTCTTAAGCTCATATGAATGGGTAGAGATTTTAGAAACTGAACAGAGAGGTAGCTGACCTATAAGAAGGTGGTATAGTCAAGTGATAACACAAAAGGTGATGCTTTACCAAATGAACTGCTTTAACTCTTACCTTAATGCTCTCAGGAAATTTCGCCATTCTCTCATTTGCCTCTGTAAGCCTTTTGGTTAATTCAGGCAGAGAAAGTGGCTCATTTTTTTCTTCTTTACTAGTTAAAAAAATAAAAGGTGTAAGTTGTATGTCTTGCCCTGGGTAACATTTTTCTCCCATTGATTTTACTGTGGTAAAATGTATATAACATAAAGCTTACCATTTTATCCATTTAAAAATATATAATTCAGCGGTTTTAAATACATTCATAATGTTGTGAAAAACATCCCCACCACCCATTTCCAAAACTCTTGTCATTTTGTAAAACTGAAATTTTATACCCATTAAACAGTAACTTCTCATTCTGCTTCCCTCAGCCCCTGTCAACATCATTCTCCTTTCTGTCTCTATGATTTTAACTATTTTGAGTACCTCATATAAGTGGAGTCATACAGTGTATGTCTTTTCGTGACTGGCTTATTTCACTCAGCATAGCGTCCTTCCTTGGTAAGGCTGAATGACGTCCATCGTATGGATATGGCACATTTTGCTTATCCACTCATCTGTCAGTGGATACTTAGGTTCCTCCCATGTTTTGGGTATTATGAATAATGCTGCTATGAACACAGGTGTGCACATATTTCAGACCCTGCTTTCAATTCTTTTGGGTGTATACCCAGATGTGGAAGTGCTGGATCCTATGGTCATTTTATTTTACATTTCTGGAGGAACTGCTGCTATACTGTTTTCCACAGTGGCTGCATCATTTTACATTTCCACCCACAGGCACAAGGGTTCCAATGTCTCTGCATCCTCCCCAACACTTGTTCTGTTTCTCTGATAGTAGCCTAATGGCTATAAAGTGCTATTTCACTGTAGTTTTTGATTTGCATTTCCCTAATGATCAGATATTGAGCATCATTTCCTGTGCTTACTGGCTTTTTAGAGAAATATCTATTCAAGTCCTTTGCCCATCCTTGAACTGGATTATCTTTTGTTATGCCTGGGTATCTTTTATCTTTTATTTTTAAAATTTTTTAAAAATTTAAACTTTTGCCCATGACACGGTAACTTTTATCTCATTTTATAAATAAAATTCCTTTGTCATCTGGCTTCTTAAAATTTAATTTTTTTTTTGTAGAGACAGGGTCAACCAGGCTGGTGTGAATGGCACAATCATATCTCACTACAGCCTTGAACTCCTGGGCTTAAGTGATCCTCCCACCTCAGCCTCCTGAGTAGCCGGGACTATAAGTGTATGCCACCACAGCTGGCTAATTTTAAAAAATTAATTTTTTTAGAGACAGGGTCTCAATATGTTGCCCAGGCTGAACTTGAGCTCCTGGTCTCAAGTGATCCTCGTGCCTCAGCCTCCTAAGTAGCTACAGGGTATATGCTACCACACTTGGTTATTTTATTTGTATTTTTTGAGATGAAGTCTCCCTTTGATGCCCAGGTTGGAGTGCATTGGTGTGATTTTGGCTCACTGCAACCTCTGCAGCCCAGGTTCAAGTGATTCTCTGGCCTCAGCCCCCCAAGTAGCTGGGATTACAGGCATGTGCCGCCATATCCGGCTAATTTTTTTATTTTTAGTAGAGATGGGGTTCACCATGTTGGCCAGGCTGGTCTCAAACTCCTGACCTCAAGTGATCCACCCACCTCAGCCTCCCAAAGTGCTGGGATTACAAGCGTGATCCACTGTGCCCGGCCTGTTTTTTTTTTTTTTTTTGTAGAGACAGGGTCTCACTTTGTTGCCCAGGCTGGTGGTAAACTCCTGGGCCAAGTGATCCTCCTGCTTCAGCCTCCCAAAGTGCTGGGATTATAGGCACGAGCCACTGTTGCTAGCCAGCAGGGTTATTTTTCATTCCATCTTGCACGTGCCTCAGTACTTACCACTGGCTCTGAGAACTGGAGAGGGGCTGCTCTGCTTCTACTTCCAGTTCATTCTTATCAGGACCATTTGCTGTGGATTTACAGAGTTGACTCCTCTGGTGCTGGCGGATCATTTCTGCCAAGGTCTCTTGGACTTCAGCAACAGTTCTCTGTGAGTTTTGGAGACTGGCATGCTTTTCTGAAAAGAGCTCCTTAAAAGTACTCAGTATTCGCTCACCTTCTTCTGTGAGTCTCAAGTCTAGCTCCGAGGGTCTGTTTGGCTCTGGCTGAGAAGTTTCAGGGTCAGTTTCTTCAGTGCTGGCAGCGTCTAACTGCTGGCTTGGCTCAACAGAGAGTGTTCTGTGACCAGTCCTTACCCAGACACTGGAATTTGGGCAAGGCCTAGAGAGAGACCACCAGAATTCATACAGACGCCCATAAAGAAAAAAGGCCTCCAAACTTTTGAAAGCTGGCATGGCAGGGGATTGACGGTCACCCAATTTGTCTCTTAGGTGGTCACAGCCTAGGAAAAGAGAAGATACTGGGTCATGCATTTCTCTAGTTGCCAGAAATCTGGCTTCCTGCCCTTATGTTCTATTTCTTACCACCCAAGAAGCAGACCCCAGGAAAAAGGACAACAGTGTGATCCACGGGGCCACATGCCTTTCCATCAAGAGCCAACTGGAGGCTGAACACTTCCTGGCTTGGGACAAGCCATTACTACATCCTAGGAGTCATTCAAAGCATGATAGAGTCCATTTGTCCTACTGAAGGCTCTGGGGCCACAATGACTGAGGTAAGATCACACTGTCTCGCTGAAAAATCACAATGATTTAGTTCAGTGACTATGCAGCCCAAGGAATGTCAATCTTTTTGCTGTTCTTACTAACATGTAACTACATTCCTATTTCTCTCTCCCTTAAACTGTGTGGAAAGTGGACAGGAGGCAGTAAGAGGGTAGGGCCAGGTAAAGGAAAGAGTATAGTTATTCTTAAAAGCTTGGGTAAGAGAATCCAAACTTTCTACTGAAATGACACAGCTGGCCAATCTCCATCTTTTAAGAATTTTGGTACTCCCAGTGCCACACCACTAGTGGTGGTGATGTTGTCCACTAAAGGGTGTGCCTCAGGCAGGGGGGAGTCATTTACCGTCAGGGAGAAAAGCTGAGTACACTTCCTGCATGATGGTGAAGCTCCCTGAGTCATAGCTCCGGACCACTGCCTGAAGGAGCGCCTGCACAGCCTCGTCCCAGGAGGCCATCTGCTGGCTCAGCACTGCCAGGGTCAAGTCATGGCAAATGTGAAGCAGGAGCTGGAGAGAGAAGCCAGAGTCTGAGGTAAACATCCTCCCATGGTAGGCACAGAGGATGCCACCAAACTGTTCCTGTGAACCGCATTTGGAAACAAGTACACACAATTCACACTGAAGAAAGTTCCTCTTGTCTCCGCCACCCATTTTTGCTTCCCCCATCAGAAACTCTTATGTCTAGCTGCACAGCAACACCTACGTCCCGGTGTTAAAGTCTGTTCACACTGAGAAAACACCTTTACATTTGCATTTAATTAAAACAAAAAGTGAGTTTCTGGAACTAAAAGCTGTAATCAAAAACACAATAAAGGCTGGGCGCAGTTGCTCACACCTGTAATCCCAGAACTTTGGGAGGCTGAGGTGGGTGGATCTCCGGAGGTCAGGAGTTCAAAGACTAGCCTGGCTAACACGGTGAAACCCCATCTAAAAAAATCCAAAAATTAGCTGGGCGTGGTGGTGCAACGCTGTAATCCCAGCTACTCAGGAGGCTGAGGTGGAAAAATCGCTTGAACCGGAGAGGTGGAGGTTGCAGTGAGCCCAGTTTGTGCCACTGCACCCCAGCCTGGGTGACAGACTGAGACTCTGCCTCAAAAAAAAAAAAAAAACCCAAAACAAAATAAAACAAAGCTTGGAGTACAACTAAGAAAAATGTGCTCAATTTTAAGTATGTAGTTTGATAAGTTCTGAGAAGCATATATGGCTCCATAACTACCAGCAAAATCAAGACAGAACATTTTCATCAACTGAAGATACGCCCTCCGGCTCCTGTGCAGGCCATCTCCTGGCCCACCCCACTGGCAACCACTGAACTGGTTGTTTTGTCACTTTAATTTTTTCTTTTCTAGAATTCACATAAATGGAACCACAGAGTATATGGTCTTTTGTGTCTTTAATACTTTTGAGAGTCACCGATATTATTATTATTTTTGAGACGGAATCTCGCTGTCGCCCCGGCTGGAGTGTAGCGGCGCGATCTTGGCTACAAGCTCGGCCTCCTGGGATCACGCCATTCTCCTGCCTCAGTCTCCTGAGTAGCTGGGACTACAGGTGCCCGCCACCACGCCCAGCTAACACCAATATTATCTGTGTGGCAGTAATTTGTTCCTTTTTTTTTTTTTGAGGCAGAGTCTTGCTCAGTCACCTAGGTTGGAGTGCAGTGGTGCGATCTTGGCTCACTGCAAGCTCCGCCTCCTGGGTTCACACCATTCTCCTGCCTCAGCCTCCAGAGGAGCTGGGACTACAGGCGCCCGCCACCTCGCCCGGCTAATTTTTTTGTATTTTTAGTAGAGACGGGGTTTCACCATGTTAGCCAGGATGGTCTCGATCTCCTGACCTCGTGATCCACCCTCCTCGGCCTCCCAAAGTGCTGGGATTATAGGCATGAGCCACTGCACCCAGCTGTCCCTTTTTACTTTTATCTTTTATTGACACAGGGTCTCATTCTCTTACCCAGGCTGGAGTGCAGTGGTGCCATCTTGGCTCACTGCAGCCTCCGCTTCCCAGATTTGAACGATTCTCCTGCCTTAGCCACCTTAGTACCTGGAATTACAGGCTTGTGCTACCACACCCAGCTAATTTTTGTAAATTTTAGTAAAGACGGGGTTTCGTCATGTTGCCCAGTCTGGTCTCGAACTCCTGAGCTCAAGCGATCCACCTGCATTGGCCTCCCAAAGTGCTGGGATTACAGGTGTGAGCCACCAAGCCTGGCCCTTTTTATTGTTACACAGTATAGTATTTCACTGCATAGACACAACACAGTTTGCATATCCATTCATCAGTTGATGGACATTTGGTTTGTTTCTAGTTTTTGGCTATTGTGTGCTAAGCTGCTGTAAACATTTGTGTACAAGTCTTTGTGTGGCCATCTGATTTCATTGTTTTAGTGGAATATCTAGGTAGTAGAACTGCTGGGACACGGGGCATTTGCATGTTTAACTTTATAAGAAACTGCCTGGCCGGGCGTGGTGGCTCACGCTTATAATCCCAGCACTCTGGGAGGCCGAGGCAGGTGGATCACCTGAGGTCAGAAGTTTAAGTAAGACCAGCCTGGCCAACATGGTGAAACCCTGTCTCTACTAAAAATCTACAAAATAGGCCGGCTGCAGTGGTTCATGCCTATAATCCTAGCACTTTGAGAGGCCGAGGTGGGCAAATCACGAGGTCAGGAGTTCGAGACCAGCCTGGCCAACATGGTGAAACCCCATTTCTACTAAAAATACAAAAAATTAGCCAGGCATGGTGGCAGGTGCCTGTAATCCCAGCTACTCGGGAGGCTGAGGCAGGAGAATCGTTTGAACCTGGGAGGCGGAGGTTGCAGTGAGCCAAGATCATGCCACTGCACTCCAGCCCGGGTGACAGAGTGAGACTCCATCTAAAAAAAAAAAAAAAAAAGTAAAAATCTAAAAAATATTAGCTGGACGTGGTGACGCATGCCTATAATCCCAGTTACTTGGAAGGCTGAGGCAGGAGAATCACTTGAACCTGGGAGACAGAGGTTGCAGTGAGCAGAGATCGTGCCATTGTACTCCAGCCTGAGCAATAAGAGCGAAATTCCGCCTCATAAAAAAAAAAAAGAAAAAAAAAAAAAGAAACTGTCCAACTGTTTTTCAAAGTATATACCATTTAAGAAGTCTTGTTCCTCATAAATATCATAATGTTCTCTCATTTTGAAATGAGGGAAAGAACTATGCCAGGCACAGTGGCTCTCGCCTGTAATCCCAGTACTTAGGGAGGCTGAGGCAGGAGGATGACTTGAGGAGTTTGAGACCAGCCTGGATAACAGTGAGACCCAGTTTCTACAAAGAAAAAAAAAAGAAGTAGGTATATTCACAAAACAGACACAGCAGTTAAAATAAATCAACTGATCTCTTTTTATTACCATGGATAGATTTTACAAACAACAGCCTCTGAAATAAGCAAACTGCAAAACAATACATGTGGCACTGACACAGGAGTTGCCTGTTGTGAGCTGGGAAGGAGTGAAGGGCTGAGGAGAGGAACAAGAAAGGACTTCAATTTTACCGTACTGTTTTTATTTTATAAAGTCCTCAAATCAAAATACAAAATGAAACCAGAAAACCCTAACAAAGTAAATATGATAAAATGTGAACATCTGTTAATTCTGGTTAATGGGTTATTACATTATTCTGCTTTTCTATATTTTTTAGACTTTTTTTTAGAAAACGAAATAGTGGCTGTGCGTGGTGGCGCACAACTGTAATCACAGCTCTTGGGAGTCTGAGGCAGGAGAATCGCTTGAACCCCATGTCCCAGCAGGTGGTGGTTGCAGTGAGCCAAGATCATGCCACTGCACTCCAGCTTGGGCGACAGGGCAAGACTCTGTCTCAAAACAAACAAATAATAATAATAATAAAAAAAAGAAACAATAAAAGGGAATACTGATGTAATACTAACTTTAAAGTTAAAGGGCTTTTATTGGTCTGAAGGGATCTTTCCAGGTGGTGTGGGCATGCTTTAGCCTTTTCTGAAACACAATCCGGTATTCTGCTTGTTTCCCTGTTACGACAGACATGGAATTAAGGAAGCCTTACCACTGAGTGATAAATGTGAAAAGCTGGTACAGATGGCTTACCTGTTTGGCAGGCGTGTTATTTGTAGCAGATGGGTACTTGATGTTCTGCAGCTTCTGAAAGGCTTCCTGATACTGCTCAGGGGTGTCAACGCTGAAGATGCTCTTCCACACTGCAGTCACCCTCTCCACGAAAGGCCCTTCTGTGCCCGTGGTCCAAGTGTGGTAAGAGGAGGAGCTTTTGCCCTCTGAAAACCGCTTCTCCTCCAGATGCCTGGACAGTAGCTCCAGAAGGCAAAACACCAATCTCTGACCCTGGAACACAACAAGGAAGAGGAACTGTTACACAGGGACGGCACGCGGATGACCTCGAGAGCTCTTCTGAGTCCTTCGAAGTATTTCCCTTTGTATCTGCAGCAAACAAAGCACTTTAGTGAGCTACCTGACCCTGTGAGTCATGCATGAAAAGGGACAAAAGGGGCGATCTGACAGACACTTCCCAGGTCCCTTTTGGGGAAAATCTATCCTTGGAGCTCAAGAAACCATTTTTATGACACGGAATCCCAACTGTAGCCCCACCCACAATGATTTAAGCACACATAGACCAGCCACTTAAGGCTTGTAGCCTAGTTTGAGGAAAGATGGGCTGGGCTTATCAGGTTCTTTCTCCCTGACCAAACTTTGGACTCGGGAATAAAAGCATAATCGGCCAAAGCTGCTGGAATACACAAGCTTTGTAGATCCGAGAGCTGGGACAGGCATTAGGAGCCATGTCCAAATAGGTTTAATAGAGGAAATCGGCTGGAATGAAGAAAACAGAAGCACAGAGAAAAGGCTTAGAAAATTTATTTTCGTGTGGCTGGGCGTGGTGGCTCACGCCTGTAATCCCAGCACTTTGGGAGGCTGAGACGGGCAGATCACGAGGTCAGGAGATCGAGACCATCCTGGCTAACATGGTGAAACCCCGTCTCTACTAAAAAATACAAAAAACTAGCAGGGTGAGGTGGCGGGCGCCTGTAGTCCCAGCTACTCCGGAGGCTGAGGCAGGAGAATGGCATAAACCTGGGAGGCAGAGCTTGCAGTGAGCTGAGATCCGGCCACTGCACTCCAGCCTAGGCAACAGAGCGAGACTCCGTCTCAAAAAAAAAAAAAAAAGAAAATTTATTTTCACTACATTTTTAGTTGCCATGAGATTCCTTGTATACTCCTATAACACTATCTTCTCAGTTAAGCTTGGAAGAGTCTCTGTTCCACAAAACCAAAATAGCCCTTACTAAAAAATTTAGCATATGCTTATTAGGTTTTCTTGCTTTGTTAAGGATGCTGTTTAAGAGAAAAACTAAAATGCTAAACAGTCATTCTGGAAACTTTGATTGTGGATAAATTAAAATCTCTCTGGACATGGTCATTTTCTAAATAATGTTCAGTGGCACTATCTTTTAGGGTGTCCTACTGTCACCTCCATTTTTATTCTGCTGTTCCCAGAAAGCTACCTCCCCATGTACCATGTTCCTTGGGCTCTAAATATTCAGCTAAAAACCATCTTTAGGCTCCGTACTCTGCTAGGGAATGAAGAACTTAAAAAAACTCTTGTTAGTTGACTGGGCACGGTGGCTCAAGCCTGTAATCCCAGCACTTTGGGAGGCCGAGACAGGCAGATCACGAGGTCAAGAGATCGAGACCATCCTGGCTAACACGGTGAAACCCCGTCTCTACTAAAAAAAAATACAAAAAAACCAGCCGGGTGAGGTGGCGGGCGTCTGTAGTCCAGCTACTTGGGAGGCTGAGGCAGGAGAAGGCCGTAAACCCGGGAGGCAGAACTTGCAGTGAGCCGAGATCCGGCCACTGCACTCCAGCCTGCACGACAGAGTGAGACTCCGTTTCAAAAAAAACAAAAACAAACAAAAAACAACCTCTGGTTAGTATCTGACAAAGTTATCTAAAATGAATCAAATGTTTACATGTTTTAGAAACTAGGTAAGTGCCAATGCTTTAATCTGTTTTGATGTGTCAAAAAGGCAGTGGTATGTTACTCATTTTTAACCAGATGGGAACCAAAAAAATTTAAGAAATAAGACATTTCTATTTTCTCACACTTTTCTCTTTTTTATTCTGAAGAGTCTCACTCTGTCACCTAGGCTGCACTGCAGTGACACAATCAGTTCATTGCAACCTCTGTCTCCTGGGTTCAAGCAATTCTCCTGTCTCAGTCTCCCAAGTAGCCAGATTACAGATGTGTACCACCACGCCTGGCTAATTTTGGTAATTTTAGTAGAGACGAGATTTTGCCATGTTGGCCAGGCTGGTCTCGAACTCCTAACCTCAAGTGATCTGCTGCATCTGGCCCAGTTTTTTCCATAGCTTACAGTTAAGAGGGGCGTTTACAGGTAGAGTTCCATGATTTCTGTTAGAGGCCAACCATTCCCTCTTCAAGGAAGACCTTTTGATGTTCGCTGATAACATCAATGAAGAAACCCTAGACTGCTAACCCAAGGCCTGGGCTGACTAAAGTCTGTTCACAGGTGTTTTTTTTTTTTTTTTGAGACAGAGTCCCATTATGTTGCTTAGGCTGGATCTCGGCTCACTGCAACCTCCGCCTTCCGGGTTCAAGTGATTCTCCTGCCTTAGCCTCCCGAGCAGCTAGGATTACAGAAGTGTGCCACCATGCCCGGCTGATTTTTATATTTTTAGTTGAAACGGGGTTTCACCATGTTGTCCAGGCTGGGCTCGAACTTCTGACCTCAAGTAATCTGCCCGCTTCAGCCTCCCAAAGTGCTGGGATTACAAGTGTGAGCCACTGTACCCGGCTCACAGGTGTTTTGTACAAACAGATAAGCAATGGGAATTACTGTGAATGACCATATTATCTCTTACTCTGAATATGGCAACTAACAGGTCACAGTACCTCAGTGAGATAGCATGGCCAGGGCTTGCTGGGCCTGCCAAATTGGCAGAGCTTGTGCAACTGGGTTATTAACTCAGATCTGACTAGAAGAGGATTTGGGACACTTCCCTCTTGTATACTAGGAGATGAAATAACAGACTGACCTGTAGACTTTCATGCAGCTGCAGGGCTTCCTGGGCTCCTACCCAGTTGTTGGCCACAAGCAGCTCTTGGGCACATCTGAGAGCCAGGGAAGCAGACAACTCATCCTCTCCTATGATGGCAGCCAACTCTGCAGCCGTTGTAAGTGATGCTGCATCCCCCTTTTTGGCCAAAACTTTGGCTGCATCATAAGCACAAGTGGCCCCTAAATAGCTATAATATGAATAAGAATGTCAAGAAAAGGTCATAAACAGATCTTTTATTCCCACTCCTAGAGGATGGAATCATTTCTTTCTATCCACTTTGCTGCATGTGCCTTCCTGTGGTCCCAGGTATGTCACTGCCCCGGTTGTTCCCGTGAAGGCTGAGGCCAGCACAATTCAGCAGAGTGTATGAGAAACAATATCATATAGGTTAAGGACATAAGGAAAATGAGAGGGAATGACTCCTCTGTTTGGGTTCAATCCAGCATGGGTTGAGGTTCCTTTACTTGATGTTATAAGAGACCATTAGAAAAATGCATAATTTCTGAATCTGCTACTGAGGTTTTTCTTGAATAGTTATAGTGATTTACATAAATAAATCAGGAGGTAGTTCTTGATGAGTCTTATGAAACTAAGTTGAATATACATATCTTTTAAATAATTTCTCGCTGCTTTACCTCCAGCTCTAAACTTGTCACTTGTATTCCTATCCTCCCCTTTCTGGCAGAAGCTCTTCTACGTTGGATGCATCCCTCCACTCCTCAGGCTTACCATTTGGCTGCGACAGCATAATGGCCATCTCTTTCTAGGACAGTTCCCCAGCTGAGGTACAAGTCCTTCAGGACTGGGTCCTCTGGGCGCAGCCGGGCCTTGGCAACTGCAATAGCTTCCCTAAAGGCAAGAATAGATACATTAGCCAATCTGAAAAGGCTCCTCTGTGTATGGCCCTAGGAGGGGCTGTAAGACAGGACAAATTGTCCCTTTTGCGTTGTCTTATTGTTCCAACTTCCTTTAAAAAACTGCACTTGCATTATATAGACAAATTAGAAACAAACCCTTCATTCGTTTCTTCACTTAGATCAGCAGTTCTTAAATTTGTGGTCTGTGGATTCCTAGGGGGTCCTCAAGAACCTTTCAGACGGTTCATGAGGTTAAAACTATTTTTGTAACAATGCTAAGAGTCAGTTATGTGCTTTTTTATTAAAAAAAAAACTGTGTTGACATTTGCACTGATTGTGCAAAAGCAATGGTTGGTAAATTCTGGCATCTAAGAAAGAAGGCAGTGGCTCCTACAGTGGGAAAAAAGGAAGAATGCCCTTAATGAAGCAGTACAAATTATGAATTTTACTAAATTCCTCAAGTCCAAAACACTTTAATATTCTGTGTGACAAATGGGAAGAACATTTTGTGTTCTCTGCTGCATTCCAAAGTAGGATGGTTGTCTCTAGGAAACACCTGTATGAACAAATTACAAGCTAAACTGGCTGCTTTTTTCATAGAACCTCCTTCTAAAAAAAAAAAAAATGACTAACCACTTCATTAAAAACAACCAACAGTATTTGTTACTAATGATAAAATGTGAGTTTTCTAGCAAAAATTAGAATTTTAGAAAACTTGTACCTACCACTTGTGTGCTTGACAGTTTCCCATAAGTTAGAATTTTCTGATGAGACTGACGGTGATAGTAAGGAATGTGATATTTTTGGGTATTTTATAATAAGATATGTTAACATTTGGATCTGTACAACTCAGTAAACAAATATTTTTCAAATGACATACAACTGCTGAGTTGTAGCCAACATAAAGTTGTAGCTGGGGAAAAAAGTGATTTATTGAAGTGATCTAAACAGAGCAATACTTTGAAAGTATTTTGGGATTTCCACTTCCAGCCATGATGGAATAACTGGGACCAGACCTACCTTCCTGCCACAAAACTAAAATACTGGACAAAATGTCTGAAACAACTGTTTTCAGACACTGGGTAACAGGCAGCACAGGACAGTAATCCCTAAGAGAACAGAAATTAATGATGGGAGCCCTATCTTGGCACTGGCTTTCTGCCCAAAGCCATTTTCCTAAAGAAAACCCAAGCAAAACCTCAGCAGTCTCTGAGTTGAGAAGAGGAAACAATGGAAATCTGAGGGGCAGGATACTAGGGAGGAGGAAGTTGTCCAGAGAAAGACATCCAATTGAGTCTTTGGCTAAATTCAAAGCCACGTATGTAAAGGAAACTCCGTAAGTCTAAACAAAGAATGACAAGGTAACTGTAAGCTGAACAATTACCAGAGCTTACTCAGGACCTGGAGACATCTGAGTTTTGACTTGCTGAATGCATAAGGCATTCAATAAAGATATCAGAATGTAGGAGGTCCGAACTAATTCTAGAATATAATAAACTTGCCCTAACAAAGTTTAAAAACAAGCCATGAAAAGATCAAACTGATATACAACTTTACTACTTGCCAAGACAAAGTTCAACACTTTCTAAAGGAAGACAACAAAACCAAAGCAGGGTAGGACAAAAAGAAAATCTTGGCTAATCATGGTGGCTCATGCCTGTAATTCCAGCATTTTGGGAGGCTGAGGCAGGAGGATCGCTTGAGCCCAGGAGTTGGAAATCAGCTTAGACAACACAGCAAGACTCTGTCTCTACAAAAAGCTAAAAAAATAGCTGGATGTGGTGGCACGCACTTCCTGAGTAGTCCCAGTTACTCAGGGGGCTGAGGCAGGAGGACTGTTTCTTCTATTTATGTTACTTTAACAATAGAGAAGTTTAGATTATTTTCACATTATGTCCAAGTATTATCCCAACTCTAGGACCACACATACCTGTAAAAATGGTTTGACTTGAGCAGCTCCACAGCTTCATACACTTTGTGGATGGAAAGTAGGTGAGAAGCAGCCTTGACATACTGATCCTGAAAACACAGCTGTTTGGCAAAAGCTTCCACAGCCCATAACCACACATGGTAGCCAGCTGAAAAAATAAAAGATGGTGGTTAAAAAAAACAGTTGAAGAAAAAGTAAAAACAAAACCCAGTATATTTGGGTTGAAAAGCCTTGTTTTCAGTCAATGCATTCAGCAGAACATTTAGATACCAATTCAGCCACCATTACGGATGATCTGCTTCATCTACACATTCTGAAACATCAACTGTTTGATTATATAACACAAACAAAACAGTACAAAGTTGAAAAGATACAGAAAGGAATGTGTGAGCACAGTTAGATAAATTCTTATAATTAGAATTGATGAACCGAAGGTAACGTGCTTATGTGCTTTTTTTTTTCCTTCTCTCTTTCCTTTTATTGTTTTTTGAGACAGGGTCTCACTCTGTGGCTCAGGCTGGAGCGCAGTAGCACAATCATGGCTCACTGCAGCCTCAACCTCCCTGGGCTCAGGTGATCCTCCCACCACAGCCTCCCGAGTAGCTGGGACTACAGGTACATGCCACCATGCCCAGATAATTTTTTAATTTTTTGTAGAGATGGGGTTTTGCCATGTTGCCTAGGCTGGTCTCAAACTCCTGGGATCCAGCGGCCTGCCCACCTCGGCCTCCCGAAATGCTGGTATTACAGGCATGAATCATCACACCCACCTTTTTTTTTCTTTTTTAAAGAGACAAGGTCTCATAATGTTGCCCAGGCTACAGTACAGTGGCTATTCACAAGCACAATTAACAGTGTCCTATAGGTCTGAACGCCTAGCCTTAACCAATCCTCCTGCCTCAGCCTCCAGAGCAGCTGGGGACTACAGACTTGTGCCATCGTACCTTTAAAATTTACTAGACATGGCCAAATTGTCCTTCAAGAAGTTCTCAACAATTATGCTTTTGCCATTAAAGTGTCAGTGACCTGCTCTTTCTCACAGGGGATGGGTTGGATTTATGAGTTTGTCTACTGCTGCAAACAGGATTAGCATTGTATCTATTTGTAAGTGATTTCAAGCTTAAGACTGGTACTGCCAAGAGCCATCTTTAGTGGACGTATCCCAGAGATGACAGAGCTTTTACTGAAAAGAACGAACACAAAAACCATACCCGCTGGTGCCATAGCCACAAGGTTGTCTGTCAGCTCCCCTCTTTCTGCTGCGGTTTGGAGAACACCTTTGAGATCTCCTTTCCAAAGCATAAGCTGGTGAAATAACTCAGGGTGGCCATTTTCTAAGTGACCTTTTCCTGTTTGAAAGAGAGATAAAGTTTGGAAGGTGTTTCAGAAACATCTATTACTGACTTGTAGAAAAAGAAAGGCGCCGGGCGCGGTGGCTCACGCCTGTAATCCTAGCACTTTGGGAGGCCGAGACGGGCGGATCACGAGGTCAGGAGATCGAGACCATCCTGACTAACATGGTGAAACCCCGTCTCTACTAAAAATACAAAAATTAGCCAGGCGCGGTGGTGGGCGCCTGTAGTCCCAGCTACACGGGAGGCTGAGGCAGGAGAATGGTGTGAACCTGGGAGGCGGAGCCTGCAGTGAGTGGAGATTGCGCCACTGCACTCCAGCCTGGGCGACAGAGCAAGACTCCGTCTCAAAAAAAAAAAAAAAAAAAAAAAAAGAAAAAGAAAAAGAAAGGCAAGATAGAAGAGAAAGTGAGCTCCTAAAATATGCAGTCATTCTCTGATGGGTGTCACCTACCAGAGTGATTACAATAGGATCTGAAGCCCACTCGGTCACTGTCCACTCACCCACCTTCACATGTACTCAGAGTGAATGCTGTATGTTTAGGATCCTATGATGATGCAAAGGACGTATCAATATGTAAGTCAGTGAGCTCAAAACCTAGTTGGCTGACAGGTAAAACTAACCATTATAATATCACAGGATGGCAGCCATCAAAGAGGTGCACACAAAATGTTAGGAAAGTATAAAGATGGATGGGATTACGTTGACTGGATTTGCCTCACCTTCAATGTCAATCATTCTGTATAGGGTAGCCCTGTCTGTGAAAAGCCCCAGATGAAATCTTTCCTCAAGATCAGCAGACACATTTTCATTCGGTTCTGTTAATTTAAAAAGGCAAAAAAAATCAGATGAAGTCATTACATTGGTTATAGTTTTCTGTCCAATAACTTCTGAATATATGTTTGGAACACCCACTTCAGACACTGAGAGAATCAGAGCTCTAACAGACACTCCTGCAGTTACAAAGGGAGCAAAACACAAAAACACTTAAAATGTTAAAAGTGAACCCAAAATCAGCACATATTTAAGTGCAGTAAAAAACAAGCAAAACAGTATTAATACGTAAAAGAAAGTCCTTAATATTCACTGGGACTTACCACAAGGGGATTCAATATTCATCCTTTGCTTAAAAAAAAAAGTCAACTGAGTAATTTTCCAGTAAGGAAAATAATGTGAAACTAGAAGGTTAACTATGTAAGTTATAGGAAGTCATCACAAAGCTCCAAAGAGAAGGCTATGTATATAATAAAAGCATAAAACATCTCCATCAAGACAAGAAACTGATAATAGTTTGATTATGTAATACAGACAAAACAGTACAAAATTCAAAAGAAAGAAATGGAAGCCCAGGATAGTGACGACCCTTGTTAGGGTAGGGGGAGACAGTAACTGGGAGGGAGGATGGTCCTCCATTCCTGGGGAGGAGAAACAGAGGACTGGGAGGAAGATTTACTTTGAAAAAAAAATTTAAAAACAACTTAAAAAAAAAAATAGAGACAGGGTCTCACTGTGTTGCCCAGGCTGGCCTTGAACTGAGCTCAAGTGATCCTTCTGCTTCAGCCCCTTAAGCATCTGGGACAACAGGCACGCACCACTGTGCCCGGCGAGATTTACTTTCTTTTTATACTGTTTCCATTTCGTTTTATTATGTGCATCCCTTTTCCACATGTAAACTTCAAATTAAAAAAATAAAGTTATTAAAATATCAAAATAGTGGACATCAAATGAAGACTTTGAAAAACAAAAATAAAAAAACCCTTCAAAACAAAACTTCCATCAAAAGCTTCCATCAAAAGCTTTAAGAAACTGCCATATTATATAGGGCATATTTCCAATAAGAAAAAAATTTTTTTTCTCCATAAGGATACTGTTCAATGGGGAAAAATAGTTGAAGGAATTTATTCATGCTGAGATATTTAGGCCAACATACCAATTCTGGCACACAGATGGTTGGGAGGAAGTAGATTTAGAATAAAAGCAGAGCACTACATCTGAAAGGCATGGCTGTGCTGACAGTGGACCACAACGGGGAGTTTGGCAGCAGGGTGTAGGGGTGTAGGGATGTGGAGGGAAGGGAAGGCTGGAGAACATAAAAATACAGAAAACAATTTTAGACATTTCTTTGGGCATTCATTCAATAGCTAAGTAAACATCCCTTATATGTCAGTCCCAGAAGACTATGGATGGGCCAAGGCAGTACATTTTTGTACCTTTGGAGTGCTTTGCAGTTGCTAGTACCAAACAGTCCTGATGAAGCTCCTCTTTGGATCTGTGGTCCAGGCTTGTACTCAGGGGAAGCAAGGAACGAGCTTTTCTCTTCTTGATTAAGGCTTCTGAAATGTAATAAAAGTACACACTATCTGAAGGAGAGCTGATCAGAAACATAAAACGGAATGCCTATTGTGTGAATGTAACCTACTGGCAGGATGACGCCACAGGCACAGAAAGTTCCTCCTCCTAATAAAGAAGCTTTCAAAATAAATTTGCTGGGGGTATTGTTCACAATACACACAAAAATGCTCTTGGCTAACATTTATGATGTAATATCAACAACTGCAAAACATTTCAGCAAGTGCTAAAAAAAATTCAAAAGCATGACCCAAAATGGAAGGCTGGGTGCAGTGGCTCACGCCTGTAATCCCAGCACTTTGGGAGGCTGAGGTGGGCAGATCACTTGAGGCCAGGAGTTTGAGACCAGCTGGCCAACATGGCGAATCCTCACTTCTACAAAAATTAGCTGGGCAGGTGCCTGTAATCCCAGCTACTCGGGAGGCTGAGGCAGGAGGATCGCTTGAGCCCGGGAGGTGGAGTTCACAGGGAGTCGAGAGTGCGCCACTGCACTCTAGCCTGGGCGACTGGAGTGAAAATCTGTCTCAAACAAAAAACAAACAAAAAACCCATAATCAGAAAACCCACAAATATTTTGAACCTAAAGAAACAAACAAGAAACCACACTGTTTTTTGACAGTTGCATGTAATATTTTGGGCTGCTTTAATAAAATACTGTATTTTAATTACTAGGTACCAACCTGGCTTCTCTTTTGGTGGCTCCTTTTTCAGTAAAATGACTTTGTTATTAATGGTGACTTTTGACTTTTCAAAGCCTGAGGAAACCGGAGTGCAGATAACTGGTTCTCTAGAAACTACATCATGGGGGAAAAAGGAAAAAAAAAAGTTGAAGATAAAAATAATACAGAATTTCATTTCTTTTTAAAAATTAAGAACCATTCCAAGCTCAGCAATACAATCAATTCATCTATTACCAAGACTTTTAAGATAAAATACATTGGAAGGGAAGTAGGGATAGTTTTCCCTTTCCCATCTCCTAAACTAGCTGTTTTCAGGAATCTGTATGTCTATTACTTTGTTTTTTTTTTTTTTTGAGACGAAGTCTCACTCTGTCGCCCAGGCTAGAACTCAGTGGTGTGATCTCGGCTCACTGCAAGCTCTGCCTCCTAGGTCCAAGCAATTCTCCTGCCTGAGCCTCGTCAGTAGCTGGGATTACAGGCACAAGCCACCATACCCGGCCAATTTTTGTATTTTTAGTAGAGACAGGGTTTTGCCATGTTGGCCAGGGTGGTCTCAAACTCCTGACCTCAGGTGATCCACCCGCCTCAGCCTCCCGAAGTGTTAGGATTACAAGCGTGAGCCATTGCTCCCGGCTTATTTTGAACTGTTTTTTCTTTTATTTTTGGTTAGAGATAAGGTATAACTCTGTTGCCCAGGCTGGAGTGTAGTGGTGTGATCACAGTTACTGAGGCCTTAACCTCCTGGGCTCAGGTGACCCTCCCCTCCTCAGTTTCCCAGAGTGGCTAGGACTATAGGCATAAGTCATTATCTTGGCAAGTTTTACATTTTGTGCAGAGATGGGGGTTCCCTATGCTGCGTAGGCTAGTCTCAAGCTCCTGGGCTGATGTGAGTCTCCTTCCTTGGCCTCCCACAGTGCTGGGATTACAGGCATGAACCACCATGCCCGCCTTACTTTGAACTTTGACTAAGGAAAAAGCTTCCAGCCCTCAACAACTTTATACCATAAGCCAAGGAGTTCCTATACTTTGCTCAAGTGACAAAGCACTTTTTACATTTTTAGGTCATAAAGTACTAATTGCATATTTAATTATACTAACAAGCAGTAACTTTAATAATAGAGAATATTAGGTGTATGCAATATGGTATCACAATCCTGAGCACAATAACTTTTTAGAAACAACTTGTTGATCCATGTTTTGTATAGCCATTTTGTGAAAGAAAGGCTCTTTAAAAAAAGAAAAATAGGCCGGGCACGGTGGCTCAAGCCTGTAATCCCAGCACTTTGGGAGGCCGAGACGGGCGGATCACGAGGTCAGGAGATCGAGACCATCCTGGCTAACATGGTGAAACCCTGTCTCTACTAAAAAAATGCAAAAACTAGCCGGGCGAGGTGGCGGGCGCCTGTAGTCCCAGCTACACGGGAGGCTGAGGCAGGAGAATGGCGTGAACCCGGGAGGGAGAGCTTGCAGTGAGCTGAGATCTGGCCACTGCACTCCAGCCTGGGCGACAGAGCAAGACTCCGTCTCAAAAAAAAAAAAAAAAGAAAAAAAAAAAAGAAAAATAAAGAGATGGGGGATCTTGCTGTGTTGCCCAGGCTGGCCTCAAGCAGTCCTCCTGCCTCAGCCTCTTGACCAGCTGGGACTAGAGGTATGTGCCACTGTAGCCGACTAGAAAAGCATTTTGATGAGCCAAAATAACAAATCCATTAGGCTTTTGCTCTTTATTTACCCCAACTATGTGTCTAACAGCTATCCCTTGGGATGGAGAGCATCAGGAATGCCTTGTATCCTATATTCTAGTCATTTTAATTCTGTCCCATCAATGTATTCTGTTTTAGAATTAAGCATGAGTCATTGCTTCTGCTTACAATATTTGCTATTTATTAATTTATTTTAACAGGGACCAGATATTTAAGGTAATACTTTAAGGTAAGGTACAAAATAAAAAGAGTGCTAAAATTTTTACCTAATAACAGTTTTTCTGTTAGCGATAGAACACTGTTTTGTGAGAAATCTGAGAACCACCACTATAGCTTAACTCACCAGAAGAAACTAATAACCATTCCACATGTTTTTTTCTGTGAGAAGACAGAAAGCCAGGTACAAACTCCAGGTAAGAGGGTTTGAGAGCTTGCAAGTTCCCACAGTGGTGGCAGCTTCTAGGTCAGACATTTGTAACAGGGACAGTGGTTTCTTTCACCAAATGTGGCTACTGATATCATACTGTTAAAACTTTTCCCATGTAAGTTCCTATGTACACAACTACCCAAGCTTCACTTTGTCCCAGGTTTTACCTCACTCAGGGTGAATAAGAAGTTTTCTCTATAGAACTTTACTATTTCCACCGCAAACATCCACTAGAACCCTTTTAAAACTTCAAAGATGTTTATTTTAGAGACTTGAATAAAGCTTGGAAAAAAACAAAACAAAACAAAAACAAAACTAATGCTGTTTCCAAGAGTTGGAAAAATGGGAACAGCAAAGTTTCAAACTGAGTAAGGACCTAGCTTAGTCTCCTAGACATGAGCACGAAATCCCAGTGACACACAGGATTCAGCAACATACCCGCTGGAGCGAGGCCACAGGGTAATTCCGGCTCCCGTGCTTCCTCCTCCCCTTCTTGGTCTGACACACCATTCTCAACAGGTCCCGAGTTCTCCTTCACGCTCTCTTCTTCATTTCCATCAATCGATTCCAGCTTTATAGGAGTTCTCAAGGTGGGCTTTTTCTTCTTTTTGGGCTTTGGCTTAGGTTGAGAGAGCCGTTTTTTCTCTAATTCAATACTTTTTTTGCCTACAAGAATCACAATAAAGAAGGACAGACTAAAGTATACATTCTTGGTTAAAAGCACTCTAGGTGGTAAACTCCAATATCTCATTACTCTTTAATAGCATTTTAACCCATTCCCTTCCTTCCCAATGAACTTTTAGAGTTATATTATCATATTAACCAAACGCTTTTGAGATTTCATTAAATCATAAACATGATGCCCAACAACACCCAAATATTTTAGTGTGTGTCTTATGAACAAGGACATGCTCCAACATCACTATAGTACAACCACAGAAATCAAGAAATTAACATGACTCATTACTGCCATCTACTCCGTATACTCTAAGTTCTGCCAATTTTACCCAGATGTCTTTTTTTTTTTTTTTTGAGACAGAGTTTCGCTCTTCTTGCCCGGGCTGGAGTGCAATGGCGTGATCTTGGCTCACCGCAACCTCTGCCTCTCGGGTTCAAGCGATTCTCCTGCCTCAGCCTCCTGAGTAGCTGGGATTACAGGCACGTGCCACCACGCCCAGCTAATTTTTGTATTTTTAGTAGAGACGGAGTTTCACCATGTTGGTCAGGCTGGTCTCAAACTCCCGACCTCAGGTGATCTGCCCACCTTGGCTTCCCAAAGTGCTGGGATTACAGGTGTGAGCCACCACGCCCAGACTACCCAGATGTCTTTTATAGCAAAAGGAATCAATCGAGGATCACAGTACATTTGGTTGTCATGCCTTTCTGGTTCCCTTCAGCCTGGAACACTTAGTTGCTTGGTTTTCCTTTGACTTTCATAATTTGAAACTTCTGAAAATTACAGGACAGTTATTTTGTCCAATTTCCCTCAATTTAGGTCTGCCAGATGTTTTTCATGACTTGATCTAGGGTATGCATCTTTAGCTGGAATGCACATTAGTGCTGCTGTGTTCATCCAGGACAATCTATAAGGTAGCAGCTAATTTTTATTTGTCCCATTTGGTTTACTCTGATCACTTGATTAAGGGGGTGTCTTACTTGCAAGTTACTCCCTAAAAGGGTATTTCCCCTGTTTAACTACTAGGTATTTGCATCTACTAGTTTTAGAATTCACTGATGTTTCTTGATTAAAAATTGTTACCATGATGACTGCCAAATGGTGAGTTTGTTTTTTCTTTTTATTGAGACAGGCTCTTGCTCCGTTGTCTGGGCTGGAGTACAGTGGCAGAATCTCAGTTTACGGCAGCCTTGACCTTTCAGGCTCAATCAATCCTCCTGCCTCAGCCTCTTGAATAGCTGGGACTACAGGTGTGCAACACCATGCCTGGGTAATTTTTGAACTTTTTTTTTTTGTAGAGGTGGGGTTTTGTCATGTTGGCCAGGCTGGTATTAAACTCCTGGGCTCAAGTGATCAGCTCACCTCCCAAAGTGCTGGGATTACAGACGTGAGCTACTGCGCCTGGCCCACAGGGTGAACTTCTAATTCCAGGACTTCACTCTACATTCTACCACAAGGAAGAGCTTGACATCCAGTTGGCATCCTACCACAAGGAAGAGCTTGTGCTTCTCCCCATTTATTTATTATATCAGTCTGGACTCAGGAATTCTTCCATTACTATTATATTTTCATTTTTAAGGTTTCTACATTTACATTTTAAGGTTTTTATCCTTTGCTTACTTTAAAATCATCTTTATTGAGGGGTAATATAATAAAATACACCCATTTTTTAATACATTGATGAGTTGTGACAGATATATGTAGTCACATCACCCTACCACAATTACTTTTGTACCAATCTAATATTTTCATCAAGCCTCTTTGTGGTAAGATATACCCCCTGCTTGAGCCCCAGACAATCACTAATTTGCTCTCACTGTGGTTTAGTTTTGCCTGTTGAAGAATTTCACATACACTGGGCGCAGTGGCTCACGCCTATAATCCCAGCACTTTGGGAGGCTGAGGTGGGCAGATCACTTGAGGTCAGGAGTTCAATCCCAGCTTGGCCAACATGTTGAATCCCTGTCTCTACTAAAAACACAAAAAATGAGCTGGGTGTGAGGCACACACCTGTAGACACAGCTACTCAGGAGGCTGAGGCAGGAGAATTGCTTGAACCTCGGGGGTGGAGGTTGTAGTGAGCCGAGAGTGCACCACTGCACTTCAGCCTGGGTGACAGAGTTTCAAAAAAAAAAAAAAAAAGAATTTCACGTAAACAGAATCAGACAGTATGTAGTCTTTTGTGCCTAGCTGCTTCTGCTTAGTATAATGTTTTTCTAGATTCATCAATTTTGTTCTTTATCAGTTGTTACCTTCTTTTTATTGCAGAGTAGAAGCCTACTGTAGGAATATACCACAATTCATTCATTTATCTGATGATGGACATTTGGATTGTTACCAGTTTTTGGTAATCACAGATAAAGCTACTATGAGCATTCTTTTAAAAGTCTTTATGTGGACATATCACTTCATTTCTTTGGGTTTAAATTTCTAGTTGCTTAATATATTCTTTCATTTAAAAAAAAAATTATTTCACAGAGACAATGTCTCCCTATGTTGCCCAGGCTAGTCCTGAACTCCTGGACTCAAGCCATCCTCCTGCCTCGGCATCCCAAAGTCTTGGGATTACAGGAGTGAGCCACCATGCTTGGCCAATTTTTCCTATTTGCTTTTATTTTGTAATTTTTGGTACAGATGGGATCTCGCTCTGTCACCAGGCTGGTCTCAAACTCCTGGCCTTAAGTGATCCTCTAGCCTTGGCTTCCCAAAGTGCTGGGAATATAGATATGAGCCACTGTGCCCAGCAGTTGCTTAATATATTTTGTCTAGCTTTCTAGTTGCTTATGGCAAGTCTGATACCAATTAATCTTTCTTAGCCAGAAATGGAATTTTCTTCTTACTTTATTTTCAACAATTGTCCCAGATTAGGTCAGTGGGAGCCTCTTGAAGCTGTTTCTTTTGTCCTTTTGACATGTATCCTTAATTCTTTGAGTACTGCCTTCCTTTGTGGCATAAGCATATTCCAGGTTCAGTTTGTATTCTTCCTGACCCAGCCCGGAAAGAGCCATTTATCCAAGAAAACATGGACACTTTTAGTGGAGAATGTCATTTGGAAACCAAGATCTGGGCTTGGCACGGTGGCTCATGCCTGTAATTCCAGCACTTTGGGAGGCTGGTGGGCAGATCACTTGAGGCCAGGAGTTTCAGCCTGGCCAACATGGCTAGACCCCATCTCTACTAGAAATACAAAAAAAATTAGTCAGGTGTAGTAGTGCACACCTTTAGTTCCAGCTACTAGGGAGGCTGAGGTGCGAGAATTGCTTTAACCCAAGAGATGGAGGCTGCAGTGAGCCAAGATCACGCCACTACATTCCAGTCTGGACAACACAGCGAGACTCTGTCTCAAAAAAGAAACCAAGATCTGAGTGCCAGGTATGCTCTTTCCTATTGTGGGCGGTGGTGTTCTCAAGCCCTTGTGGCTGCCTTCTTGCTTAGGCTCGGATACCTGCCATACTGACACTAATGCCCTACACGAATGTCTTCCTTGCTCAATCCTGATCAACTCAATTATTAAGAAAGGGAGAAAAAGAATTAAATAAGCTCTAGATTCTGACTGACCTTGAGGAGGCCGGGAATGATCTTGCATGGAAGTGAGCCACTTGTGCACACAAAAGTCATCTGCCCCTGAATAGATGCAGTCTGGATCCAAAGGAGACCACGTCACACAAAGCAGTCGACCTCGATGTCCTCGGAAATTGCACAGGGGCTCTTCCCGGAGAGCATCCCACACCTAAACCCAAAAGTACATGGCCGAATAGACATTTTCTGGTTATTCTATTGTTTGGGGGGTATGTTTTCTAACTAAAACAAACAAACAAAAAACAATCTGCAGCCTCTTATTTCCTCACGTGATTTGGAGTTTTCTCTTAGAGGTTCAGTTTCAGAAGAGTACTATTTCCTGTGAGCGACTTCTGTGCTCGGAGATGTATAGACATTCCTATGGGGATGATTTTGAATGACCTTCTACTGGTGTCCTATGAATTCCACTGTCTCGAACCAAAACTGTATGTTAACTTTTAGGCTTGAGATTTTGGTATCATGAAGAAAATAGCCCACATCTAGTACAGAAATTAGAGTTCTAATTTCTCATAGATGATTCTTTTGTCTCCAATTCCTTGAGTAACTGGCCAACTTCCTTTCTATTTCTTGAATTATTCTGAACTCAGTTTCACAGAGGGCAGCCCTTTGCAGCTCCTAGCTTTGTGCAGATAGCTCAATTACAACTCAACACTGAGAGAGAGAGACATCACGGGTGTTAGGTCCCCAGCTCCTAGTTCTGATATCCAGAAAGTCCTCCCTCATAGATCTGGCCTGGCATTTCATCTTTATTTATTTAGAACTTGGACATCTTTGACAATTTATTATTAAAAATTATTTTGTGATTTTTAGCCAACATTTCAGTGTCTGAACAGAAGAGAGTACTTTGCATACATATTAGTCCACCATACTGACAGTGAGTCAGAATGAAATCTGTAAAAATGTTAAGAGTTAGCTAATTCTTTTTTTTTTTTTTATTATACTTTAAGTTCTAGGGTACATGTGCATAACGTGCAGGTTTGTTACATATGTATACTTGTGCCATGTTGGTGTGCTGCACCCATCAACTCGTCAGCACCCATCAATTCATCATTTATATCAGGTATAACTCCCAATGCAATCCCTCCCCCCTCCCCTCTCCCCATGATAGGCCCCAGTGTGTGATGATCCCCTTCCTTAGCTAATTCTTATCAATACTTTCCCCTTCATCTAAGTAAAAAAACTCCAGTCTTAGCCTGTTGAAGGCCCAGCTATGTGGAATGAAAGAAACTAAAATGCCTCCAAAGCCAGAAAATCTCCTTCTGTAGATGATAATGGGGGAGGGAAAACCTGTTCACAACCAGGGGAAAAGAAGAAAGAATTTGTTAGAGCACACAGTGAAGGACCCACAGGGACAAGGACACAATAGTACCTGGGCTGTACCATCATAGGAAGCAGATACCAGCCTTCCATCATGATGTGGGCTCCACGCCACACTGGTAATCTTGGCCGTATGCCCTGAGAGGGTGCGGTAGGGCTCTGTAATGGTCACTGGAGACTCAGGGCTGCTCTCTAAAAGGCAAGGGAAAGACATCACTGCTGCTACTAATAATAACAAAAAAACAAAACAAAAAGTACATCCAGGAAGGCATTCACATGGCAAGAATCAAGATTTTGCCATACATTTCCCAGGTGATTTTTTTTTGAGATAGAGTTTCACTCTTGTTGCTCAGGCTGGAGTGCAATGGTGCAATCTTGGCTCACTGCAACCTCCGCCTCCCGGGTTCAAGCAATTCTCCTGCCTCAGCCTCCCAAGTCTAGGTGATTTTTAGCAGACAACATTGTTAGTTATTAAAAGTGTGGGCACATCCACAGTGCTTAGCATATAGATTACCATCAGAAGTGTTAGGTCTCATTATCACTTATAGGATATTCTAGCTAAAATGTGTAATTTGAATACAGTCATGAGAAAATACCAGACAAATGCAAAATGAGAAAGCATCTACAAAACGAGTGCCCTATCCTCCTCAAAAATGTCACGTAAGATTTTAAAATGTCTGGCTTGGCCAGGTGTGTTGGCTTACGCCTATAATCCCAGCACTTTGGGAGGCCAAGCTGGGCAAATTGCTTGAGTTCAGGAGTTCAAGACCAGCCTGCAGAAACCCTGACTCTACTAAAATACAAAAATTAACTGGGTGTGTTGGTGCACACCTATAGTCCCAGCTACGTGGGAGGCTGAGATGGGTGGACTGCTTGAGCCTGGGAGGCAGAAGTTGCAGTGAGCTGAGATCATGCCACTGAACTCTAGCCTGGGTGTCAGAGTGAGACTGTCTCCAAAAAAAAAAAGGAAGAACACAAAAACCAAAAATCAACCTAGCCAGGCATTGAGGTGTGCACCTCTAGTACCAGCTACTCAGGAGGCTGAGGTGGGAGGATGGTTTGAGCCCAGGAGTTGGAGGCTGTTGTGAGCTATAACTGCACCACTACACTCCAGCCTGAACAATACAATGACACCCAGTTTCTAAAAAATAAATATATACTTTTAATTTTATTTATTTATTTTTTTGAGACGGAGTTTCACTCTTGTCTCCCAGGCTGGAGTGCAATGGTGTGATCTTGGTTCACTGCAACCTCCGCCTCCCAGGTTCAAGCCATTCTCCTGCCTCAGCCTCCTGAGTAGCTGGGATTACAGGCACATGCCACCACGCTCAGCTAAGTTTTGTATTTTTAGTAGAGACGAGGTTTCACCATGTTGGCCAGACTGGTCTCGAACTCCTGACTTCAGGTGATCCGCCCATCTTGGCCTCCCAAAGTGCTAGGATTATAGGCATGAGCCACCACGCCTGGCCTAAATAATTTTTAAAAGGCTGAGAAATTATTATAGATGAAAGGAGACTAAAGAGATATGACAACAAAATGCAAACAGGTGATCCTGTGTTGGAATGTGCGCTGCAGAAAAAAAGAACTACTATTAAGGACATTATTGGATCAGCTGACACAACTAGGATATGGGTGGCTGATTAAATTATTTTATTTTTTTTAAAAGAGCTTAGGTCTTACTCTGTCTATGGCCAAGGGTGGAGTACAGTGACATAGTCGTAGCTAACTGCAGCCTCCAACTCCTGGGCTGAAGGGATCCTCCCACCTCAGCCTGTGAGTAACTGGGCCTATAGGTACCCATCATGTCCAGCTAATTTTTAAAACTTTTGTAGAGATGGGGTTTTGCTACATTGCTCAGGATGGTCCCGAACTCCTGGCCTCAAGTGATCATTCTGCCATGGCCTCCTAAAGTGTTTGGATTATAGGAATGAGCCACCATGCCTAGCCTAAACTATTTGTTTAAACTGACAAATAATAGGTGTATATATTTTAAGGGAAAGATGAAACTCTTGTATATTAAGTTAAACTAACAAACTGGTAATGGATAGGAAAAACTATATACACACACGCACACAGAATAAAGCCAATATGATAACACATCAAAAATTGTTGAATCTATTAATAGGAAAAAATATGAGATTTCTTTGTACAATTTTTGTGACTTTCCTCTAAGTCTAAATTATTTCAAAATAAGAAGGAAAAAATTAAATGAAATGGATTCTGCCAGTTTTCTTCCTTTCTCTATTTTTTTTTTTTTTTTTTTGAGACGGAGTCTCGCTCTGTGGCCCGGGCTGGAGTGCAGTGGCCGGATCTCAGCTCACGGCAAGCTCCGCCTCCCGGGTTCACGCCATTCTCCTGCCTCAGCCTCCAAGTAGCTGGGACTACAGGCGCCCGCCACCTCGCCCGGCTAGTTTTTTGTACTTTTTAGTAGAGACGGGGTTTCACCATGTTAGCCAGGATGGTCTTGATCTCCTGACCTCGTGATCCGCCCGCCTCGGCCTCCCAAAGTGCTGGGATTACAGGCTTGAGCCACCGCGCCCGGCCCCTTTCTCTATTATTTAGTAGATATGATATTAAGTAGATGATTTAGAATCCCAATAAGAATCATAAGGACCAGAACCAGCTTTCTAACATAAGTTCATTAGTTATATACTGTCACTATTTATTACTAGGAAAATACATCTACATTTTAATACATTTTCCATATGGCTTTTAACTCAGCAGAGTCACTACTAGAACCAGAAATATTTTTTCTTGTTACACATAGGATTCTTAGAAAACCACTGAAGTAAATTCTAGAGAAATAAAAAATGTAACTATTTTCACTGTGGCTGAGAGCACATATTTTCTAGCACTCTGAAAACAGTTTAGTGTCAGATTATAATTTCTTCATATTAGGAAAAAAAGTAATCCCACTTCACTCATATTTAAAAATGGCTCTTGTGACCACCTACTATGGTTTTCTCAGGCACCGAAGGGGCCTCAATGAAATTTAAGATTCCTTATGGAATAAATCATACCCATATGAAGATTAACTCATTATAGGCCAGGTGCGGTGGCTCACGCCTGTAGTCCCAGCACTTTGGGAGGCCAAGGCGGGCAGATCACCTGAGGTTGAAGTTTGAGACCAGCCTGACCAATGCGGCGAAACCCTGTCTCGACTAAAATACAAAAAATTAGCCAGGCATGGTGGCGCGTGCCTGTAGTCCCAGCTACTCGGGAGGCTGAGGCAGGAGAATCGCTTGGACCTGGGAGATCGTCCCACTGCACTTCAGCCTGGTGACAGAGCAAGGCTCCGTCTCAAAAAAAAAAAAAAAAAAAAAAGAAAAGAAAGTTAACTCATTAAGCATGGAATAGTACTTGCCAGAACACATACAGACACTGCAATCAGACACTCTAAAGGTGAAACTAGGCTCTATCATATATTAGCGATGATACTTGCTCGAATAAGTTAGTTAACCTTTCTGGGCCTCAGTTTAATCACTGGGAAAAGGAGGATAACATTACCTATCACCCTCACAGGATATTAAGAATCAGGTGTAATCAAACACGGGAATGAAGTATATGTCCTGTGTTTGTGTGTAACACTCAAAAACTGCTGGAGGAAGTATTAAATGGCATAATGTTTATGGAGAGATGCTTAACAATAACTATAAAAAACCATATTCTTTTATCTAGCAATTCCACTTCTAGAATTTTCTGTACAAAAATGATTCATTCATGTTCATGAAGATATATGTATAAGGCAGTTTATTGTACTAGTACTTAAATTGTAAAAAAAAAAATAAATAATTTGAAGGTCATTCAATTATGGAATGGATAAATTATGGTATGCCCATATAATGGAATGAACAGATAATTTTTTTTTTAATTTTTATTTTTTATATAGGTGGGGTCTCACTACATTGCCCAGGCTGGTTTCAAACTCCTGGTCTCAAACTATCCTTCCAGTATGGCCTTCCAAAGTGCTAGGATTACAGGCATGAGCCACTGTGCTTGGCCGACAGATATTTGTTAATAACAGCAAAATAGATCCTTATGTACTGACATAAAAAGATGCCCATGATAAATATCGTAAATTCAGAGAAAAAAACTGCAAGCAGTATATATTATATATAGTAATTTCTTTTGAGCTAGGAACAAAGATTATTCTTTCACACAAGTACACAGGAGGGTAAACCTATTAATGTATACTAACGTATATACATATGTAGGCTATGACTTTATAAAATCTAGAGAAAATATGCAGCAAACTAGTAACATTGGTTATTAAATAAGATTTTATCTTATCATTTTTTTAACTTCATTTTTTTTTCTTTCTTTTTTGAGATAGGGTGTGCTTTGTCACTCAGGCTAAGGTGCAGTGGTACAAATATAGCTCACTGCAGCCTCAAACTCCTGGGATCAAATGATTCTCCCAGCTCAGCCTCCCAAGTAGCTGGGACTACAGGCGTGCACCTCTAAACCGGCAAATTTGTTTTTTATTTTTAATTTTCTGTAGAGACGGAGCCTCACTGTTTAATAGGCTGGTCTCAAAATCCTAGCCACATGTAATCTCGCTGTGGCCTCCCAAAGTGCTGGGATTACAGGTGTGAGCAACTGTGCCCGGCCAACTTCAGCTTCTGTTACCATTTTTGTCATGTTTGAAAGAATTTTAAACTAAGATGAATCTATTACTTTTGAAACAGAAAATGTAGTAAGAATAATATTTATTTTATTATAATGTCAAAAATAAACTAAAAAGTGACAAAGATTAGAATGGAAAGTAGCTGAACAAACGGTATCATCCCCAGTATGAAAGAAACCAGTTACCTATGATAGTCTTCAGGTTGTGCACATAAATGACTGCATTGTTGGAGCCAGAGGCCATCAGATAGCTCAGCTCTGGCTGGCTGCCATGCTCATGATGCCAGCTAATGGTATTCACAAGCTTGTGATGTTGTTGGATAGTACAGATCAGTTTCAGGTTGGGAACCTGAAATATTTCTATTGATCTGGAATAAGAAACACATCAAAACAAGAAAGATGGATGATCAAATTACAAGTTACAGTGCAAACAGTAGCTCCCTCATTCCATCAGTCAAGGAAAGATGAGGTAGAAAAGGATAACCCTTTCTATTACTGCAAAGATCATTCTCTCATAAAAAATCAAGTATAAAAAGTTATTCTCCAAAAAGTACATTCAGCTTTAAAAAATTCTAGCAATATCCTAACAATTCTTTTCTTAAAAAACTTAATTTTTGGCTGGGCGTGGTGGCTCACGACTGTAATCCCAGCACTTTGGGAGGCCGAGGTGGGCGGATCACGAGGTCAGGAGATCGAGACCATCTTGGCTAACATGGTGAAACCCCATCTCTACTAAAAATACAAAAAAATTAGCCAGGTGGGTGGTGGCCCCTGTAGTCCCAGTTACTTGGGAGGTTGAGGCAGGAGAGTGGTGTGAACCCAGGAAGCAGAGCTTGCAGCAAGCCGAGATTGCGCCACTGCACTCCAGCCTGGGTGACAGAGCGAGACTCCCTCTCAAAAAAAAAAAATTAACTTTCCACACTACCTCAGTGTAACAATCTCCTAGCATTCTTTGTTTTTTTTTTTTTTTTTTTTTTGAGACGGAGTCTTGCTCTGCCACCCAGACTGGAGTGCAGTGGCCGGATCTCAGCTCACTGCAAGCTCCGCCTCCTGGGTTTACGCCATTCTCCTGCCTCAGCCTCCCGAGTAGCTGGGACTACAGGCGCCCGCCTCGTCGCCCGGCTAGTTTTTTGTATTTTTAAGTAGAGACGGGGTTTCACCGTATTAGCCAGGATGGTCTCGATCTCCTGACCTCGTGATTCACCCGTCTCGGGCTCCCAAAGTGCTGGGATTACAGGCTTGAGCCACCGCGCCTGGCCCAATCTCCTAGCATTCTAACGATGCTTGATAAAATTGTGTTCATCAGGCCTTCACGACAAATGATGATAGGGAGAAGCTAAAAGAATGAACAGATCAATGGCTGAATTAGGACTGTGTTACTATGATTAACATTGGTCAGGACATAGACCTGAAAAGCATTTCTGACTAGGCTTACTTTAAACAAATGGAGTGAGATTTCGGCAGTTCAACATAGGAGGTGACCATTTTGTGAGGCACAAGACAGCCAAAATACAGTGTAGTCAAATACTCTCAATGGACTGAAAATATCTAAATAATTCTGTAGTTCTCAAAGACACAGGGCACTCCCAGATCAGCAAAGGGTATCAAGAATAAATCAAAATACCAAATACAACTGGGCCTCCCCAGCTAACGTTACAGATGGCATTCGTCAGCTTGTGATCAAATATATGTGCAATCGCAAATTTTTGTATCTTAAAGAAGCAAATACATACCCATCTTCATTGCCAAGAGCCATGATTTTGCCACCTGCTTTCCAACTTATCTCTGTGTGTACAGGCAATTTGTACTAGAAAGCAGAACAAACCAATCTTGACTATAAACATATCTCACAAATCAACAACGACAGCATGAGAAAAAAAAAAAACCCTAGAGTTTAAAAACGTTTTAATTATACAACAGCTATTCTTGTAAATAATCCACATAATTAGTCAAAGGATTACTAAGAACACGCATTCTAATTCTCATTTTCTAACTGGGTCAAACAAAACAAAACAAAACAAACAAAAACCCCCAAGGCCAATAAGTACTAAATGTTTACAATGCTTAACCTTGTGAAATATATACTTAATTAAACTGATCTGTGCCCATCAGCTTCGACAACATGGGGACCATGGGTCCTTAAAGAAAGCTATATAGACTCTCCTTGTTTTCTATCCTTTCAAAGCTTCTTTCCCTGAATCATTTCCCTCACATATCTATATGCTGGTGTTCCCCAAGGCTGCCTGGGCCGCCTTCTCTTGTTAATTGTCTCTCTAGCCCACTCATACATGCTCACAGCTTCTTCATCTATCATTACTGTGAAGGGATTCCAAATTTCTATTTCCAGTTCAGACTCCTAGTATGAACTTCTGATCCGCACATTCAAGGGTTAATAGACTAAGAGTCTTAGGAACAGGAATTTTGTCTCTTTTATTCATTGCTGAATGTTAATGTTTAGATAAAATTAAAGACAATGAGAGAATATAATAGACAATTCAATTTATAACGAAATGTTAGCTTTATACTAGCCATAAAAGTAATGAGCAACAATATAAAAATGCTCACTGGGGCTGGGCATGGTAGCTCATGCCTATAATGCCAGCACTTTGGGGAGCCAAGGTGGGTGGATCACTTGAGGCCAGGAGTCCGAGACCAGAGCCTGGTCAACATGGTGAAACCCTGTCTCTACTAAAGACACGAAAATTAGCCAGGCTTGGCATGTGCTTGTAATCCCAACTACTCAGGTGGCTAAGACATGAGAATCACGTAAATCCGGGAGGTGGAGGCTGCAGTGAGCCAAGATCATACCACCGCACTCCAGCCTGGGTGACAGAACAAGGCTCTGTCTCAAAAAATAAATAAGTAAATAAAAATACTCATTTGAAAAGGGGTAAGGAGGCCAAGGCAGGTGGATCACTTGAGCTCAGAAGTTCAAAACCAGCCTGGCCAACTTGGTGTAACCCCATCTCTACTTAAAAATACAAAAATTAGCTGGGCATGGTGGCCTATGCCTGCAGTCCCAGATACTTGGAGGCTGAGGCAGGAGAATCTCATGAACCTAGGAGACCGGAGGTTGCAGTGAGCCGAGATCATGCCACTGCACTCCAGCCTAAGTGACAGAGCGAGACTCTGTCTCAAAAAACAAAACAAAAAAAAAAAAAAAAAAGAAAAGGGTAAGGAAATGTCAACATTTAAGGTATGACTTCAAAAGACAGTTCTGGCACATACTGACAGAATGATAACGCAAATGTAATTAAACGTGGGAATCTGGGTAAAGGATATAAGCATATTATGTGTATTATTTTCGTAGCTTTGTGTAAATCTAAAATCATTTTACCAGGAAATTAAAAACAAAATGACAATTTTGTCTTGAGTAAAACACTACGCAGTTGCATTTGGACACTATATTGTTATTTTTACCACGGCATCACTTTGGTGAAAGTGGTTGGCCTGAAAAGGATGCTTTATACCTAACACCTGAAAGTTTATAATAAATCATTGTTGCAATTGAGACAAATCTTTTTTGTTTCCGTAGTTCTTTTTTTTTTTTGCCTCATACTCACTGTCTGAGAGGTACTTCTTTGTTTTATTCAAGGATAAAGACTCCTAAGATACATAACTCACAAATTCACGCACAGCCTTATAAGAATATTTAAGAAATCTGACTTAGTATGATGATGGTAATCTCTAATATCATTTATTCTGCAGGATGGGAAACCCAGAGGGATCTGTGATGTAGAAAGAAAAGACTTTAGGACCACAAGAACTCACTTTGATTGAATTGGTGTCCCTGATCAGTTTGTTGATGTCAAAGGCTTCTCCACTAAGCTTCCAGGGGTTATGCTGTAAGACAATCCCTTCTCCTCCACAGCTGTATAAAGCAAGGGAAGGTCTGTCTCCTTCTCCTGTATGAAATAAGAAAAGAAACTTATCAGTTTTGTACTTCACCAGCTTAACTATTTGTTGCTATAGTGTGACCGTATCATACTATATAGTTGTTTTAAAAGAACTATATATTTGAAACATTCTAATACACTGGAATAAAATCACTGTTCTTTCCATCTGAACACAGTTGTTGGGAGCAGAAGTAAAAAAAAAACTATACTACTATAATTCTAGGTTAATTTATGTGATGCAACATATCTGCTTTAAACATTCTTCTGGTATTCATAATAATAGGGGTCCAAAAGCTGGGATCAGAAAACAAACATATATGTTCTCAAAGCAAGGCTTCTGAGAATTTGCTTTTTCTTCCAGAAATGAGTACTCTTTGGGAATTATATAGCACAGTAGGACTTTCTATGTCTTATAACAATGAGATGTCATCCAAGTAGTGATTTCCTTAGTATCACAGCAATCCTCTTGTTAATTTTTAACAAGCAGTGATTCTGGTGGGTTTCTGTAAGTGCAAGTTTTACTTTTACCACAGGTAGATCTCAAATCAAATATCCAGTAAACATTTGTTGAATAAATGAACTACAAATTCCAATGCTACTTGAGTTATGATAAATCTACTTATCCTCTCTATGTAATGCAATTCCTATAGAAATTTACAGATGTTTCATCATAGATGGTTAAGAAAAGTTTATCAGAGATTTTTGATGAATACATTCATTTAAAAAGCTAATAGAAAAGACTCACTACTTTAGGAATAAGAAATAGAAAGATAAGGGTTAGGGGCTAGAAGAGGGAAAGGAGCAGAAGGCTGAATTAAAGGCAAGAGATCATTTCAGAAACTCTAAGTTTGCTTTTCCTGTGGGTGAAAACAGATATTATTCCATTAATATACTGAAGTATCATTCTAATTCTGATAAAATTAAAAAGTGACAGTAAGTTTTAGTGAAAAATATTAGACTGGGTATCAGGATCCAGCATGATACCTACACATACAATGAAAAAATTCAGATGAAATAGAAGAAACAATGCTTTAGTGAGTTTGGGGAAGCTTATTATGGGTAAATGGTTTCTCCCAGGAATTGTGATTTATCGTCTGCCACTACTGTCTTCATGAACCCCTGGGGACATAAGCAGCCCACATAAGCAGTCAGTGCACTAGACCATTTATGACTCTTTCCATCTTTAATATTTTAAGATTAAACTGAAGGAATACTCTCATATTCGTTACGGAATTGCTCAGACACTTACCAAGTGACATGGGGGGTACTGGTGGCCCCCAGGCTAAAGTATATACAGTCTTCTTATGATATGTGCTAGAAATCTGTGGAGGCCTTTAGAGGAGCGGGGAGAGAGAACAAACGGAGATTTAAACAAAAAGGCATAGTGAAAAACAGACCATCTTTTTCTAAAAGGTCCCCATTATAAATGTAACTACTAATAATTGGAGAAAAATAATTCAACGATATCTTGCTCCAAATAGTTGATTGTAAAGTAGTTAATTATAATATTTACATTTAAATTATATTTAAATATCAAATAATGAAATAATATTTACTACCAAAACGATTAAGTCACAAACATATCTTACCCCCGCAAAAAATGTTACTCCTACCCATCTAGCCAGAACATATATTATCAATACCCAAATGTATTCACTTTACAGTCATATAAAAGATGATAAGTCATTTTAGACTTACTCTGTGCCATTAACATTTCTTAAACTGAGACAAGATTTCAAGGTACAGAGATTTTCAATTTGTGATTGTCTTTTAAAGAAGGCATACTCCTAAGAGCATTTTCAAAGGTTGTTGTGGTAATAGTATGTGATGTGTCAGTAGAGCATGCTTAACTTTGTAGGAAAAAACCAGGCAGCACTGTTCTTTATCATAAAATATCATACATTCTTTGTATGATTTTAGAATTTCAGAGCCTACGAATAATTAATAATTAGCAGCTGACTTACTTCCATTAATCTGACAAATTTATAGTAATCATGCTAGAGAATAAATCAAAATTTCTAAAAGAAGTTTATAATTTATAAACAGGTTAATTTTTACTGTAGCGTATTTCTTTTCTTTTTTTGAGATGGAGTCTCGCTCTGTCTCCCAGGCTGGAGTGCGGTGGCACGATCTCTGCTCACTGCAAGCTCCGCCTCCCAGGTTCATGCCATTCTCCTGCCTCAGTCTCCAGAGTAGCTGGGACTACAGGCACCTGCCACCATGCCCGGCTAATTTTTTGTATTTTTAGTAGAAATGGGGTTTCACAGTGTTCGCCAGGATGGTCTCGATCTCCTGACCTCGTGATCCGCCTGCCTCTGCCTCCCAAAGTGCTGGGATTACAGGCGTGAACCAATGTGCCAGGCCTTAAAATAGTGTTTTGAGAGTTAAAAAAGGAAAACAGTCAACTGCATGTAGGTTCTACATGAGTACTTGGAGAACTGCATATAAAAAGGACAGCTCTGGCCAGGCACAGTGGCTGGGATTACAAGTGCTGGGATTACAGGCGTGAGCCACCGCGCCTGGCCCAATGTTCTTTATAATCTCCCCCACCCTTAAGAAGTTTCTTTGTAATTCTGCCCACCCTCGAGAATGTACTTTGTGAGATCCACCCCCTGCCCCCAAAACATTGCTCTTAACTCCACCGCCTATCCCAAAACCTATAAGAACTCATGATAATCCCAACACCTTTGCTGACTTCTTTTCGGACTCAGCCCACCTACAACCAGGTGAAATAAACAGCCACGTTGCTCACACAAAGCCTGTTTGGTGATCTCTTCAAACGGACATGTGAAACAGCTACCAAAATGAACAACACAGGTTTGGATTCTAATCAAGCCTCTAGGGCAGCAGCGTACAAAAATAAACAATGTAAGCCACAAATATGAACGGTATATGTAACCTAAAGTTTTCTAGTAGCCATATTTAAAAAAAGCAAAAAAAAAAAAGTGAAATTTTATTAATGTATTTAACTCAGCAGACTCAAAATATTATTTAAAATGTAATAAAAAATAAAATAATTATTAATGAGACTTTTAACTTTTTTCAAATATTAAGATTCGGAACTCCGGTGTATTTTACGCTTATAGCACATCTCAGTTTGGACTTGGCACCTTTCAAGTGCTCTGTAGTCACCTGTGGTTAGTGACTGCTGTAGTGCACAATGTAGCTCTACACATAACTTCTAGTTCATACGAAATATAGGGAACAGGGAAACGAGTTAGAAGCTACCACAAGGAGATAACTGACAAGTCCAAAAGGTGGAATAGTTTACCAAACAACTGATCTGTAGTCTTCAAATTGAAAAGGCAATGCTATGAAAAGGAAACTGAGGGATTATTCTTGAGCAGGGGTGTCCAATCTTTTGGCTCCCCTGGGCCACAATGGAAGAAGAATCACCCATTTCTTACTTGTTGGAGTAGGTGTCATACAATCCCACTTTTCCATCATCAGTTCCAAAAGCTAAGCAACCTTCCTTGGTTGGGTGCCAGCACAGCTACAAAAAAAGAGTTCCCAAGTGAGAATATAAGAAATGGGGCATATAGTTAAAGGAATCCTTACATTACCCTTTAAGGATCCAAAGAGAAAACTTTCTGGCTCTGATTTCTTCATTATTTAAAGGAGAAAAAGGTTATTAAAAACAAAGTCAATGTCATCTGTAATCTTTCATCCAAAAAACCGACTGTAGATCTTGTATCTCTCTTTCCAGATATTTTTGTGAATAAGCTTATACACAATTGAAAAAACCAAATGAGTTCAAATACATAAATGATGTGCATTATACACTGTCGAGTGGGAATAAAAGATTCTGGAAGAATTTAGAAAATACAGTTCTATTAATATTAAATAGCTTACAAAATTTGAAAAGACAGATCATAAACTGTCCACAGTAGTTCTCTGGATTATTCAAGTAGGGGACTGGAGTGGAGGGTAAAGTAGGAAAAAAATGTTTCCTTTCTCCATTTTTGTGTTGTTTGATTTTCTTTTTAAACCGTAGAAGTTTATTACCTTTAGATTCAGTAGCCAAAAGAAAGGTATCACTTTAGAGAAAACCAAAAAAATTACACATACCGTATTGTAACCTGCTTTCCATGTTTTATAATTGACATTTTTCATGAATCATTTATATACCTTTCCATATTAAGGAAGAAAGAATCTACATTATCATTTTCAATAATTTGATGCAATTCCAACATGTGGTTATCTTATAACTTAATGTATTTTCTATGAATATACAGTCAGGCTATTTCTAACTTCTTACTATTATAAAAAATGCTGAGATGAACAAAGTCTTAATACATTTAAACTCTGAAGGATAACGGGTTTGGTTACAGGATCCTTCTGCTTTCCTAGTTTCAAACTTCACTGAACATACTTTAAAACTTTTGATTACCAACAGAGCTCATTTAAATGAACAGGCATGAAAGAGAATTATTTGAAAAAAAAAAAAAAAGTTCAAAACAAGCTCAAAAAAAGAATCCTTACCGCTGTAACCTTGGACTTGACACCTTGCCAAAAATGTTTCACATCATAGTTGTTCTTTATGGAGAGTGTATTCCATACACGGATCATGCCATCCCCAACACCTATGGCCAAAGAGCCTACGTCCACAGAAGAGAAAGCCAGGCTGTATGCAAACCCACCAAGGGAAGGCAGGGTCCAGCAGCACTCCAGGGTGGCCATGTCCCAGCATTTTACCTGCAAAGATTAATGGTAAGGGCCTAAACATAAAAGAACAGAGAAACAAGAAAAAAAAAAAAAAAATCTGATATGTGAAATGGGATAGGCTCAAAGAGTGGGTAAGGATAACGTATGTCTTCCAGTAGGAATCAAAGAAAGCACTACTAAGAAAAAAAAAATTAGTAATAAATTATGTTGTTTAAAGGGATCTTAAAATACATTTATTCCCAAAGATGTCAAGTGAATTCAGGGTTACACAATTAATAAACCAGAACCCACACCTCCTGTCTCCAAGTTCGGTGGTCTTTCTGTCTTATTATAGCACTGGTAACCTCCTCATTTGGCAAACTCTAAGGAAGAAGATGGCCTCAGCACAGTGGAAAAATCAAAGAACTGCTCTCTCAAAAGGCAAAACACCTTATCATACCCCGGGAAGAAGGTGTGGTAAGTTTTTAATCATCACTTGATGATTAAAAAGAGACAGGCTTGGGAGAAAACGAAGTCTACCAAATAAGCCTAGTTTAACCGCAAAACAGTAAGGTAACAGGCTTTCAACTAAAGTCAATAGTCTCTGAAAGATTTCTATTCTGCTACATAAACTACAAACCAGGATAAACCATAGCATGAGGACTTAACACAGGGGTGTCCAATCTTTTGGCTTCCTGGGGCCACAGTGGAAGCAGAATTGTCTTGGGCCACACATAAAATACACTAAGCTGGGCATGGTGGTTCATGCCTGTAATCCCAGCACTTTGGGAGGCTGAGGCAGGCGGATCATGAGGTCAGGAGATCGAAGCCATTCTGGCTAACACAGTGAAATCCTATCTCAAAAAAAAAAAAAAGCAAGGCGCAGGTGGTGCACGCCTGTAGTCCCAGCTACTTGGGAGGCTGAGGCAGGAGAATGGCGTGAACCCAGGAGGTGGAGCTTGCAGTGAGCTGAAATCGTGCCACTGTACTCCAGCCTGGGAGACAGAGCGAGACTCCGTCTCAAAAAACAAAACAAAACAAAACAAAACAAAACAAAAAACCACTAACAACAGCTGATGAGCTTAAAACCATCCTGAGCCATGGGTTGGACAAGCTTGACGTAATACATCCTTCCCTGGGCAAAACTACCCTTCTTTATCATGTCTGCTTTAACAAAAAACCATTTTGGTGGGTCTTCACATTCTCCCTACATGTGAGCTATTGATATATTCAGTGCTGATCTGTAGCAGTAACTCTGAAATTGGAGTCAGGGGTGGGGTATTATGACTTGATAGGTGCTTTGAAAAAGCCCTCTAATCCCACCCAAGTTGTAAACTGCTGTTCTACAATGCTGAGTGAAAATAAGCAGTTCTTACATCTCTATCCATTGATGTGGAAAGTAACAGCTGTTTGTCATCCTCTGTTTGTAAAGAACATAAATTAAACACAATTCTTGAATGATTTTGCCCTTCTGATGAGGCACTGAAGAGGGTGTATTTCCGTCTCCAAGATTGAGTGAGATCCCATTGCAACAGTTCACCTCTGTGAAGGAAAAACATAAGCATTAGTTCTTTTACAAACAATCTGAAAACAAGTGACTGTTGAGTCACAGAGTCTAGGCTCATAGCTGCAAAATGATTTGTCTTTTAAGGAGAGAAAAATTGCATATTCTGAAGATACGCCCAAAATATCTCTGGGAAGGCTGGGTGCAGTAGCTCACATCTGTAATCTCAGCACTCTGGGAGGCCGAGGCAGGAGGATAGCTTGGAGCCCAGATCTCAAGAAGAGCCTAGGCAACAAAGTGAGGCTGTCTCTACAAACAATTAAAAAATTAGTTGGGCATGGTGGTGCACACCTATGGTCCCAGTTACTTGGGAGGCTGAGGTGGGAGAATTGCTTGAGCCCAGGAGGTTGAGGCTGCAGTGAGCTGTGTTTGCATCACTGCATTCAAGCCTGGGTAACAGAGCAAGACCCTGTTTAAAAAAAAAAAAATTTAGCCACAGAAAGGGGAACCAAGTAGCCAGGGAAGACAGGACAGTTTATGATATAATTTCATTCTTCTTGAACCATGTGAGTATATTGGACTACCCTTTTAACAGATTTATCTCCAGCTACTAGAAGTAGGTAGTCAATGAACTCTGTTTACTGAATGGGCACAGCCATCCAACCTAAGAGAAAATATTATAACCATCTCCTCTTTCTACACATGAAGTGACTGAAGCTCAGAAAAGTAAAGGGTCTTGCTCATGAGTAGAAGGCAGTAAGTGACAAAGTGATTCTGAAATTTAGTTCTGACTTCAGAGTCCTTATTCCTAACTGCCAGACTATACTTATTTGATCTTTTTACAGCTCTGTTAGTAGACAGCACAGGCATCAGTCTCATAATTTTTCCATTTCAAATGGGGTCTATCATAATACAAGCCTTGGCCATTATTTTCTCCATCTACAAAGAGAAACCTAAAAGTCCTTGAGGCCAAATAGAAAAACAAAACATATCTAAGAAAGCATGACCAAAAAAGACTTACCCAAAACAGCTCGATACCAGCTGTGTTGGCTGATTGCTGGGCCAATGGAGTGTCAACCAAAGGCGCTCTTTAACAGTTGGGTCTATACCCCCTCCTCTTCTCTTCAGAAAGGGCAATTTCAAAATCATCACCCCTGCAGATTAAAAGGAAGGCCAATGGGCACTCAAGACAGTGAAATTACATGCATGACATTGCTGGCAGTTCACAATACACAGTCTGTGCTGTAAAAGCTTGTTAGTTTGGTTACTGAGAATTCAGATCTCATTTTCCAATGGTTACAATTACAACCATTATAATGGTTATATTTTTAACCACTATAAATAGTGGTTAATACTAGTCTAGCTACATTTAGGTCAAATAAGCTTCCATAGGCTATCTCGACAACCTCAACACATTAAGAGTATATTTTCTTTTTTTGGCCAGGCGTGGTGGCTCATGCCTGTAATCCCAGCACTTTGGGAGGCTGAGGCGGGCAGATCATGAAGTCAGGAGATCAAGACCATCCTGGCTAACATGGTGAAACCCCGTCTCTCCTAAAAATACAAAAAAATTAGCCGGGCGTGGTGGTGGGCGCCTGTAGTCCCAGCTACTCGTGAGGCTGAGGCAGGAGAATGGCATGAACCCGGGAGGCGGAGCTTGCAGTGAGCAGAGATTGCGCCACTGCACTCCAGCCTGGGCGACAGAGCGAGACAAAAAAAAAAAAAAAAAAAAAAAAAAAAAAAAAAAAAAAAAAAGAGTATTTTTTTGGTCTGGGACAAGGAGTGCCCAAGTAAAACTGAGAACCCAGCTGGTAAAACAGCTGAGTTGTGTACTCAAAAGCACCACAGTGACATAACTCCAAAGTGAAAAGGACAGAGACTGGGATTACTATTGCTAGTCGGCAAGAAATCCAACAAAGAAGAAAAATTTTGCAGTCAACATGCTGTGGCTGGGGAGTACCTCCACCCGACGCACTTCTAATCACAGTTTTTAAAACTGTATTGTGCATCAGAACCACAGGTGAAACTTTAAAAAATACATATGCCAGGGCCTAACTCCTATAGATTCTGACTCAGTAGATCTGAGGTGGGGTACAAGAACCTACCTTTTCTAAAAACTCTCCAGCTGATTCTGCTGCACAACCACAATTGAAGGCCATTATACCAGACACCTCTAAGTGTACAGGTTACCCTTCTGGAGGGATCTTCAGCCTTATGTTCCCACATGGAGTTTAGCTGTAGTATGCCCAAAAGTAGCCCGTAAACCTTAAAAAAGTTCTTTCAAAAATATACTATTAGTTACCTACCATTGATGAAGCTTGCCATTGATGATGACCACATGCCAAGCGCTGTGCTACTTGCTTTACACGCATTTGGGCAAATATGATAAAACTATCATGGTTTAAAATAAAGTGGAAAGTACATCCATGTTCATAGCATATTATTTAGAATAGTAAAACATGGAAGCAACCCAAATGTCCATCAGTGTGTTAGATACGAGTTCCAAATTTCTCTTCAAAGAATCAATAAGTCAGTACGTTCAATTATTTGCCTTCTATTTTTAAACTTAACTTCCTCATGGCCGGGCGCAGTGGCTCAAGCCTGTAATCCCAGCACTTTGGGAGGCCGAGACGGGCGGATCCCGAGGTCAGGAGATCGAGACCATCCTGGCTAACACGGTGAAACCCCGTCTCTACTAAAAATACAAAAAAAAAAAAAAAAAAACAAAACACTTAACTTCCTCATAAAGCAACCTTTTTCGATTACCTGCTCCACCCTGACTCATTCTGAATTCCTGCTCTGCCATAACCATTTTTCCTGCCAAAGCACTCACCCTGGCACTCTCTTTAAATTAGCCAATCGGAATTAGTTTAGCCTGTGTGGTCTAACCCTAGCCAATAGGGGAACGACACAGCAGCAGGGGCCACGTGTGTCAGGGATAAGAACCCCTTCCCCTCCCTTGTCCAAGTGTGCGCTCACCATTGCTCCATCTGTAAGGGCGCACCCTTCTATAGAAGTACATTGCCTTGCTGAGAATTAAAAAGAAAATTTTATATTTGCGTGCTATTTCTTTTGTGGCACCAAAATATTATTCATAACAAGTGGATGAGTGGGTATGCAAAATGTGGTACACACATACAATGGAATATTATTCAGCCTTAGAAAGAAAGGATATGTTGACATACGGTACAACATCAACGAACCTCAGGGATATATGCTAAGTGAAATAAGCCAATCACAAAAAGACATATCATATGTATAATTTCACTCAAAGAAAATACTCAAGAGTAGTCAAAATGATAGAGCAGAAAGCAGAACGATGGCTGCCAGGGCCTGGGCGGGCGGGGGGGGGGGGGGGGGGAATGGAGAGTAGAACTCTGGAGATGGGTGGTTGTGACAGTTGCACAACTTTAGGGTATACTTAATACCACTTAAATGTATACTTAAAAGTGATAAAAATGGCAAATGTTATATTTTCCACCACAACTTAAAAAACTGCGGAAAAAAAATAAAATGGAGAAGCCCGCTAGAAAGAGAAAAGCAAGATTTTTTACTATAAAGGTTATATTCTCTACTATACTATAAATATTCATTATGCCTAGAGTTTCTCCTAATTTTTAAACTTAACGAGAAAAGTTCTGTTCAAAGAGAAATCTGGGAAAGCTAAATGATTGAGGGGCTCTATAATTTGGACAAAATGAGCTTTTACACATAATTCTAGGCTGGGTGTATGTTATTCTGCATTTGTGCATTAGAAGCTCTAACTCTTGAGATCTTTTCCATTCTCCTGGCCTAGGCCATATCATGTTCTAATACTCCTGTTTTTATTACAAATATTCTGCTCTCCATGCCAAATAGTAACCCTTCTATAAAGCAAGAGGTCCTTGTCTTCTTCTGGAGTGCATGGGAAATACTCATCTCTAAGGCCAGATGTTGAGAGAATAGAGAGTTCTAGCCCAGGCTCAAATGAGGAAGCAGAATTCTAGACCAAAAAGTGAAGAACTGCTCTCAGATAGATGACACACCCACAGGACAATAAGACAGAACAAAAAACCCTCTACTTCCACCAGATCAACATAGGTTACATCACAAAGGAAAGATCAATCTTACCTCGGCCTCTAGAACAGCTCCAGATTCGAATGGTTTGATCTTTGCTTCCAGTGGCTAAGTAGCAGCCTTTTGTTACTGGAGCTTGTGCCACAGCATTCCCATTGGTAATTTCAGCTTCTTCTATGAGATAGGTAGCAATTTTGCTTTTAATTTGCATTAAACACGCACTAATATAAAAAAATTAGTTTGCAAGAGTTCCCAAAACTTAGCTATCTCTTTCATAGGTCTGAACTATAAAATTTGAAGTTTTATGTATAATTAAAATGATATAATTCAGCCGGGCACAGTGGCTCATACCTGTAATCCCAGCACTTTGGGAGGCTGAGGCAGGTGGATCACCTAAGGTCGGGAGTTCAAGACCAGCCTGACCAACATGGAGAAACCTGTCTCTACTAAAAATACAAGATTAGCTGGGCATGGTGGCGCATGCCTGTAATTCCAGCTACTTGGGAGGCTGAGGCAGGAGAATCGCTTGAACCTGGGAGGCGGAGGTTGCAGTGAGCTCAGATCTCGCTCCAGCCTAGGCAACAAGAGCAAAACTCTGTCTCCAAAAATAAGTAAATAAATAGACAACAGATAAAATGATATAATTGTACCCGCTCTGCTCTTCAGGCCTCGAGAGTACTGAACCTTCCCTTAAACCATCTCTACCTGAAGTTTCCTCTTGGTTTATAGATAAACAATCTTCACCAGGCAGGGGACACCAGGCTATGGAGTGGATTTCATCATCATGGCCTCGAAGCCTATGAATAACTTCTCCTTTCTTACTGATGTCAATTATCACCACTATGCCATCCTTGTAGCTAAAAAACAAGAGTTAGAAATATTACTAAAAAAATGAAGACAGAACAGAGTCTCTAGCAAACATTTTGGCTTAGAGTTACCACTGGCGTATTCCTTAAAGTTAGGTGCATTTGGGGTGGCGGAGGAGGGAAGAGGACAAAAAATAATTTTGTTTCTTCCCTTTTTTAAATGTGCTCACCTTATGTCTCCTGGTTTTGTTAAAACCCTTCTCTCTAGGATCAAACTCTTGGCAGTAGGTAATTCTATGTACGTTGCATGGTACAAAGCTCACAGTGGACCATGATTTTGTTCTAAGGGAACTTTCGCAGGTTTTGCAAGGGTCCAGCAACTCTTCTTTTTTTTTTTCCCCTCTCTGTTGTCCAGGCTGGAGTGCAGTGGCACAATCACCACTTACTGCAGCCTTGACTTCCCAGGCTCAAGCAATCCTCCCACCTCAGCCTCCCAGAGTAGCTGGGACTACAGGTGCATGCCATGCTCAGCTAATTTTTGAATTTTTTTTGCAGAGGTGGGGTTTCACCATGTTGCTCATGCCTGGTCTCGAACTCCTGGGCTCAAGTAATCTACCTGTGTTGGGCCTCCCAAAGTGATGGGATTACAGGCATGAGCCACCACACCCGGCCAACTCTTCTAATTAGAGATAATTTTATCCTAGTGCACTGGAAAATAATCTCTTTTTTATAAGTGATACTACTTTTTTTAACTGTGAACTTAACAAAAGTTGCAGAATTCTACACTCTAGACCTGTATATTCCAAGGCTGTCATTTTATGAATTCAGAAGAAACTGAGAAATTCTAATAGCTTTTTAAAAATGAATTAGTTCAGATACATAAAAAAAGTAATCTACCACCCTGCCGAAGAAAAATAATTACCAATAGAGCTGAAGTCCTCTGTACATTCCACCTCAATCAAACCTCTCTCCTTGCCAGATCTCCTCTCCTTTTCTTCCTTTACCCAGAGGTCAAACTCTATTTGTGAATTGTGTTATATCATTTCTAGCCTTTCTTTGTATATATTCCTAAATAAGATATAGATTTTGCATATTTTAAAACTGCATATAAATGCTATCATCTGTTTTCCTGCAGCTTGTTTTTTTCACTCATTCTGTTTGTAAGTCATCCATGTTGATACACGTAACTCTAGTTCCTGGCCAGTCATTACACTATTGTATTAGTACTGCAGTGTGTGAATACATCAAAGTTTATTCATTTTCCTTTTGAAGGGCTTCCATTTTTTACAACAAAAAAAAATGCTATTAATGTTCAGGTACATGTCTAAGACAATTTCAGGTTTGATGCCCAGTAATAGAACTGCCAGGATGTTAAGATACATGCATCTTTATTAGAAAGTACAAAACTGCATTCTACAAAGTTGTTGTACCTATTCACACTCCCTACACGTTTAGAGCATTTGACAGGGAAGAACACCAGCACAGCTTTATTTAATTTTTTTAAAAAGAAAGACATACTAGAGTATGTCAACCTTTGAAGAGCTGGACTTTGAAAACTGCCAAGTTATGCAACCTAATTGTCAACAGATCAAGCTATTTAGAAATCTGAATCAAGCTTTCTGGGAATAATACTATTCTGAAGATCCTCCCCTGACCCCTGCCTACTACCTTTCTGTTAATCCTCTCTAGCAACTCTACTGCAACGCTGCTCCCACTTTAAGAGACTGCCGATCCAGTCCTCTTCCATTTTCACTATCACTATCACTCACCCACACCTGTCTTTCCATACTTCCGCCAACCCAATGCAGCACAGATTTCATGATCCATCACTATCATCGACTTTATTATTATTATTATTTTTTAAATAAGAGTCTCGCTCTGTTGCCCAGGCTGGAGCGCAGCGGTGCAATCTCGGCTCACCACAACCTCCACCTCCCAGGTTCAAGCGATTCTCCTGCCTCACCCTCCTGAGTAGTTGGGATTACAGGTGTGCACCAACACGTCTGGCTAATTTTTGTTTGTTTTTTTGAGATGGAGTTTCGCTCCTGTTGCCCAGGCTGGAATGCAATGTATCAATCCTGGCTCACCACAACCTCCGCCTCCCGGGTTGAAGCGATTCTCCTGCTTCAGCCTCCCGAGTAGCTGGGATTACAGGCATGCACCACCACACTTAATTTTGTATTTTTAGTAGAGACGGGGTTTCTCCATGTTGGTCAGGCTGGTCTCGAACTCCCGACCACAGGTGATTTGCCTGCCTTGGCCTCCCAAAGTGCTAGGATTACAGGGGTGCACCACGGTGCCTGGCCTAATATTTTATTTGTAGTAGAGATGGGGTTTCACCATGTTGGCCAGGCTGGTGTTGAACTCCTGACATCAGGTGATCCGCCCGCCTCGAGCCTCCCAAAGTGCTGGGATTACAGGTGTGAGCCGCTGCGCCTTATCACTAACTTTTAAAACTACCCATACTTCCCGTCTCCTTCTCTCTCAAGAGTACTTACTCCACAAAGCCCCAAACCTGGCTGAATCCAACTATCTCCTTTCTCAAACAGTTTGGGTTTACTTTAAATTTAGAGTCACGATTCTTTGTTTGCCACTCAACAGTGAACACTGGGCCTACAATTTTCCTTAGTACATTCATTTTCCTATTCTCTTTGACCATTTTCATACCTCTTTGCATATCCAGTTTCAACCCCATGCTGAACTTGACTATCCCTCTGACTTATGCCACACTGAGAAAATCAGAAATCCCAGAATGGAACACTTTCTTCTTCCAAACACATCTACAAATCTACCTGCACCTATTTCTATATTCCCAGCTGTTCTTTCTTCTTGTCATCTGAATCCAATCCCCTTTTGACTTTTCAGCATCACCCCTGCATTTATCACAGTTTACTCCTGCAACTAGCTCTTCCTCTTTTCAAGCCTTACTTCCATCAGCATAAAAACAGGTCCCCGTATTTCCCATTTAATACTCCCTTGACCCCATCTATCCCCTCTGGCTTCATGTCTATGCACATTTTTACAACAAACTTTGTGAAAGAGTTCTTGTCTCTTTGTATAACTCTATTACCTTAGCCCCCAGTCTTTCAAATTCACTCCAGTCAGAATTTCTCCTTCAACATTCTAGGGAAATTGCTTAAGTCTTCAAATTAGAGAAAATGGACATCTTTCAATGAGAAGTACATGAAATGGTGAAGGAAACGGGGATCATGTGAAACAACCTTGGTGATCAATGAGGAAACAGATCCCAATGCCATATCACTTTCCCAATCTAGAGGGAGCGCTCAGAACTAGAGAGACCCAGCAAAGTCATCTGACACCTGGGAGTTCATGTGATATCAAAAGGCAGTAGAGAAAGGGAAAAAGGTGAAAGAGGGCATTTTCTACATTTAAAGGTTGACTGGAGGAGTTAGAGATGAAGAACCAAGAAAGTACAGTACCATGGAAACCAAGGAAACAAAAAAAGAGGGAGGGGCAGAAACAGTAAGGACCTGGAGGAATAAATGATGCCAAGGGCTCAGGGGGAGTGGTTAACATCTGTAGATGGTTTCCTTTGTGGAATAAAAGGACAGAAGAAGATAAAGAACATGCAAAACACGATCATAAACAAACAAAAATCATCAATACAGATGGCACAGTACTTACCCAATGGCTACTAAATCTTCATGATGAGGTGAACAAGTAAGACAGAAAATTGTCCTGGGTTCTATAAAGAGGTGCTGGCTGTCATTTCTGTTAAGCCAGTAACAAAAAACTACTCCTTTTTCATCCCCAGATACTATTAAGTCCTTTACTCGAGGAGACCAATGTAATGTTGATATTGTATGCTTTAAAACAAAACAAAAATTTGTTGTCAATGCTCAAGTTTTACTTAATTTTTAACTTGTATCACAAACCAGCATAATGCTACATATATACATTAAAAGTAGTTAATACTTATTAGTAGTACTTGTTTAACAACATGGTATTAACAAAATGGTGGGAAGATTTAGACTACTGGGAATCAAACAATCATTAAAAATTTTTTTAATAGCTTAATGCAAAGTTCTTACAAAGATTAGGTAAGCCTTTTCCTTTTTCTCTCAAAAGGTAGGTATATCAAGTAACTACATAGCTTAGAAATGAGTTTCATTCACGCATTGACAATCTATATCAGGAGTCCATTTATATCAATAACCAGAGGGTAACTGTTTTAGACCTTGTGGGCCATACCATGTCTGTTGCAACTACTCAACTCTCGTAGCATGAAAGCAGTCATAGACAATGCTTAAATGAATTAGTGTGGTTGTATTCTAACAAAACCTATTTACAAAAGCAGTTTGCCAACCTCCGGTTTGTATGTATCTCCTTTCAAAAAAAAGTTGAGACATCTTACAATATGGTTTCTTATCTAATTAATGAACACAATTACAAGTTACTTTGCACAGATGAGCTAGCAAAACTAGCTTGCAACAGAAGAACCCCTTAGCACAGATATATAAAAACGTTCTGAGAAACCAGTAAGCCATGGTACCTGATGGAGTGCATGTTCTGTCACAACTGTTTTTGTCTCTACATCCCATATTTTCACAGTTCCATCGTCGGAGCTGGTGGCACAGAGGTTGTACTGACCAGGGTGATGAGAAAATGTGAAGCCGGAGACCCTTTCAGTGTGTCCCACCAACTCTCCTATGACTTCAAGCAAAAACAGACGCTAGGTTAATCCAAGTGCTATCCAAGGTTCCTGGCAGAATCATACTGTTGTTGGATGATGAGTGAGCAGATGCTTTGGCGTTACTTAACCCATGGTATAACTGAAAACCGAAGGACTTACAATCAGAATTCCTAAGTGCTGATATTGGCTGTGCCACGTGACTTCGAACAAACCTCTGAGCCTCAGCTTCTCAACTGTGAAATGAATGTTGATATTCTTTGCTCTGCTTAGTTCACAAACTGGAAAGTAGCTCAAATAATGTGAAAGTGGCTTTTATTTAGATGTGGCCAGAATAAATTACCTGGTACGTCATATCCTAAGGCACAATCAAAGCCTAGTTTGGAGCCTGAAAGCATCTGGTTTAACCCACTCATCTTACAGTAAGGAATGCCACACGTTGCAGGATCTTGCTTAGGGCCTGCAGCTGTAGTCAAACCCCAACCCCAGGAAAGCTCCCGGCGGGCTGGCGCGCACCGGGATGGGCGGGGGAGCCATATAAATGGCCGGGACTATGAAAGGCTAAGTAAGCAAGCGGTCCCACGTGGAAGCTCCAAGAGGCGGGACCGCTGGGCCACAGCATGGTGTAGCTCATGCTGGAGACCAGAAGCAACTCAGCTTAGTGACTGTGGGCTGCCTCTCCTCCCAGCCTGAGCCTCAGTTTCCTTAGCTGTAGAAAACGGGGTGGCTGGAGACATCCACTCGGCGCCTCTTGGGAGCGCAGAAAGGGCAGGAAGTCTCGAGCCCAAGGGTGGTGAGTTACCTCGAAACGGGGGTGTCCCAGGACTCTCGCCTGCGCTCGGGCCTACGCGGACAAGGAAGACAGAGGTCCGCGCGGCGAAGCCAAAGAGGCCCCCGGGCACGGCATCGCTGCAGCGGGCGCAGTACCAGTTGGGGGAGGGCAGCAGCGTCCGCGGCTCCTGCCCCATCACTACAGGCCGTCGGAGCCAAGAGAAGCACCCACAACCGAACGCTCGTAGCCTCACGCCTTAGACAGGGAGTGGGGCGGGGTGAATTCCGAGCCCCGCCTTCTCGGGCAGTCGCTACGGTGCGCATCGAGGCCCAGCCAGCACCGCGCGTTCCGTTCCCGCTACCGGCGGGCTGGGAAGGGCCGGACCGCGCGTGCTGCGTTGGCCCCCAGTACCTGGCCCGCGGAAGGAGGTCCGCCGCAACCCTGGCTAGGATCGTGTGTTGCCTGAGCACAGCCCCGAGGTTAAGCATTCTCACTTCGCACAGAAAGGCACAAAATTAGAGGATTAGACTAGTAGAACCAACACTCCACGCTACCAGTTTATTGTTTGGATCCGTTCGACCACTATCCTGTCCAGTGTTTTTTGAACGCTATGTGCCAGGGTACTTTGCTGGTTGTGGAGGTGTTTTAAAGATATTCACAAGAGGCCGGGTGCTGTGGCTCACGCCTGTAATCCCAGCACTTTGGGAGGCCGAGGCGGGCGGATCACGAGGTCAGGAGTTAAAGACCGGCCTGGTCAACATAGTGAAACCCCTTCTCTACTAAAAATACAAAAAATAAAATAAAATAATAAAATAAGCTGGTGTGGTGGCAGGCGCCTGTAATCCCAGCTGCTCGGGAGGCTGAGGCAGGAGAATCCCTTGAACCTGGGAGGCGGAAGTTGCAGCGAGCGGAGATCGCGCCACTGCACTCCAGCCTGGGTAACATTGCGAGACTCCATCTCAAATAAAAAGAGAACAAAACAAAACAAAAAAAGATATGCACAAGAAGCCACTTAACAAAAATATGGAGCCTGAGAGACAGACTGGTGTGAGCTGTGGTTGTGCCACTGCACTCAAGCCTGGGCAATAGAGTGAGACCCTGTCTCAAAAAAATAAAAATATGAAAGTACAAATCTGGAATTAAAAAGGGAAAGAACGGTTTCTGCAACTGGGTGGCAATTCTGGCTCTGGGTTCTGGGTACTCAAAGAAGAAAGAGAAGCAAATGGAGTGACTCTTGATTTGCTTGATTGAGGGCCAGCTCTGTGAAGGAAGCTGTATGTGGTAAATAGTGTGGAAGAAAGTTTCCTTTCAACTCAAAAATGCTAAAATGCTCAGATTCTGCACTACTTGTGTGTTGCTTGTTTGCACTGAGTATCTGGCACTCCTGCATATGTAGCAAACCGAAATCTGAACTACCTGTCATTAATACAGAGAGTCAAATACATATATTTGGATGCGTCTAGGAGCACAAATTTGGAGGCACCTAGCTGTAGATTGATTACTGGTTTGCCAGTTGTTAGCTGAGAGACTTTAACCTATCCTAAATGTGTTTCCTCATTTGAAGAAGGAAAATGATAATCCTTGTTGGATTGCTGTGAGGAATAATTGAGATTTAGTGAAATACCTGCCGGATAAACGGCAGTAAATGCCAGACGAATATAAACTCATTTCTTGAAGATCAACCAGATTAGTAGGGATTAGGACAGCATACATCATATTTGAACTATTTGCTCTTTAAAAGAGATTTTAGGCTAGGTTTGGTGGCTCACACCTCTAATCCCAGCACTTTGGGAGGCCAAGGAGGGCAGATCGCTTGAGCCCAGGAATTCAACATCAGCCTGGGCAATTTGCGAAACTCCGTCTCTATAAAAAATACAAAAACTAGCCGGGCGTGGTGACGTGAGCCTGTAGTCCCAGCTACTTGGGAGGCGGAGGTGGGAGGTGGCTTGAGCCCGGGGTCGAGGCTGAAGTGAGCCTAGGTCGTTGCCACCGCATTCCAGCCTGAGCGAGAGACAGACCCTGTTTCAATAAAATGAAATAAAATAGCTTTCACAAGATTTCAACTTATCTTTACGACAAGCTTGTGCCCTAGCGTTAGTCATTTCTGAAAAGAAAACGGAGGGCCACCAGATTAGGTGGCTTGTTCACGTATTCTGTTCCCCTACTCCTTTCGAGTTTGTGAGTGGGGTTTCGCAGTTTTTCTGAATCCAGGTGAATTTTCGGAAACCCACGCGCTTTCGGCCTTTATTAATTCATTCATTCCCAAGCCAGGCTCGCCTGACCACACCTCGAGCGCCGGCCCAGTGCTCGCGGTCTTCGTGACAGCACCACAGGTGTAAGTACTGCTTGTGGGAGAGCCCCACAGGAAATCCGGAGTATTGCGCATGCGTGCTGTCCAGAAGGCGCTTGAACTGTTGAGGCTTCCGTAGCGGGCGGGCGGAAGATGGCGGCGGCCGTCCTGGGATCGTTGGGTAAGGATTTATTAGTGGTTAAGCGACAGAAGGGAGTCGAGGTGGAATCTGAATTGACGGCTTGTGTTGATGTTGCAGGTGCGTTATGGAAACAGAACCTGAGGAGCCAGGGGAAGCTCGCCTTGGGGTAAGTCTCTCGCTTCGGAGTTTCAGAAGGGCCCAAGGCGTCTTGACTATTCTGCCAGTTGGTAACTGAGCGCCTGTGTGCCTCACTGTCCTTTAGGCTCTGGGGCTACTGAGGCGAATGAGACAGCCCGTGCCTCTACTTTGTCACTCTATTTTTCGCCACCTTATTGCATAAGCTTTGCAGGGATCAGGATTACCCATAACCCAAAGGCCATTGTAAATGCGTTTTCTGAACGTCTACTGTGATCTTTCTGGACAAGGTTAGACTGTTCCATCTCCATATGGAAGCGTTCAACTTTTCAAGTTACCTCTCTGGTTACTTGCTTACATGGGCAGGGATCGTGTTGTGGACAGCCCTGGTTTACGTCCTACCTGACGTTGTGTTTAGCGGTTTATATGCCTTAACTCATTCTCGTAACATTCTATGAGTAGGTACTGCTATACCCGTTTTTCAGACAAGGAAATTGAGCCCCCAAACGTAACATAACTTGCCTAAGGCCACTCAGTTGTAGGAAATTTTGAAGCTTTATACCAGAGCGTTCCGTAACCCTAGGACAAAAGCATTCATTAAAGGTTAGGGTAAGTAGTCGTTGTGTTTCTCCCCAAAAATTAATTTTTAAAAAATCGGTATTTGAAAATTGGTAATCTGATTGTAAATTTTCTGATCTGTCCATTTGTTATTGACTTTGGTTTAGTTCATAGGCTTTGCAGACAGATGAGTTGTATATGAATCTGCTTTTTTACTGTGAATTTGGAAAAGTTACTTATTCTTAATAAGCTTCAGTTATCACTTTTATGATATGAACGTTATATTACTACCTGTTAGGTTTTTAAAAATTTAAAGATTTTTATTTATTTTTTTTTTAGATGAGATCTTGCCATGTTGCCCAGGCTGGTCTCAAACCTAAGGGCTAACAATCCTCTTGCGTCAGCACATACCATGCACGTAGCTCTAGTAGATTTTTAAAATGAAGTTCAAACAAGATAATGCATATGAAGTATTTAGTATGTTTGTGGCACATGATAATCCCACTCTGAATTCTAGTTGCCATTAGTGTTTTTATTATTATAAATTATTACTGAGTTCCCAATTATATTTGACCTTTTTCTAAGTTCTTGGGTCCCAGGGGGATGAAGAGGTGGGCTAAAGAAGAAAATAGGAAGCACTAGCTCTTAGGATTTGTCTGTACTCTTTCTAGATAATCTTCTATCACTCTTCCGCCAACCATGCTGATTTACTTACTTTTTCGGAATATACTGTGCACTTACTTGCTTCTTGGCTTTTCCTCCTATGCCCTTACATCTTGTCTATAACAGCAGTCCTACCCATTATTCAAACCTCTGTTTAGATGTTTTCCCTTCAGGAAGTTTTCTCTGGTCTCTCTAAAACTGAAAGAAATTAGTTTTTCCTTCCTTTTTTAGCATGTGTGCCTTCTATGATGGCTTCATGTATATGTGTCTATGCCCTTTACTAGCTTGTGTATGTTATGTATCTTGGAGAGGTAGGGACATTTATTTATTGTTGAGCTCCAGCATAAGGTCTTACACAAGGTAAATATTTTGATGTTGATTTGAATTGTCTTGCACCAACTTGTATTAAGAAACTCTGAGCAAGAAACTTAAGCAGTTTGCCTTTAGTCTTTTCCTCTATGTCATGATACAAGAGTGTTGGATTTTGCTGGATAATCTCTGAGGCTATTTGCAATTCTGAAGTTATTACATAATTTTGTGAATCCTTACTTTGGATTTTCTAGTGGGGAAAATGACCATAAGAAAACTAAGTAGAAAGGTACAAATAATGATCTTGATAACCACGTAAAATCTTAGCTTATACTCTGATTCAGTGATTAGAAACTTTTTTTTTTCCTCTTTTTTGGAGACAGGGTCTTGCTGTGTGCCCAGGCTGAAGTGCAGTGCTGTGATCATAGCTCACTGCAGCCTCAAACTCCTGGGCTCCCATCTCAGCTTCTTGAGTAGCTAGAACTACAGGTGCATACCACCACACCTGGCTAAGTTTTTAGGGTTTTGCTGTTGCTCAGGCTTGATCTCTAACTCTTGGGCTCAAGTGATCCTCCTGCCTTGGCCTCCCAAAGGTAGGGATTACAGGCATGAGGCGCCTGGCCAGTGATTGGAAACTTAATTGCATATAGGCCCCAGACTAGAAATAAAAAAACTAAGGAAAGTTGTCTATGTAAAATGAGAGAGTAGGAGGGCCTGTGGCAGTGAGTAGAGTGTATTCCTCATCTAAAAACATTGAATTAGGTTAAGAAAAGTGCTGCTGACCAAATAAAACATTTCTGCAGGATATGTATACACACACACACACACACATATATATATACACACTTTTCAAAAAAAATTTTTTTTTTTTTTTAAAAGACAACGTCTTGCTGTGTCACCCAGGCTGGAGTGTGGTGTCATGATCATAGCTCACTGCAGCCTTGATTCAAGCCATCTTCCCACCTCAGCCTCTCAAGTAGCTGGGATCACAGGCGTGCGCCACTATACCTATTTTTTTTTATTTTTAGTGGAGACGAAGTCCTGTTTTATTGCCTGGCTGGTCTGAAACTCCTGGGCTCAAATTATCTCCCACCTCATTCTCCCAAAGTGCTGGGATTACTCTGTAGGCTATATTTGTTAGCTGACTGACAGTTTTCAGTTTTTGAATTCCAAGCCTCCTATTTTACTGATGCATATATTTGAGAAGTTTTGTGACTTACTGAAGGTTACACAGTTAAATGTCAAAGTGAGGATGTAAACAAAATATTTTCTGGGACTACAGGTGGCACGCCGCCACACCTGGCTAAGTTTTGTATTTTTAGTAGAGATGGGGTTTTACTATGTTGGGTAAGCTGGTCTCAAACTCCCGGACTCAAATGGTCGAGTGCCTCGGCCTCCCAAAGTGCTGGGATTACAGGCGTGAGCCACCGCGCCCAGCCAAAAAAAAAAAAATTTCTTTAAGAGACAGAGTCTCACTATGTTGTACAGGCTGGTCTCAAACTCTTGGGCTCAAGTGATCTTCCCACCTCAGGCTCCCGAGTCTCTGGGATTACAGGTGTGAGCCACCATGTCCAGCTGTACCACCCTTTAGATGGGGCATATCCTCTTAAGCTTTCCTCAGTTTCCAACTGTGTGTAAAATTTTGGCATAGTTATTTACACTCAGTCCTCTTACCTTACCTGTCTCTGTATTCTTTCATTGATTCTACAAATATGTATTTAGTGCCTGCTCTGAGCTGGGAACTATTCTAGCACTGAGGATTTTGCAGAGAACAGGGACAGACAATAATCCCTTGCCATTATGGAGTGTACAATATAGTAAGGGGGGCAAGTAAAATAAGTAAAATATAGAGTATATTTGATAGCGACATCTGCTCACGAGAAAATAAAAGCAGAGATTGGGAATAAGAAGTATGTGTGTTTGAGAGAGGAACTTGTAGTTTTAGATAGGGAAGGCCTCACTAAAAGATAGTATTTGAGTAAAGATTTGAAGGAAATGAGGAAGCATGCTGTGCTAACATCTGAGCAAACAGCATTGTGTACAGATTGAAGAGTAAGTGCAGCAGCTCCGAGAAACCATACCTGGTGGTGTCAGGAACAATGACGAAAAGGAGAGGGACAGTGATAGGAGATGAGGTCAGAGAGGAAGGGGGAGTCATCAATCATATAGAGCCTTAGTATTTTTTGTAAATACTTTGGCTTTTATTCTGAGCAAGATGGGAAATTATTGTAAGGTTTTGAGCATTGGGGTAATATCTGATTTATGTTTATGAGTGGTTCTTTCTGGCTGCTGTGTTGAGAAAAAACTGGGGTGGGGATGGGGAGCAAGGATGGAAGCAGAGACCATTGGATATTTCAGGTATGAGATCATGGTGGCTTAGATTAGGGTGGCCGTGAAGGTAAGTGAATGGTTGGACTCTGGCAATATGTTAACCACAGCTGACAGAGCTTGTTGATGCATTGGATAAGAGGTGTGAGAAAGAAGGGTGACACCAAAGTTTATGACCTGAGCAATTGGAAGAGTAGAGTTAACCATTTACTGAGCTAGGAAGACTTCCAGAGGATCAAGTTTGGGGAGAATATTAGTAGCTCAGTTTTGGATTTGTTAAATCTGAGCTGTTCGGTAAGCATCCAAGTAGAGATATGAGTAGGCAATTGGGTATATGAGTTTATAGAATGCAAAGAATGGATGTAAATTTGGGAGTGATCAATGCATGGATAATATTTAAAGCTGCAAAGCTGGTTGACTTCACCAAAGGAGGGAGTGTAGATAGAAAGAGTCCAAGGATTAGTTCCTGCCTGAGGCAGCCAACATTTACAGACCAGGGAGGGAGACAAGGAAACAACAAAGGAGACTGTGGGGGAGTAGCCAGAGACGGGAGAAGAAAACCCCAAGTGTCCTGGAACCCAACTCAAGAAAGTGTCTCAAGGAAGAGCAAGTGACCAGAGATACTTAGGTCACTCTCAGATGAGAACTGATAATTAGAATTAGAATTTGAATTTGTCTGTATTTTCTATTTTAAGGTTGCTTCATTTTGTTTTAGTTGAGTGTTATCCCAGCAATTGGCCAGGAGAGGGCACATAGGAACTTTTGATTTAATATTCTGTACTTCTAAATTAAGTACCCCATTTGGAATAATACTTTAATTTAATTTGATTATGGTAGTTTGGTCTTTGCTTGATAATTCAGTTTATGAATTATTTGAGTCCTGAAAGTATTATAAGAATTCAGAAAGCTTTGACATTATAAATTCATAGTATGCTTAATTTATGAAGCAACATATTTAATTCACCAAATATGTATCGAAGATTTGAAGAGCACAAGGTACTGTGCTAGATGGGCACAGCAGGTATGGGTCTGATTCAAGATATCTTTCAGATCGGTTTGTAGCAAAGGGGTTCATGTTTTTGTCATGCTGTTCGTGATGAGGTGAGTGATAGAATTAAGGCTAGGAGAGGCCCTATGGACGATGTAGTCCAATTCCTCTTTTCACAGACAAAGAAACCAAGTTCCAAAGAGGTGACAAACATACTGTACCCTACTCACTAATTACAACTACATAGAAACATAAATGTTTATGATTATAAACTTGAGAAGAAACTTTGAAATTGTGTATTTAAAGCTTACAGTTCACAGGACTGATTTGGGGGGTGGGGACAGGAGAGATGAACTGTTCAAAGGGCCTAACTTTGTTTTATTTTTTATACCCTTTGAAAAAAAAACACGGGCATGGTGGCTCACACCTGTAATTCTAGCACTTTGGGAGGCTGAGATGGGTGGATCACCCGAGGTCAGAAGTACAAGACCAGCCTGGCCAACATGGTGAAACCCCATCTCTACTAAAAATACAAAAATTAGCTGGGTGTGGTGGTGCGCCCCTGTAATCCCAGCTACACTGGGAGGCGGAGGTTGCAGTGAGCTGAGATCGCACCGTTGCACTCCAGCCTGGGTGACAAGAGTGAAACTGTCTCAAAATAAACAAACAAAACAGAAGCAAAGTCTTGCAGTGTTGCCTAGGCTGGTTTTGAACTCCTGGCCTCAAACAGTCCTCCTACCATGGCCTCCCAAAGTGCTGGCATTGCAGGCATGAGCCACCATACTTGGCCAAAGGGCCTAATTTAAAAAATAACACTAGCCATTAGTGTTTATCATGGGTTAGACATTGTAGGATGCACTATATTAATTATTAATCCATCAATAGTATTAAGTAGGTATTATTCTCCTCATTCTACAAGTAATAATATCTAAAGTTTATTGAGCCCTTTTAAGTGTCAGGTTAAGTATTTTACTTGCATTTGAGCTTCTTAAGAAGGCTATGAGGTAATTATTATTATTCTATTTACTGATGGGAAAACTGAGACCCAGAAAGTTATGTGACTTCCCGAAGGCCATTCACCTAGTAAATTAGAGTTAGGATTTAGACCCAGGTCTGCTTGACTCTGTAGCCTCAGCTGTCACCACCTGGCTTATATTTCATTAGCAAAATACGCCTTCATGCATCATGTATCCTAATTTTGTGCTTTTCAGTTAAGACATTGGAACCTAAATGTGGAAGGCAAAGGTACAGATTTTGTTAGGTATTTTGATGACACTAATCTTGGTATTAGGATAGGAGATGGTGAACTTGGGGTAAAAATGATACACTGGAAAAATAGATTTGTTTGAGTCTTTGGTCTAAATGGCTCGAAGACTAAAAACAAAGGTTTCGTTTGCCAAGTAAATTTTCCAAGTTGCATATTTGTATGAGAATATGCCAATATACAACCACTTTGAGTGTATAAGTCTGAGTTAAATGTTTACTCAGTATCCATGTACCAGACATTGTTCTTTGTGCTAGAATACGAAGAAAGTCAGACTTGCCCTTTAAATGCGCAACATCTGTACACTTAGTACAGTAACTCATTCTGTTATGGCCACTTATGATAGTACAGTGGTCCAAGTCATTGCTGTATGACCGGCAAGAACAAAGTATTAACGCGAGAATCATGAACAGAGAACAGATTAGGTGATGTTTCACATTGAGGTGACGTTTGAGCTAGAACTGAAAACAGGATAAGCATTTCATTCAGGAGATAATAAGGCAGGAGAAAACAATTTGAGTAAAGGCTTGTTCAGAGAACAATGAACATCTATGTGGCTAGGCCATAAGGGCAGGTTGGGTCTAGATTACGAAAGGCCTTCCATGTCTTACTAAAGAGTTTGGACTTCCTATTGTGGGCAGTAGGGAAATACCAAAGTTTGCTGTGTTAACTTTTTATTTGGATATGCCCAGACATATGCAAAAGTAGACAGTTTGATGAACCTCCATGTGTCTGTCACCCAACTTCAACACTTACTACTTATGGCCAATCTTATTTATAACCTGTATTCTCTCTCATCATATTTTGAAACACTCCCCCCACTGTATCATTTTCATAAATATTTCACTATTATCTCATTAAAAAGCATTAAATATCCATTTGATATTTAAACTTCCAATGGCTTCATAACTGTCATACTTTTAAAATTATAATAGTTCACACATTGAAACTAATTGGTATTTTTGTTAAATCTCTTACTCTGTAGGTTTTTTATTCAACCCTCTCTTTTTTTTTCTTGTAATTTATTTGTTGGAGACAATTGGTTGTTTTGTAGCGTTTTCCATACCTTGGATTTTACCGAGTGCATCCCCATGATATTACATAACATGTTCTCTTTTCTCTGTTTCCTATATTGAATCTAGGGGCTTGAGCCCCCAGTTTCATTTTGGGCAGGAAAGACTACTTTGTGGATGGTGGGTGGTGTGTTCTTTCATCAGGAGACACATAACGCCTCCTTTATCCATTAGTTTATTAAGGATTACAAGATGATGCTATTATAATTTGCTATTCCTTCATTACTAACTTTATACAAGTCAAACTTTTCCTCATCTACTACTTGGCAACTTAATGGTACAGTTTGTATAGGAAAGACAGGATAAGTCCTGTCTTTTTCTTCATTCTTTCTCTTCATTCACCAGTTTTTAAAATAACAAGTTGGCTCACTAGCATCTTCTAATGGTAACTAATTTGTATTTTTCCTGGTTTTATTATGAACTTATGGCTTTAAACATATTTCATGTTTAAAGGACAATAACTACTACAGTTATTGTCCTCATTAATGCTTGGCTTGTCCCATCTTTGACTTGTTGGGCATCCACAAGTTGGCTCCTCAGTGCCTTTGAGATGACCTTGGTAATCTTTGATGGCTTCTTTGCTTTCTGATATGACAAGATGTTCTAGGCTGATTTGGTACGTTATCTGCTTGAGATCTGCAATCAGCCATTTCTCTCAGAAGTTTTGGTTTTCTTCAATAGGAAATGATATTTCAAGACCGTAATCTGGGAAGTAGGGGTGCTAATTGCTACTAGATTGGTCATTGCTTCTACACCTCTTCAGTGGAGAGATCTAGTACTTACTGGATTTTGGCTGAACCTCTTCTGCTTGTTTCCATACCAAGAATCCCAGTACTCAGTGACACTGAAAAAAAAGGATAGTATTAGAATATTACATAATTATTCATTTGCTTATTTCAACAGAGGTTTTTAAGCTGGAGGATGACATGAGTCGCTCTGAATTATAGAAGGGTAACTCATTTGGTACTCAAGCAGAGAAAGATGGATTGGAATTGGGCAAGTTGATGGAAGAGAAATCAGTCTAGAGGCTATTGCTATATAGGATGGTGGCAATTAGAATGGAGAAGAGGTAAAGCATTTGAGAACGATTTCAGGGGAAGCATCTGTAAGACTTGGTAACTAGCTCTGGCAGGATGAAAATCATTGGGAAGTCGAAGATAAACTCTAGCACACAATTCAAGAATGATTTTATTTAGTGATACAGGGGAGTAGCAGATGCTGGGGAAGATGGGAGAGGGAGAATGACTAGTTGTATATTATTAAAGCAATTGAAGTGTGAGGGAAGAGGTCAAGGAATAGTGAATTTGGGATCTTCATCAAGTCTCAGCCCATTAGTTTAGCATTCAAAGACAACCACTCTAGCCTCAGTGACCTTTCCAATATTTTCCAATACTTAACAAATTCTCTGACTCAGTCAGACCTCCTCTTATTTCCCAACTCTGTACCTCTGCATAGATGATATATGTCGTTGCCCCATTCCTCTGATAATTAGTATATTAGTCCATTTCACACTGCTATAAAGATACTACCTGAGACTGGGTAACTCATAAACAAAAGACATTTAATTGACTCACAGTTCCGCATGGCTGGGGATGCCTCAGGAGACTTAGAATCACGGAGGAAGGTGAAGGGAAAGCAGATAACTTTTTCATAAGGCAGCAGGAGAGAGAGACAGTGCAGGGAAATTGCCACTTTTAAACCATCAGATCTCATGAGAACTCCCTCAGTATCACGAGAACAGCATGGGGGAATCTGCCCAGTGATCCAATCACCTCCTACCAGGGCCCTCCCTCAACATGTATGGATTACAATTGAAGATGAGATTTGGGTGGGACACAGAGCCAAGCCGTATCAATAACGATATTCAAGATTCACCTGAAGTCACCTCTGAAATACTCTGCTGTTTCCTATATTTTAGTTACGTGATTTCATATTGTCTTCTAATTGTTTTGTGCATTTGTCTTAGTTACTCAACAAAGTTGGACAATCTTACAGGTCAGATCAGAGAGCTCATTATGTCTTCTCTAAATCTTTCTTAGGAGTGGGTGACTTATAGAAGACAGTGTTATTGGCCAGTCCGGGCAAGAAATCTTGGGTTAATATCTATTAACGGTTTGACTTATGTGCGTTTACTTTCTCTCGTTAGCCTCTGTAACTGGCTCTTTGTTGTCTTTAAAAGTAGTCTCTGTTAAGAATTGTGTACAAATTGAAATGTCTGTACTGATCCTCAACCAATAAAATCTCAATTATGAAAATAAAAAAAAAATAAAAGTAGTCTCTATTAATGAATACCTCTGTAATATTTCCACTTGTGATCCTTAAATTGTTTTCATCAAAATGGAGCTGATATGGTTCAAAAGATATGTAAACTCTACAAAAAGGTCCCCTAAGTGTCTGTTGTTTTATAGGCTTCTTTCATTTCAGTGTTTTACCTCAATCATATATCCACACAAGTGCTTCTCTTGACATTTCTCGAAAATGGGAGAAGAAGAATAAAATTGTTTATCCTCCGCAACTGCCTGGAGAACCTCGGAGACCAGCAGTAAGTTCGTGGGTAGAAATAATCTCTTAATTCTGGTAATGCTCTTACTCTTAAGTGGTTAGTAATGATTTATTATTCTGTGTTAAAAAAATTATACAACCATTTGCTCTAATTGACACAGATGTACTAGATTTATCTCTTTGATAGTTGAAAAGGATTGTTATTCTTTACTTATTTGTCTTTACTTAACTTCCTGTATTAGGGACCTTAACTCTAAAACTAAGCTAAGAGTTTAAGACATACTGATTTTTGACTCTGAGAGGCTTGCTGAGTAGCTCTTAATGATGGAGCATATGGAGTTGGCAAGAATGACTTAAATTATTGGCCAATGTTTAAATTGTGTATATGATTTTCCAGTGTTATATATTTGAATATAGACACTGTTTTTTGCTTGTTTGTTTTGCAATTTGAACCTAAAGTTTGAACTTAATCATTGGATTCCTGCTGGAGATTAATCTTACCATTATCTGCACAGAATAAACAAATAACTTTTCAACTTTCCTATTTTGTCATGACATCACAACTTGAAAGATTTGTCAGTCTAGGCTATTAAGTATTGACTCCATTTTGTTTGTTTTATTTTATTTTATTATTTTTGAGACAAAGTCTTGCTGTGTCGCCCAGCTGGAGTGCAATGGCATGATATTGACTCACTGCAACCTCCGCCTCCCAGGTTCAAGGGATTCTCCTGCCTCAACCTCTGGAGTAGCTGGGATTACAGGCGCCTGCCACGACGCCCGGCTAATTTTTGTATTTTTCATAGAGACGGGGTTTTGACATGTTAGCCAGGCTGGTCTCCATTTTGTAATTAACCAAAATTTACTAAATGAAATGTTACATAATTGCACAAATATCATAAATAAAAAATTTTCTGTAAGTAATGAACTTTTTTTGCTTCTTACCTGAGCTCTTTGGAATCAGTTATTAGTTGGAAATAAATTATAACAGTATTTGTCAAGTCCAGAATCTAACAGCACAATTTTGTTGTGTGTGTTTGTTTTATATCTTTAAATACTAAAAAAATGTACTTTAGGATATATCCCAAGTGGCAAAACGCAAATAGTTGGTAGTATGTCATCTGCTTAACTCTAGCAAATGATGAACACTATCAGTTCAGTAATTTGTTGTGTGTTGTATTTAATGAAACTATTCTGATTAACTTTTTTGTATTGTTTATCCTTCTTATACAAGTGCCTGTGGGAAGACATTTGATTCGATTTGATATAAGTACTTTGGAAAACCTTAATTTCTCTATTTTGCACAGATTTTGTTTCAGTAATCCTTTGGGGGATAAATTATGACATTGGGAAATATGAACATTTTCTGACTTTAAATAGTATTTAGTAATTTAATATTGGTGTATCAGTTGTATCTTTTATGACTGGGAATACCGATACCCTTCATAAATACCTAACTTGCCAGGAATAATGTATTCACTGGCCATATAGTTCACAATACTGTGCTATAATGTACAATGTCTCTTAGAATTTCCAATCTGCCAGCTGCAACCATTATTAAAATCAGTTTTATCTCTAGCTGAAAAGAGGGCCAGGTAATATCTACCATTCTACCTAAGTCTGATCTTTTGCATTAGAATATATAGTCAATAAATAATAGTGGATGGGATAGCGAACAAATCCTGTAGCGGTAAATTAAAATGAACGTTACCAATGTAGAGTTGTTTTAGGTTAGTCCTCATATTTTTAAGACTAACTTCGTAGTTTAGCCAGCACCAATTTCCAAAGAATATAGATTCTTATGTAGATTTCATCTTATATGGGGCTTCATATAAAGAAAATGAGCCAGAGAGAAATTAAAGGGCTTTCTTTATGATAGTCACACCTTGTTAATTTGGGCTTGAGTTTACTTTTGCAGTGTCTTTGAAAAAAGCTATGTTAAATAAATGAAAAGTGTAATGAGACTGTCAAAACTCCTTGAGTTACCATTTCTTATTTTTTCTCTTTTTCTTCACTCCCCCAGCAACCATTTCTATATGAGACATATTTTTAATTTATGAATTAGTCAACATGCTGATAATAATACATTAATGTGAATCGGAATCTCATAAAGCTCTAATAAGAACTTTTTTTTTTTTTTTTTTTGAGACAAGGTCTAGCTCTGTTGCCCAGCTGGAGTGCAGTAGCATGATCTCGGCTCACTGCAGCCTCCACCTTCTGGGCAAGCGATTCTTGTGCTTCAGCCTCCCAAGTAGTTGGGGTTACAGGCGTGTGCCACCATGCCCAGCTAATTTTGTATTTTTAGTAGAGATAGGGTTTCTCTATGTGGTCCAAGCTGTTCTCAAACTCCTAGCATCAAGTGATCCACCCACCTTGGCCTCCCAAAGTGTTGGGATTACAGGTGTGAGCCACCGCAGCTGGCCTAGAACTTTTTTTTTTTTTTTTGAGACAGGGTCTCACTCTGTTGCCCAGGCTAGAGTGCAGTTGTGCAATCATGGCTCACTATAGCCTTGATCTCCTGGGCTGAAGAGATCTTCCCACCTCAGCCTCCTGAGCAGCTGGGACCACAGGTACGTGCCACCACTTCCGGCTGATTTTTGTATTTTTGGTAGAGATGAGTTTTTGTCATGTTGCCCGGGCTGGTCTCAAACTCCTGGGCTCAAGCGATCTGCCTGCCTCGGCCTCCCAAAGTGCTGGGATTACAGGCATGAGCCACAGCGCCTGGCCAGAACTTTTATTAGGTAACACTTTTTCCTCATTTGAATTATTATATGCATTTAAAAATAAATTGATTTATTTAAAAGTTACTGATTTAGACATTTTATAATTTAGACATACATTTATTTCGTTTGAATAACTATTTTACGTATCTTATCCTCACTTTATCTAATTTGCTGTATAGGTCAGTTAATGGCAGAGATATATAACTAGGCCTTCCGACCTCCAACTTTGTTACTTTATCTATTTGCTTGATACTTACGTACTGAGACTTTGTCTCGTTTATCTTTAGAAAGTGCCCTTAGACATTTCACCTGCCCAAAGTAAATGCTGAGGTTTTTTTTCAGTTTTGGAAGAGGATGATTGAGTAATTTTTGCCTTTCTTGTAAACACTTCATTCCTTTTTGCCATCCTCTGGTCAGGAGTACAATTTTTTATATGTGTAAAATTTGAGGGTAATCATACAAAATTAAGGTTTAAAGGTATCCCACCACAAGAATGCACAAATTAAAGGGTCTTTTCTATATAAAAGATTTCATTGAGTGGATTAATTTTTGCAGATTATTATTATCAGTCGTGACAGTTCTTTCCTCTCCCTGTCTCCCCAGGACACTTTATTGCTGAAAATGTAATTAGGCTATTGCTATAGTTTCAGGCTGTCTGCTTCTATTGCAGCTGAAATCTGCCACATATTAAAAGATGGCCACTTGAGAAAACTGCTCTTTCTAAGGCATTTGAAAATGTCCAGCAGGAGTCAGAATGTTAGAAAGTTTTGAGATCTCCTTGCTACAGTTTCCCATAACACATGTTTTCTAATTTTTTTTTTAAAGTGGCAGTTTGGTATAGTAGTGGAAAGAAAGTGGGTTTTAGAGTCAGTAGAGGAACTTTTGGAAAGTAGATGTGTTAGACATTGTATCAGATGTATCATACTTTTTCTGTTCTTTGAATTCCAACTTTGTCTCTTGCAAACCTGTGGTCTTCAAGTCACTTGATTTCTCTGATTTTCAGTTTATATAAAATATTTCCTCTCTCAACTCATAGAGTTAGACTAAATGAAATAATGAGCAAAAAGTGCTTTTTGAACTATACATTGTAATTAAACAGGACATACCTACCACTTTAAATAGAAGGTAATAAAAGCTAACATTTACTGAGAAGTTACCATGTGCCAGGCACTATAAAATAGTTTCTTGGAATAGGTTATTTTATTTCCCTCTAATTATCATTTTATTTATTTTACAGAAGAGGAAAATTAGAGAGAGGTTAAGTAGCTTGCTCAAGATTATGTAGTTAGTAAATGACAGAGTTAGGATTCAAATCCAGTCAGTCTGATTCTAGAACCTATGCTGTTTGACCAAACACCTAGAATATTGGCTTTTCACATGAAAACACTTATTTTGTCCATTTTGCCATTTTTCTCCTCAATAATACTGAACTTTTTCTTCTTGTACTTTTCTTTTGTTCTTTTAATCAGCTAAATGTTTTCAAGATACTTTAATTTAAATCTTTTAGTATTTCTTTGGATAGAAATGTTGCAAGTGATGACACAAACCAGCCATTGTATAGTTTCTATTTCTCCCTTAGTAATCTTTTAACATAGTGAGACTTTGGAAAAATACAACTTTATGTAGGGGGAAATAATCTTTAAATTCTTAGTAATGTTTCTGTTTCTTATGGCAGCATTTTCTTTAGGCCTAGACAGTAAAAACTTTAATAACAGTATATGTTACTGCCATTTTGTGATAAACCTGCTAAAATGTTCTTTCTGTCCTTTGTTTTCCTATTTGTAAGGAAATCTACCACTGTCGAAGACAAATAAAATATAGCAAAGACAAGATGTGGTATTTGGCAAAATTGGTAAGCTACAATGACTATTACCATATAATAATTTAGGAAAGAAGCTATGAGTTCCCCTCCCCAACCCTCACCCCAGGATTTGAAAAACAAAAAAGATTTGTGAAGAATATGATACAATTGGTAGGTAACCAAAAGAATGATTGTTCAGAGATGTATGATTTTCCTTAATTTTCACCTTTTTCTGAGAAACTAAATCACATTGGATAGATAGATACTAAAAGGCATCAGGAGTTTGGCTATAACCAGAGAATCCAGGAAATCTACTTATTTATCTGTAAACTTGATTCAACCTGTTTTGAAACAGTTGGTTTTATGTTTTTTCCCCTAGGAAGTGAAATGTGTAGATGAGGGGAGACAGAAGCAGCAAATGTACACGTAATACATTTATCCTATAGGAGAAGGAGATGCCTTGAATGCCTAGCATAGTCGTTACCAACCTGTGGTCTCTGTCATGTTTACTGTCCTTTAATGTTATTGAAACTATTACAGTCTCAGTTTTATGGTTAAAATGTTTGTTTCATTTTGACTAAAAGAGAATAGTATTGATTTGCATTTCTCCGATGGCGAGTGATGATGAGCATTTTTCCATGTGTCTGTTGGCTGTATGAATGTCTTCTTTTGAGAAATGTCTGTTCATATCCTTTGCCCACTTTTTGATGGGGTTATTTGTTTTTTTCTTGTATATTTGTTTGAGTTCTTTGTAGATTCTGGATATTAACCCGTTGTCAGATGAGTAGATTGCAAAAATTTTCTCCCATTCTGTAGGTTGCCTGTTCACTCTGATGGTAGTTTCTTTTTTTTTTTTTTTTTTTTGAGACGGAGTCTCGCTCTGTCGCCCAAGCTGGAGTGCAGTGGCCGGATCTCAGCTCACTGCAAGCTCCGCCTCCCGGGTTCACGCCATTCTCCTGCCTCAGCCTCCCGAGTAGCTGGGACTACAGGCGCCCGCCACCTCGCCCGGCTAGTTTTTTGTACTTTTTAGTAGAGACGGGGTTTCACCGTGTTAGCCAGGATGGTCTCGATCTCCTGACCTTGTGATCCGCCCGCCTCGGCCTCCCAAAGTGCTGGGATTACAGGCTTGAGCCACCGCGCCCAGCCTTGATGGTAGTTTCTTTTGCTGTGCAGAAGCTCTTTAGTTTAATTAGATCCCATTTGTCAATTTTGGCTTTTGCTGCCGTTGCTTTTGGTGTTTTAGACATGAAGTCCTTGCCCATGCCTATGTCCTGAATGCAAATCAAAACCACAATGAGATACCATCTCACACCAGTTAGAATGGCAATCATTAAAAAGTCAGGAAACAACAGGTGTTGGAGAGGATGTAGAGAAATAGGAACACTTTTACGCTGTTGGTGGGATTGTAAACTAGTTCAACCATTATGGAAAACAGTATGGCAATTCCTCAAGGATCTAGAACTAGATGTACCATATGACCCAGCCATCCCACTACTGGGTATATACCTAAAGGATTATAAATCACACTGCTATAAAGACACATGCACACGTATGTTTATTGCGGCACTATTCACAATAGCAAAGACTTGGAATCAACCCAAATGTCCATCTGTGACAGACTGGATTAAGAAAATGTGGCACATATACACCATGGAATACTATGCAGCCATAAAAAAGGATGAGTTTGTGTCCTTTGTAGGGACATGGATGCAGCTGGAAACCATCATTCTTAGCAAACTATCGCAAGAATAGAAAACCAAACACCGCATATTCTCACTCATAGGTGGGAACTGAACAATGAGATCACTTGGACTCAGGAAGGGGAACATCACACACTGGGGCCTATCATGGGGAGGGGGGAGGGGGAGGGATTGCATTGGGAGTTATACCTGATATAAATGATGAATTGATGGGTGCTGACGAGTTGATGGGTGCAGCACACCAACATGGCACAAGTATACATATGTAACAAACCTGCACGTTATGCACATGTACCCTAGAACTTAAAGTATAATAAAAAATAAAAAAAAATAAAAAAAAAAGAATAGTATCTCCTCTCAAACTTGTTTTCTTCTCTTTTGCTTGGGTTCAATTCACTGATTTTAGAAGTTACTCAAATCATGTAAGGCTTTCATTGAAAAGGAAACATTGACTTTGTAAACTAATTTATTTTCTTTTGTCTCTCACCCTTTAATTCTAGATACGAGGAATGTCTATTGACCAGGCTTTGGCTCAGTTGGAATTCAATGACAAAAAAGGGGCCAAAATAATTAGAGAGGTAAACTTACAAGTTTGGGTGTGGTAGGGAATGGGGAACTGGGGAATGCAGCTGTTTTGCAATTATTAGTAAGCTTAGCCTAAATTATGAATAAATTTTCTGTTGTAAATGCATATTTTGTATAATACAGATTTAGGGTGCTCAGTTTATTAAATGTATGTATGCTTAGGAATGTTGTGTGCTTTAGGTGTTTATTTCCTGAGATGCTTTTATTTCCACCAGATATTTATCTGTTTTTTACTGCTTATGATGTGATGAACTTTATTTTTAGTGATTTGGGGCTTGGTGCATATATTTGTATACATGTATGTGTATATTTGTGTGTATGTATCTGTGTTTGTATATATATTATTTATTTCTTGGAGCAAGGCTGAACTTCAAGGTATACTTTTTCAAAGATTTTTTTTTTTTTTCCTATAAAGGAGAATTTTTATAACTACATAATTTTGTAACTTAATGGAAAGAGCCCTGGACTGGAACTCAAGAGCCTTGGACTCTAGTATTTTCTCTGATCTTTTTCTTGTGACTGGGCAAGACCCTTAACCAGTCAGTTTCTGTTTTTCTCACCTAAACTATGTGGGATTGGATTAGATGGCTCCTAAAGATCCTTCTAACTCTAAATGTAGCTAATTCACTAGATACAAATGTGCTAACGGTAATTGTGGTGACTCATTCTAGAAACATGAATATTCTTTTTTTATTACATATGTATTTTTCTTTATTTATTTATTTATTTTTTTTTGAGATGGAGTCTAGCTCTGTCGGACAGGCTGGAGTGCAGTGGCACGGTCTCGGCTCACTGCAGTCTCCGCCTCCTGGGTTCAAGTGATTCTTCTGCCTCAGCCTCCCTAGTAGCTAGGACTATAGATGTGCGCCACCATACCCGGATAATACTTTTGTGTTTTTAGTAGAGATGGGATTTCACCATATTGGCCAGGCTGGTCTTGAACTCCTGACCTCAGGTGATTCGCCCACCTCGGCCTCCCAAAGTGCTGTGATTACAGGCATGAACCACTGCGTCCGGCCTATTTTTCTTTTTTAATAGTCTTGTTACAAAAAGTTGTATTGATTATTGTCCCTTACCATCTGGGGATATCAGCATGATTTTCTATATATTCAGTTAATTCTCACCAAAAGTCAGTTCATACCTTTCAGTTTAGTGGTAATAGTTAAATAGTTGAGATTGGTAGATTCAGACTTCTAAAAGATTCCTTTGTAATGCTATGATTTTGCTATATTTAATTCAATGCAGAATGCATTTACAAGTATTCGTTGTGTACCCAGCCATGTACTACATTCTTTATCTTTTAAGGCATAAAATTTTGATCTGGTTTCTGTTATTTCTGACAATTGTCTTTTTTTTTTTTTTTTATGAGACGGAGTCTTGCCCTGTCACCCAGGCTGGAGTACAGTGGCGCCATCTTGGCTCACTGTAACCTCCATCTCCTGGTTTCAAGTGATTCTCCTGCCTCAGCCTCCTGAGTAGCTGGGACTACAGATGTGCGCCACTACGCCTGGCTAATATTTTTGAATATTTAGTAGAGAAGGGATTTCACCATGTTGGCCAGAATGGTCTTGATCTCTTGACCTCATGATCTGCCCACCTCAGCCTCCCAAAGTGCTGGGATTACAGGGGAGAGCCACTGCGCCTGGCCCAATTGTCATATTTTTACAAAAATGTGTTCTTGTATTTTTACAAAAATGTGTTCTGGAGGAAGTTAATTCGATATCCATGGAGAGTAAATTTGATAACCTCTTCAAGGAAATTATTGTATCAAGTATGATTTTCTCTACTTGTCTGATGTTGAAGGTTACTCTGCATCAAAGTTTAAGAATTTTTATTTTATTCTAGTTTTTAATTAGATTTTTGTTTTTTTAGAGGCAGAGTTTCACTCCATTGCCCAGGGCTGGAATATAGTGGCACGATCACAGCTCACTGCAGCTTTGACTTCCTGAGCTCAAGGGATTTTCGTCCTTCAGCTTCCCAAATAGCTGGAACTGCAGGTGTGCGCCACCATGTCCAGCAATTTTTTTACTTTTGTAGAGATGGGCTGGTCTCGAACTCCTGGCCTCAAGCGATCCTCCTGCCTCAGCCTCCCAAAGTGCTGGTATTATAGGCATGAGCCACCATCCCAGCTAAGACTTTTCAGTAAGATTAAGCTATTGAGTTTCATGAACTTTGTGTTTGTTTTTTAAGATAGGGTCTCTGTTGCCCAGGCTGGAGTGCAGTGGTGCAATCTTGGCTCACTGCAACCTCCACCTCCTGGGTTCATGTGATCCTCCAGCCTCAGCCTTCCACGTACCTGGGATTAGAGGTATGTACTGCCACACCTGGCTGATTTTTGTATTTTTACTAGAAACGGGGTTTTGACATGTTGGCCAGGCTGGTCCCAAACTCCTGGCCTCATGTGATCTGCCCATCTTGGCCTCCTGAAATGCTGGGATCACGGAGGTGTGAGCCACCGCATCCGGCCTTGGGAACTTTTTGACAAGTTTCTGACTCAGAGACATAATGTTCCTTCCCAAGGGTACTGCTTACAAGTGCCGCTATCTCCTTTATAGCTTACACATGTCATTTAAAACTTAGTAGGATGGGCTGTGTTCTCTGCATTTACAATTCTTGGTCTAAGGAAGGAAAACTCCTGTCTCCTTTGTACTCTTATCATTTGATATTCTCTTTTTGAAATTGACTATGGAAGCATGTGATTAGCAGTCATAGTACAGAGATCATGAGAGATGAGAAACTTAATTCCATTTTACTTCAGGGTTAGCCAGTTAAATGCTTTTCTTTTTCTTATTTAAGGTTCTCTTAGAAGCACAAGATATGGCAGTGAGAGACCACAATGTGGAATTCAGGTCCAATTTATATATAGGTAAGATTTTTAATATTCTTAGCATTAGAAAATGTCTTCCAGTAGTAATGCCATATTTTTTATCTAACAACTGTCTTTAATATCTAACTCCTCAGGACTTGGTTTGTCAATGAAAATTGCTAGTAATGGCTTATTCTTCAGCCATATGCATGTCAATTTTAATTTAGTGTAAATGACAGTAACTGTACTGTTTTACTCTTACCTGTTCTGTAATGAAACTGAGATCATAAAACCAATTGCTAATAATTATTAAATAATAGATAACAAGACTGGTACATAGAGTGGTACTTTAATTGTAATATTATAACAAATAGTATAACACATTTTTAAAGTTGTTTGTCAACCACAAGGAGGTAAATAAAGAATCACAGGTGCATTTAAAAAATGTTTATTTATAATGTGCCAAGCCAGGTACCTAATCCATAAAGGTGTCCTGTAATTTAACCTTCCAGTTATCAAAATGGAAGTCTGTTGAATTGTAAAAGCCAAGGGGCCTTGGAAGGCTCAGTTGACCCAGATATGTTTGTTCTCCTTTGTTACTACATCCTGAAGCATTATCTCTGCTTTTACATGCTTGTTCCACATCAGATTAAATTAATGTAAGTTAAAATGCTTTGGGAAGCATGATGTTCTGTACAAATGTAAGGAATTGTTTTGCTGCAGACCTTCACACAGTTCTTTTCCGAGAAGGAGATTAATGTTTATTACAAAGCTCTCTTGCCTCTTCTCAGCACCATGGGAAAGTGGAGCAATGGTTGGAGTTATTGTTTTTTTCTCACTGCAGCAGCAATTACTCCTAACCTCAGCAGTTTTATAATCAAACAAAGATGATGTTGAAGCAAAATGTTCTCAATCTGCCACACCTACATATCTAAGAATTATTTAACTGAAAGCTGTGTTAAATTCGAGATATGGGGAACAGCTACTCTCCAGGTGGAGCGGGAAGGGCTGAATCATTACACGGGGAATTAGTTGTATTTTATAATTTTTCAACAATTAGAGTGAAAAATGTTTATCTAAATTCTACTTTTTCACATAGTGTCTGTGCTGGTTAGGTTAAAATCTCAGTTCAACTCACCTGGAATTGATGCTGGCCACCACACCTCCTGAAATTCAAATTAGTTGATTTTCAGTTGAAATGCTTTATTTTAAAGCTGAATCTTGTATAATTTTATTCTGATACATGCAGAGATGCAGAGGGAAATCAAAATGGCAACTCAGAAGATGCAGGGTCATAGTAGTTAATCATAAGCATTTTCTTCTGGGAGCATTATGAATAAATAATGTTAGCGAGAGCTTGGAATCATTGGAAGCGATGAGGAGAAGACCATTTGCTTAAAAACCTCTTGGTGATTTTTCCTGCTCTGACTCAGAATATCAAATCAAATTTAATTAATTTTATGCAGTTTCACAGGAATATGAGATTCTTAGCTGATAGACTTTCTAATGGACTTCAGATACAAATGAAATACGATTTGTCTTTAAGCCTTTTTCAATAATCGTCTTTAAATCCTTTTCAATAATTGTAAAGAGAGATAGGATGAAGAGCTTAATCCTGTTGTTCCAAATGAAGGAGCAGGGTCCACTGTTGCCATTAAGCAAAAATATGCTTAACCAATCCTACATAAATAGCCCTTTATTTTATCTTTATTTTTGGAGATGACTTGCTCTGTCACTCAGGCTGGAGTCCAGTGGTGTGATCACAGCTCATTGCAGCTTTGAACGCCTGGTCTCAAGTCATCCTCCTGCCTCAGCCTCCTGAGTAGCTGGGACTACAGGCACGTGCCAGCACACCTAGCTAATTTTAAAATTTTTGGTAGAGATAGAGGTGTCACTTAGATTCCTGTGCTGGTCTTGAACTTCTGGCTTCAAGCTGTCCTGCTGCCTCAGCCTCCCAAAGTGTTGAGATTACAGGCATAAGCCACATTGTCTGATCTTTTAATCCAGAGTTCTTTTGCACATTTCTGCTGAAAAATCTGTGCCTTACCTGTACTCTCTTTTCATCTACTTCTGTGTTGATCACTTAAGTAGGGCTAATAAGTTTGGATTTATATTATGATTTTTAAAATTTTTCATTCACTAAGTATTTTGATGCCTAATTCCATAATCAAAAGAGATGAGTACCCTCAGGAAGAGTATGATGTGTCAGACATTTTATCTCTGTATTTGTCAAGCTTCTTCTTAAGAATCATCTTGAGGTTGTGATTTAAAATATAGATTCCTAGGCCTTGGCACAGACCCGCTGGACTTAAAACCCCAGTGGAAAGGCCTGGGAAGCTGTTTATTTAATAAACAGCTTAATAATAATCAATAGTTTAGTAAACTATTGATTCTTAACCATAAAATGTGGGTAACTGATTTATCTTACCGTGTTCTTAGAAAAGGCCTAGACATTTCATTCCATAAACTTCTGTTAGAGTTTTGAAAGACTAGTTACTTATTGGCTACTATTTTGGTTCAGCAATGGTTCTTTCAGTACCCTGAAATAAGTATAGGTGTTTTAAAGGAAGTGCTTTTTTGATAGCATATATTCTCATTATATGGTAATTCTTTCAAATGCCTGTCATTGGTCTAAAGCTAATGCCTGGTGTTGCATGACCATAGATTTAGAAAGTTCATTTCCCTTTCCAACTTATAATGATGACTAATGACACTGTGAATAGACCTTAACAAGTGGACATGGACTAATAATCTCTCCTTAGTGATTCATGGCATCTAAAGTGAATCACTTTAGGGAAAGTGATGACTGATCTTGTACGTCAGTCTTATTGGCTAAGAGAAGGTGGGAGGGGAGGGCTTCTGCTGTTACAATTTCAAGATTTGTATTTACCTAAATACTACTAATAGGAAATATTTGCTATGTGTATATATACTTATTTATTTATGTATTTATTTATTTTGAGACGGAGTCTCACTCTGCACCCAGGGTAGAGTGCAGTGGTGCGATCTCAGCTGACTGCAACCTCTGCCTCCAGGGTTCAAGCAATTCTTGTGCCTCAGCCTCCCGAGTAGCTGGGACTACAGGCATGCGTCACCACGCCCAGCTAATTTTTGTATTTTTAGTAGAGATGAGGTTTCACTATGTTGGCCAGGCTGGTCTCGAACTCCTGACCTCAGGTGATCTACCCACCTTGGCCTCCCAGGATGTTGGGATTACAGGCGTGAGCCACTGCGCCTGGCCTGAAAATATTGGCAATATTTTAAATTCATTACACCTGTTGGGCATTATCTATAGAAAAACACAGTTTGTCTTCACTTTTGAGATATCTTAATGTATTCTTTCATTCAAAAAATATTTGAGTACTTTCTGTGTGCATACTATCCACATTAAATAGGTGATGTTATATCTTTTGCGTCATTTTAAAACATTTAACACTTGTAGTTCTTTGACAGTAGTATTTCTTTGGAAGAATGCATACAATGTTCTTCTGAATTACAGTAATACCATGTATACCATTAGTATTATATGTACTTGAAAAACTTTGTAACTTATTTCAGAATTTGATTAGATTTACCGGAGACCTCTGTATTGAAAAAATGAAATTAATTAGCAGATGATGTATTTCAAAATTATTTCTGTTCCTATGGATTGTGAACTTTTGGGGCAATACAAAAAGAGTATAAGTTTGGTTGATGAGGTGACCTTTACAGATGAAACACAGATGCTTATAAAGATAGCATATGATTTGGGACTAAAAGGAGTAATACAGACAAATGGTATTGTTGGAGTAGACAAGAAAAGATCAATATGGGTTAGAATAGTTGTGGAGACTTTCTAGAAAAAATTGACATAGGCATTTGGGAGTCTGGAGGAATGTCCAGGAGAAGAGGAGATTTTTAAAGTGGGGTAGCCATACATGCAGAGGTACATAGGTTGGAATAAGCAGTAATAGTGTAGTTCAATGAGGAGAGCAGTATGAAGGAAGTAGAAGTGTGACCTCGAGTAGATAAAATGAGAAGGGTAGACTGGGCCTATATTCCAGAGAACTGAACATGGCAGGCTGTGCATTTGGTTCAAGCTATATCAAAGAAGTTTGGGTAAGAGATTTACGTTATTAAGATGGTGTTTTAAAACTATTAACGATAAGCGGTAGTTTTGAAATTGTGCTCTGTGGGGTGTCTAGGAGGGAGACCCTTGATATTTTGGTCACCACTATATCCATGGAGCCCAGAACAGAGCCTGGTACCCAGTAAGAACTCAAAAATGTTTGCTGAGTGAATGAATGGCACAGTTTTGGGTCTTCCTTGACCCACGTTTCAATAAGAACAGATCAGCATTACAGTGTTTTATACATCAGGCTTCTACATATTGTTTCATTTTACTTGAAATGGTTCCATATACAAAAGCAGTTTGAAACCCCTAAATATGGACTTAGTGGAGGAGAGTGGAGGAGAGGAACCAGAAAACAGTTTGGCAACTGTGCTCTAAGTCCCAATTTCATTTACACCTCGGGGTGGCTGTGTTGGGTATTTCCATTACAGTGTATTAAAGAATCTTAGGATGTTTTAGAAAAATTAATGTTTTTGTTTTGACATAAAGAAATGATGGCATCATGGCTTTAAGATACGCAGGTGATCTTTTATGGCTTTAAGATGGAATCATGACTGACATTTAGCAGGCATTGAGCTTCTGCTTTTGTGCAGATCTCTGTAAGCTTGTGTTTTGGGGGAGATAGAAGGGAAATGGGAGCCAACGTAGACCCTGATGGGATTGATCATTGTGATCTAGTGATCCATTGAATATTTGGAAATTGGTGCTCAAGCTGGATAGAGAAGTGATTTGGGATAGAAGCAGCTATCACATTTGTAAAATGACAGAGTCTTGCTCTGTCGCCCGGGCTGGAGTGCAGTGGCCGGATCTCAGCTCACTGCAAGCTCCGCCTCCCGGGTTTACGCCATTCTCCCGCTTCAGCCTCCCGAGTAGCTGGGACTACAGGCGCCCGCCACCTCACCCGGCTAGGTTTTTTTTGTATTTTTTAGTAGAGACGGGGTTTCACGGTGTTAGCCAGGATGGTCTCTATCTCCTGACCTCGTGATCCGCCCATCTCGGCCTCCCAAAGTGCTGGGATTACAAGCTTGAGCCACCGCGCCCGGCCTGTAAAATGCTTTTTAGAAGTTTTCTGGTCTCACTGTTCTTATTTGTAGGTTTCCGCTAGACAGGTAGATCCAGGGGACGCACTGTGATGGTGTTTTCTTATAAAGTGATTTGTGTAATGCTGCTTTCTCTGGAAATTTGTAAACTCATTTTTTCAGTGCCCACTAAATGAAGTTAATAAAAGGGCAGTAGGTCTTTCCCTATCTCACTTAGATCCTAGGCAGTTTTCACTTTCATTCTTGGCTTTCACTTTGGCAAAGCTAGCAGGCTTCTGCTGAAACCCACTTCACTAGAGGATATTGTAGTTAGAGAGTTGTCAAGCGCATACTTTGGTATAGTCCCTATATTTATAAAGTTATGTCACAGTAAGTGTATAAGAATGATGAGTGTTGAAATGGATAATTTAATATGTATTCTGTAGATTTTACCTTTTTAAAAGAATTATTAACTAAACAAGTAGCTGACTAAATACATTCAGAAAATTGTAGAAGGTGACTGGCTACTACTTTGAGTTACTGTGGGTGAACAGGTGAACAGTTCTTAAGTACTTTTTTTTTTTTGAGACAGAGTCTTGCACTGTTGCCCGGGCTGGTGTGCAGTGGTGGATCTTGGCTTGCTGCAACCTCCGCCTCCTGGGTTCAAGCAATTCTCCTGCCTCGGCCTCCTGAGTAGCTAGGATTACAGGTGCCCACCACCACACCTGGCTAATTTTTTGTATTTTTAATAGAGACGGGGTTTCACTACATTGGCCAAGGTTGAACTCCTGACCTTGTGATCCGTTCACCTTGGCCTCCCAAAGTGCTGAGATTACAGGCGTGAGCCACCGCGCCTGGCCCTTACATACTATTTAAAATATTTCTTTAAACTTTCAAGGTCAAATTTTGATACACAGAAGTGGGGAGGGGAGCTGAGGGGGCATTTGTGCCAGAGTTCCTAAAACTGGCTGTGAATCAGAATTTCTGGGGAGAGTTGTGGTATGGGTGTTTACCCAGGATGTAATTTCCAAGGCCCACCCTAAATATACTGAATTAGAATCCACAGAGGTGAAGTCTCAGCATCTACATTTTAATTACATTCCCTAGGTTAGTCTGATGTGGCTTGTCAGAGAACCAGCATTTGGGAGCCATTGACTCCAGTGGCTTCTCATCACAATTAGAATAAAATAAAAAACTCCTTGCCTGAGCCTACAGCGCCCTGTGTAATCTTGACCTGGCTTTATCTCTAATCTCTTTCCCTTGTTTGTGCCCCTCTTCCCCTTGCTTACTATGCTTCAGCACGCTAGTCTTCTTTCTTTTCCTAAAACAAGCCAAGTACATTCCCACCACTGGGCCTTTGCACTTGCTTTTTCCTCTGCTTGGAATACCCTGCCCCTAGATATTCGCATAGATGATTCATTCTGGTCTTAAATCATACGTCTCTTTCTCAGGGATGCCTCTTGACACTACCAGTCTGAAGTCCCCTACACCCCACCATTGTCTGTCATCTGGTTCTGATTTATTCACAGCACTTGTCACTAACTGAAATTATTTTATTTTACATTTTTCTTCTCCAGAATGTAAACTGCTTGGAGGCAGGGGCCTTGCCAGTCTTGTGCACTCTTACTTCTTCAACACTAGAATAGTGCCTGGTCCTTAATGTTCAGGAGATGGTTGTTTTGAGACAAGCCTGCTCTAGCCAACCAGTGAGCCCATGTAATCTCAGAATCCAGTCAAGGAAAGGACAGAAATTGCTCAGCTGATCAGGCTTGTGGATAACACTCATTTCCTGTAATTCTCTTTTTCTTCCCGTTTAGCTGAGTCTACCTCAGGACGAGGCCAGTGCCTGAAACGCATCCGCTACCATGGCAGAGGTCACTTTGGGATCATGGAGAAGGTTTATTGCCATTATTTTGTGAAGTTGGTGGAAGGGCCCCCACCTCCACCTGAGCCACCAAAGACAGCAGTTGACCATGCCAAAGAGTATATTCAGCAGCTTCGCAACCGGACTATCATTCACACTCTATGATGAGGAGATTCAGACTCCACAGTGTATATATGTTGCCATTTATTTTCTAAAAATAAACACAAATTGAAGACAAATGCTTTTTATGATTTCTCATTGAATTATTGAAACAGTGTGTAACTGCTAGTTGTATATGAATATTTATAAGGCTTTGCCCATTTCTTTTGAGCCTCTGGGCATATTTGTATGCATTTGCGACTTGGGAAGGCAAATCAGCTTTAAACATAGTAACAAACTATATTTCAAAAGGCTTTTTGAGTAACTTTGAAAGGGAATGTTAACTTTCCAACTGCGGGTGGCTGTTTTGATACTGGACTTGAATAGTGTGTTATGAGGTAAGAAAATTGTTTTTATTTTACTTAATTTTCTCTTGGGAACATGGGAAGTTAGAGTGGCTGCATGTTGTTTCATTACAGTATTTTAGGGCTTTCAGTGGTACTGTTTTTACTTTCACTGTTGGCCAGTGAGTCAAGAATTATATTTTCCTTTACTGTTTTAGCAGTAACTTGAAACTACAGGAGTTTATTAGATATACGAATCTAAAACTCCAAAAACCTTTAGCTTTGAAAATTTTCTTTTGGTTAAGTAAAGCCTGTTTTTATTTCTTCTTCCAACAGTGCTTTATATTGTTTGGATATCTTGTTTAGGGTTGATTTATTTTTCAGGGTAAATTCAATTACTGAGAGAGGAATTGAACCCATCTCAGCATTGCATTCTAAAATGAGGCAGTAGGTGGCACTCAACCTTTTATTAGCAGAAAATTGTTAGTTTCAAATTAGAGTGTGCAACACTACTTCCCTCTCATTCATACACGTCTTCATTAAGAAGAAGCACTCTTTGTCTACAGCCCTAGTCCAATGTTTGTCAAACTTCTGTATGCAAAAGAAGAATCGAAGATGCTTGCTTGTTAATGCAGACTTCTGGGCCCCACCCCCAATGATTCAATTCACTAGGTCTTATGAGGGGCTGGTTTCAGAAATCTATGTTGTAAACAAACACTTCCAGGTAATTCTGTTGTAGGGGACTACACTTTGAGAATAGGCTCTAGGAGAATGAAGAATGTAGTTTTAGTGCCATGTTTTTTTTTTTTTTTTTTTTTTTTTTTTTTTTGAGACGGAGTCTCGCTCTGTCGCCCAGGCTGGAGTGCAGTGGCGCGATCTCGGCTCACTGCAAGCTCCGCCTCCCGGGTTTATGCCATTCTCCTGCCTCAGCCTCCCGAGTAGCTGGGACTACAGGCGCCCGCCATCTCGCCCGGCTAGTTTTTTGTATTTTTTTTTTTAGTTGAGACGGGGTTTCACTGTGTAGACCAGGATGGTCTCGTTCTCCTGACCTCGTGATCCACCCGTCTCGGCCTCCCAAAGTGCTGGGATTACAGGCTTGAGCCACCGCGCCCGGCCAGTGCCATGTTTTAAGGTGGCATTAATAATAGTTACTGTTTACTGGGAACTTAATATTTGCAAGGTCTGTGCTAGTAATTTACGTAATTCTTCACAACATCCTGCAAATGTAGGTATTGTTTTGCCACTTTACAAAGGAAGAAACTGAAGCACACAGAATTCAAATAACTATCACAAGTCATACAGCATATAACTATCAGAGCTATGATTTAAAGTAGGTTTCTAGCCGGGCGCGGTGGCTCATGCCTGTAATTCCAGCACTTTGGGAGGCCGAGGGGGGCAGATCACGAGGTCAGGAGATCGAGACCATCCTGGCTAACACGGTGAAACCCCGTCTCTACTAAAAATACAAAAAAAATTAGCCGGGCGAGGTGGCGGGCGCCTGTAGTCCCAGCTACTCGGGAGGCTGAGGCAGGAGAATGGCGTAATCCCGGGAGGCGTAGCTTGCAGTGAGCTGAGATCCGGCCACTGCACTCCAGTCTGGGCGGCAGAGCGAGACTCCGTCTCAAAAAAAAAAAAAAAAAAAAAAAATTAGCCGGGTGAGGTGACGGGCGCCTCTAGTCCCAGCTACTCGGGAGGCTGAGGCAGGAGAATGGTGTGAACCCGGGAGGCGGAGCTTGCGGTGAGCTGAGATCGCGCCACTGCACTCTAGCCTGGGCGACAGAGCGAGACTCCGTCTCAAAAAAATAAATAAAAAATAAAGTAGGTTTCTAAAGTACCTGGTTCTGCATACCTACTGAGTATACAGCTGGGTTTTTGTGTCTCTCCAGTTAACCTAATGCATGGGTAAAAAGGCATCGGGGTCAGTGGAATAAACCAAGGTTTAGGACGGATTCATTCCGGGTTCTAAGCTGTTGTAGCATGGAGTCATGGAAATAACACTGGAATGTTAAAAGGTGACCTTCATTCTAGTCTGCGCGTTCTCAGTAGCCAGAAAGAAGACTGGATAGGTCCCTTCCCTTGCTGGCCTCCATTTCATTCATTTATGAAACGAGAGACTCAGTGTTCTCTGTAGACAACCTTTTTTAAAATCATTTGAGGAATTTGTTTAAAAATGCAAGTTCCTGGGCTCTACTCTCAGACTAAGTGAATCAGAAGCTTTGGTGTGGGAAACCATGGAACCTGCACTTTTAATAAATGCCCCAGTGATTTGCATATTGGAGAATCACCACACCAGGTCACTGGGCTCTCATTTGGTGGGGATGCTCCACAATTGGTTTTGGACTTGTGACTTCTTGGGTGGACTAAAATAAGTCAGGTGGTGCCGTGGACATGATAAATATAAATCATGTAAGTGAAGGCACTGCTTCAGTCAGGCTATAAAAGCTACTTTGAAAGAGGTAAGGAGGCCGGGCGCGGTGGCTCAAGCCTGTAATCCCAGCACTTTGGGAGGCCGAGACGGGCGGATCACGAGGTCAGGAGATCGAGACCATCCTGGCTAACACGGTGAAACCCCGTCTCTACTAAAAATACAAAAAAAACTAGCCGGGCGAGGTGGCGGGCGCCTGTAGTCCCAGCTACTCGGGAGGCTGAGGCAGGAGAATGGCGGAAACCCGGGAGGCGGAGCTTGCAGTGAGCTGAGATCTGGCCACTGCACTCCAGTCCGGGCGACAGAGCGAGACTCCGCCTCAAAAAAAAAAAAAAAAAAAAAAAAAGAGGTAAGGAAAAAATAGGATTGTAATGAAGAAAATTTGCTTATGATTGCAGGTTAAGCCTTCATTTGGAACTGCTTCTAGTATGTTACAAAAAGTAATAACAGCTAATCTGTGTCACTGACTAGACCTGGTACTATTTTAAGCACTTTATATACATTATCTCAGTGAATCTTTCCCATTGTGACATCTGGCTAGTTTTCATGGCTAAGAGTGCACTTTCTAGAAACATCAATGTTAGAAAACATTGTGGTCCCCACTTGAAGTTTCACTTTGCATGTTCAGTGATACGGTTTGGCTCTGTGTTCCCACCCAAATCTCATCTCAAATTGTAATCCCCATGTTTCCAGGGAGGGACCTGTAATCCCTACCTAATGATGGAGGGAGGTGATTGATGATGGGTGTGGTGGACCCCATGCTGTTCTTGTGATAGTGAGTGGGTTCTCATGAGATCTGATGGTTTTATAAGTATTTGAAAGTTCCCTCTTCACTCGATGTCTTGCCTGCTGCCATGTAAAATGTGCCTACTTCACCCTCTACCATGATTGTAAGTTTCCTGAGGCCTCCCCAGCCATGCGGAACTTTGACTCAATTAAACGTCTTTTCTTTATAAATTACCCAGTCTTGGGTATTTCTTTATAGTGGTGTGAAAATGGAGTAATACATTCAGAAACCATTATCTTTTGTTCTTTAATGGCAATCTCTGAATGTTTGTAATTTCCTTCATTTCCAAAGAATTACTGTAGACCCAAATTTTCGTCATTGGAGTGTAGCACATTCAGAGAGTACACCAATTGCAAGTATACGGTACAAAATTATGATCAGCTGATGAACACGTACAAATAACCCCCATTAGGACAAGAAATAGAACATGAATAGCAACCCTGAAGCCCCTACCTGTCCCTCCCAGTCATTACCCCGTCTCTCCTCTCAAAAAGTAATCATGATAGATTTTTTTTTTAAAAAAAGGTCAGCTTTTGTTTTTTCAACTCGATGTAATTTATTGGGCAACTATTATATACCTGGTACTGAAGATACAGGCAGTGAAGAGAGTAAATACGGCCCCTGCCTATGGAGCTCACTGATGGGAAAGACAACTGTACATCAGTCTTTGAAAGTGTTTATTGTGCTGAGTCAATGGATTCAGAGGGACAGGGGGCTCTGAAAAATAGTTACTGCTTCTTTAGGAGTTTACTTAAAGAGATACAATTAGGAGAAAGGGTAAAAACAAATATATGGATCAGTAAAGAGCTATGATATCAAATGTCAACTTAGGGGATTTTATTTTATTCTTACTGTTTTAGGGACAGGGTCTTGACCTGTTGCCTAGGCTGGAGTGCAGTGACACGATCATGGCTCATTGTAGCCTTAGCCTCCCAGGCTCAGGTGATCCTCCCACCTTAGCCTCCCAAGTAGCTGGGAGAAAAGGCGTGCACCACCACACATGGCTAATTTTTGTATTTTTTTGTAGAGATGGGGTTTTGCCATGTTGCCCTGACTGGTCTCAAACTCCTGGGCTCAAGTGTTCCTCCCACCTCGGCCTCCCAAAGTGCTGGGGTTATAGGTGTGAGCCACTCACCCAGCCTATTACAAATACTTTGAATGAAAGCAAGGAAATATTGGTAGGTGAATTATACTTGTGTACTAAAATAAAATTTTTTAAATTATCCAATAGGGACTTGAATGATTATTTTCACATATGGCCCAAGGAAGCTCATACAAATTCTACTTTGGAAAGGAAGGGATGGCAATGTTAATTTCAAAGTGCAATTTAAGGAAAAAGTGTTAAATGACCCTACAAAGGTTGTTTACACATGCAATTTGAGAAAATGTACATCTTCTGAAGAGCATTTGTAAATTCCATGTGTCCATGGTGGACCCCAATATGAGAAATACTGATTCAAATGATTTATCTATTTGTCTGTTTATTTAAATGGTCATGGTTCTTTTTTTTTTCCCCCGAGACGGAGTTTCACTCTTGCTGCCCAGGCTGGAGTGCGATGGCGCGATCTCGGCTCACTGCAACCTCCACCTCCCAGGTTCAAGCAATTCTGCCTCAGCCTCCCGAGTAGCTGGGATTACAGGCATGCACCACCATGCCTGGCTAATTTTGTATTTTTAGTAGAGATGGGGTTTCTCCATGTTGAGGCTGGTCTCGAACTCCTGACCTCAGGTGATCCGCCCACGTTGGCCTCCCAAAGTGCTGGGATTACAGGCATGAGCCACCACGCCTGGTGTAAATGGTCACAGTTCTTTACTCTTTTCATATATCAGTGCTGTTTGCAATGTGACTTTGTATCTCCTCTTATTAAGAGGTGGAGTCTTTGAATCTGGGCTGGCTTTGTGATTTCTTTGGCCAACAGAAAGTAGCAGAAGTGGCAGCTTTCCAGTTTTCAGTCTAGGCCTCAGAGGTCTTGTTTGCTTCCTCTTTTTTTCCTGGACCTTTGCTTCTGCCATGTCAACAAGCCCAAGCTAACCTGCTGGAGGACTAGAGACCACATGGAAGAGAGCAATGAATCACCCACTGACAGCCAGCCAACTCCTAAACATGTGAGTGAGCCCAGCCTACATCAACAGAGCTGCCTACCCTATGAAAAACTGACTATAGAGGCATGAATGAGCCCAATTGAGATGAGAAAACCCACTATAAACTGACTTAAAGAGTCATGAACAATAGTAACTGCTTATTGTTTAAGCCATTGAGATTTGAAGTAGTTTGGTACACAGTAATAGGTGTGATAAATATTAAAAACTTTGTACCCTACAGAAAACACCTGTCCTTTTTAAATGGCTGTAAAAATTTATGAAATCGATTCTAGGATTATCATAAAGGAACCTTAATAGATTCTTTCAAATAGAAACTATATAGATAACTTTTTAAAATCATACTGCCTTAAAACTAGAAATTTGTTCCTTTTTAAAAAAGGTTTAAATATAATTCAAGCTACTTGATAATTGAACACTCCTAACTCTTGATTCTTTGGAGGAAAAAGGATCATTAAAGTGGACATGACCTATGAATTCAATCAAATACAAATGAAAAAATTCGATGTGGGAAAAGGGCATACAGGGAAGATTAAGAATCCTATGTAGTTAAAAAAAAAAAAAAAATCCTTCGTAGGAATGTGCTGTTGTTATAGCCAACCTGGAAGTACATTTCTCAGAATCTGCTTCTCTGTAGGGTTGTGGGTTAGAATTGGCTGAAAGATGAGTAATATCTGGGAGTTGGAAGTGATGCTCTCACAATCATTTTGGCATCCTGATACCTATTGTAGTGGTAACGCAGTCGAAGACACCATGCTAAAGCAGAAGCATCCCATGCCAGCATCTTGTAAGACCTAATGTAAGCAAAAATGAATTATTAAAAGAATATTGGATCACTCAAAGAATTCCTAAGTGGCCCAAGAACTAGATTTTAAAGCTACATAGCCAGAAACAATGCAATCAGATGACAGAGGAAGAAAACCATACCTCCTCACAAAAGGACTGTTCTAGTGAAAAGGCTAGGATTCCACCATAGCTGCTCCTAAAGGGCCAGATGCCTGTGTATTGTCTGGGTATAACGGAATCTGTAATCTCCTACTCTGTGACCACCTCCTCTCATTGTTCTCTTCCATCTCTGAATCAGTGTGGGCATAAATGGCTGGCATATATTATAGAAATGAACCTTAGTTGTAAGTACAGAAATGTACTTTTTAGTTTTCTAAAGCATGCCAATGTCCTCCAGTCAGAGACCACCACAAATACAACTCTAGCTGAACAAGTTGGGTTAGTACAGCGAGGGAAAACATATACCATGGGGAGCTATGACGTGTCTCAATAAGAGGTGTTAGAACCTATTATAGGATTTGGGCATTGGTTAGGTGATTTGTGGAGGGGCTAAGGAAGCAGATTTTCTTTCTAGATTGGATGCTGTTAGAAAGCAGATGCAATTCTATGATTATCTCAAGTTTTATCAATAGGGAGGACAAATGAGAGTGAAAAAGGGGGTAAGTGGTAAGGAGTTAACAGTTACTCATTTTGGCCAAGAGAGAGGAATGTTTGCTATTTTGTGAGGGGCACAGTGAACTTATTTTTGCCTGAGCTTCAACAAAATCATGGTGTGGACTCGCCTTATCTTACTGAATCATGATCCCAGAGCAACTTTGTCTGGCTTTGATATTCTATGACATGGTTTATGTCTAAGAGAGGGCAGCATGGCCTTGCTGTGAGTGCCTGGCCAGCTTCTGAATGTCAAGGGCTGCTCTTTTCTCTTCTTTCTCAAATGCAAGAGAATGGAATTGTTGAATAAGCTGATTTATTGTTTCTGCCACAGGTATCACCATACTTATAGTGAAGCTCTGGTGTTTCCCGCTAAGTTCAGGTATAAGACAAGTATGCCAACTATCCATGATCATTTAATGTTTTCTGAAAGTTTAGCCAAAACAGTAAAGCAAATGAAATAAGAGAAAAATCTTTGGAAAGGAGAAGGCAAATTATTATTTACATACAATTGCCTATCTAGCAACCCAATAATGTCAACAGAAAAAATACTAGAAGTAAGTAGAGTTCAATAAGGCAGTTGGTTACAAAATCAATATGCAAATATATATGTGTGTGTGTGTGTGTGTGTGTGTATATATATATATATATATATATTTTTTTTTTTTTTTTTAAGAGACAGGAGTCTCATTGTTTCTGTTGCCCAGGCTCAAGCTCTGGGGCTCAAACCCTCCCACCTCAGCCTCCCAGTAGCTGGGACTACAGGCACATGCCACAGTGCCTAGCTAATGCTTATCTTTCAAAATCAACAAATCTAAAGCAAAGATAATTTTTAAAGGTATTAAAAATAGAAACTAAAATATAAAATACCTAGGAACAAACTTACAATAAGTAGGCAGGACCCATAGAAATAGAACTGCAAAATTTTACTGAGAGATTTGAAAGAAGACTTAAATAAATGGTAGGGCATACCCATTCTTGAATGGCATAACTCAAGAATTCAACCACTTCAATTCTTATAAAAATGTCAAAAGTATTTTTTTAACTAGACAATATAATTCTAAAGTCACCTGGGAAGCTTAATAAAGGGATGAAGAATTTTTGGAAGATTGAGGGGTGACTTACACTGCTAGAAAGAAAGGTTTGTTATTAAAGCAGCATGATTCTTATGTAGCCTCCCAGAGAGGCTCCAGTGTATAGATTTGATACAGGATAAAGGTGGAATTGAAATATACTTACAATTCTGCTTAGGATATAGCTGCAAAGCTTATCACTCTCACCCTAACAATGAAAATGACAGGTAAATGACAAAATCATTACTTTTGTTGAGCCCGTGAGAAAGAATAGCTTCTGAGGCAACCAAGTAAGCTAATTCAAAAGGGAGACAAGTTCCTCCAAGGAGAGATGGGCTATGCAAACTGTCTTAACTCTGTCAGAGCACAGCATGAGGGGCCACCACCACTTTTTTGTTTTGTTTTGTTTTGTTTTTTTTGAGACGGAGTCTCGCTCTGTCGCCCAGGCTGGAGTGCAGTGGCGCGATCTTGGCTCACTGCAAGCTCCGCCCCCCAGGTTCACACCCTTCTCCTGCCTCAGCCTCCCGAGTAGCTGGGACTACAGGCACCCGCCACAGCGCCCGGCTAATTTTTTGTATTTTTAGTAGAGACGGGGTTTCACCATGTTAGCCAGGATGGTCTCGATCTCCTGACCTCGTGATCCGCCGGCCTCGGCTTCCCAAAGTACTGGGATTACAGGTGTGAGCCACCGTGCCCGGCCGGGGCCATCACTTTTTAAGTGGATTAGAAGAAATCAGGGAAATTGTTAAATGCTGTCAAAATCCATGTGTGGATTAGTGGGCATTTGTTTTATTATTGTTCGTGACACTGTGCAGCCTTCTGTGTATATGTCGTATTTTAAAGCAGGGAAAAAGTAAATTGGGGGTTCAAATGTAATTTCCTGCATTTTTACACACAGGGGAATTTAGGCACAGAGAGGCTGGGTCCATTGGTGAAGATCAGTTACTCCCATTTCCCAGTTCAATTTTCCATTCCCTATCCAATGCTCTGCCAGCTAAAGCAGCCGCATGCACAAGTTAACAGACTCTGAACTTTTAAAATCAAGGCCAGTTTAAAAGAACTGAAGTTGCAGATATGAGATGTTTAATAAAAAATGAACACATACGGGTGAAATTTATCTCACTTGGGATGGAGAATGCTTTTTATAAAGCAAAGGCAGAAGCCATAAATAAAAAGATGAACATCTTAGGAGTATTAAGAGATATATCTGGATGATAAGATTATAGGCAACCTTTAATTTTACTTTGTGTGTTTTTCTATATTTTTGTTGTTTTTTAAGTGAAATATATATTACCTGGGTAATTAGAAAAAAATAATAAATTTAAAAATAAGTATCACTTGCAGTACCGTGAGCAGACCCAGGAATGGAAGAATGCAGGTAACTCAGGAGAAATATGTGCGTTTTGGCAGCTGTCATTATCGTGAGTTTTCACATAAAACCTTAAGTTTTATAGGTGGAGAGAAAAACCAAGGGAAAGCACCTGATTAAGTGGCATTAAGTGGATGCTGGTGAAAATGTGACCACATTAGAATGCTGAAATATGATGAAATTGTAGCTCAGGCCATCTTTGGATGTGCAGGTTGTGACCTGAGCAGAACTGTCTTCTGACCCATCCCTGCTTATCACAGATATTAAGAGTCTGAAGAAAGCTTGGCACAGGCAGGGTATAGAGAACACAATAAGAAGTCTTGGTAAAGTCACAGAAGCAAGAGACGCCCTTATACCCTCCACCCAGTGATTTAAAGTGGGAGAGAAGGAAAGAGAAGTCTCTTAGAGTTTATGCTTAGGCCTCAACTGACTTTATTACTTTCTATGTGGCTAGTTTCTTTCCTTTCTTTCCCCTCTTTCTCTCTTTCTCTCTCTCACCTCGCTCTGTTACCCAGGCTGGAGTGCAGTGGCGTGATCTTGGCTCACTGCAACCTCCACCTCCCGTGTTCAAGTGATTATCCTGCCTCAGCCTCAAGTAGCTGGGACTGTAAGAGCGCACCACCACACCCATCTAATTTCTGGCCGGGCTGGTCTCAAACTCCTGACCTCAGGTAATCCACCCACCTCAGCCTCCCAAAGTGCTGGGATTACAGGCGTGAGCCGCCACGCACGGCCTAGTTACTTCTTTATATCCAAGTTTCCTGCTCTGATAAGATGGTGCAAAGTGAGGGTGTTCAATGCGGCTTTTCTCTTAATGACTTGTTTTCCCATAAGCCAACAGTGTTGATTGTCTGTGTTAATGGAGAGGATCTGCAAGCCCCTGACTAAGTGACTGAGTGAAGAGTACAGACATCTATCTACGTCCATAAAACCTTGGCTTGATTTTTACTCCCCTCTCTGCCCTCTTTTCTAATATTTTTCGGCACTGTTAAAACCCTCCAGTGGCCTTCCACAGGTGTCAGGATAAAGTTTAACCCTCTTGTCTTATGAAGACCTGCTTTTCCTTATAGCATCAATGCTCATTACCGCACACTTCAACCATACCAAATGAGCTCTGAATACCTATGGTCTCTTATTTCATGTCTCTGGGCATTTACAGTCTTGCTAATATTACCAAATGCCTACTATGTGCCTGGCACTCTGCTAAATGTATGCTCTTCCTCCTCATAACAATCCTTTCTTGTTGGCTTGAATACTTGAATATTGTTTCCGTTTAACAAATGAGAAACCTAATGTTCAAAGAAATTAAATAATTAATCTAAGGTCACACAGCTAATAAGCAGCAGAGCCAGAATTTAAACCCATGTTTGACTCCAAAGTCTGAATTCTTTTTCAAAAAGATTATGGTAAACTATACATCACATAAAATATACCATCTTAGCCACTTTAAAGTGTATAATTCTGGCCAGGCGCGGTGGCTCAAGCCTGTAATCCCAGCACTTTGGGAGGCCGAGACGGGCGGATCACGAGGTCAGGAGATCGAGACCATCCTGGCTAACACGGTGAAACCCCGTCTCTACTAAAAAATACAAAAAACTAGCCGGGCGAGGTGGCGGGCGCCTGTAGTCCCAGCTACTCGGAGGCTGAGGCAGGAGAATGGCATAAACCCGGGAGGCGGAGCTTGCAGTGAGCTGAGATCCGGCCACTGCACTCCAGCCCAGGCGACAGAGCAAGACTCTGTCTCAAAAAAAATAAAATAAAATAAAATAAATAAATAAATAAATAAAGTGTATAATTCTATGGCAATAACTACATTTACATTGTGCAGCCATCACCACCATCCATCTCCAGAACTTTTAAATCTTCCCCATCTGAAACTCTGTATCCATCAAACAATAACTCCTCATATCCCCTCCCAAGAACCCCTGACCACCACCATTCTACTTCTGTCTCTGTGTATTTGACTACTGTAGGCACCTGTTATAAATGGAATTATACAATATTTGTCCTTTTGTGACTGGCTTATTTCCTCTGGTGTAATGTCTTCAAGATTCATCCATATTGTGGCATGTGTCAGAATTTCTTTTTTTTTTGAGGCAGAGTCTCCCTCTGTCACCCAGGCTGGAGTGCAGTGGCACGATCTCGGCTCACTGCAACCTCTGCCTCCTGGGTTCAAGCGATTCTCCTGCCTCTGCCTTGAGAGTAGCTGGGATTACAGGTACCCACCACCATGCCCAGCTAATTTTTATATTTTTAGTAGAGATGGGTTTTCACCATGTTGGCCAGGCAGGTTTTGAACTCCTGACCTCAAGTGATCTGCCTGCCTCAGCCTCCCAAAGTGTTGGGATTACAGGTGTGAGCCACTGCACCCAGCCCAGAATTTCTTTCTTAAAGCTGAATAATATTCCATTTTATGTATATACCACATTGTCCATTCATCTGCTGATGGACACCTGGGCTGCTTCTGCCTTTTGGCTGTTGTGAATATTGTTGCTATGAGCACGGGTGTGCAAGTACCTCTTTGAGTCACTGCTTTCACTTCTTTTTAGTATTTACTCAGCAGTGGAATTGCTGAGTCTTGTGATAATTCTGTGTTTAATGTTTTTGAGGAACCTCCATACTGTTTTCATGGTGGCTGCACCATTTAATATTCCCACTAGCAATGCACTAAGGTTCCAGTTCTTCCACAATCTCGACAATGCTTTGTATTTATATTTTTATACTAGCCATCCTAAAGGGTGTGACGTGGTATTTCACTGTGGCTTTGACTTGCGTTTCCCTAGTTATTAGTGATGTTGAGCATCTTTTCACATGAAGGCCTAAATTCCTAGGCCGGGCGTGGTGGCTCACACCTGTAATCCTAGCACTTCAGGAGGCCGAGGTGGGTGGATCACAAGGTCAGGAGATCAAGCCCATCCTGACCAACATGGTGAAACCCCGTCTCTACTAAAATACAAAAAATTAGCTGGGCGTGGTGGCAGACACCTGTAGTTCCAGCTACTCAGGAGGCTGAGGCAGGGGAATTGCTTGAATTCGGGAGGTGGAGGTTGCAGTCAGCTGAGACTGTGCCACTGCACTCGAGCCTGGTGACAGAGCAAGACTCTGTATCAAAAAAAAAAAAAAAAAAAAAGCTTAAATTCCTAACCTCTGCTTATTTGGAAAACTAATGAAATTTAATTTTTACCAAAGTAACACATGTACATAGTGATATGGTTTGGCTCTGGGTCCCCACCCAAATCGCCTCTTGAACTGTACTCCCATAATTCCCATGTGTTGTGGGAGGGACCTAGTGGGAGATAATTAAATCATGGGGGTGGTTTCCCCCATACTGTTCTCGTAGTAGTGTATAAGTCTCATGAGATCTGATGGTCTTTCCACTTTTGCATCTTCCTCATTTTTCTCTTGCCACTGCCATGTAAGAAGTGCCTTTTGCCTCCTGCCATGATTCTGAGGTCTTCCCAGCCATGTGGAACTGTTAAGTCCAATTAAACCTCTTTTTTTTCCCCAGTCTTGGGTATGTCTTTATCAGCAGTGTGAAAATGGACTAATACACAGTTAACACAATGAGATATTACTAACAGATTTATAGAGAAAAGTAATAGCACCCATTTCCCACCCCACACTAGCACCTGGTGTCCCTAAGACTGAGGTCATGTGTCAGGTGCCATTCTTTATTGTGCTGATGCAGCTTTTCTTATAATAATGAAAAACAGCTATTTCCTACAGCCATACCACTATTAAAGAGAAAAATAGAAAGGTTACCTGTTTCCAAGAGCGCATTTAAAGAAAAATGATTTCTTTTGAGGCTGGGTGCGGTGGCTCATGCCTGTAATCCAAGCACTTTGGGAGGCCAAGGCAAGTGGATCATGTGAGGTCAGGAGTTCGAGATCAGACTGGCCAATATGGCAAAACCCTGTCTCCACTAAAAATACAAAAATTAGCCGGGCGTGGTTGTGCACCACTGTAGTCCCAGCTACTTGGGAGGCTGACGCAGGAGAATTGCTTGAACCCAGGGGGGCAGTGGTTGCAGTGAGCTGAGACCGTGCCACTGCACTCTAGCCTGGGTGACAGAGAGAGACTCCAATCTCAAAAAAAAAAAAGAAAAAACAAAAAGATTTCTTTTGAAACAGTTTCAAACTCTTAGGCAAGTTGTAAGAACAGTATATAGAACTTTGGCATACCCTTCATCAAGAGGTGCCATTAAAGTTTTGCTAAAAGTCCCAGTAACACTACTGATGGCAAAGGATCCTATCCAAAGTTTCACCAGCATTGCAGCCAGTTGTCCTTTTCTCTAGTTTCTTCCAGCCTGGCATTGTTCCTCAGCCTTTTCCTGGCTTTCATGGCCTAGACATGGATGAAGATTATAGACCAGTCATTTTGTAGAATCTTCCTCTATTTGGTCTTGTCGTGTGTCCTCCTGGTTAGACCTAGGGTGTGCATTTTGGTAAGAATGTCACAGAGCTGTATTTTTGTCATTGCAACCCACTGGGTAGCACACGCTATCTCTTTGGTTGCTGGTTTTTTCACTCGATTACTTATTAGGCTGGCACCTCCCAGGTGTCTACTGTAAAATTATTCTTTACTCTCTTTGTAATTAATAAGGATCTTGTGAGGAGAGACTTTGAGACTCTGTAGATATCTATTTCTTCATCAACTTTTCACTGACTAGAGTTTTAGCATCCATTGATTTTTCTTGACTGAATTATTACAATGAGGTTGCCAAATGTTGATTTTCTGTTATCATTCCTTCTTCATCTATTAGTTGTCTTTCTACTATGAAGAAAAGCTTTCTCCTCTCATGTATTTATTCATTTATTCTTTTTTTTTTTTTTGAGGCGGAGTCGCGCTCTGTTGCCCGGACTGGAGTGCAGTGGCCGGATCTCAGCTCACTGCAAGCTCCGCCTCCCGGGTTTACGCCATTCTCCTGCCTCAGCCTCCCGAGTAGCTGGGACTACAGGCGCCCGCCATCTCGCCCGGCTAGTTTTTGTATTTTTAGTAGAGACGGGGTTTCACCGTGTTAGCCAGGATGGTCTCGATCTCCTGACCTCGTGATCCACCCGTCTCGGCCTCCCAAAGTGCTGGGATTACAGGCTTGAGCCACCGCGCCCGGCCCATTTATTCTTATCGGTATGGATTCGTGGGTGCTTTATTTAATGGATTGTAATCTGTTACTGTCATTATTTATTTTAATGGTCAAAATTTCCCATATTTGGCCAGTAAGCGCCACTTCAAATTAGTTCCTGTGTCCTTTGTATGTTTCTCCATCATTGAGCACTACCTTACTTTATGACCTAAAAAGATGTTCCAGGCTTATCTTACTCATTCTCTGGAGTCAATGATTTGAAGACAGCAAATTTATTTGTAGAAATAGGACTATCCATAAATGTTTAAAATGCAAAAACAGAGTGTGTTATCCAGTCTTTTTCATGTTCATACACTACCACCCAAATTTCACCTCTGTATTACTGCCAGATTATGAGTCACCCAGATTTGAGATTTCACCCCTGCATTACTGCCAGATTTGTTAGATATCAACCCCAACAGAAGGGGTGTGCATTTTATAGGCAATTAAATATTAGCTGTGAACTTTAGCATTCATGAGGGGGAACACAGAAAGGACTGAACACTGATCTATGTTGCAGAATTGTTTGGTTTCCTCCTCTCAGATACTCAAGAGGCTGCCAGCATAGGAGCTCTGTCTAGAGAGAAAACATTTTTTACATGTTTCTCTTTAATGGTAATAGAAACAAAACTACTGTTGTGAAAAGACACTGGGTTTAGACTACACCATATGGCCCTGAGAGGTGTTCATCACTATAGACTCTAATGGCTGAACTCAAAATAGCCCATATTTCTGCATTGATGGAGAATTAGCTACTGACTGCCAGGAAACACCCATTGTAGCAGCTCTTCAACCATGTAATTTAAAATAATTACTAATTAAATGAAAATAAAAGAGAGCCCATAATAACAATAATAATCACTGTAGCATTGGTCATTACCCAAGTACTGTTTGTTGGAGTGTTACCTAGGGGAATATCGCTTGCAGAAGGGTGGAAGAACTGTGGAAGGAGCTGGTGGCTTTATTAATACTGCTTAGGTAGGGAATCAGGACCGCTCCAGAGTGCTTGGCAACCATAGTCCTAATTTGATATTCCATCTATATTGCCAATCTCATGTTGTTTCAAGGAATTTGTTCACTAATACAGAAGGCAGCATGCCATTAAAAACCAAGGAACAGCAACAGCTGTGTGGCACTCGTCAACAGATTTATATCATTGCAGGAAACAACTCAAGCAATTACCTTGTCTTTGACAAGCATCACTCTTATCCTCATCTCAGGAAAAGTGAGGCCCTTTTGCAAGAGGACCTTTGAGTGTATATGACCAACATTAAGTGGTTATGACAGGACGTATGGAATAGTGTACATAGAGCCAGTTTCAGATAACTGTCCAGAGGCCTATGTACCTAAGAAAGTAAAAGGTGGAGGCTACCTGGTTAAAGGAAGGCTTTCTGTTTTTATTGTTTGGGTGACCTAAAATAACATGCATTTCTTTACATATTCATTCACCCAGTGAATGTTTGAGTGCTACTATGCACCAGATATTGTTCTAGGTGCTGGGAATATTAAGATAGGCACGGTTGCTGTCCTCAGGAATCTGACAGTCCACTGGCTAGGGAGGAATATACAAATATAGACATGTAAAAAGTACCATGGAGGAAAAGAAGGGAGTGCTTGGGAGGATAGCAGGGGGACTCTTTCAGCAATGTGGCATCTGTGATGGGCCCTTTGAGGAAGGGCCATTTTTGCTGAGGCCTGAAGTCAAAGGAGAGATTAGCCAGGAAATGGATTAGGGGAGAATATTCCAGGCAAAGGCAGTGCCATGGGCAAAGGCCCCAAATGAAGATGACCTAGTTCACTGGAGAAACGAAAGCAGAGTGTATGGAGAAGCACAGAAACAGAGTCAGGGAAGATGCGGCACAAGGTACGAATAGGTCAACCGACTTCCGGGACAGGTGGTCTTGGAAAGGAGTCCAGATTTCACTCTTAAGTGTAAAGGGAATCTTTGAAATTGGGGAGTGGCAGTGCCTGGTTGATGTCTGTAAAAGCTCAGTCTGGTCTCTGGTAGACAATGGCCTGTGAGGAGTGGGGCCTGAGCTGATGTCAGAAAACAGGTAGGAGGCCATTTAAGGATTCAGCTTGGCCAGGTGTGGTGGCTCATGTTTGTAATCCCAGCACTCTGGGAGGCCGAGGCGGGTGGTTCACGAAGTCAGGCATTCGAGACCAGCCTGGCCAATATAGCGAAGCCCTGTCTCTACTAAAAATACAAAGAATTAGCTGGGCGTGGTGGCAGGCGCTTGTAATCCCAACTACTCGGGAGGCTAGGCAGGAGAATCACTTGAACTCAGGAGGCAGAGGTTGCGGTGAGCCGAGATCCCGTCATTGCACTCCAGCCTGGGGGACAAGAGCGAAACTCCGTCTCAAAAAAAAAAAAAAAGAAAAAAAGAATTCAGGTAAGAAATGACTGTCCCTTGGACCAGGGAGATGGTAGGGGATGACAGGAATTAGACTGACTGGAAATTCATTTAGGCAGTAGCACTGACTGGGGGTGGGCAGTAGTGCAGAGGTATCAGGGCAGGTTCCCAGATCTCTGGCTTGAGTGCAGGGTGAACGGATGCGCAGTATGTTGAGGTGGGAAGCATAAGAGGACAACTAGATCTGGAGATTAAAATACTCAGATTCATTTATTGTGGTAAAATGAACATAACATAAAATTTACCATTTTAGGCCAGATGCAGTGGCTTACATCTGTAATCCCAGCATTTTGGGAGGCTGAGGCAGGAGGATCACTTAAGCCAGGAGTTCAAGACCAGCCTGAGTAACATAGTGAGACCCCCATATCCACCAAAAAAAAAAAAAAAAAAAAAGGGAAAAAAGAGCCTTGCCATTTTAACCATTTCTAAGTGTACAGTTCTGTTGCATTTGTTGTGCATCCTTCATTAACTGTCCATCTCCAGAACTTTACCATCTTTTCCAACTATAACTCTGTACTCGTTAAATAACTCCTTATTCCTCTTCTCTCCCTGTCTCTACTTCCTGTTCTATGAACTCGGATGCTTTAGATGTCCCACATAAGTGGAATCATACATTATTTGTCATTTTATGACTGGCTTATTTCACTTAGCATAATGTTCTCAAGGTTATTCCTGGTTGTAGTATATTACAGGATTTCCTTTCTTTTAAAGGCTGTGTGATGTTTCATTGCATGTACATATCACAGTTTTCTTATTTATTCATCCATAAATGAACTTTCGATGGCTGCCACCTCTTGGCTATTGTGAATAATGCTGCTATGAATATAGGCGAACGAATATCTCTTTGATCCCCTGCTTCCACTTCTTTTGGGTATTTACCCAGAAGTGGGATTGCTGAATTACATGTAATTTTATGCTTAATTTTAAAATTTAATTTAATTAAAAAAATTGACAAATAGGCTGGGCGTGGTGGCTCACTCCTGTAATCACAGTACTTTGGGAGGCCAAGGCAGGCAGATCATGAGGTCAAGAGATTGAGGCCATCCTGGCCAACATGGTGAAACCCCATCTCTACTAAAAGTATAAAAATTAGCTGGGCATGGTGGCGCGAGCCTGTAGTCCCAGCTACTTGGGAGGCTGAGGCAGGAGAATCACTTGAACCTGGGAGGCGGAGGTTGCAGTGAGTCAAGATCGTGCCACTGCACTCCAGCCTGGTGACAGAGCAAGACTGTGTCTCAGAAAAAATAAAAAATTGGCTGGGCGCGGTGGCTCACACCTGTAATCCCAGCACTTTGGAGGCCAAGACGGGCTGATCACGAGGTCAGGAGATCGAGACCATCCTGGCTAACACGGTGAAACCCCATCTCTACTAAAATACAAAAAAAATTAGCCGGGCATGATGGTGGGCGCCTGTAGTCCCAGCTACTCCGGAGGCTGAGGCAGGAGAATGGCGTGAACCTCGGAGGTAGAGCTTGCAGTGAGCCAAGATCACGCCACTATACTCCAGCCTGGGCGATAGAGCGAAACTCTGTCTTAAACAAAACAAAACAAAACAAAGACGCAAATAAAAAATTGACAAATAATAGTTGTATATACTTATGCAGCACAATGTAGTGTTTTCTTATATGTGTACATTATGGGATGATTAAATCAAGCTAATACACATATCCATCATCTCACATACTTATTTTTGTGTGTAGGTGCTTTAAACATTTAAAACCCACTCACTTAGCAATTTAAAAATATACATTGCATTATCATTAACTATAGTCACCATGGTGTGCAATAGATCTCAAAAACTCACTCTTCTTGTCAAGCTGAAAATTTGTACCCTTTGACCATCTATGCATTTACATTTAATTTTTTGAGGAATCACCACACCATTTTCCACAGTGTTATACCATTTTATATTCCCACTAGCAGTGCACAAATGTTCTGTTTTCTCCACCTTCTTGCCAACACTTAGAATTTTGTTTTTCTTTAATAATTATCCTAACGCATGTAAATGGTACCTCATTATGATAAAACATAAAAATTTTTAGATATTAAATTTGAGATGCCTGATAGTCACAGTTGAATATTTCAGCCAGGATTTCAGAAGAAAAGTCTTCTGGTCAGTTTGAATTCCATCAATGAAGGTGTGCAGAGAACTCTTATGAGTAACTCATCATGACCAGCTCAGTAGATCAGGCCTGTGATCCCAACAATTTGGGAGGCTAAGGCTGACAGATCACTTGAGCCCAGGAATTTGAGGATAGTCTGGGCAGCATGGCAAATCGTCATCTTTACAAAAAATATAAAAATTAGCCAGATATGGTAGCATATGCCTGCAGTCCTAGCTACTCAGGAGGCTGAGGTGGGAGGATTGCTTAAGTCCAGGAGGTTGAGGCTGCAGTGAGCTGAGATGGCACCACTGCACTCCAACCTGGGTGACAGAGTGAGACCCTGTCTCTGAAACAAAATAAAAATCAATACCTAACTCATTATAGTGGACCGCCCATGTTTGTTCTTAAGACTTCCTACTCCTATCAGTGTGTCCACTATTTGAGAATGTGAACATTTGGATATTTGAGTTCATTTCTGGTGAACAAATAGTATTTTGCACCAGGTTCTTCCCTTTCTAATCCATGTTGTTCTCACTCCTGTGGAAATTAGTGAAGAATAATTAAATGTCAGATGCAAGTAAAAGTGGTGAAAAGCTTCAGAAAATAAGAGTTTACTGTCATTTCCTTCATAGGCTGAAGTCAAGTTGTTTTAATAATCTTTTAGAGTGAATGGAAAGCATTTTTGTTTGTTTTTCCTTTTTTCATAATAAAGAAAATTCAGTTTTAAAGCGGCTTTCAATTTCTCTCTGAGCTTTCTTTCATTTTCCGATTTCTTTGCTTCTCAATGGGATAATATAAACCAATTTTCTGTTGTCTATTATTCATCAAAGCTGTCGATTTACCCTGAACAGAACGAAGAGAAGGATGTTGTTAAAATAAAGCAATTTCCAATTGAGCTGCTAATAAATGCTGAAATGCATCTACATTTCTCCTATTGATTATCTCCTGCCGACAAAGGCAAACATAAGCTTGTACGGCATGCCGCCTGTGGAAATGAGAGATTTAATTAGATGAAAACCGAATGAGCTGGAAGATCTACTGCACTCAGTCAACAAGCGATTGTTATTCATAATTGGCTGTTTAAAATGTCCCTGCTTATTGAGCCTTTTTCACTTAAAAAATTCCCTACAGCGCATTAAGGCGAACGCAATCGTTAGTAAATTTTCCCCTGTGCATTTTACAAGCTGAGCGTTGTGGACTAGAATGAGCCCTGTCAGGCCATACATCAGGCGTAACAGAACATCTTGAAATTGGGAATTAGCAAACAAAAGCAGGGAGATAGTTTCCTCTCCATCTAGCCCCATGTCCAAATGCTGAAGGTGGAAAAAGAGGTGTTAGTGGAAGAGAGGTAAGAAGAGGCCCATAAACTCAGGGAGTGGGATTCTTTAGAACGCACTAGCTCTGCAGGTGCCTGCATTTAAAATTTAGTGTCTGGTAAATGCACTGATATTTAGTGAGGGGAGTATATTACAAAGTCGGTATTCATTTCACCAGGAGGATTTCAGACACCTCTCAAGTTCCCTGCTCTTCAAGACACAGTGGGGAAAAGAAAGATGGATAGAATTGTTGCCTGTGGCAGCCATGTGCCATTTAGCCTATACAAACATTCCTTCTTGGAATCCCAAGCAAGTCATGAACCTTTGAAGGCTTTGGTTTCCTCATTCACGCAATGGGGATATCGACTGCACCGTTCTAATCCATTTGCTATGAGGATTAAATGAGATAATGTAGGTAAAGCTTTTAGCACAGTGACTGGGAACATATAAGCCCTAAATGACTGTCAGCTATTAACAATAATAATTCACCTTCCACATCTACAGGCTCTTAAAGAGAAGACAGTATTTCCTCTGTTTCTTATATTTCCCATAGCATCTTGCCCAATGCCTTACATTTTTGCTCTCTATAACAATTTTTGAATTAAAAGGAATGTCAATCTCTCAATCTTGAGGTTCTTAGACATTCACATAGGAGTTGACAATTGTTCAACAAATACATATTTAAAATCTGATTTTTAAATAAAATCTTAAGATACAGGGTATCACTTTTTCGCCCAGGTTGGAGTGTAGGGGCCTTATCTTGACTTCTCGGGCTCAAGGGATCCTCCGGTCTCAGTCTCTCAAGCAGCTGGGACTAAAGGTGCATGTCACCATGCCCAGCTAATTTAAGAAAACTGTTTCATTTTGTCTTTCTTATTACAAAAGAAGTGATAGCTGCTCCTTGGCAGAGACAGTGAAAACAGTGGTCAAGAGGGCAGATGTGTGGGAGCCAGACTGCCTGAATACGCATTTCTTTTCTCCCCACCAATAGAACTATTGGATTGTAGAGGAATAAATCAATTAATACACATACAACACTTGAAACCGTGCCTAGAACATAGCATGTGCCCAATAAATACTAGCTAGCACTGAGCAAAATGCAACTAAAAACAAGAGATCACTCATTCTCAGGATCTTGAGATAACTGCTAAGAAACGCTTACTGAGACCAGGCTATGTGAGTGACAGAGTGCTAGACATTGTGGGACATATATTAATAGCCCATTGATTGAACTCTTAGTGACATCAGGCACTGTGCTCAGTGCTTTGCACATATTGTCTCATCTAATTTACACAACAATCCTACGAGGTAGGCATATTATTATCGCCTATTTTTGAGATGAGAAAACAGGACCAGAGAGGCTTGGTAACTTCTCCAAGGTCATACAGGTGGTAAATGATGGAGCTAAGATTCAAACACAAGTCTCTTTGATTCCAGAGTTAACCTTTATGCACATCCTTAGAAGCCTGATACTGAGTTAAGATCAGGCAGCTCAGATGAAAGAGACAAACATGATCTAATTGAGGTGGGAGAGCCAGCAGAGGACAAAAAACCAGACAACTGTAATACATTTGCTCCATGCTATAACTGTGACTCTTACAATTAGGCCTCAGACTCTTTCTTAACAGTGATTTTGACATTTGAACAAAGCTGGCACATGAGATGAAACCCTTCTGCCCTCCCTAGCACAAGCTTTGTATTAAATACAGACTGAAGAAACTCAGAGGGATTCTTCTGAGAAGCCTTTATGGAGTTCCTAATAATCAGGCCTGATTCTTTATGTCATATTACACTGCATTTATGTGGCACCAGAATCTTGAAGCTAGAATTTTTTTTTTTTTGAGATGGAGTTTTGCTCCTGTTGTCCACACTGGAGTGCAGTGGCGTGTTCTTGGCTCACTGCAACCTCTGCCTCCCAGGTTCAAGTGATTCTCCTGCCTCAGCCTCCTGAGTAGCTGGGATTACAGGCATGCACCAGCATGCCCGACTAATTTTGTATTTTTGGCAGAGATGGGGTTTCTCCATGTTGGTCAGGCCGGTCTCGAACTCCCGACCTTAGGTGATTTGCCAGCCTCGGCCTCCCAAAGTGCTGGGATCACAGGCATAAGCCACCAAGCCCAGACCGAGGCTAGATGTTTTTTAATATCTGGTCCCCTTTAGTCATCACTCCTATATAAAAACACTATGGTATGTTAGTTCTTGTTTCTCAAGTGTAATCTTGAATCAAGTGGAACAGATAAACAATGTCAATGAAAGTATCTTTTGCAGACACTGGCAGGATTTATCCTTTTGGAAATGAGGAGATAAAAGATGCATAAATGTTTAATTTTACTTTGGATGTTAATGTAACCATTGAGCACACTTGGTCCCCAAGCAAATTAATTGCTACAAAATGAGAATAAATGGCACACAGTCTGTATTGAACTGTTGTCTGTTGGATTAGCCACCCCTCTGCATGGTATCATGGTAACCAAGTTTGATGAGCAGCTGTGCTGCATTAAGCACATTGGAAGTCTCCTTGGAAAACCTGGGGCCCTGATCCTCTAGGTTCAGGTTGGTTCTTGGCATGTTGTGGAGTGAAAGTTGTTTGTGCAGTGAAGGTTCCCCCTCCCTTGGGGAGGATGTGCAAGACTTGACTCAGAAGTCCCAGTGTAAGCCTGGCCAACATGGCGAAATGCTGTCTCTACAAAAAATACAAAAATTAGCTGGGTGTGGTTGTGCGTGCCTATAGTCCCAGCTACCCAGAGGCTGAGGTGGAAGGATCAATTGAGTCTGGGAGGTTGAGGCTGCCTGAGCTGTGATTGCACCACTGCACTCCAGCCTGGGTAACAGAGCCAGACTCTGTCTCAACAAAAAAAAAAAAGAAAAAAAAAGGTCCCAATGTTGAGGCTAGCTTCCCTAATCCCTAGCTGTGTGACATTTAAAAGTCAAAGCCTTCCTGAGCTTTACTTGGTTTATCTGCAAAACAAAGTTGTGGCTAATAATTATACATATAGGCCGGGCGCGGTGGCTCAAGCCTGTAATCCCAGCACTTTGGGAGGCCGAGACGGGCGGATCACGAGGTCAGGAGATCGAGACCATCCTGGCTAACATGGTGAAACCCCGTCTCTACTAAAAATACAAAAACTAGCCGGGCGAGGTGGCGGGCGCCTGTAGTCCCAGCTACTCGGGAGGCTGAGGCAGGAGAATGGCGGAAACCCGGGAGGCGGAGCTTGCAGTGAGCTGAGATCCGGCCACTGCACTCCAGTCCGGGCGACAGAGCGAGACTCCGCCTCAAAAAAAAAAAAAAAAAAAAAAAAAATTATACATATAGTATATATATATAATTATTATATATTATATATAATTATTAGCCACAACTTTATTTATATATATAATATATATGTAATTATATATATAATAACTTGTATTTTTAATTGTGATAAAATACCTATAACTTAAAATGTATCATCTTAACCATTTTTAAGTTCACGGTTCAGTGGGCTAACAATTGTATTTAAGTATAATTTTAACTATACCAATATTACCCCCACTAGCCTGGCAGAATCATGGTGAGGGTCAACTGAGAACGTTGTGAAAATGCTTTGTAAGGTAAAATGTCCTTTGCAGAGATCAGTTGCTACGGTGGGCATGGCTCCATTCTCTTTCTGTTTCCTGCTCTGGGGCTTGGACTTCAGATCCCTTCAGTTCTAACATTTTGTGGAAATGTTACTTCTTACCTGGTAGAGATTTCCATCTCAATAAGGAGTCAGGCTTTACACCAAAAGCCTGGAGTTTTCTCTAGTGAATCATCACCATAATCATACACATAGCAGTTTGGTTACTTTTCTTGTCACCCTATGGAGGAAGCCATTGATAACGTCTTCCTGGCTTGTTGGTGATCCTGGTGTATCTCCATAGCCATATCTATTTATTTATTAAAAAATATTTATCCAGTCCCTTCTAATTGTTAGGTCCTGTTTGAGGTCCTGGGAGCACAGCCTTGAACAAAAGAGACAAACTGCCTGTCCTCATGGAGCTTACCTTTCCTTGGGGAAGGCAGGCAACAAAGTAGATATAAAATATCAAGTAGGAAGTTCAGCTTGCCACTGAAGTCCTCTAGCCTCACTCTGGCGCTTTGAAACAAATAGGGGTTTCAGGAGCTGCTGATAAAGGAAGAGGATGCCAGCTGGTAGGCTGAGGCGGGAAGATTGCTTGAGGCTAGAAGTTGGAGACCAGCCTGGACAACATAGTAAGACCCCTTCTCTACAAAAAATTTAAAAATATAGCTGGGTGTGGTGGTGCACGTCTGTAGTCCCAGCTACTCAGGAGGCTCAGGTGGGAGGATTGTTTGAGCCCAGGAGGTGGAGGCTGCAATCAGCTATGATTGTGCCATTGTACTCCAGCTTGGGTGACAGAGTGAGACCCTGTATCAAAAAAAAAAAAAAAAAAAAAAAAGGATGTCAAATTATTTTAAAACAGGGCTGTGAAATTTGGTAAAGAGGGGACAACCCTGTTAAAAAGAAGAAGAGATAAGCATTTCTTGAGGCTTTCTGATGTACCAGGCACCCAAATTACCATAATTCATTTATAATTTTGCATTCATTTGGATATTGGTCTAGCTGCCTTAATATAGAACAAAATAATAGAGGCTTTAATGAGGCAGAAGTTAATTTTTCTCTCAGATATACAAGTATGGGCTAGTGGGTGGTTCTGTAGAGCAGAGCAGCAATATTTCCCTAGGTTATTCTAGAGCCTGCTGGGCTCCTTGTATTCAGCTGATGTACTGTGTATGTCTCAGAGCACTGCTGCAGTGGATAGGGTCAAAGATGATGCATGCCACTCTTGATAATTGTGTTGCAGCCAGCAGGAAGAGCAAAGGGAAATGAGGGCATGCCCCCTAGTCTTAAGGGCGTGGCCTCGGAGTTATAGACATTACTTTCTCTTATATTTCATTAGCCATAGGATTGTCAGATTTGGCATATAAAAATGCAGTAAACCCAGTTCAATTTGAATTTCAATAACCATACTTTTTTGTACAAATGGGGCATACTTATACTAAAAAATTATTGGGCCAGGCATGGTGGCTCCCAGCACTTTGGGAGGCCGAGGTGGGTGGATCACTTGAGGTCAGGAGTTCGAGGCCAGCCTGGCCGACATGGTGAAACCCCGTCTCTACTAAAAATACAAAAATTGGCCGAGTGTGGGGCATGCACCTGTTATCCCAGCTACTCGGGAGGCTGAGGCAGGAGAATGGCATGAACATGGGAGGCAGAGCTTGCAGTGAGCCGAGATCACAACACTGTACTCCAGCATGGGTGATAGAGCAAGACTCAATCACACACACACACACACACACACACACACACACGTACTGGACTTTTAATTTGGGACATACTCTACTAAAAGATTATTAGTTGTTTATCTGAAATTCAAATTTAACCCTGCATCCTGTATTTTATTTGGTAATGCTAATTGGCCACAACCTGGTCACATGGACACACTTGGCTGCAAGAAAGCTTGGGAAATGTAGTCCTTAGCTGGATGGCAATGTGTCCAACTACAGCTTGGGGGTTTTTAATTACTGAAAGGGAAGCAGGGGAGAATGGATATGGGGGATGTGGTGGGATTAAGGATGTATATGAAGTAGGTACTAGCATCATCCTCACCTTGCAGATGAGGGAGACGCAGAGAGTCAGGACTGGAATCTAGGTCTGTGTCACTTCACTGCTCTGCCAGGAGGTGGTGGGGAAGGCGGCTTTGAGAGATGGCGGGAGTTACTCAGCCAGCCGTTGATTCTGACATTGTGGCAGGAGCAAGAGGAAGAAGAACCCGGGCTGAAGAGGACCACTTTATCCACCTTCTCCTGCACTCTTCTTAAACACTCAGTTCTGTCTGAGACCCAAGATCTAAGATAGTCTTATTTGTTACTGGCTTCAATAGAATAAAATCTTGTCTCTTCCACCATGAAAAAAATAAAAAGAATACTCATGGAAGTTGGTAGCTGTGACAGCAATAGAAGTGTAAACTCTATGGCTAGGCACGGTGGCTTACGCCTGTTATCCTAGTACTTTGGGAGGCCAAGATAGGCAGATCACCTGAGGTCAGGAGTTGGAGACCAGCCTGGCCAATATGGCAAAACCCCATTTCTACTAAAAGTACAAAAAATTAGCTGGGGGTGGTGGCACACACTTGCAATCCCAGCTACTTGGGAGGCTGAGGCAGGATGATCACTTGAATCCGGGAGACAGAGGTTGCAGTGAGCCAAGATTGCACCATTGCACTGTAGCCTGGGTGACAGAGGGAGACTCTAAGAAAAACAAAAAAAAAGTGTAAACTCTAGGAAGAGGAAAGTGCCTTTTATTCTTTGTGATCCTCAGGCCCTGGGTTGTAAAGAAAAGAGGTTTTGGAATCATGAGGGATTCATACCTGGTTCTGAATCTATTTACCAGCTGATCCTTGTTTTTTTGTATCTGCAAAGTGGGACCATAACACAGCTGCTCCACATAATTGCTGAAAGCATTAAAAGTGAAAATGTGCTTGAATCTGAAGCCTCCAATAAGTGCGATTCATTTCCCTTTCTTCTGCACGAACAAGGCAGCCGCGGTCGAGTGGCTGCCCCTTCCACTCTGCACCTGCACTATCATTTTGAGCAGCTCTGAAAATTTCCCCTACCTTCTCCAAGCATAAGGGAAAAAAATTCATAGATAGGAATATGATAAATCAGGTTCAATACTCATTGCCATGGCTACTACATGAAGTACCGGAATCAGTTTCAAAAAAAAAAAGATAATTTATTATAAAGATGTAATACAGTTCAGAGCTCCGATGCTGAGGGTGAAGGCCAATGCGGGAGATAGTTCAATTATGTGCCTGTCCACTGAGGACCCTGTGTTCAGGTAGAAGTTGCTATTTGGACTGCTGACCTCCGATCAAAATCAGTCACATTTTTGACCCTCTTGACTCTGTCAAGCCAAGAGGATAAACATTGAATCACTGAGATTTCCTCATTATCTGCTCAGGAGAAGACATAATCCCTAGCTCATTGATTGAGTAGGTTTTGTTTAGAGTGGATGTGAAGTGAGTATAGGCAGAAAATTGGCCCGTCAAGGAGACAACAGCCAATGGGCAGCACAATAGCAAAATGGGAAGTTAGGGTAGGCATGAAAAGGTGAATTATCTCCAGCCGGTGCTTTGGGAATTGGTCCCCTATCTATAAAATGAGTAGCTCTCAACTATGTGCCTATGAGAAATCTCCTGGAGGAAATTCCATTTATATGCAATATCCAGAAGAGGTAAATCGTAGAGACAGAAAGCAGCTTAGTGGTTTCGAGAAGCTGGGGAGAAGGGGCAATGGGGAGTGATGACCTGATGAGGCTTCTTTTAAGGGTGATGTAAAGGTTTTGGAACTAGATAGAGGTGGCGGTTGCACAGCATTGTGAGTGTACTAAATGCCACTAAGTTGTACCATTTAAAATGGTGAATTTTATGTTATGTGAATTTTATCTCAAAAAATAGAAACAAAAATAAACAAAACCCTCTCTCAGATCCCTTTCAACCACACTGATGCTGTCAAGGCAGCCTCTGGAGAGATAAAGATAGTGGCTGGGCTCTGACCCTAGGGCAATGCCCAGGGCTAAGTGTTGTGGGGATGTGGGTAGTCTTCACTCCCTCTGACCTGTTCCTCTTCTTACCCCTCACAGAAGAACCCACAGGGCTGCCTGCACCAAGGCCAAGTGGTTAAGAGCATGGGTTTTCTGGGGGCCTTAACCTAAGTGTGAATCCTGACCAGGCCACTGTTGATGGTGTGAATCTGGATGTTACAGAACCTCTCTGAGCCTCAGTTTCCTCACTTGTCAAATGCGGATGAGAATATCATGCTTTTGTTAGCATGAACTAAGTGTGTAAAGCATTTAACACAAGGCAGTGAGTATTCCTACCATTCAATAAATGGTAGTGGCTATTATAAATAATAATTCTGTCATCTGTTGTATCTGCCTGAGCATAGTATTGATTGCCAAGATCCAGAGGTAGCAAGAAGTTTTGTCTTCAGTTAAATCCTTTAAACACAATCCCAAAGCTCAACAGCCTATTGCAGGGTGGGAGGAGTAGAGACTTGGCAACAATTGAAGATATTATTGTCTTGTTTTTTTGTTTTGAAAAGATCTAATAAATAACATTCTTCTTCCCTGTCTGAGTGGGTCTTAAACCAACTGAAAAATAAGACAAAAGGCAGCCGCTCAGGCAGCAGATGCTGGAAGCCAGGCCCTGGGCATCTTGCACTACAAATTTTAGTGGCTTCAAGCAGAAGTTGGTGGGAGCATGGGCTTTGAAGGCCTAAAGCCCGCAGGGATTAAAGCCTGTAGTTTCCCTTCCCCTCCCTTCCCCTCCCTCCCTCCCCTCTCCCATCCCCTCCCTCCCCTCTCCTCTCCTCCCTCCCTCTCTCCCTCCCTCCCTCCCTCCCTCCTTCTTCCTTCCTTCCTTCTTCCTTCCTTCCTTCCTTCTTCCTTCCTTTCTTCATGGAGCTTTGCTCTTGTTGCCCAGGCTGGAGTGCAGTGGTGTAAACTTGGGTCACTGCAACCTCTGCCTCCCGGGTTCAAGCAATTCTCCTGCCTCAGCCTCCCAAGTAGCTGACATTACAGGCACCCGCCACCATCCCTGGCTAATTTTTTGTATTTTTAGTAGACTTGGGGTTTCACCATGTTGGCCAGGCTGGGCTCGAACTCCTGACCTCAGGTGATCCACCTGCCTCGGCCTCCCAAAGTGCTGTGATTACAGGTGTGAGCCACTGTGCCCGGCCAAGCCTGTGGTTTTCGCAGAAACACCACCGATATCATGTTTGCCACACCAACTAAACTGACCTTCAATTCCACTGCATGTGAATCTGCTGGGAAAAACAAAGTTCCAGAACTGCAGAAGTTTTTCCAGAAATCTGACAGTGTGACCATCCACCTGAAACAAGGCCTGCCTGACCAAATGCATTACGGGACAGCCATGGTGCTGAACTGTGGGAGGGACCATCTACTACCTGATCGCCCTCTACGTGGCTTCACAGCCCCGCAATTAAGGAGTTAGTTAGGTTGCAGAGGACTAGTTTGCTTTTTGGTGTAAATCCCTTGAATTTTCATTTTTCCTTTTTCTTTTTTTTGAGATGGAGTTGCCCAGGCGGGACTGCAGTGGCACCATCGTCACTCACTGCAACCTCAGCCTCCTGGGTTCAAGGGATTCTCCAGCCTCAGTCTCCCAAGTAGCTGGGAGTACAGGAGTCCGCTACCACAATCAGCTAATTTTTGTATTTTTTAGTAAAGACAGGGTTTCGCCATGTTGGGCAGGCTGGTCTCAAACTCCTGACCTCAGGTGATCCTCCCGCCTTGGCCTTCCCAGAGGAATTCCTGTAATTCCTGGGATTACAGGAATGAGACACCTTGCCCAGCCTGATTTCTCATTTTTCATTGTTTCTGTTAATTTTTTTTTTTTTTTTTTACTTGGATGGCTTACTTAACATTATTGCAAGAAGAATAGAAAGATATGAAGACAGTGTTTTGGTTTGTTTAGGAAAAAGCATATGGCTTCAGAGCTCATTCGATGATTAAAACTATCGTTTAAAGAAACGTGCTCTATGCTTGTGTTCCTGATTTCCCTGGCGGTTCTGGATGCAGGTTGCCCACGGGCTTATTCACGTCAGTCTGTGCTAAGGACCTTAGGGACTTGAGTTTGCATTTTTGAGCATGGGGTAGAGAAGCCTTTTTGGATTTGGATATAGCTGAGGAAAGAAGACAGGAGCCAAGGCCAGGAGCATGAAAGGAGGGGCTCAAGTTAGTAGTCACCTTGGGAATTTTTCTATCTTACAGTAAAATCTTAATAGAAATTATCTGTAGTCTGCCTGTATTCACTGGGAAGTTCATTTCAAAGGGCTACTGGCTTCATCTCTGATCTTTAGTGAAATTGTATGTGTAATGCTGTGTATTTATTCCACCATGGGAACTGAGAACACCTGTTTAGTGTTGCACTTTAGACTGGTGTCTGCTTTGCTAATGCAGCTGTGCCACTGATTCTCTGTTATCTTTTACAAATATTATGGCTTTAAATTATGACTTATTTTGACTGTGGAATAAATACATGAATTAAAAAAAAAAAAGAAAAATAAGACAGAAGCCTGGGGAGATATAACTGATTTTGGAGATAAATGGGATTTCATATTGCTGAACCCCCGAATGAGACTTCTCACCCCACCATAGACAAGGCTGGATCACTGGACAGCTGCCCAGATTGGGCTGTGTCCCTGATACACTTACAGTGTGAAGGAACAGAGGGCATGCTAGCCCCTTGCAATAGGGCGCATTCGTAAGCCCACCAAACAGGGCAGGCACTCTACTCTAGGAGAGAAGCCAGGAAGGCCTTAGGGGACCATCTTTCAAATGAGAAGGAAAGTCATGAGAGAGACAGAGAGATGCCTCTTTGCATTGTTTAGCTATAGGCCTGTCCGAGTGGTCTCCATGACAAGGCGGGGCTTCCTAGACAATGGGATAGCTGTCCTACTTCTGTCCCCACGTGGTCAGACATGGGGAATGTCACTCTACTGCTGGTGACCCTTCCCTTTACATTCAGTAATAAGTCCTTTGTTACAAAGGAAATAGAACAGCAAACAAATAAACACAAAACCTGGAAACAGCCTAATTTTGCCCAACATTAGGGGAACAAAGTAAATTATAGAATATCCATTCAATGGAATAAGAAGCCATTTAAAAACGCTGTTTGCAAAGGGCTTATAATAATGTGGGAGTTATGTGGCATTATGTTATAATGTCAAATGAGAAAAGTATGATATAGAATTGCACATATAGTATGAACTTGGCTATATTAAAACCTCACTAAGATTATACATAGAAAAATGAACAATTTGGGAGGAAGTTTCCAAAATATTCATAGTGGTTGCCTTTTTGGTTAGTTTTTTCCTATAGCTTACAAATTTTCTATAATGAGCATGTATTTCTTTTTTTTTTTTTTTTTTTTTTTTTTGAGACGGAGTCTCGCTCTGCCGCCCAGGCTAGAGTGCAGTGGCCGGATCTCAGCTCACTGCAAGCTCCGCCTCCCGGGTTTACGCCATTCTCCTGCCTCAGCCTCCCGAGTAGCTGGGACTACAGGCGCCCGCCACCTCGCCCGGCTAGTTTTTTGTATTTTTTAGTAGAGACGGGGTTTCACCGTGTTAGCCAGGATGGTCTCGATCTCCTGACCTCGTGATCCACCCGTCTCGGCCTCCCAAAGTGCTGGGATTACAGGCTTGAGCCACCGCGCCCGGCCGAGCATGTATTTCTTTTGCAATGGAAAAACCCAACTTTATTAAAAAAATAAAACTTTTTTATAACGGCAAGGGTTACTCATTATCAGTCAAATCAACACTTTAGAATTTTATAGATTCATAAGATTACAGAATGCTAATGCTGCAAGGGACCTTAGAGATTGTCCTAGTTTAAGAATTAAGACTGGGCGCGGTAGCTCACACCGGTAATCCCAGCACTTTGGGAGGCCGAGGCGGGCGGATCACGATGTCAGGACATCAAGACCATCCTGGCCAACGTGGAAAAACCCTGTCTCTACTGAAAATACAAAAATTAGCTGAGCGTGGTGGTGGGCGCCTGTAGTCCCAACTTCTTGGGAGGCTGAGGCAGGAGAATCGCTTGAACCCGGGAGGCGGAGATTGCAATGAGCCAAGATTGTACCACTGCACTCCACCCTGGTGACAGGGCGAGACTCTGTCTCAAAAAAAGAAAAAGAAAAAAAAGAATTATATTATTATTATTTTTTTTGTGAGAGAGAGTGACAGATCCCCTTCAAGGATCTCCTGGAAACTATGACTTACTTCCTGAGAACTTTTTTTTTTTTTTCCTGAGACGGAGTCTCACTCTGTCACCCAGACTAGAGGGCAGCAGCGCCATCTCAGCTCACTGCAACTTCCGCCTCCCGGTTCAAGCAATTCTCCTGCCTCAGCCTCCCAAGTAGTTGGAATTACAGGGAATTACACCACTACGTCCAGCTAATTTGCTGTATTTTTACTAGAGATAGGGTTTTACCATGTTGTCCAGGCTGGTCTCAAACTCCTGACCTCAGATGATCCACCTGGCTCGGCCTTCCAAAGTGCTGGGATTACAGGCATGAGCCACTGCGCCTGCCCCCTTCCTGAGAACTTAACACATTTAAACAAGTATCATTTAAGTTACTCTTAGTTTCCAGTTACAGAAAGCCCTGCTCAAAGCTGCTTAAACAATGAAGAAAATTCACTGACTCGTGTAGCTGAAAACTTCAGCCACCTCTGCCTCTTAACAGTTACATCTCCACCACCTTGTCTCTCAACATCTACAGCTGCAGAAAAATCTCATGCAATAGGTGGAACTTATCTTGCAACTGGAATCTTAACTTTGAGAAAAAGGGATTAGATTTCCAATCTCTCCAGGTGCAAGGAAGACGGAATGGCAGTTGAGAAAGCCAAGCCATGGATTCTGCCATGAGGGATGCACAAATACTATGAGAAAACAGATAGAGGAGCAATTGGTCATCAGTGTGGTCACTGCACGGCCTTCAGCAAGCCCCTTGCCACTCTGGATCTCCATCTCCTCATCTCTAAAATGAGGCTGTTCAATTATGTGATTTGTAAGGGCCTCTTCAGTCCAGCTATTTCAGAAGTCTGTGAAAGACACCCTAGCTGTGACCCAGAATTAAACATTTTCTTTCTGGGAGTATTACCTTCCCAGCCGACAGGCCAGCCCCACACACATTTGAACATAATCATTAAACACCGGCAAGAAGTGCCAGCCCACATACAGTTTAATAATTCACATTCCAATCCAATTACTGCGAGTTACATAAACAAGGGCTTATTAGAATATGGTTGCTTCCTCTGAGTAAGCAGCGTTTTTGAAAGGAAATTACAATGATTATCTTCAAGATACAGGCATGAATAACATAATCATTCCTCCTCCCTCCTTGTTTTTATCGTTTCCTTTCATGCTGTCTCAGATGGGAGGTCTCTAGCTGGCAGCGACTCAAGGCAACACCTCTCCCACCCTGGGCCCTTTCAGCTCCTGGACAGAGTTCCTCCCTGTCTCTTCATTAGAACCCATCTGTCCTGGGTCCTTAGGGAGCTAAGGGATTTGTTAAGTGTCCCACTTATTATTTATTCATCTCTGATTTACTTTTTTCTTTCTTTCTTTCTTTTTTTTTTTTGAGACGGAGTCTTGCTCTGTCGCCCAGGCTGGAGTGCAGTGGCCAGATCTCAGCTCACTGCAAGCTCCGCCTCCCGGGTTTACACCATTCTCCTGCCTCAGCCTCCCGAGTAGCTGGGACTACAGGCGCCCGCCACTACGCCCGGCTAGTTTTTTGTATTTTTTTAGTAAAGACGGGGTTTCACTGTGTTAGCCAGGATGGTCTCCATCTCCTGACCTCGTGATCCGCCCGTCTCGGCCTCCCACAGTGCTGGGATTACAGGCTTGAGCCACCGCGCCCGGCCCCTGATTTACTTTTTTTTTATTATTATACTTTAAGTTCTGGGATACATGTGCAGGATGTGCAGGTTTGTTACACGTGCCATGATGGTTTGCTGTACCTATCAACCTGTCATCTACATTAGGTATTTTTCCTAATGCTATCCCTCCCTTAGCCCCCCGACCCCCTGACAGGCCTCAGTGTATGATATTCCCTTCCCTGTGTCCATGTGTTCTCGTTGTTCAGCTCCCACTTATGAGTGAGAACATGTGGTGTTTGGTTTTCTGTTCCTGTGTTAGTTTGCTGAGAATGATGTTTCCAACTTCATCCATGTCCCTGTGAAGGACATGAACTCATCCTTTTTTATGGCTGCCTAGTATTCCATGGTGTATATGTGCCACATTTTCTTTATCCAGTCTGTTATTAATGGGCATTTGGGTTGGTTCGAAGTCTTTGCTATTGTGAATAGTGCTGCAATAAACATTATGTGTGCGTGTGTCTTTATAGCAGCATGATTTATAATCTTTTGGGTATGTATTCAGTAATGGGATGGCTGGGTCAAATAGTATTTCTGGTTCTAGATCCTTGAGGAATTGCCACACTGTCTTCCACAATGGTTGAACTAATTTATACTCCCACCAACAGTGTAAAAGCGTTCCTGTTTCGCCACATCCTCTCCAGAGTCTGTTGTTTTCTGACTTTTTAATGATTGCCATTCTAATTGGTGTGAGATGGTATCTCATTGTGGTTTTGATTTGCATTTCTCAAATCACCAGTGATGATGAGCTTTTTTTCATATGTTTGTTGGCCGCATACATATCTTCTTTTGAGAAGTGTCTGTTCATATCCTTTGCCCACTTTTTGGTGGGGTTGTTTTTTTCTTGTAAATTTGTTTAAGTTCCCTGTAGATTCTGGATATTATCCCTTTGTCAGATAGATAGGCGGCAAAAATTTTCTCCTATTCTGTAGGTTGCCTGTTCACTCTGATGGTAGTTTCTTTTGCTCTGCAGAAGCCCTTTAGTTTAATTAGATCCCATTTGTCAATTTTGGCTTTTGTTGTCATTGCTTTTGGTGTTTTAGTCATGAAGTCTTTGCCCATGCCTATGTCCTGAATGTTATTGCCTAGGTTTTCTTCTAGGGTTTTTTATGGTTTTAGGTCTTATGTTTAAGTCTTTAATCCATCTTGAGTTAATTTTTGTATAAGGCGTAAGGAAGGGGTCCAGTTTCAGTTTTCTGCATATGGCTAGCAGTTTTCCCAACACCATTTATTAAATAGGGAATCCTTTCCCTGTTGCTTGTTTTTGTCAAGTTTGTCAAAGATCAGATGGTTGTAGATGTATGGCATTATTTCTGAGGCCTCTGCTCTGTTCCATTGGTCTATGTATCTCTTTTGGTACCAGTACCATGCTGTTTTTGTTACTGTAGACTTGTAGTGTAGTTTGAAGTCAGGTAGCATAATGCCTTCAGCTTTGTTCTTTTTGCTTAGCATTGTCTTGGCTATATGGGCTCTTTTTTTGTTCCATATGATATTTAAAGTTGTTTTTTTCTAATTCTGTGAAGAAAGTCAGTGGTAGCTTAATGGGGATAGCATTGAATCTATAAATTACTTTGGGCAGTCTGATTACTTTTGCATGTGAGTGGAAGAGTTTTGGGGGAAAAAGCAGCACAATGACAGTCAGGGCACTGTGTGCCTTTGGGCATTCATAACACTTTCTGGTCTCCAGAGTTCTATTTCTAAAATAAGGTGATTGAATTAGACCAGAAATTTTTAACCTGGGGAACATGGGCAGGCTTCAGAGAGTTTAAGAATAAAGCTCAGTTACACATAGTAAGTTGTGTGTGTCAGGGACATTCATATCCCCAGTTTCTTTTTCTTGTTTTGAGTTAAAGTCTCGCTCTGTCAGCCAGGCTAGAGTGTGGTGGCACAACCTTGGCTCACTGCAACCTCCGCCTCCCAGGTTCAAGTGATTCTTATGCCTCAGCCACCCAAGTAACTGGGATTACAGGTGTGTGCCACCACGCCTGGCTATTTTTTTGTATTTTTAGTAGAGATGGGGTTTCACCATATTGGCCAGGCTGGTCTCAAACTCTTGGTCTCTAGTGATCTGCCCATCTCGGCCTCCCAAAATGCTGGGATTACAGGTGTTCCCCCCAGTTTCTATTTAGGAAATAATGTGGTCCCCAGGGGCATGAATTCCATATCAGCTTCAAGGCAGAAGAGGTGATCTAGCTAAGGCAACCAGCTCTCTAGGTATCCCCTCACATTTTTTTATTTTTATTTTTATTTCTATTTTTTTTTAGAGACAGAGTCTTGCTCTGTTGCCCAGGCTGGAGTGCAGTGGTGCAATCTTGGTTCACTGCAACCTCTGCCTCCTGGGTTCAAGCGATTCTCCTGCCTCAGCCTCCCGAGTAGCTGTGATTACAGCCCCCCACCACCACACCTGGCTATTTTTCATATTTTTAGTAGAGATGGAGTTTCCCCATGTTGGCCAGGCTAGTCTCAAACTGCTGACCTCAGGTGATCTGCCCGCTTCAGTCTCCCAAAGTGCTAGGATTACAGATGTGAGCCATCGTGCCTGGCTGTTTTTTATTTTTTAGATGATGTCTCATTCTGTCACCCCAGCTGGAGGGCAATGGTACAATCACCGCTCACTGCAGCCTCGACCTCCCTGAGCTCAGCCTATCCTCCCACCTCAGTCTCCTGAGTAGCATGAGGCACGTGCCATCACGCTCGGCTGATTTTTGTATTTTGTGTGTGTGTGTGTGTGAGATGGAGTCTCACTCTGTCACCCAGGCTGGAGTGCAGTGGCACGATCTTGGCTCACTGCAAGCTCTGCTCCCAGGTTCACGCCATTCTCCTGCCTCAGCCTCCGGAGTAGCTGGGACCACAGGTGCCCGCCACCACGCCTGGCTAATTTTTTGTATTTTTAGTAGAGACAGGGTTTCACCGTCTTAGCCAGGATGGCCTCAATCTCCTGACCGTGATTCGCCTGTCTCAGCTTCCCAAAGTGCTGGGATTACAGGCATGAGCCAATGCACCCAGCCTAATTTTTGTATTTTTTATAGAGATGGCGTTTCGCCACATTGGCCAGGTTGTTCTCAAATCCCTGAGCTCAAGTGATCCGCTCTGCTCGGCCTCCCAGAATGCTGGCTGGGGTTGTAGGTGTGAGCCACTATGCCTGGCCAGGATGGCACCTTAATCCAATGTGAGTAGTGTCTTTATTAGAAAGAAGAAAGGCACAGAGGGAAGAATGCCACATGAAGACACAGAGACACAGAGAGAAGATGACTGTGTGAAGACAGAGGCAGAGATTGGAATGATGCTGCCAACAGCCATGGAACACCTGGGGCTACCAGAAGCTGGAAGAGGCAAGGAAGGATCCTCCCTTGACGCTTGTGAGGGAGCATGGCCCTGATGACACTTTGATTTCATATTTCTAGTCTCTGGAACTGTGAGAACAGAAATCTCTGCTGTGTGAAGTCACCCAGTCTGCGATTCTCTGTTACAGCAGGCAGCCTGAGCAGCCTGACACACCGCTGTTGCCAGGAGAATGGATGAAGGCAATTGGCTAGGCCGAGGGCACATGGCCACCCCATGTGTCATGCTCACTCAAATAACCAGAGTTGTGAGAGAGGGAAAGCTGGTCCTCTAAAGGAAAATTGAGGAGCAGTTTCAAAAATAGAAGAAATGGAACCTTGCATAGGCAAGAACTGGACGCGTCCACTATAACATTTAATGCCCTATTTCAGCTGGGCGCGGTGACCCACACCTGTAATCCCAGCACTTTGGGAGGCTGAAGTGGGTGGATCAGGAGGTCAGGAGATCGAGACCATCCTGGCTAACACAGTGAAACCCCGTCTCTACTAAAAATACAAAAACAAAATTAGCTGGGCGTGGTGGCGGGCGCCTATAGTCCTAGCTACTCGGGAGGCTGAGGCAGGAGAATGGCATGAACCCGGGAGGGGGAGGTTGCAGTGAGCTGAGATTATGCCACTGCACTCCAGCCTGGCAACAGAGAGAGACTCCATCTCAAAAACAAACATTTAATTCCCTATTTCAGGTCCTCAGCACTTCTTGCCTGAGTTCCTGATGGAATCGCCCAACTTTCCTTCAAGTTTTCCTCCTCTTCTCTTTCCATCCTATTTTATACAAGATGCCTCATTTTTGGTTGTGCTCTTACCACGCTCCTGTGCAAAATCCTTCAAAGGTTTCCCAGACCAACAGAAGAAAAATCCTGCTCTTTACACTAACCTTGACAGGCATTTTCAGGGTGGCTTCCAGCACCCTCCATCTCCATATGTAGAAATTCGATTTGCCCTCCAATGTCTACATCAAATGCCGTCTCCTCCAAGAAGCTTCTCAGATGTTTTTTTAGTTGGAGGTTTTTACTGGCTTCTGAACTTTTTCTCCATTTTCATTAAGATACTTGTATTAGTTCGCCAGGGCTTTCATAACAAAATACCATAAACTGGGTTGCTTAAACAATATAAATTAATTTTTTCACAGTTCTGGAGGCTAGAGGTGTAAGATCAAGGTATCAGCAGGCTTAGTTTTCCTGAGGCATCTCTCCTTGATTTGTAGACAGCTACCTGCTTACCAGGTCCTCTCATGGCCTTTTTTTTTTTGAGACAAAGTCTCACTCTGTGGCCCAGGCTGGAGTGCAGTGGCACAATCATGGCTCACTGCGGGCTCGATCTCCTGGGCTCAAGCAATCCTCCCACCTCAGCTTCCCAAGTAGCTGGGACAACAGATGCATGCCACTATGCTTGACTTTTTTTCCCCCTTGTTTTAAAGAGATGGGGCCAGGCACGTGGCTCACGCCTGTAATCCCAGCACTTTGGGAGGCCGAGGTGGGTGGGTCATTTGAGGTCAGGAGTTCGAGACCAGCCTGACCAACATGGTGAAACCCTACCTCTACTAAAAATACATAAATTAGCTGGGCATGGTGGCAGGCACCTGTAATCCCAGCTACTCAGGAGACTGAGGCAGGAGAATCGCTTGAACCCAGAAGGCAGAGGTTGCAGTGAGCCGAGATCGCACCATTGTACTCCAGCCTGGGTGAAAGAGTGAGACTCTATCTCAAAAAAAACAAAAGAAACAAAAAAACAAACAACAAACAACAACAACAACAACAAACCCAAAGAGATGGGAGTCTCCCTGTGGTGTTGCTGGTCTTGAACACCTGGGCTCAAGTAATCCTCTTGCCTTGACCTCCCAGAATTCTGGGATTACAGGCATAAGCCACTGCAACCGGCCTTTCTTCCTCTTATAGAGATACCAGTCATATTGCATTAGGGTCCCATCTTAGATGCCTCATTTTAATTTACTATTTGATATCCTATACCAAATACAGGCACATGGATTAAGGCCCACCCATATGACCTTGTGTATCCCTGAATACCTCTTTAAAGACCTTGTCTCCAGATAAGATTACAGTCTGAGGACCTGCATGTTGGGATTTTGATATATAAATTTTGATGGGAGGACACAATTCAATCCATAACAGCACTTAAAACTTCCTGTTTTATTTTACGGATATTTGTGTCCTTATTTTTACTCCCTTAGAAGGTGATAAGCTCCTTGAAAGCAGAAAGTATATCTTGTCTATATCCTTTTATCTCCCATAGTGTTTAATGGACTTTCTTGGACTTAGTAAATGCTCAAAATTTTTTGTTGAGTGAATGAATGGTATATAAAACAATTCTTGCCGGGCGCGATGGCTCAAGCCTGTAATCCCAGCACTTTGGGAGGCCGAGACGGGCGGATCACGAGGTCAGGAGATGGAGACCATCCTGGCTAATACGGTGAAACCCTGTCTCTACTTAAAAAAAAATACAAAAAACTAGCCGGGTGGCGAGGCAGGCGCCTGTAGTCCCAGCTACTCGGGAGGCTGAGGCAGGAGAATGGCGTAAACCCGGGAGGCGGAGCTTGCAGTGAGCTGAGATCCGGCCACTGCACTCCAGCCTGGGTGGCAGAGCAAGACTCCGTCTCAAAAAAAAAAAAAAAAAAAATTCTTGATTAATAATTTCTCATTTTCCAAATTTTGCATTAAAAAACTATATAGTGGAGATAGCATTGGGCTTGATGTCAAAGACCTGGGTTCTTTTCCCAACTCTGTCACTTTCTAGTTGTATGCACTTGAATAAGTCACTTAATCTCTCTGGGACTCCATTTCCTCATCTGTAAAGTGGGAATAATAACACTGTCCTGTTTGCTTTACAAGTTGTTAATGAATATTAATAAAATAGTTTAGTTACCCTCAAAATATTTTGGGGCACCTACTATGTACCAGGCATTGTTCTGGGCACTCGAGATATAGTAGTGAACAAGCTAAGCTGGGCCAGGTTCGTGTTGACAGAGGATTTTTCTCTCGGCCCCTTTGCTGGACTCGCAGCAGCGGTGCCCTGTCTACTTGGCCTGCCCGCACTCAGCCCCTTCCGGGAGGGAGCACGTGAGCGAGCCAGTGTGGGATCTGGCCGGCCACTCTGAGCATGACACAGGAGCAAGCTCTGTGTGGGGCCCATGGCCAGACCAGGTGCAAGGAGCCCATGATACTGAAGCCCCAGAGGGAGTGTTAGGGTGCTAATTAGCTCTTTTAGTTCCGCCATACATAGCCTGATGGATGGTGGCATGTTAGCAGCTCAGTGAGCCCCTGGCCCCATCATGTGGAATGGCTGCCCTCTGCTGGCAAGGGCAAAAGGCCAGTGTGATAGCCTTTTTGGGTACCCATTCTCAGTGGGTCCCAAGCTCTTGTCCAGCATCCAAGAAGAATGAGGATATGCTGACAATCAAAGAGTGAGCAAGGCAGGGAGTTTTATTGAGTGATGAAACAGCTTTCTGTGGAGAGGAGATGTTCCCCTAACTGAATGTGGGAAAGTCTCCCCCAGTATGTCTGAGTCCGGGGCTTTTATGGGCTCAGAATAGCGGGGGCAGGCCGTAGATGGTATTGGAAAAGGCAACTTTCGATTTGTTAAAAGGCATCATTCATCCTTTCCCCCGCAGTTTCCAAAGTCCATTGTGTCATTCTTATGCCTTGGCATCCTCATAGCTTAGCTCCCACTTGTGAGTGAGAACATACAATGTTTGGTTTTTCCATTCCTGAGTTATTTTACTTAGAATAATAGTCTCCAATCTCATCCAGGTCACTGTGAATGCCATTAATTCATTTCTTTTTATGATTGAGTAGTGTTCCATTATATATATATACACACACACACATATATACACACACATACATACATGCATATACATATATATAAAATATGTATATATATTACAGTTTCTTTTCTTTTTTTTTTTTTTTGAGATGGAATCTCACTCTGTCGCCCAGGCTGGAGTGCAATGGCATGATCTAGACTCACCGCAACCTCTGCCTCCCAGGTTCAAGTGATTCTCCTGCCTCAGTCTCTCAAGTAGCTGGGATTCCAGGCATGCACCACCACACCTGGACAATTTTTGTATTTTTAGTAGAGATAGGGGTTTTGACATATTGGCCAGGCTGGTCTTGAACTCCTGCTCTCAGGTGATCCACCTGCCTTGGCCTCCCAAAGTGCTGGGATTATGGGCGTGAGCCACCTTGCCCGGTCTATATACCACAGTTTCTTTATCCACTCGTTGATTGATGGGCATTTGGGTTGGTTCCATGTTTTTGCAATAGCAAATTGTGCTGCTATAAACATACATGTGCAAGTATCTTTTTCATATAATGATTTCTTTTCCTCTGTGTAGACACCCAGTAGTAGGACTGCTGGATCAAATGATAGTTCTATTTTTAGTTCTTTAAGAAATCTCCACACTGTTTTCCATAGTGGCTGTACTAGTTTACATTCTCACCAGCAGTGTAGAAGTGTTCCCTGTTCACCGAATCCATGCCAACATCTACTATTTTTTAATTTTTTGCTCATGGCCATTCTTGCAGGAGTAAGGTGGTATCGCATTGTGGTTTTGATTTACATTTCCCTGTTTATTAGTGATGTGGAGCATTTTTTCATGTTTGTTGGCCATTTGTGTATCTTCTTTTCAGAATTGTCTATTCATGTCCTTAGCCCATTTTTTGATGGGATTTTTTTTTTTCTTGTTGATTTGTTTAGTTCATTGTAGATTCTGGATATTAGTCTTTTGTCAGATGAATAGATCGTGAAGATTTTTTTCCCACTCTGCGGGTTGTCTGTTTACTCTGCTGTCTGTTCCTTTTGCTGTGCAAAAGCTCTTCAGTTTAATTAAGTTCCAACAATTTATCTTTGTTTTTATTCTATTTGCTTTTGGGTTCTGGGTCATGAAATTCTTGCCTAAGCCAATGTCTAGAAGGGTTTTTCCAATGTTATCTTCCAGAATTTTTATAGTTTCAGGTCTCAGATTTAAGTCCTTAATCCATCTTGAGTTGATTTTTGTATAAGGTGAGAGATGAGGATCCAGTTTCATTCTCCTACATGTGGCTATCCAATTATTCCAGCACCATTTGTTGAAAAGGGTGTCCTTTCCCCACTTTATGTTTTTGTTTGCTTTGTCAAAGATCAGTTGGCTGTAAGTATTTGACTTTATTCCTGGGTTCTCTATTCTGTTTCATTGGTTTGTGTGCCCATCAGTACCATGATGTTTTGGTGACTATAACCTTATAGTATAGTTTGAAATCAGGAAATGTGATGCCTCCAGATTTGTTCTTTTTGTTTAGTCTTGCTTTGGCTATGCGGGCTAGTTTTTGATTTCATATGAATTTTAGAATTTTTTTTCCTAATTCTGTTAAGAATGATGATGGTATTTTGATGGGAATTGCATTGAATTTGTAGATTGCTTTTGGCAGTATGGTCATTTTCACAGTATTGATTCTACCCATCCATGAGCATGGGATGTGTTTCCATTTGTTTGTGTCATCTATGATTTCTTTCAGCAATGTTCTGTAGTTTTCCTTGTAGAGGTCTTTCATCTGCATGGTTAGGCATACTTCTAAGAATTTTATTTTTGTTTTTTTCAGCTATTGTAAAAGGGGTTGATTTCTTGATTTGATTCTCAGCTTGGTTGCTGTTAGTGTATCAAAGAGCTACTGATTTGCATACATTAATTTTGTATCTGGAAACGTTGTTGAGTTCTTTTTTATCAGTTCTAGGAGCTTTCTGGAGGAGTCTTTAGGGTTTTCTAGGTAAACGATCATATCATCAGCAAACAGTGATAGTTTAACTTCCTCTTTATCGATTTGGATGCCCTTTATTTCTTTCTCTTGTCTGATTACTCTGACTAGGACTATGTTGAAGAGGAGTGGTGACAGTGGGCATCCTTGTCTTGTTCCAGTTGTCAGAGGGAATGCTTTCAACTTTTTCCCATTCAGTATTATGTTGGCTGTGGGTTTGTCATAGGTGACTTTTATTATATTGCAGTTTGTTCCTTATATGCTATTTTGCTGAGAGTTTTAATCATAAAGAGATGCTGGATTTTGTCAAATGCTTTTTCTGTATGTAGTGGGATGATCGTGTAATTTTTGTTTTTAATTCTGTTTATGTTGTTTATCACATTTATTGACTTGGGTATGTTAAACCATCCCTGCATCTCTGGTATGAAACTCACTTAATCATGGTGGATTATCTTTTTGATATGTTGTGGATTTGGTTAGCTAGTGTTTTCTTAAGGATTTTAGCATCTATGTTTATCAGGGATATTAGTCTGCAGATTTCTATTTTGGTTATATCCTTACTTGGTTTTGGTATTAGGGTGATACTGGCTTCATAGAATGATTTAGGGAGGATTTCGTCATTCTCTGTTTTGTGGAATAGTGTCAATAGGATTGGTATCAATTCTTCCTTGAACGTCTGGTAGAATTCTGCTGTGAATTTGTCTGGTCCTGGATTTTTTTTTGTTGGTATTTTAAAAATTATCCTATCAGTCTCGCTGCTTGTTATGGGTCTGTTCAGGTTATCTAAATTCTTCCTGATTTAAGCTAGGAGGGTTGTATCTTTTCAGGAATTTATCCATCTCTTCTAGGTTTTCTGGTTTATGCATGTAAATGTGTTCATAGTAGCCTTGAATAATCTTTTATATTTCTGTGGTGTCAGCTGTAATATCTCCTGTTTTGTTTCTTATTGAGCTTATTTAGATTTTCTCTCTTCTCGGTTATTCTTGCTAATGGTGTATCAATTTTATTTATCTTTTCAAAGAACCAGCTTTTTGTTTCACTTATCATTTGTATTTTTTTCTTTAAATTTCATTTAGCCCTGCTTTGATCTTGGTTATTTTCTTTCTTCTGCTGGGTTTGGGTTTGGTTTGTTCTTGGTTCTCTAATTTCTTGCGATGTGACCTTAGATTCTCTGTGCTCTTTCAGACTTTTTGATGTAGGCATTTAGTGCTACGGACTTTTCTTTTAGCACTGCCTTTGCTGTGTCCTTGAGGTTCTGATAGGTTGTGTCACTGTTGTCATTTAGTTCAAAGAATTTTTAAATTTCCATCTTGAATTTCATTTTTGACCCAGTGATCATGCAGGAGCAGGTTATTTAATTTCTATGTATTTGCGTGGTTTTGAAGGTTCCTTTTGGAGTTGATTTCCGGTTTTATTCTACTGGGGTCTGAGAGAGTGCTTGGTATAATTTCAATTTTCTTAAATTTGTTGAGGCTTGTTTTGTGGCCTATCATATGGCCTGTCTTGGAGAAAGTTCCATGTACTGTTGAATTGAATGTATATTCTGCAGTTGTTGGGTAGAATATTCTCTCTCTATATATATCTGTTAAGTCAGTTTGTTCCAGGGTATAGTTAAATCCATTGTTTCTTTGTTGACTTTCTGTCTTGATGACCTGTCTAGTGTCATCAACAGTGGAGTATTAAAGTTCCCCACTATTATTGCATTGCTGCCTATCTCATTTCTTAGGATTATTAGTAATTGTTTTATAAATTTCGGAGCTCCAGTGTTAGGTGCATATATGTTTAGGATTGTGATATTTTCCTGATGGACAAGGTCTTTTATCATTATATAATGTCCCTCTTTGTCTTTTTAAACGGCTGCTGCTTTAACATTTGTTTTGTCTGATATAAGAATAGTTACTCCTGCTTGCTTTTGGTGTCCATTTGCACAAAATGTCTTTTTCCAACTCTTTACTAAGTTTGTGTGAGTCCTTGTGTGTTAGGTGAGTCTCTTGAAAGCAGAAGATAGTTGCTTGGTGAATTATCATCCATTCTGCAATTCTGTCTCTTTTAAGAGGAGCATTTAGGCCTTTTGAGATGTAAGGTATCATTCCGTTTATCCTGCTATTTGTTGCCTGTGTACCTTGGTTTTCTGTTTTTGTTTTTTAAATTTTTTTTTTGTTTTATAGGTCCCCTGAGATATGTGCTTTAAGGAGGTTCTGTTTTGATTTGTTTCCAAGATTTGTTTCAAGATTTAGAGCTCCTTTTTGCAGTTCTTATAGTGGTGGCTTGGTAGTGGTGAATTCTCTCAGTATTTGTTTGTCTGAAAAAGTCTGTATCTTTCCTTCACATATGAAGCTTAGTTTCACTAGATGCAAAATTCTTGGCTAATAATTGTTTTGTTTGAGGAGGCTGAAGATGGGGCCCCAATCTCTTCTAGCTTGTAGGGTTTCTGCTGAGAAATCTGCTGTTAATCTGGTAGGTTTTCCTTGATAGGTTACCGGGTGCTTTTGTCTCACTGGCCTTGAGATTCTTTCCTTCATCTTATCTTTAGATAACCTGATCACATGTGCTTAGGCGATGATTTTTTTGCGATGAATTTCCCAGGTGTTCTTTGTGCTTCTATTGGATTTGTGCTTCTATTTGGATGTCTAGGGCTCTAGCAAGGCCAGGGAAGTTTTCCTTGATGATTCCCCCAAATATGTTTTCCAAACTTTTGGAATTCTCTTCTTGCTCAGGAATGCTGATTATTCTTAGTCTTGATTGTTTAACACAATCCCAGGCTTCTTGAATGTTTTGTTCATATTTTCTTATTCTTTTTTCTTTGTCTTTGTTGGAGTGGGTTAATTTGAAAGCCTTACCTTCGCTCTCTGAATTTCTTTCTTCTACTTGTTCAGTTCTATTACTGAGACTTTCCAGAGCATTTTGCATTTCCATAAGTGTGCCCATTGTTTCCTGAAGTTTTGATTTCTTTTATTTGTGCTATCTATTTCCTTGAATATTTTCCCCTTCACTTCTTGTACCATTTTTTGGATTTCCTTGCATTGGGCTTCACCTTTCTCTGGTGCCTCCCTGATGTGCTTAATAACTAACCTCCTGAATTCTTTTTCAGGTAAATTAGGGATTTCTTCTTGGTTTGGGTCCATTGCTGTTGAGCTAGTGTAATTTTTTTGGGGGGAGTGTTAAAGAACCTTGTTTTGTCATATTACCAGAGTTGTTTTTCTGGTTCCTTCTCCTTTGGGTAGGCTCTGCCAGAGGGAAGGTCTAGGGCTGAAGGCTATTGTCAGATTCTTTTGTCCCACTGGGGTGTTCCCTTCATGTAATACTCACCCCATTTCTCAGGAAGCCCAGGGATGTGGCTTCCTGAGAGCTGAGCTGTAGTGATTGTTATCTCTCTTCTGAATCTAGTCACCCAGCAAGTCTACTGGCTCCAGGCTTGTACTAGGGGTTGTCTGCCTAGAGCCCTGTACTGTGAACTGTCTGTGGATCTCTCAGTCATGGATACAAGCATCTGTTCCAGTGGAGGTGTCAGGGGTGTGAAATGGACTCTGTGAGGGTTCTTAGCTTCCGTGGTTTAATGTACTATTTTTGTGCTGATTGGTCTCCTGCCAGGAGGTGGTGCTTTCCAGAGAGCATCAGCTGTGGTAGTATGTGGAGGAACAGGCAGTGGGTGGGGCCCTAGAACTCCTAAGAGTTTAGGCCCTTTGTCTTCCCTTACCAGGGTGGGCTGGGAAGGACCACTGGGTGGGGGCAGGGGTAGGTGTGTCTAAGACCAGACTCTCCTTGGCCGGGTCTTGCTGTGGCTGCTGTGGGGATGGGGGTGAGGTTCAGGTCACTGGAGTTATGTTCCTAGGAGGATTATGACTGTCTCTACTGTGTCATGCAGGTTGTCAGGGAAGTAGGGGAAAGCCAGCAGTCACAGGCCTCACCCAGCTCCCACGTAATCTGAAGGGCTGGTCTCACTCCCACTGTTTCCCCACCACCCAACAACACTGAGTCTGTTTTCAGGCAATGGGCGAGCAGGGCTGAGAACTTGCTCAAGGCTACCCATCTTCCCGCTGCAAAAGCAAACGTGACTTTCCTTCTCCCCCCGCCTGTGAAGTCTGCATGCCATTGCTACAAAGTTCAGCTGGAGATTTCCTTTTCCCTGTGGGCTTTTCCCAGTGCCTCTGGCCTCTCCTCCTGAAGGACCCTGTGAGGCCAGACAAAAATGACTTCCTAGGAGACCCAATGAGCTCCCAGGGCTTTTCCTGCTGCTTTCTCTACCCCTGTATTTCACTCAGCTCTCTAAATTGACTCAGCTCCAGGTAAGGTCAAAATCTTCTCCTGTAATCTAGGCCTTCAGTTTCCTCAGTGAGGGGTGTGTTCGGGGGTGGACAGTCTCCCTTTCCCACTTCCACAGCTTGGGCACTCACAGTATTTGGGTTGTCTCCTGGGTCCTACAGGAGCAATCCACTTCCTTCAGGGAGTCTGTGGGTCCTTGGTCCTCTCAGGCTTCCTGATTTACTCCTGAAGTCATTCTGGAGCAAAAATTCATGATGCAAGCCTCCACACACTGCTCTTTTCAAGTTGGAGCTGCAATCTAGTCCTGCCTCCTGTCTGCCATAATCCCCTCCCCATTGACAAAGATTTTAAGTCCAGGCTTTTTATTTATTCATGACTCAGTCTTGGTACATTGTATTTTTCTAGGAGTTTCTCCATTTCTTTTAGGTTATCTAGTTTGTTGGCATGTAATTGTTCATTGTACTCTCTTATGATTCCTTTTATTTCTGTGGCATCTGTTGTAATGTTTCCTCTTTAATTTCTAATTGTATTTATTTGAGTCTTCTTTCTTTCCTTCTAAACATTTGTCAGTTTTATCTATCTTTTCAAAAAACTAACTGTTCTTTTTTTTTCTATTCTCTATTTTATTTCTGCTCTAATGTTTACTGTTTCTTTCCTTCTAAAAGCTTTGGGCTTAGTTTCTTCTTCCTTTTCTTGTTCTTCCCTCTTAGTACTATTTTTGTTGCATATCGTAGGTTTTGGTATGTTGCATTTTTGCTTTTGTCTCAAGATATTTTCTAAGTTTCTTAGTTTTAATTCTTATGCATATATTTATCCAGTTTTCCCAGCATCATTTATTGAAAAGACCATCCTTTCCCCATGGTAAGTTCTTGGCACCTTTGTCAAAGATGAATTGGTTATAAATGTGTGGATTTGTATCTGGATTCTCTATTCTGTTCCATTGGTCTACATGACTTCTCTAGCTATAAAAGTCCTAGACGGCATCTTCTTCCAATAGAAGGCTTCCTTTCTGCATTGAAAATTTGTCATTTAGTATAGCCTTCATCAATTTTCTTAGCTGGAACTTCTGGATACTTTGCTGCAGCTTCTACATCAACACTTTCTGCTTTACCTTGCACTTTTATGTCATGGAGATGGCTTCTTTCCTTAAACCTCATGAACCAACCTCTGCTAGTTGCCAACTTTTCTCTGCAGCTTTTTTTACCTTTCTCAGCCTTCATAGAATTGAAGAGAGTTAGGGCCTTGCTCTGGATTAGGTTTTTAAGTTTGGTTTTAAGAAATGTTGTGGCTGCTTTAATCATTGATCTAGACCACTCAAACTTTCTCTGTATCAGCAATAAGTCTGTTTCACTTTCTTATCATTTGTGTGTTTGCTGTAGCAGTATGTTTAATTTCCTTCAAGGACTTTTCCTTTGCATTCACAACTTGACTCTCTGGTGCAAGAGTCCTAGCTTTCTGCTTGTCTTGGCTTTTGATATGCCTTCCTCATTAAGCATAATAAATTATAGCTTTTGACTTAAAGTGAGAGACACGCAACTCTTCCTTTCACATGAACACTTGAAGGCCATTGTAAGTTTCTTAATTAGCCTATTTTAATATTATTGTGTCTCAGGGAATAGAGAGGCCCATGGAGAGAGAGGGAGACAGGAATGGCTGGTTGGTGGAGCAGTCGGAACACACACAACATTTACTGATTAAGTTCACTGTCTTATATGGGTGTGGTTAATGGCACCCAAAAACCATTACAATAGTAACATCCAAGGTCACTGATCACAGATCACTACAATGGATATAATAAATAATGAAAAGTTGAAATATTATGAGAATTAACTAAAGTGCGGCACAGAGACATGAAATGAGCACATGCTATTAGAAAAACAGTGCCAATAGACTTGCTTAATGGGGGGTTGCCATAAACTTTCAATTTGTAAAATTCAGTATCTGCAAACCACAATAAAGTGAAATGCAATAAAATGAGGTGTGCTTGTAATTAAAATCCAATCAAAAGAACATGCTCACGATGGTGACAAAATATTGTCATTAACACTTGAGTGCCTGGTAAGAGCAAAGAACCATCTAGTTGTGATACACATCACTTAAAAATCCTCGATTTTTGGCTTTAACTTTTCAATGGAGGATATCCCTCCCATTGGATGTTTTATATATTTTTCTTATTTGATCTTTGTGGCATCTTATAATGGGCTACCTGAGTTTGTGAGAAATTTTTTGGAATTGCAATAGAAAACATGGAAATAACACATTTATCACTATTATTGCTGTTGTAATGAACAACCCAGAAGATATAAGGTGACATTTAAAAACATTAGTTTTCAAGAATGTAAAGACAAGCATATCTGAATAGATTTTTTTCCACAGTAGGTGGCTGCAAACTTTGTATAAGCCTGGATGTTTATAGAGTAATAATCATGAATAAGTTTACACATTGTTCAAAATAACGTGACACAATTTCAAAAAATTTTTGCCAAGAACCTGTAATGTTACAGGCACTGTATTACATGTGCTCCCACTTGTCATGACAGATGAGCTGAGTTCATGTGACTTGCCCCAGAGGGAGACAGGAGAGTGTTATGTTTGTAACATATATGCAGTATTAAAGGGATATTAATTATTATTGTTATTATAACCAATGAGGTCACGTAGCTAGTGCTTTGCAAAGCTGAGGTAGAAACCCTAATCTGTTGATATTCTGAGTCCAATAGTAACAAAAAATAATGTGGCACTCAAACACTCTATTGTGAAATATATAAATATGATATATGTGTATATATACACACACATATTATTTAATTTTTGGCCTTAGTTTGGACTGCTATAAGAAAAATACCATAGCCTGGGTAGCTTAACCAACAGAAATTTATTTCTCACAGTTCTGGGGACTGGGAATCCAAGATCAAGGTGCCAGCAGTTGTTGTATCTGGTAAGGGCTTGCTTTCTGGTTTGCAGATGTCTATTTTCTCATTGTGTACTCACAGGCCAGAGAGGAGACAGACGGTGAGTTCTTGTGTCTCTTCCTGTAACAGTACTAATCCCATTCATAAGGGCTCCAACCTCATCACATAATCACCTCTTAATACCATCACATTGGAGATTAGAAGGATTTCAACATGTGAGTTTTGGGGAAACAAACGTTCAGTCTATAACAAGTTTTTTTATTAGGTTTATAGAAGTTTCTTGTTTCTGTTAATTTTTTTACAATGTCTTTCTACTTCTCTGACTTCACTGATTGATAGAACACAAAGAGAAAATCTTTTTGGATTTCATGTAATCATACCTTGTCAGAGAAGAATGTGCTTTTCTAAATCTCATGTGGTCCTGAGAGGTGACAATGTGCTAGCAGCCCTCATTCTGGGCACCTCCTCAGCCTCTGCATCCACTCTGGCAGCGCTTGAGGAGCCCTTCAGCCTGCCAGGGCACTGTGGGAGCCCCTCTCTGGGCTGGCTGAGGACGGAACCAGCTCCCTCTGCTTGTGGGGGGGTGTGGAGGGAGTGGCGCGGGTGAGAACCGGGCCACCGCAAGTTCCGGGTGTGCATGGGCTTGGCAGGCCCCGCAGTCGGAGCACTGGCTGGCGCTGCCTGCCCGGGGCAGTGAGGGGCTTAGCACCTGGCCCAGCAGCTGCAGAGAGTGCTCTGGGTCCCCTGCCGGCAGGCCGGGTGCTCACATTCTCGCCGGGCCTCAGCTCCCTCCCTGTGGGGCAGGGCTGGGAAGCTGTAGCCCACCATGCCTGAACCTCCCTCCACCACTGTGGGCTCCTGCGCAGCCCGAGCCTCCCCAACCAGCGCTGCCCCCTGCGCCACGGCGCCTGGTCCCATTGACTGCCCAAGAGCTGAGGAGTGCGGGCACACAGTGTGAGACTGGGGGTCAGCTCCCCTTACAGCCCCGGTGTGGGATCCACTAGGTGAAGCCAGCTGGGCTCCTGAGTCTAGTGGGGACTTGGAGAGCCTTTATGTCTAGCTAGAGGATTGTAAATGCACCAATCAGCACTCTGTCAAAACGGACCAATCAGCACTATGTAAAATGGACCAATCAACTCTCCATAAAATAGACCAATCAGCTCTCTGTAAAATGGACCAATCAGCAGGATGTGGGTGGGGTCAGATAAGGGAATAACAGCAGGCTGCCTGAGCCCACCAGAGGCACCCAGCTCCAGTGCACTTCTATTTGTGGAATGTTTATTCTTTTGTTCTTTACAATCAATCTTGTTGCCCCTGGGTCCACGCCACCTTTATGAGCTGTAACACTCACTGCAAAGGTCTGCAGCTTCACTCCTGAAGCCAGCAAGACCACGAACCCACCGGGAAGAACGAATAACTCCAGACGCACTGCGTTTAAGAGTTGTAGTAACACTCACTGCGAAGGTTTGCAGCTGCATTCCTGAAGTCAGTGAGACCATGAACTCACCTACAAGGAAGAAACTGTGGACACACCGTCTTTAAGAACTGTAACACTCACCGCCAGGGTCTGCGACTTCATTCTTGAAGTCAGCGAGACCAAGAACCCACCAGTTCTGGACACAGCCCAACCCTTTTATGTGACAGAGGGGAAAACTGAGGCTTAGAGAGGTTGAATGCCTCACTTGTTACTTGGTGAATTACTGCCGGAACTGGGAATGAGAGCCCAGTTTTCCATGATGCCACAGAGCACCTCTGGGAGGAGAAAAGATGTAGCTGGGTCTCATGTGAGAGCCTTGGCTCTTGTAGCCTTCCACACAGCAGTTAAGTGTGAGTGTGAGTGGGGAAAAACTGCCAGAGGAGGCTCAGAGACCTTCAGTAGGACGGAAGGTTACAACTGGGCTTCATACTGTCAAATGTAAACACCCATAGCCTGGGAGCAGAAAGCTCTGTCTGGAAAATGGCTACAGTAGGCAAATTTCATGCATTTGTATGAATGCAATCGTTGTCTAGTGACAAAATTATTAATGCCATAGGCTTTTCCCTCTGTGTTTGTCAGTCCTAGAAATCCCTGCAGGACAAACTACTGATGTTAGTTTCATCTTCTCCATTTCGTCTACCTAAAATGTTTGCGCGCTCTCTCTGTACATGTTATTACAGCATAACCCAGCATGGAGTGGTGGAAGGAATTCTGATTAAACCCAAGAATAGTGGGAAGAAGTTTAGAGACAAACTACTTAGGTTTGAGACACAGCTCTGCCACTTCCTGGCGATGTTAACTTGAATGAGTCACTTACCGTCTCTGAGCTTCTGTTTCCTTCTCTGGAAAATGGGATAATAATGGAACACATTGTGAGGATTAAATGAAATAGTATGTGTGAAGTTCTTGGCAAGGTGATGGGACATAATACATTTTCTATGAATTAACTACAGAAAAAAATGTTGCTGTGATAAATGGGGAAAGTGACCTCCTATCTTTGGAGCTTAGATTTATCAAATGTAAATACAATAGTTGTAATAAAGACTCTTCCTGCTTGAATAGTCTATGATTCAGTCTTGCCTTGTACCCCATCAGTAATAACCCCTCCCTCACTGACTCCTTATTGCCCTGCATTTGGGCCTCTCTTGTGATGTCTCCTGCTCTGATTATAATTATTTTCATCTGTACCCACTTGAGGGCATGTTTATCTCAGCGACTTGTTCATAGTAAATGCTCAATAAATATCCATTGAATGGATGGATAATTGTTAATCTTCTGGTCCCATGCAGCTCAGAGTGAATAGCTGTGTTGAGCCTTTTAAAGAGCCTTTTACTGCCGGGCGTGGTGGTTCATGCCTGTAATACCAGCACTTTGGGAGGCTGAGGTGGGTGGATTACTTGAGCCAGGAGTTCAAGACCAGCCTGGGTAACATGGAGAAACCCCATCTCTACTAAAAATATAAAAAATTAGCCGGTGTGGTGACGGGCACTTGTAGTCCAGTTACTTGGGAGGCTAAGGTGAGAGGACGGCTTGAGCCTGGGAGGTGGATGTTGTAGTGAGCCAAAATCACACCAATGCACTCCAGCCTGAGCAACTGGAGGAGACCCTGTCTCAAAATAAATAAATAGCCTTTTATTATGAAAAAATTTCAAGATGTGTATATATAAAAGAAGATAGAGCCGGGGGCGGTGGCTCAAGCCTGTAATCCCAGCACTTTGGGAGGCCGAGACAGGCGGATCACGAGGTCAGGAAATCGAGACCATCCTGGCGAACACGGTGAAACCCCGTCTCTACTAAAAAAAAATACAAAAAACTAGCCGGGCGAGGTGGCAGGCGCCTGTAGTCCCAGCTACTTGGGAGGCTGAGGCAGGAGAATGGCGTAAACCCGGGAGGCGGAGTTTGCAGTGAGCCGAGATCCGGCCACTGCACTCCAGCCTGGGCGACAGAGGGAGACTCCGTCTCAAAAAAAAAAAAAAACCAAAACCAAAACCAAAAACAAAAACAAAAAGAAGATAGAATAATAAAGTGTATTGCCATGCACTCATCATTCTGCAACATTAATTGCCAATTTATGACTAATCTTGTTTATTCCTCACACTCCATCTACTCCCCTCAAATTTTTTGAAGAAAATTGCAGATATAATATAAATTTATCTAAAAATCTTTGAGTGCATCTCTAAAAGAAAGGAGGCTTTCTTTTTAGATATATCCACATGCATTTATCATACCTAAAAAACCCAATAATTTCTTAATATCATTAAATATCCAGTCAGTGTTCACATTTCATTTATCTGAATCAGGACTCAAATAAAGTACATACATTGCATTGCATTTGTTTGATATGTCTCTTAAGTCTCTTTTGCATTGCTTTTTTCTCCCTTCAATTTTGTCAGTTTTTTATTAATGTATTTTGGGGCTCTGTTGTTAGGTGTGTATATTTCTATAATTGTTATATATTCTAGATGGGTGACCTAAAATTATAGAATGTCTTTCTCTGTCTCTAGTAACAATTGTTTTCCACTGATCTAGTTTGTGTAATATAGTATAACCATTCCAGCTCTCTTTTGATTACTGTTTGCATAGTATATATATATCTTTTCCAGTCTTTTTACTTATTTGTGTTTTTGAATCTCACGTGTCTCCTATAGGCAGCATATGGTTGGATCATTAAAAAAATCTATTCTGCGAATCTCTGCTTTTATTTTTAGAGATGGGGTCTTGCTATGTTGCCAGGCTAGAGTGCAGTGGCTACTCCAGGGTACAGTCACTATGCACTAGGGACCATATTGGTGAACCCCTGGGTTCAATTGTTCCTCCTGTCTCAGCCTCCCAAGTAGCTGGGACTGCAGGTGCACCCTACTGTTCCTGGCTCTGCTTTTTAATTAGAGTGCTTGATCCATTTCCATTAAATGTAATTACTGAGAAGGTGGATTTGTATCTGCAATTTTCCTATTTGTTTTCAATATATTTATATGTTTTTGTTCTTCTGTCCCTTAATTACTGCCGCCTTTAGTGTTATATATAGATTTTTTTCAATACCATTTAAATTAGTGTGTTGTTTCTTTGATCATATTTTTGGATTTTTTGGTGGTTTCTCTGGAGATTACAATTAGCATCTTAATTTATAACAATCTAGCTTGGATTAATACAAACTTAAATTTAATAACGTACAAAACTTTGTTCTTGCATAGCTCCATTCCCTTTCTCCTGGAAGGGTTTGATTCCAGGCTCATTTACATGGTTGTTGGCAAAATTCAGGTTACTGAGGGCTGTTGGACTGAAAACCTCATTTCCTCACTGACTGTTAGTTGAAGACTGCCTCAGTCTCTTGCCGTGTGAGCTTCTCGGGCATGTGGCATCTTTCTTCATCAAAACCAACAAGAGAGTTTGCTAGCAAGACAGAAATCACCATCTTTTGTGATCTAATCAATCATGGAAGTGAAATCCCATCATCTTTGTCATATTCTTTTGGTCAGAAGCATGTCACTAGGCAAAGTCCACACTCAAGGGAAGGGATAATTACACAAAAGTGTAAATGCTAGTGAAGGACGTAAAAGTATTTTACCACCAAATATTTTTCTTTGACTTATTCTGAAGTGGACCTGCAAAGCTGTCTTTTGTGGGGGGAATTTGCATCTGTGGATCTGTAGAGACTCTGTATGAAGGTAGCCTGCCATACTCTGGTCCAGATCTAGGAAAGATTAAGTAAGAGTCTGATACCTTTAGAATTGTGAAAATGAACATTTACCATCTATTCTGTCTGAGGTTTCACCTACATAACGAGACCACTTTTGCTAGCCAAGCCTCCTCTTCTCCCCATTCCATAATCTATCTTGCCACTAAAACTTGATTCATGAACATAACTTATTTTTGACTATCGTCTGAACCTGCATTCTTTCTGTGACCTCAAGATGATATACAAGCTTCTGTACCTCATTGACGGATTGGGTCTTCGTTTCAAAGGCTCCCATGTATGCATATTACATAAATTTGTATGCCTTTTTTTCCTATTAATCTGTCTCATGTCAATAATTTTTGAACTTCCACACTAGAAAATGGGAAACATTGGGGGCCATCTTATAAGTCTGCCTACCACAGAGGATATGAAATGTGTATGTGCATGCATGAGTATTGAATACCTGTAAGGTGTTGTGCACTTGTATTAATCTGTTCTCATGCTGCTAATAAAAACATACCTGAAACTGGGTAATTTATAAAGGAAAGAGGGTTAATTGACTCACAGTTCCACAAGACTGGGGAGGCCTCCTAATCATGGTGGAAGGCAAATGAGGAGCAGAGTTACATCTTACATGGCAGCAGGCAAGAGAGCTTGTGCACGGGAACTTCTCTTTATAAAACCATCAGATCTCATGAGACTTATTCACTATCACAAGAACAGCACAGGAAAGACCCACTCCTATGATTCAATTACCTCTCACTGGGTCCCTTCCATGACACATAGGAATTATGGGAGCTACAATTCAAGATGAGATTTGGGTGGGGACACGGCCAAACCATATCAGCACTATTCTAGGCACTGGGGATACAGCAGGGGGAAAACGGACAAAAATGCCTGCTCTGAAGGAGCTTACATTGTATTTTCTCTGTATGACAAGCACAGAGAGGCTCCAGCTGACAGCTGAGTTACAATTGGTTTATAAATGAAAAATAAAATTCTAAACCCCCAGCTGACTGAATGGACCCCCACTCTCCACAAAGGGCATTCCAAAGTAAACTTGAAAAACTAGTTCAGGCCATGACGGGAAGTGGGGGTAGAGCATGCCTCATTATATCCTCTTCCCTTTGGAATTCAGGTACAAGTGACCAGCATTAACACTAAAAGACAAATCTTAGGACTGACAAAACAGACTCTTTGTAGCAATAAGGTACCAAATTCCAACCTGACTGTAGTATAGCATCACATGTCAAATAGCAGGCACTGAAAGGAATTGAAGTGTTTTACCCCAAAATATATTTCTTTGACATATTTTGAAATAGCCCTGCAAAGCTGTCTCTTGTGGGGAAATCAACATTCTGTAGAGAATCCCTTTCCCTTTCAAGGTCTTCTCGCTGATCCAGGAGAGAATTAACTAAGAGTCTAGCACTTTTTTAGGTCTGATAAGAGCTCTAAAGCTGGCTACCTGGAGGCTTCATCTACATAATAAGAATCTTGGTCTCCACAACCCCTTGTCTAAACCCAGACACTCTTTTCTATTGATTCCAGGTCTTTAGATAATAAGTTAACACTTTCAATCAGTTGCCACAATCAGTTGCCAATCAGAAAACTTTTGAATCTAAATATGACCTGAAAACTGCTCCCTTACCCCTACTTAGCATTGTCCCACTTTTCTGGACCAAACCAATGTGCACCTTACACATAGTGATTGAGGTCTGCCTATAACTTCTGTCCCCCCCTAAAATGTATAAAATCAATTTGTAACCCAATCACCTTGGGTTCTCAGGATCCCCTAGGGCTATATTACAGGTCATGATCCTCACATTTGGCTAAGAATAAATCTCTTTACATATTTTATGGATTTTGACTCTCTTTGTTGATAGGTCCTAAGTTATTGGTTGTTCTCTTCTGCAACTGGAAACATATCTGATCTGATGTGGGATAAAAGAATATCTTTCAATTTCTGAGATGTATAAGGATTTCTTTTCTCACAGAGGACTGGGTATTTGTGTGCTTTTCTTGTTTTCTTCTGCTGAGAATTTTGAGAATTCAGGAAGGACAAGGGAAAAGGAGCTCACCCTGCAACTTGTGTGAGGGCAAAGCAAGAAACAAGGAAGAATGTGAATGATTTTTTCCAGCAGAAAGGATGAAGAGACAGGAAAGGCTTCAAAGTTGTGATCCCAAATTTATCATGATCCCAAATTTATCATACAGTTCCATTTCTCTAGGCCTTTAAGACAAACATTTCCTATTGCTGTTAGAGAAGCATTCGAAGCCTAAATTCTGATACCACTTCCCACTCCCCAAATCCCTCAGCACATCTCAGATTTCTGTTTTTAAAAATCTCTAGTCTTGATGATGGGATATGGGTTTGGTACATTTGTTTCAGAGCCCAGTGTCCTTGCTGGGCTGGGTGGCAGCCGAGGCCTTCAGGGACTAAACTTCTTGTCTTAAGATCCTGAACATGGTCTAGAAAGTCTGCAACTGGGTTGGGAGATAATTCGCGGGTGGGGTGGGGGAGGTGAGGAAACAGAGTTCCAGCTAGATTGGGCTTGATGCTGGCAAATTATGAAGACATTCTGGTGGCTCTGCCATTATTTTTCCTCACTACCAGTTCTATCTTCCCAAACAGAAGCCGAAGGAAGCCAGCCAGTAGCTAAGAGCATGGGATTTGGGAAGTGACATTTCTGCCATTTGCTAATTATGTGAACCAGGACTAGCTCTGTGAACCAGCTTTACCTTTTGGAACCTCAGTTTTGCCTTTTATAAAATGGAGACAGTTATTCCTGCCAAATGGGGTTCTTTAAAAATCGTGTGCAAACACGTGTAGTGCAGTGCCTGGCACAAAAAAAAAGCTCAATAAGTGGTATCTGTTTCTAGGCAGGGCATATTTGGGAATCCTAACTTTATAGATGAGGAAGCTGAGCTGCCTGTGGTTTGAGTGGGTCTGGGAACCCTGCTTCCCCAGTTCTCTCTTGCTGGAATGCCTACGACTTTTAGAATCCTGTTCCTCCTCAGGCTCTTCAGTCTTGAAGCCCTGGCAGGCCTTTGAGTGCTTTGTTTGCCCTGAGGACGCAGGGGGCTGCTGGCAGGAACCATTCACAGCTCTGTCCACCTGAGCCTGAGCTGCTCCCTGCTCTCCTGCACCTGGCAGGGAGCAGGCTGGGACAAAACTGAAAGGGAACTTGAATAGGGATCCTGAAGAGGCATCCAGTGGGTAAGTGCTGACCTGCTGGTGAGGAACATTTAAGGTGATTCTCTGACATTACCTTAAGAGCATTCTTAGACAATCCAAGGTGGGCACATTTTCTAAAAGGCAGAGAGAAATGCATTCCTGCTGTGCTCAGGAGGCCAATTTGAAGGCTCTTGTCCAATTAAAGTATTATCAAGAACAATTACTTCTCAAGATGATTTCTAAAGAAGTAGATGTTGATTTCCCCCCTACCCTCCTACTTTTAGGAATGGAGAGGAGCTGAAAAGCCAGTGCCTGGCAGAAAACAACAGGATGTCTGAGTGTGTGCTGATATAACCAGGCCTGAATTCTGTGTGAGTGTGAGTGTGTGTGTCTGTGTCTGTATTTTCCCTCACTGTTACTATGATTCTAGATCTTTTCCACTCTCTTGCCTTTTAGTGGTTCTGAGGGGTTAGGCACCCTAGTAAGGCTTTCCTGCACTGTTACAGCCCAATTATGGAAACACACCTATTTGCAAGTTGATGTGCTTGTTCGTAAATAACTAGTTATCATTTTCAAAAAAAGGTAAAATTATCACTTCGATACAGAGACAAAAATGAATACATATGAAAGATTGTACCTACCTCACTAGTGAGGAAATCGGTTAGGTATTACCACCAGTTCAAAGGAGAATTCTTTAAAGATACACTTACAGATCAGGAATATTGAAATAAATGTGCAAACAAAAGTAAAACTGACCTGCTCCACAATGGGGAAGGGAAATCAACCAGACTTCCACTAGACGGAATTTTCACAACTATAGACAAGAGTTGTTTTGCATTGCTATCAATTATCTACAGCTTGCAGAACTGTAAAATAGCTCCCACAGACTGAGAATCAGGTAATGTGGAAGATTGAAGACAATACTTAGTCGATAGGCTGTAGACAATGCTTAGTTTCCTATTGAAGCACAACTTTTTTTCCCTGTAGGCTTCCCCATTTTGATAAAAATTAAAATAATCTCAAGGTAAGATTATTCTTGACCACAAATTGAAGCTAGTCTCATTAGATTTGGCCTGATTATTTACTTAGGTGCAGCAACTGGATAGGCCTTCTTAAGTATGCTTTACCGGAAGTTCTCATAAGGAATCTCAGATTGGATTTTTAAAGCCCTCTATTGGCCGGGCGCTGTGGCTCACACCTGTAATCCCAGCACTTTGGGAGGCCGAGGCAGGCGGATCATGAGATCAGGAGATCAAGACCATCCTGGCTAACGCAGTGAAACCCCGTCTCTACTAAAAACACAAAAAAATTAGCCGGATGTGGTGGCGGCGCCTGTAGTCCCAGCTACTCGGGAGGCTGAGGCAGGAGAATGGCATGAACCCGGCAGGCGGAGCTTGCAGTGAGCAGAGATTGCGCCACCGCACTCCAGCCTGGGCGACAGAGCAAGTCAAAAAAAAAAGCATCTCAAAAAAAAAAAAAGCATTTCAGAGCATCTCAAAAAAAAAAAAAAAAAAAGCCCTCTATTGTTTACTGTCCTGAGATTAGGAGGTCAAGCCTAAGAAATGCTCTCCACCAGGTTTCACCTGCAGTCCCTAGAAAACAAACAGGTATACATTTCGACTTCTCTGAAATAGTCTCAACCACTAATATTAATCATAACTGCTAACCCAAAGTTAACAGTTATGATTATGAAAGAATATACCCTCTTTCTTTTTTTTTTTTTTTTTTTTTTTGAGACGGAGTCTTGCTCTGCCACCCAGGCTGGAGTGCAGTGGCCGGATCTCAGCTCACTGCAAGCTCCGCCTCCCGGGTTTACGCCATTCTCCTGCCTCAGCCTCCCGAGTAGCTGGGACTACAGGCGCCCGCCTCGTCGCCCGGCTAGTTTTTGGTATTTTTTAAGTAGAGACAGGGTTTCACCGTATTAGCCAGGATGGTCTCGATCTCCTGACCTCGTGATCCGCCCGTCTCGGCCTCCCAAAGTGCTGGGATTACAGGCTTGAGCCACCGTGCCCGGCCAGAATATACCCTCTTTCTATATCACAAAAAAACTAGGGGTGAGGAGTATGTAATTGGGAACATCACACACCAGCTGAAATGCAGGTAAGTAGAACTCGTGACTGCAGAGGAAGACAACTTCCTCCAGTCACATACACCCCTTATACCACTTAAGCAGAGAAGATGAATAGACTCATTAACAGACTTAAAGATATAACCTCTCTATAAGTGATAAAAAAAATAAGCAAAAGCATATAAACTTTATGCTTAGCCATCAATGTCTCAGTGTTCCATCTTACTTAGAAATGATCTACATATCCAATGAATATGCATTAACTCAATATAATAGCATCCAGTGTTTTAAGTTATATAAAGATGTTGGAAACTTATCATTAGGCTGACATCCTACAAAACATAATAACTGTTGAAATAAAGTTTGTCTGAATGATTATTGAACTTGGTTAAATGCAAATTTACATTTTTCATAATCTTAAACATTAAATAGAAGTAATGCTGGCATTTTTGGATCTGTAGACCTGTATGAAAAGCATATCAAAGTAAAATAAAAGCATACAATTGTATAATATTTAACATTGATAAATAAGAAAAGACATAGCTATTTTTATTAAACCAAAATTATTCAACTAGTATTATTTGCCAAAGATTTACCTAATTTATGTGAACTTGGGTTTCTAAAATGTTTCTGAGGTAGGTTCCGTAAAAATACTTTTTTTTCTTCGCGTTCCCTTTGAATATTTTAAATATTAAGAGCCTGATTTCCTCATTTTTGAGGGATATCAAGAATATGTAATTTACATAAGTGTGTGTGTGTGTGTGTGTGTGTGTGTGAGCATGTACCAATCAGAATAAACATCCTTTAAGAGACTTCGTAGTATAACACATGAATACTCTCTGGAGGAAGACATTGCTGCTTACACCTAACATTTTCTGAATTATAGACACATTTTCTGAATTACGGACACATAGCAATACAGACACTGACAGAGACAGTTTATAGCTTCAATTCTAAACTTTCAGCCACACGTTGTGTCAAAAATAAACCAGAAACATAAAACTCACTTGTCCAGATATCAAAGAGCACTTCTTCTTCCAAGTGAGCACAAATGTCTTAACTGATGAACTTAAGGTGGACAAAAAATACTGTCAAAACAAATTTTCTGTTGCCTCGCACCCAACAGAGGATATAACTCTATAAATCATGACTCCACAAAAGGGATTACCAAATGGTCGGACAATAAAATCAAATTTGCAATCATTGCTGCCACCAATTGGCCATAAACAAACTGAAATGAGAACCAAAAAAAAATTAGTGGAGAGGAAAATTAGAACTAGAAAAACCGAATGTCTGCAAACTTCTATTGCCACTCTGGGGGCTAAGAAAAGACACACCTGGTGCACCTGTCTCATGAGGACATTTATCTCCATTAGGTGGATCTATTGGGCATCTTGGCGGAAGACTCCCAAAACCGTTAAAAGATAATTCTCAAAGAAGGGTAAAATAATGACTCCCATACATATATAAAAATGAATATGTGTTAAAGATTTTATTTAACTTATTAACAAGGAACTGGTGAGGTTCAAAAGACACATATAGCTTGGAGATATTGAAGTGAACGTGCCATTGGAGGCAAAACTGACCTTCTCTACAGTGGGAGAGGCAGTCAGTCGACCCTCCCCTTATAGGTGTCTAGACACAAATTATATTGCATTGATGTCAGTTATCTACAGTTAATAGAGTTGTAAAATAGCTCCAAGAGAATGAGAATCAGATTGTTTGGAAGGGTGTGCTATAGATGATGTGTGGTTTTCCGCTAAAGCACAAGATACCCCGTATAGTAGCTCTTATTCTAATTAGGAGAACCACTGGGAGAATTTTGAACCAAGCACAATGGACCTTAACTCCGACATGGTAACAAGCCACTTAAACCAGTCCTGCAGACAACTAGCACAACTGCTTTTCCTTTCTTTCCAAGTAATCAAAGCACAGCAGGATATTGTAGAGGTGGAGAGCCCAGATTTTAGGATCAGAATTGGATCTGAATATGAAACCCCACCGTGCTGTGAGATGCCCGGCAAACTATTTAACTTCTCTAAGTCTCTGTTTTCTTACCCGTGAAACTGGAAGAATAAAACCGATCTTACGAGGCGAATATGAGGATTAAACAAAATAGTGCTTGTAAAGCATTTAGCACAGTGCCTGGCAAACATTACGAGTACTTCACAAATAGTAACTAGTAACTATATGGCACTTGGTAATAAAAATACCAAATTGTTCTTTAAAGGTGGGCAATATTTGTGGTCATTCTCAGATAGACATATGAACTCCAATAATTACGGTGTTTCTTTACATTTGATAATAAATAGGATACTTTCATATATATTATGCTATTTTATGTTTCAGAGTTTTTCCCACATGCAGATGGTACAATTATAAACATGTAAACGTGTTCATATGCTTATCACAGCTAGTGTCCATCAAAGAATCTGTATTCACACAAAACAAATAAATTGCCCATACATATTAACTCTTGAATTATAAATCAGATTGTTAACTTAAATGATGTCAGTCCATTGGAAGCCCTTTAACATATCCAGATAGTGTTTGTGCAACCTGGCAAAGTGATTAATGATGCACAGTTTTCCCTGAATTTTCTCATTTTTTGGAAACTATACTTATAATAAGGTCTAAATAAAAACAGGCAAACCATAGAAAATAGCAATTAATATTAAAACAGGAAAACATCTGATTCCGTTCAAATGCTAACTCTTCTATCTAGCTGATGACTGTCAGATCTGTTTTTCAGTTTTTAAGTTCAGGGGTACACATGCACGTTTGTTGCGTAGGTAAACTTGTGTCATGGGGGTAGTTGTGCAGATTATTTCATCACCCAGGTATTAAGCCTAGTACCCATTAGTTATTTTTCCCTGTCCTCTCCCTCCTCCCTACCTCCGCTCTCCAAAAGGCCCCAGTGGGTGTTGTTCCCCTCTATGTGTCCATTTAGCTCCCACTTGTAAGTATCAACATGTAGTATTTGGTTTTCTGTTCATGAATCAACCTAAATGCCCATCAATGATCGACTGGATAAAGAAAATGTAGTACGTATACACCATAGAATACTATGCAGCCATTAAAAAAGAATGATATCATGTCCTTTACAAGGACATGGATGGAGCTGGATGCCTGATAGCAGACTATCAGACCTTAAAGATTTATGTCATTAGAAGCAATATAATGCACTAGCTGAGAGTATGGGCTGTGGAGTCAGACTGCCAGGGCTGGAATTTCTGCTCCATCAATGGTTAGCTGTATTATTTCAAATAAGTTACAAACTTAACCTCTCAGTTCTTCAATTTCCTCCTCTGTAAAATGAGGATAATAAAAGAGCTAAATCTCAGGTTTATTATGAGACTAATTAAATGAGATAATAGTCTTAAAATGCTTGGAACAACGTCTGATACACAGTGAGTACTCGATAAATGGTTACTTTTATTGCCAAGATGGAGCAATGTTGAGAGGGCTGACGACATTTGTAACTAAACTTTGAGGTTGTCTTGAATATCCCATATCTTTACTTGGTTATAGTCAGATGAATCCTTGTCTATTTTTAAGGACACCTCCACGAATCCTGTCAGAGTGCTCAGCTGGCTCCGCAGAGACCTGGAGAAAAGTACAGCAGAGTTCCAAGATGTTAGGTTCAAACCCGGAGAATCATTTGGTGGGGAAACGTCCAACTCAGGAGGCCCACAGAAAGGTTTCTCTGTAGACTATTACAACACCACCAAGGGTACTCCAGAAAGACTGCATTTTGAGATAACTCGCAAAGAGAATCCTTGCCAGGGCCCCAGGGCCCAACTGGGCAATGGGAGTTCGGTAGATGAAGTTTCCTTCTATGCTAACCGCCTCACGAATCTAGTCATAGCCATGGCCCGCAAAGAGATCAATGAGAAGATCGATGGCTCTGAAAACAAATGTGTCCATCAGTCATTGTACATGGGGAATGAACCCCCACCCACCAAAAGCCTCAGTCAGGTAGCATCAGAGCTTGTGAATGAGACCGTCTCTGAGTGTTCCCGGAAGGCTGCCCCAGGCAAGGCTCCTGGCTCTGGAGACAGAGCCTCAGGATCATCACAAAGTCCCCCAAATTTGAAATACAAGTCCGCTTTGAAGATCGAGGAGCGCGCCAAAGAAAGACAGGGTCCAGAGGACAAGCCTGCTTCTAAGAAGTCTTTCTTCTATAAGGAAGTGTTTGAATCTCGTAATGGAGATTATGCCAGAGAGGGTGGAAAGTTCTTTCCTCTGGAGAGAAAGAGGTTTCGCGGGCAGGAAGGGCCTGATGACTTTACAGCTTCTGTTAGTGAAGGGATCATGACCTATGCTAACAGTGTGGTGTCCGATATAATGGTCTCCATCATGAAGACACTGAAGATCCAAGTGAAAGACACCACGCTTGCCACCATACTCCTGAAGAAGGTTCTGTTCAAGCATGCAAAAGATGTGGTCTCGGATCTCATCGACTCCTTCATGAGGAACCTCCACAGCATCACAGGGACCCTCATGACGGACACACAGTTTGTCTCGGCTGTGAAAAGAACTGTCTTCACTCACGGAAGCCAGAAGGCCGCAGATATCATGGATGCCATGCTAAGGAAGCTGTACAATGTAGTGTTTGTCAAGAAAGTCCCTGAGCATGTCAGGAAAGCCCAAGACACGGCTGAGAGTCATTCCCTCATCTCTGTGAAAGGCATGGGCAATCCTAGAAACCGAAATGTGAACTTTGCCATGAAATCTGAAACTAAACTGAGAGAACAAATGTATTCTGAACCCAAATCAGAGGAGGAGACTTGTGCCAAAACTCTGGGTGAACACATTATCAAAGAGGGGCTCACCTTGTGGCATAAAAGTCAACAGAAAGAATGTAAATCTGTAGGTTTCCAGCATGCAGCATTTGAAGCTCCCAACGCACAGTGTAAGCCTTCACCAGACATTTCCTTTGAGTACCCTGAAGCTATTTGCAACCTCAGCCCTCCTCCATATCCCCCAGAGAAACCTGAGAATTTTATATGTGATTCAGACTCCTGGGCCAAGGACCTGATCGTATCTGCCCTACTTCTGATTCAATATCACCTGGCCCAGGGAGGAAGAAGGGATGCACAGAGCTTCCTTCAAGCTGCTGGCACCACCAACTTTCCTGCCAATGAGACTCCTGTAGTTCCTGATGAATCCTGCCTTAAGTCTGCTCCCATTGTAGGTGACCAAGAACAAGCAGAAAAGAAGGACCTAAGGAGTGTTTTCTTCAA